>NW_027141831.1:1200000-1800000 GCF_036365525.1 Heterodontus francisci
TATCCCAGGTTACTGAGGGAAGCGAGAGAGGAAATAGCTGGGGCCTTAACAGATATCTTTGCAGCATCCTTAAACACGGGTGAGGTCCCGGAGGACTGGAGAATTGCTAATGTTGTCCCCTTGTTTAATAAGGGTAGCAGGGATAATCCAGGTAATTATAGACCAGTGAGTCTGACGTCAGTGGTAGGGAAGCTGCTGGAGAAGATACTGAGGGATAGGATCTATTCCCATTTGGAAGAAAATGGGCTTATCAGTGATAAGCAACATGGTTTTGTGCAGGGAAGGTCATGTCTTACCAACTTAATAGAATTCTTTGAGGAAGTGACAAAGTTGATTGATCAGGGAAGGGCTGCAGATGTCATATACATGGACTTCAGTAAGGCGTTTGATAAGGTTCCCCATGGTAGGCTGATGGAGAAAGTGAAGGCGCATGGGGTCCAAGGTGTACTGGCTAGATGGATGAAGAACTGGCTGGGCAACAGGAAACAAAGTAGCAGAGGAAGTGAGTTTCTCAAAATGGAGACGTGTGACCAGTGGTGTTCCACAGGGATCCGTGCTGGGACCACTGTTGTTTGTGATATACATAAATGATTTGGAGGAAAGTATAGGTTGTCTGATTAGCAAGTTTGCAGACGACACTAGGATTGGTGATGTAGCAGATAGTGAAGGGGACTGTCAGAGAATACAGCAGAATATAAATAGATTGGAGAGTTGGGCAGAGAAATGGCAGATGGAGTTCAATCAGGGCAAATGTGAGGTGATGCATTTTGGAAGATCCAATTCAAGAGTGAATTATACAGTAAATGGAAAAGTCCTGGGGAAAATTGATGTACAGAGAGATTTGGGTGTTCAGGTCCATTGTTCCCTGAAGGTGGCAACGCAGGTCAATAGAGTGGCCAAGAAGGCATACGGCATGCTTTCCTTCATTGGACGGGGTATTGAGTACAAGAGTTGGCAGGTCATGTTACAGTTGTATAAGGCTTTGGTTCAGCCACATTTGGAATACTGCGTGCAGTTCTGGTCACCACATTACCAAAAGGATGTAGATGCTTTGGAGAGGGTGCAGAGGAGGTTCACCAGGATGTTGCCTGGTATGGAGGGCGATAGCTATGAAGAGAGGTTGAGTAGATTAGGATTATTTTCATTCGAAAGGCGGAGGTTGAGGGGGGACCTGATTGAGGTAGACAGAATCATGAGAGGTACAGACAGAGTGGATAGCAAGAAGCTTTTTCCCAGAGTGGGGATTTCAATTACTAAGGGTCACGAGTTCAAAGTGAGAGGGGTATTGTTTAGGGGGGATATGCGTGGAAAGTTCTTTACGCAGAGGGTGGTGGGTGCCTGGAACCCGTTGCCAGCGGAGGTGGTAGACGCAGGCACGATAGCGTCTTTCAAGATGTTTCTCGACAGATACATGAATGGGCAGGAAGCAAAGAGATCCAGACCATTAGAAAATAGGCGACATGTTTAAATAGAGGCTCTGGATCGGCGCAGGCTTGGAGGGCCGAAGGGCCTGTTCCTGTGCTGTAATTTACTTTGGTCTTTGTTCTTTGACCATTTCCTTCTCTCCCTCCCAATCTCACTCACTGGCTCCACCTCCAGACGCCTCTTCCAAATAAGTCCTAACCATGAAACTCACTGCAGCATCTCTCAGCCTTTTCCCATTCTGTACCAGCCCCTGCCGGCTCTCTGAACCCACAGCAACAAATCAGCTGCACCTTCCGCTGTCTCCAAACCTTCCTGACCAGCAGTCTGGAGACATATTCCCATTTGACCCATTGGATTCCATCTTTATAAAACCCCTTCTCATTTCCACACCGGTACTGCATCCTCACTCAGTACTCCCAGTAGATCTGGTGCTGACTTTATTCACTTTCTGCATCAATTTCCCAATACATTATCAATAATTGTGTTTCAAACATTTCACGGTGACAAGGTCACTGCCCAGATCAATGAATCAGTTTTCACTGTTCAATGCAGCAACCAAGCTGGAAATTTCAGCCCAGATCCTCTCAAACTGCTGCTTTGTCTCCAGGTCTGATCAGTCATTTCTCTGCTTCCTTTTTTCTCTCTTCCAGTTAACTTGGTGGCGATTGTGATCCTGTGCCGAGGAAAGTGCGGTCTCTCCAAATGTATCACTGTCTACCTGGTGGGAATGGCAGTGTCTGATCTCCTGGTCGTTATCACTGGTCCCATATTGTTGCGGATTGCTTCAATTTATTTCCCAGATTCATTCCTGTTCATTACTCCTGTGTGTTCTCTCAGCATCGTTCTGTTTTCTGCAGCCACATGTATTTCTGTCTGGCTCACAGTCACTTTCACCTTTGATCGATTTGTGGCCATTTGCTGTGAGAAGCTCAAAACAAAATATTGCACCAAGAAAACAGCGGCTGTGGTTGTAGGAACAGTGAGTGTGCTGGGCTGTTTACAGTCAGTGCCCTGGTACTTTACAGTGGAACAAGATTACTTCATTGATAATGTTCCCATGGGTTGTGTCCTTAAACCGAGCTTCATCACCTCCCCCGTATGGGTCACATTTGAATTGTTTATTTACATTTTAACCCCTTGTGTTCCGTTCTTTCTGATTTTACTGCTCAATGTTCTCACAGTCAGACGTATTTTATTCTCCAGTAAAGTCCGCAGGGGATTCCGGCGCCACAGCAATGGAGAGAATCACAAGGACCCGGAGATGGAGAATCGGAGAAAATCAATTATTTTACTCTTCAGTATATCCAGCAGTTTTATATTGTTATGGATAACCCGGGTTGTGTTTAGAATATATAGGCGAATTGCAGATATTCAGGATTATTCCTCCTACACTGACCCTGTCTAGATCACAGATCACACATCACTAATGCTGCAGTTTCTCAGTTCCTGCACCAACACTTGTATTTACATTGTGTCCCAGAGTAAATTCAGAGAGGAGCTGAAGAAGGCGGTGAAATACCCTCTCAATCTCATTGTTACATTAGTGAAATCATAGAAAGAGATAAACACTGCAACTAAATCTCATTTCATATTCCATTCACTACACTCTCCACAGGACAGAAATGTACATTTTATATTCACAGCACTGAGCGCTATAACTATTTTAAATTTGATTCTGAGATTATATTATTGAGAATCTGACCGATTGAGTTGGGACTTGCTCTGCCTCCCTCTCACCATCTCCATCTGCTGGTGTCCCTGTCTCACTGCAGTTACTGCCCCCTCTCACCATCTCCATCTGCTGGTGTCCCGGTCTCACTGCAGTTACTGCCCCCTCTCACCATCTCCATCTGCTGGTGTCCCGGTCTCACTGCAGTTACTGCCCCCTCTAACCATCTCCATCTGCTGGTGTCCCGGTCTCACTGCAGTTACTGCCCCCTCTCACCATCTCCATCTGCTGGTGTCCCGGTCTCACTGCAGTTACTGCCCCCTCTCACCATCTCCATCTGCTGGTGTCCCTGTCTCACTGCAGTTACTGCCCCCTCTCACCAGCTCCATCTGCTGGAGTCCCTGTCTCACTGCAGTTACTGCCCCCTCTCACTACCTCCATCTGCTGGTGTCCCTGTCTCACTGCAGTGACTGCCCCCTCTGACTATCTCCATCTGCTGGTGTCCCTGTCTCACTGCAGTTACTGCCCCCTCTCACCTTCTCCATCTGCTGGTGTCCCTGTCTCACTGCAGTTACTGTCTCCCTCTCACAATCTCCTTCTGCTGGTGTCCCTTTCTCACTGCAGTAACTGCCCCCTCTCACCATCTCCATCTGCTGGTGTCCCTGTCTCAATGCAGTTAATGCCCCTCTCACCATCTCCATCTGCTGGAGTCCCTGTCTCACTGCAGTTACTGCCCCGTCTCACCATCTCCATCTGCTGGTGTCCCGGTCTCACTGCAGTTACTGCCCCCTCTCACCATCTCCATCTGCTGGTGTCCCGGTCTCACTGCAGTTACTGCCCCCTCTCACCATCTCCATCTGCTGGTGTCCCTGTCTCACTGCAGTTACTGCCCCCTCTCACCAGCTCCATCTGCTGGAGTCCCTGTCTCACTGCAGTTACTGCCCCCTCTCACTACCTCCATCTGCTGGTGTCCCTGTCTCACTGCAGTGACTGCCCCCTCTGACTATCTCCATCTGCTGGTGTCCCTGTCTCACTGCAGTTACTGCCCCCTCTCACCTTCTCCATCTGCTGGTGTCCCTGTCTCACTGCAGTTACTGTCTCCCTCTCACAATCTCCTTCTGCTGGTGTCCCTTTCTCACTGCAGTAACTGCCCCCTCTCACCATCTCCATCTGCTGGTGTCCCTGTCTCAATGCAGTTAATGCCCCTCTCACCATCTCCATCTGCTGGAGTCCCTGTCTCACTGCAGTTACTGCCCCGTCTCACCATCTCCATCTACTGGTGTCCCTGTCTCACTGCAGTTACGTCCCCCTCTCACTATCTCCATCTGCTGGTGTCCCTGTCTCACTGCAGTTACTGCCCCCTCTCACTATCCCCATCTGCTGGTGACCCGGCCTCACTGCAGTTACTGCCCCCTCTCACCTTCTCCAACTGCTGGTGTCCCTGTCTCACTGCAGTTACTGCCCCCTCTCACCTTCTCCATCTGCTGGTGTCCCTGTCTCACTGCAGTTACTGTCTCCCTCTCACAAACTCCATCTGCTGGTGTCCCTGTCTCACTGCAGTTACTGTCACCCCTCTCACCATCTCCATCTGCTGGTGTCCCTGTCTCACTGCAGTTACTGCGCCCTCTCACCATCTCCATCTGCTGGTGTCCCTGTCTCACTGCAGTTACTGCCCCCTCTCACCTTCTCCATCTGCTGGTGGCCCTGTCTCACTGCAGTTACTGTCCCCTCTCACCATCTTCATCTGCTGGAGTCCCTGTCTCACTGCAGTTACTGCCCCCTCTCACCATCTCCATCTACTGGTGTCCCTGTCTCACTGCAGTTACTGCCCCCTCTCACCATCTCCATCTGCTGGTGCCCCTGTCTCACTGCAGTTGCTGCACCCCTCTCACCATCTCCATCTGCTGGTGTCCCTGTCTCACTGCAGTTACTGCCCCCCTCTCACCATCTCCATCTGCTGGTGTCCCTGTCTCACTGCAGTTGCTGCCCCCCTCTCACCATCGCCATCTGCTGGTGTCCCTGTCTCACTGCAGTTACTGTCTCCCTCTCACGATCTCCATCTGCTGGAGTCCCTGTCTCACTGCAGTTACTCCACCCCCACCCCTCACCATCTCCATCTGCTCGTGTCCCTGTCTCCCTGCATTTATTGTCCCCTCTCACCATCTCCATCTGCTGGAGTCCCTTTCTCACTGCAGTTACTCCACCCCCACACCTCACCATCTCCATCTGCTCGTGTCCCTGTCTCCCTGCATTCATTGTCCCCTCTCACCATCTCCATCTGCTGGTCTCTCTATCTCACTGCAATTACTCCCTCCCTGTCACCGTCTCCATCTGCTGGTGCTCTGTCTCCCCCAGTTCCCCAATTATTGGTGCCTCTCCCGATCCCCTTTGAGTCAGAGGGATAGAAACAGAGAGTGAGGGACAGAGAAAGACAGAGATAAATAGTGACATTGAGAGAAACAGAGCGAGAGGGAGAGAAAGACACAGGGAGAGGGAGAGAAACAGATGCAGAGGGACAGGGAGAGAGACAGTGAGAGAAACAGAGTGGGATATGGAGAGGCAAAGACACAGAGTTTTAGTAGAAACATTTTCAGCTGATAATGTTGAAATTAAATTTAAATATCTTTTTATCCTGGGACTCCATACTGAAAAAAAACTGGCTGCGCGAAGCAATGTCATTTGAAAGGAAACATTGAAGCCAGTTGTTGACTCAATTGGGAGTAATCTTGTCTCTGTGTTATATGGAGGGGAGAAGTCGATTGTCATGTTTAATATGGATGAGAAATTGACGTTCTGTTTAACTCTCGTTCTTGAAATGTTGTCAGTGGGAAGTGAGGAAAGTGCCGGCAGACCCTGAGTCACTTTAGCAGCAGGGCACAGATGTAGATGTACAAAGGGACCTGGGTGTCCTCATCAATACGTGCTGAAAGCTGACATGCAGGTGCAGCAAGTAGTTAAGATGGCTAATGGTATGTTCGCCTTTATCACAAGAGGATGAGAATACAGGAAAAGAGGAGTCTTGCTTCAGTTGTACAGAACCTTGGTTAGACCGCACCTGAAATACTGTGTGCATTTCTGGTCCCCTTACCTTAAGAAGGATATCATTACCATAGAGGGAGTGCAACAAAGGTTCACCAGACTTCTTCCCGGGATGACGGGACTGTCCTCCGAACAGAAATTGGGGAAACTGGCCCTGTATTCTCTAGAGTTTCGAAGAATGAGAGGTGAAATCAATGAAAATTACCAAATACATAAAGGGATAGACAGGATAGATGGAGGTAAGATGTTTCCCCTGGTTGTGGAGTCTAGAACCAGGGGATGCAATTTCAAAGTAAGGGGGAAGCCACTCAGTATAGATACAAGAAGAAATGTCTTTACTCAGAGCGTTGTAAATATTTGGAATTCTCACCCCCAGAGGGCTGTGCAAGCTCAGTCATTGAGTATGTTCAAAGTAAAAACTGACAGATGTCTAAATACAAATTAAATAAAGAGATATGGGGATAATGTGGGAAACGAGCATTGAAATGGAAGATCAGACATGATGGTGCTGAATGGTGGGGCAGGCTCGATGGGCTGAATGGCCTAATCCTACTCCTATGTTCCTATGGAAGTGGAGAAAGGGTGTGAGGGGGCCCTGGCACACATACACACAGGGACACAAACTCACATACAGACACACAAAGAAAGCGGGAGAGAGAGACAGACAGAGAGAAAGAGAGAAAGGCAGAGTGAAAGAAACAGACAGAGAGATTGAGAGAGAAGGAGCAACAGAGAGAGGGAGAGTCAGAGACAGAGGGAGAGACAGAGAGAGGGAGAGACAGAGAGAGAGGGATAGACAGAGGGGGAGAGAGAATCAGAGAGGGGGAGATTCAGAGTGAGAGGGAGATTCAGAGAGAGAGTCAGAAAGAGAGGGAAAGTCAGAGAGAGAGGGAAAGACAGAGGGAAAACACAAGAAGACAAGAAATAGGAGCAGGGGTAGACCATATCTCCCATCAAGCCTGCTCCGTCATTCAATAGAATCATGGCTGATCTTAGGATTCAACTCAGCTTCCCGCCTAGTCCTCACATCTCTTGATTCCATGACAGGCTAAACTTTGGTCTATCCCAGCCTTAAATGTATTGAACGAAGGAGCATCCACTACCCTCCGGGGTAGAGAATTGCAAAGATTCACAACCCTTTGAGTGAAGTAATTTATATTCATCTCAATCCGAAATGATCAGCCCCTTATTCTGAGAGTGTGCCCTCTTGTTTTAGATTCCCTGACCTGCGGAAATAATCTCTCAGTGTCTACCGTTTCCAAATCCTTTAGAATTTTATATGTTTCAAGGAGATCTCCTCTCATTCTTCTAAACTCCATAGAATACAGGCCTAGTCTATTTAATCTCTCTCTTTCCCTCAGAACTGTCTGTTTCTGCACCCTCTTTCGAATTGTATCCTTTAGTTTATATCACCTCACCTTATTCTTCCTACCTGTGGAAGATGTGGGTATGGTTCTTAATGACTACATCACATCTGTCTTCACAAAAGAGGAGACTATTCTGACATTGCCGTCAAGGAGGAAGGGTTTGAAATATTGGATGGGATAAACAGTGAGAGAGGAAATATTGAGGGGTTTAGCATCTTCGAACGCTGATAATTCACCAGGCTCGGACTGTTAAGAGATGCAAGTGAGAAAACAGCAGAGGCTTTGACCATCATTGTCTGATCCTCTCTGGTTACAGGCGTGGTGCCAGAAGACTGGAGGACTGCGAATGTTGTATTGTTGATGAACAAGGGAGAAAGTAATAGACTGAGTGATTACAGGCCACCCAGCCTAATCACAGTGGAGGGCAAATTATTGGGAAAATTTCTGGTAAACAGCATGAATCGTCATTTCCAGCACAGTCAGCATGGATTTGTTAAGTGAATATCGTGTCAGAATAGTTTGTTGATGTCTTTGAGGGGGTAAGAAGGAGGGTCGATGAGGATCGTGACTCATCACCGGCTTCTCAAGGGCAATCAGGGATGGGCAATAAATGCTGGTCTTGTCATTGATTTCCAGATCCCGTGAATGAATTTAGCACAGTGTCAGCTCCTGTACCTGTGCTGTACACAGTGGGTACAAAGGAATGATTCACTCCTGTGTCTGTGCTCTGTCATGTTCTAAGCACTTACCTACACGCCTTTCCACCTTCCATAAAACCTTGCTCACATTGATGGTCACACATATGCCATACAGATTAATATCCGCAGTGAACATTTTTACTCATTAGATTTCACCTGAAACTGAACAGAAGATAGAGAGTGTCAGAATAGCCCCGTGCTGTAGCTGTCCTGGGAGGGTTTGATGGGGGCAGTGTCGAGGGAGATTTACTCTGCATCAACCCCTGTTTTTTATATGTCGAGGGGGGATTTATTCCTCAGGCCCCCTTTTTATACATTTTTTAAATAACTTTTTAAAAATCGAATGAATAAACCAAAAAATCAAATTAAAATGCCATTCTTGGCATCGACGATGCACTCCAGTCCCTGCAGTGCCCACCAGTCGCAGAAGGCCTCAAGCATACAAGTTGACACCACCTGCTCCTTCTCCAAGGACACCCAGGCACGAACCTAACTGCGGAACAGGGGCAGGCAATCAGGGCGGACGGACCCCCCGACGGCCCGCAGCCTGGACCTGTGAGTTGCTACCTTCACCAGGCGCAGGAGCAGACAAATGAGGAGATCCTCCTCCCGGCCCATGCCCCCTCTCACCGGGTACCCAAAGATCAGGAGTGTGGGACAGAAGTGCAACCCGAATTTGAGGAGCAGCCCCTTCAAATACTCAAAGAGGGGCTGCAAACTCGCACACTCCATATATACGTGGAACACGGACTCATCCAGGCCACAGAAATTACAAGCAGCCTGGGAGTCCGTGAACCTACTTAAAAGCCTATTGCACGGGACTGCCCTGTGCAACACCCTCCACCCTCCAACCCAGGTCTCCGATGTAAAGGTAGAGGACTCCCGCATAGAGAGACCTCTACCCGGGTATCCCCTCGCCGCCAGGTGGCAACATGAACTGCCAGGGCATGTCTGGCCAGCTGTCGAGGGTGAGGAAGTGGAAGCAGCCCATACAGGAAACCCCTCTGCGCCGTTTGGAATGGCATGGAGGGCATTTCCGAGGGGCTATTCAGGTTGTGTGGGACTGACTCCCAAGGAGGGTTTCGGGGCATGGGTCTGATGAGCAGTTATAGCTGAGCGGGGGTCAGCTCGTCACTGCTTCTTCTACTCCTCCACCCACCGGTCCATCAACAGAGCTGCCTGTCCAGTCAGCCGAGGCGCTCTCCTCCGCTCAACGGGGGAGCGCCCTGACTTGAGGCAACCATGCTCCAGACTCTGAATAGATCATGGTAAAAGACAGGCAACTCCCTCAGAGAGGCGTGGCTAACGGACTCCACCAGGAGCTGCGTGTCGTCTTGAAGGCAGTGACACTAGCGGAAAAAATACATCGGAAGTGCACACCTTCTGGGAGGATGCTTGGCATACAGGTATCTCTGCAGGGTCCAAATGCGGGGAGTTGCAGCCTGGGTGCAGACACACACCAGCGACTGGCCGCCCTCCTCAATCGGGAGACTCAGGACCACGGCAGAGATCCAGTGTTTCCTCTTGCCCTGGAAGAAATTGTCAAGCTTCTTCTGGATCTTGGTGGTGAATGCAGGGGGTGGGGCCAAAGTGACCAACCAGTACCACAGCATCGAGGCCAGCATTTGGTTTATGACCAGCGCTTGGCCTCTGTAAAAAAGCACTCGGAGCAGTCCTGTCCAGCCCCCCAGTCGAGTGGTGACTTTCGCCTACAACACCTGCCAGTTTGCCGGTCAGGTTTCCTCAGTGGGGTTGAAGTGGACTCCCAGATAGAGGAGGTGCTTGGTGATCCACGCAAAAGGTGTTAACAACTCTGGTAGGGAGTCCACCCGCCACTGAACCACCAGGAGACCGAATCATTTCTCCCAATTGATCCTTGCGGTGGACGCGGTGGGTGCAGATCACCCCTTAGGCAGCAGGACGATGACCACCCTGCACCACGAGAGGGGCATCTGCCCGATCGCCAGGCTTTCCCCCAGGTCACGTGCATAATCATCCCCCAGAATGTCCCAGTACGCCCTGAGGAACTCCATGGACAGCCCGTCCAGCTCTGGGCATTTGCCCTGGTGGAGGGTGCCGGTCAGCTCCGCCAATGTGAGTGGAGCCTCCAATACTTCGCGCCCTCCGGGCTAACATTCAGCAGCTCCTCTCACAAAGCTCTGTGTGCATCCTTGCTGGTCGGATCCAGAAGGAACAACGCACTGTAATAAGAACGGACCAGGAGGCCCATTCCCTCTAGATCTGTGTTGGAGGATTCGTCGTCGGCCAGCAGCTCAACAAGCTGCTTATGGACACGCCGCCATCTTTCTTTGACTTTGCAGCCTTGATGGCGGTGGTGCCTGGGGGTACCTGGGGATCTGAAACGGGAGACAGCTCCCCACCAACAGATGGGCCCTGCACCTCAGGGTCCTGTGTCACCTCTGTGATGGGATGCCTTCTCCTCTTTTTCCACACTTGGGCGCAGAGGCTCTGAGACCTCCATGTCAATAGAGGCCTCCGTCTCTGCACCCTCCTTTTTTCCAGTTGCCCTGGGCCTTAGCCCAGCCCTGGGGCAGAAGGTTTCCCTGGGATCGGTCCTTGGGCTGTGTTCAGGCTCGGGTTGTACCACAGTGTCCAGGGGACGCCTCTCAGTGTTTAATTTGCCTCTGCAGCTTCCTTCCACTCAGGCGGGCACCCCCTCCCCACCGGAGGCCGTGAAAACCACATATTCCGGAACCGATTGAACAGTGGCTTTTGGAGGTGTAGGGAAGTGGGAGAAGGAGCAGCAGTGTTTCGCTGGACCGCTGAGGTGCAGTTGACAGCCGGGAGGTTAGGGCAGTCCTTACGAACATGCCCCACACCCTTGCAGACATGGCACCATGCCCCATCCAAGGTTCAGAAGTCGGTGCAGGCCGTCCCCTGGAACTCCACATTGAAATGGCCATCCGTGAACTCCTCCTGTTCCAGCTGCATAAATAATTGGCGGCGGAAGGTGTACACTTGCCAAAGGCTGTTCTCCCGAAGACAGAGCTGGACTGGGGTGAGCCCTGTCTTTGCTTCCCCCTGATGGTGCAGGTGGGGAAGGAGGAGCTCACCAGGAATGAAGGGTGGGACATTTGACAGAATGACCCTTTTGCAGTGGCCTCCAGGGGTCCACTGGCAGAAAGGTCCCACCCACGGTGAGCCCGTTGCTCAGGGCAAGGGACACTGCCCGCTCGGTCTTCAGGAAAAACACTGCATTCCCGACATCTTTGAGGCAGCAATAAAGACCGAAGGGCCATCAACCTCGGCCATTGCCTTCACACATATCTCCATTGACATAGTGGGGTGGACGTAGCTCTTCACCCCAGGCTTCGATGTTCACATTGCAAACGGTGACAGGGCAACAGGTGCAGCTGCAGCAGCGGCAGCAGCATACGTGTGAGAAGGCCCCACCACCAGCAAAGGGGGGCTTCCTTGGGTTCGAAGAGCTGTGCCCAACCCTAAGAAACACAGTACACAACAGTTTTCTTTTAAACTTAAGCAATATGATGGAGGGATGGGAGTAGAGGAGGATCGGGCTGAAAAGGACCAGGACAGGAGTGGATAGGTGGCCGAGTGATGGAAGGGAGAGAAGGGCTGCAAGGATGTTACTGTGCAATTGGTGGTTGGAGCACCTCGCAGAAGAAGCCACAGTCCAGTCTTCCCAGGAGTGTTCTTCACCCCAGTCAGATGGAGCCGCCCGGTTCTCTCCTTTTCATGCTGCTCTATAAAGACTGTCTGCAGCCGGGCAACTCCAGATATCCTGAGCCACACAGTTGGGGGTGGGGAGGGAGCCCCCTTTGTGCAGGATGGAAGTAAAACATAAGAGCAAGTACTGGGTTGGAGTGAGAGGGGAAATCAGCCAGGGTTCCTGCTCCTGATCACTGTCCAGTGACCGCTAGGTTAGAGATAGGGGAAATCTGCCATGATTCCTGCTCCTGATCACTGTCCAGTGACCCCTGGGTTAGAGTGAGAGAGGGGAAATCAGCCAGGGTTCCTGTTCCTGATCACTGTCCAGTGACCGCTAGGTTAAAGAGAGAGCGGAAATCAGCCAGGGTTCCTGCTCCTGATAACTGCCCAGTGACCCCTGGGTTAGAGATAGGGGAAATCAGCCAGGGTTCCTGCTCCCGATCACTGTCCAGTGACCCCTGGCTTGGAGAGAGAGGGGGGGAGGTCAGCCAAGGTTCCTGCTCCTGATCACTGTCCAGTGACTCCTGGGTTAGAGATAGGAGACATCAGCCAGGGTTCTTGTTACTGATCATTGTCCAGTGAACTCTGGGTTAGAGAGAGAGAGAGAGGAATTCAGCCAGGGTTCCTGATCCTGATCACTGTCCACTCTGATTAATGTCTGCCCCTTCACTACCCTGCACCTTTGCTTTTTCATTACCTTCCGATTTTTTAAACTTCTTTTCAATTAAACCCTCCCGCCTCCAGCTATTTAGTTTAAAGTCTTATCGACAGCCATAGATATATGATTCACCAGGACACTGGTCCCAGCAGAGTTCAAAGGAAGCCCATCCCAATGGAACAGCTCTCTGCTTCCCCAATACTTGTACCAGTGTCTCATGAATCGGAACACATTTCTCCCACACCAATCTTTGGGCCACGTATGTACCTCTCTAATCTTATCTACCCTACATCAATTTGCACGTGGCTCAGGTAGTAATCCGGAGATTATTAGCTTTGTTGTTCTGCTTTTTTAGTTTCGCCTCGAGCTGCTCAGAGTCCCTCAGCAGAACCTATTTCCTAGTCCTACCTATTCATTGGTACCTACGTGGACCACGACAACTGGATCATTTCCCACCCACTCCAAGATCCTCTCTAATCCCGGAGGGATGTCCTTAGCCGTGGCACCAGGTAGGTAACACAGCCTTCTGGACTCTCTATATTTGCTACAGAGAACAGTATCTATTCCCCTAACTATGCTCTCCCCTATTACAACTACATTTCTCTGTTCTCCCCCAATGAATGATGCTCTGAACCATGGTACTGTGGTCAGTTCGCTTATCCTCCCTGAAGTCTGTGCCCTTGTCCACACGGGGAGCAAGAACCTCGTACCTGTTGGATAAGGGCACTGACTGAGGCTCTTCTGAAGGTAAATTCTGGATCCCATACCTGCCTCACTCGCAGTCACACCCTCCAGTCACTGACCACGCTCCAAATTTGATGTAATTAATCTAACAACTGTGACTGCCTCCTGAAACACAGTGTCCAGGTAACTCTCCCCCTCCCTGATGTGTCGCAGTGTCCGCAGCTCAGACTCCAGCTCATCAACTCTGAGCCGTAGGTCCTTGAGCAGCCAACACTTGCTGTAGATGTGGTCACCGTGGATCGCACAGACGTCCACCAACTCCCATATACTACAGGTACAACATATCGTCTGCCCAGCCATCTCTATTCTATTTAATTAATTCATTTGGATTTCAGTATTTAAAAAAAAAGAATTATTTAAGTGTACTCTTAACCTGTAATGACGTCTCCAGATTTACTCACTTGGCTGAAACAAAAAAACACACAAAAAGATACAAGGAACAAAGAAATATCCACCAATCACTTAACAGCTCTCCTGTGACATCACAGTTTAATTTCTGCTGGTCAAGCAGGTCCACTGAACAGAACAGAGCGATTTCACCACCGTCACTGCTTCTGGTATCGGGCCTCGGCTCTTTTATCTCCCAGCTCCTCTCAACTGTGTGTTCCCACTTTCAGCACCACGGCGGCTGATTCTTAAACTGTGTCCCCTTGTTCTTGTCAGGTATGTTGGCCTTCGGTACAAGGGGTTTTGTGTACAGGAGTAAAGAAGTCTTGCTGCAATTGTATAGAGCCTTGGAGTCAAGCAGAGAATGGGAAAGAGAGGGACAAATAGAGAGAATGAGTGAAATGCCTCAACACAATGCAGAAACACCACATACAACATAAACTCAGTTGTGACATTCCACTAAATTCACCTTTTAAAATATCCTATTCAATCTGCTCTGCTGCCATTTCAGGCAGCGCATTCCAGATCACAACAATTCAATATTTCTCCTCATTCTTCCCGTCTGGTTCTTTTACCGATTATCTTAAACCTGTGCCCCTTTGGTTACTGACTCTCCTGACACTGGAAACATTTTCTCCTTATTTACTCCATCAAAACTCATCATCATTGTGAACATCTTGATTAAATCTCCCTCATACCCTTCTCTGCTCTGAGGAGAACATTCCCAGTTTCTCCTGTCTCGCCACATTAACTGAAGTCCCTCATCCCTGGGACCATTCTAGTCAATCTCCTCTGAACTTATCGGAAAGTCATCATGTCCTTTGCAAAGTGTGGTGCCCTCACAACTGGACGCAATACTCCAGTTGAGGCCGAACCAGTGTTTTCTAAAGGTTGAACATGGCTTCCTTGTTTTTGTACTCTATGCCCTCACAGTGTGCACAATTATCTGAACATGGAGTGTGAGAGTGTGAGGGACACAGTGTGTACAATTACTGGAACATGGAGAGTGAGCGTGTGAGGGACACAGTGTGTACAATTACTGGAACATGGAGAGTGACAGTGTGAGGAACACAATGTGTACTAATGCTGAGAACATAGAGACTGAGAGTGCGAGGGATACACTGTGCACAATTAGAGCACATGGCGAGTGAGGATGTGAGGGACAAAGTGTGTACAATTACTGGGACATGGAGACTGAGAGGGTGAGGGGCACAGTTTGTGCAATTACTGGAACATGGAGAGTGACAGTGTGAGGAACACAATGTGTACTAATGCTGGAACATAGAGACTGAGAGTGCGAGGGATACACTGTGCACAATTAGAGCACATGGCGAGTGAGGATGTGAGGGACAAAGTGTGTACAATTACAGGGACATGGAGACTGAGAGTGTGAGGGGCACAGTTTGTGCAATTACTGGAACATGGAGTGTGAGAGTGTGAGGGTCACAGTGTGTGCAATTACTGGAACATGAGGAAGCAGCAACTTTGTGACACCTTGTGTAGAATTGCCGGATTGCTGTTTCCACGAAGTTGTGAAATTTTTGTCAGTGTCTTTCCTGCTGTGTTGCCTTTCACCATTCGTTGTTTGCACAATTCTGGGCGGAGTTAGCTTCCACTTGCCCCGTGGCTGACCAGCATCGATTATAATTTGCTGAGTTATCAGGAAGGATGTTTCAGTGTGTATATAAATTCACTCCGGGAGCTAGGAAACCACCGAATGATTTCACTGCTGCTGTTCACATTGAAATCTCAGAACATCTACAACATCGCAGTCAGGATGAACAAGATTATCTTGTTTGATAAGACACAATTCTCTGGTCAAGGGAAGGATTTTATGGACAGTGTACCTGACCTTGGTTCTGCCTCCTTCGCCTCACTGAAAGTGGAGGGGAAACACTGGGTCGCTTACACCGTCACAAACTGCACCGGAGAGTTGACTGTTTATGGTGCAGGAGATCATGCAAATCTTAGTGAAATGGATAGAAAGATTCAAATCATTGCGCCTGGTGAAGGAAAATGTACTGGACACAGAAATCGATTTATAGGAAGACATCAATATTCAAGGTGACAGCCGTCACATCACTGAAACCATTAGCGACCTGAGTGTTATTGGGTTCAATACTCGGACCTCATCCCATGTGGTGAAGGCAGGTCTTTGGGTTCTTTAGCAGGTGGTGAATTTTAATGGGCCGCTCAAGCTCCTCTTTCAGGGTGAAAACTGGCCTAATTACAGCATTTTTGGCTGCGATAATAAGCTGTCTTGTGTCAGTTTCTTGCAGAACGGTGATCACAAAGTGTGAAAACTCAGCTGGAGAAGGGTATGAGCAGGTCGGTGCCCAGGCTGATCCGCTCTGAATGCTTCATGCCCACTTCTGACAGACTGTCCCCCCCTTTAATAAAGCCACTGTCTGCAAGATAGAGTCTGCACCGAACATCTTTCACCAAATACTGAAACAGCTCCACGCAAACTGATTCCAAAATCTGTGTAACTCTGTGAAGCTCCACATTACTGTCCCTCGGTACAGGTCGGATTTGTAACTTTGCTTTTGCTCTGTCAGTTCAAAACCAATCAAATAAAATTCAAATGCTGCAAAGTCATCACCAATGTTTCCGTTTGAGTTTCTGTGTCATTTTATGAAATATTTGTTAATTCAAACAACAGGAAATGTTTGCAAGTAAGGCTTTAAATTTTTACAGTGACACAGAGCATCTTAAATAACCAGGTACAGGTGAGAGTCTGAGAAGGAGAATTAAATCCCTGCAAATTCAGGCACATTCCCGAGACATTGTCTCACAAGACTGGTCTCACAAAACTGAGTCTGCTTCTAAATTTGAGCACGTTTCAGTGCTGCAGTCTGTACAATAATATTGAAAATACCTCCTACAGAGCCGAGCAGAAGGCAGAAATGGTGTCTGCTTCCACAGGAGCACAGGAAGCTGAGAGGTGATTTAGTAAAACTTTTTTTAAAACAGCAAGGCCTTTTTTCAGAGAATAGGGAAAGATTCGGTTCACAGGTTCGTGATAAGGGGTCATCAATTTAAATTTTTTGTTGTGAATGAAGATGGATATTGGGAGCATTATCCACACCACCTTCACTTATTTATTATTTTTATTCATGGGAGGTGTGCATCACTGGCAAGACCAGCATTTGTTACCCATCCCTAATTACCCTTGATAACTGAATGGACATTTCAAATGGCATTTAACAATCAACCACATTGCTGTGGGTCTGGAGTCACATGTAGGCCAGACCAGGTAAGGACAGCAGATTTCCTTCCCTAAAGAACATTAATGAACCAGATCGGATTTGACAGCAATTGATGATAGTGTCATGTCAGCATTACAAAGTATAGCTTTCAATTCCAGATTTTTATTAATTAATTAAATTGAAATTCCACCAGCTGCCATGATAGGAATTGAACCCGTGTCCCCTGGGTATCAGCCTGGAACTCTGGATTACTAGTTCAGTGACATTACCACTCTGGAGGTCTCACCTCCAACAGTCAGTGTGAGGAGCTCATGAACTTCCTCACTAAGATTCAGACCATGTGATCAGCTGACTCTGCTACTTCCCTCCCTTCCCCTTGCCGACCGAGCTAAACTCCCTCTAAGACACCCCATCCTCCTTCCCGTCCTGGACCTGAACTTGTATCCTTCTCTAGCTTCTCTCCCCTTGTGCACCTCCTCAGCTCATCTTGTACAGTAGGCCCACCTCCTGCTCTCTCACCCCCTATTCCCACTGAACTGCTGACCACCCAACTTCCCCAACTGGTCCCCATGTGAGCAGGGGTCGGCAAAGTGTCCGTACACGGACTCCAGTGTCAGTGGTAAAAGTGTTGAGGTCTGGGACTGTTAATTTCAGAGATGAGAAATTTCCCATTGGCTTCTGTTTTCCCACCAGAGCAGCTTTAAAAAGGAATGCACCTGTCAGTTTTACAGCTGGATTGGAATTTCTAAGTTCAGATCTTTATCTAATGCTCATTAACAATCCTTTCCAAATTCACAGCTGAGTGCAGGAACAACAGCTTCCAAACTCTGGACAGATTCGGGGCTTTCCGGCTGGTTCTGATCTTTTGTAAAGCCCTCTGGAACACCATGAATCTGTCTGAAGTTCAGAAACTGCTGTTCCTACTCTCAGCAACAGTCAGAGAGAGAGGGGGGGGGGTGCAAAGAGAGATGGGGGACAGTGATGAGGGAGAGAGAGAGAGAGAGAGGCCAGAGAGTGAGGAGAGAGAGAGAGAGGGGGCTGACAGTGAGGGAGGGACAGAGAGGAGGGGAATAGAGAGAGAGGGAGACAGAGAAGGAGAGAGAAAGGGCAGGGGGGTGTCAGTGGGAGAGAGGGGAACAGAGAGAGAGGGACAGAGAGAGGAGGAATGAGAGAGAGAGGGAGCAGAGTGATACTGACGGACAGAGAGAGGGGCAGCAAGAGAGAGGGGCAGAGACTTGGTGACAGAGAAGGGGAATGACATGGGGGATGTCACAGAGCGAGGGGACAACATAGAGAGGGGGTACAACAGGGAAGGAAGAATCGGGAGAGGGTTGACATATTGGGAGGGGGAGAGAGACAGACAGAGAGAAAGAGATGGGACGCAGACAGCAAGAGGCAGCGAGAGTGGGAGGAAACAGCAAGAATTAGTAAAGAGAAAGAGGGGGGAGAGTGATAGAGAGTGACAGAGCGATAGATGGGCAGAGGGAGAGGGGGGACTGAGAGGGAGGTGACAGACAGGGGAAACGAAACGGGAGATGTCACAGATGGTGAGGAGACAACACAGAGAAGCGATAGAACAGAGAAGGGGGAACAGAGAGAGGCCTGACACGGATTGACTCCATCTCCCCCATCCTCACTCACATTTCCTCTCCCCACCCTGCACTCTGTCTCTCTCTCTCCCTTTCCCACATTCCCCCTTCCCACTTGCCCACACTCCCCCTCCCCCACTTCCTTTCCCCCCTCATCCTCACTGTCACTCATTCACACTCACTGCCAGCACTCTCTCTCTCCATCTCTGTCTCTCTCTCACTCTCTCTGCCCCTCAAGCTACTGCTGTCAGTCATCGCCAATTCCCTGGGCCTTGAGTTCGGCCTGCACATTCTCCAGATAATAACAGTCAGGCAAGCCATGGCAGGTCAGGTTTGAGCCAAGTTCCGTGCTGTGGTGGATCTCATTGCATACGACAGTGCGCAACTCGCTTGTTGTGCTGGATGTCCCAGTGGCGCAGTGTAGAGCTCTCTCTACACTGTTCACATCAAACACTCCCAGTGACACCAGCAAATGGAGATGGTGAGAGGGGGCAGTAACTGCAGTGAGACAGAGACACCAGCAGATGGAGATGGTCAGAGACGGACAGTGACTGCAGTGAGACAGGGACACCAGCAGATGGAGATGGTGAGAGGTGGCAGTAACTGCAGTGAGACAGGGACACCAGCAGATGGAGATGGTGAGAGTGGGCAGTAACTGCAGTGAGATAGTGACACCAGCAGATGGCGATGGTTAGAAGGGGACTATAACTGCAGTGAGACAGGGATACCAGTAGATGGAGATGGTGAGAGAGGGGCAGCAACTGCAGTGAGACAGGGATACCAGCAGATGGAGATGGTGAGAGGGGGGCAGCAACTGCAGTGAGACAGGGACACCAGCAGATGGAGATGGTGAGAGGGGGGCAGTAACTGCAGTGAGACAGGGACACCAGCAGATGGAGATTGTGACAGGGAGACAGTAACTGCAGTGAGACAGGGACGCCAGTAGATGCAGAAGGTGAGAGGGGGCAGTAACTGCAGTGAGACAGGGACACCAGCAGATGGAGATGGTGAGAGGGGGCAGTAACTGCAGTGAGACAGAGACACCAACTGATGGAGATTGTGAGGGGGGACAGTAACTGCAATGAGACCAGGACACCAGTAGATGGAGATGGTCAGAGACGGACAGTGACTGCAGTGAGACAGGGACACCAGCAAATGGAGTTGATGAGGGGGGACAGTAACTGCAGTGGGAAAGGGACACCAGCAGATGGAGATGGTGAGAGGGGTCAGTAACTGCCCAGACAGGGGCACCAGCAGATGGAGATGGTGAAAGGGGTACAGGAACTGCAGTGAGACAGTGACACGAGTGGATGGAGATGGTGAGAGAGGACAGTAACGGCGGTGAGACAGGGACACCAGCAGATGTCAATGGTGAGATTGGGCAGTAACTGCAGTGAGATAGGGACACCAGCAGATGGAGATGGTGAGAGGTGGCAGTAACTGCAGTGAGACAGGGACACCAGCAGATGGAGATGGTGAGAGTGGGCAGTAACTGCAGTGAGATTGTGACACCAGCAGATGGCGATGGTTAGAAGGGGACTATAACTGCAGTGAGACAGGAATACCAGCAGATGGAGATGGTGAGAAGGGGCAGAGCAAGTCTCCCCTCAATTGTTCAGATTCTCAAAAAAATATAATCTCAGAATCAGATTTTAAATCATTTCAGGGCTCATTGCTGTGAAAATTAAATGCAATTTCTGTCCTGTGGGGAGGGTAGTGAATGGAATATGAAATGGGATTTAGTTCCAGTGTTTATCTCTTTCTATGATTTCAATAATTTAACAATGAGATTGAGAGGGTATTTCACCGCCTTCTTCATCTCCTCTCTGAATTTAGTCTGGGTCACAGTGTAAATACACGTGTTGGTGCAGGAACTGAGAACCTGCAGCATTCTTGATGCGTGCTCTATGATATAGTGAGGGTCAGTGTTGGAGGAATAATACTGAATATCTGCTATTCGCCTATAAATGATAAACACAACCAGTGTCACCCATAACAGTATAAAACTGACGGATATACTGAAGAGTAAAATAATTGATTTCCTGCGATTCTCCATCTCTGGGTCTTTGTCATTCTCTCCATTCCTGTGGCCCCGGAATCCCCTGCGGACTTTACTGGAGAATAAAATACGTTTGACCGACAGAACATAGAGCAGCAAAATCAGAAAGACCGGGACACAAGGGGTTAAAATATAGTGAAACTATTCCAATGCCACCCATATGGGGGAAGTAATGAAGCTCAGTCAATAAAGACAACCCATGGGAACATTATCAATAATATTATATTGTTTCAGTGTAAAGTACCAGGGGACATTCTCGAAACAGCCCAGCACACTCACTGTTCCTGCAACCACAGCCGTTGTTTTCTCAATGCAATATCTTGTTTTCAGCTTCTCACAACAAATGGTCACAAATCGATCAAAGGTGAAAGTGACTGTGAGCCAGACAGAAACTACTGTTGCTGCAAATCTCAGAACCCGAATGAGAGAACACACAGGAGTAATGCTCAGGAATGAATATGGGAAATAAATTGATACAATCCAGTTCAATATGGGATCAGTGATAATGACCAGGAGATCCGACACTGCCATTCCGACCAGGTAGACAGTGATGCATTTGGAGAGACCACACTTTCCTCGGGACAGGATCACAATCGCCATCAAGTTAACTGGAAGAGAGAGAGAAAAGGAAGCAGTGAAATTACTGATCAGACCTGGAGACAAACAGCAGTTTGACAGGATCTGGGCTGAACTTTCCAGCTTTGTTGCTGCATCGAACAGTGAAAACAGATTCATTGACCTGGGAAGTGCTTTACCAAAGTGAAATGTTTGAAACACAATTATTAACAATGAATTGGGAAATTGACAGAGAAAGTGAATAAAGTTAACACAGGATCTGCTGGAAGTAATGGGTGAGATTCAGTACCGGTGGGGAAATGAGAAGGGGTTTTACAGAGATGGAATCCAATGGGTTAAATGGGAATTTGTCTCCAGACTGTTGATCGGGAAGGTTTAGGAACTGCAGAATGCACAGTTGGTTTGTTGCTGTGGGTTCAGAGAACCGACCGGGGCTGGTACAAAATGGATAAATGCTGAGAGCTGCTGCGATGAGTTTGAGGGTTGGGATTCATTTGGAAGAGGCAGCTGGAGGTGGAGCCAGTGAGTGAGATTGGGAGGGAGAGAAGGAAAACGACATGTTGGAGCTGGAGGAGAGACAGGAGAAGATGGTTTGGGAAAGTGGAGAAACTGAAACAATGGATGAGGAGACTGAGGATTCAATACTATGAGAGGAGAGGCTGAGATTCAGAGAGAGAGAGAGTGACTGCAGTAGAGTATTAGAGGAAATCTAATCTCCAGATCCCAGTAACACAACTCAATTAATACATTCAAACAATAATCCCTGTGGTTATTGGTGTTGGAGAGCAGTTCATTGTTTATACAATATCGTCAATACATTTAGTTTGAACAGAGAATTAAGTATAAATTTAAACAAATTTCTGATATCAGTCTCGTTCTTTATTGAATTCAGCAGTCACAGAGATTTTAAAGTGCAATATTTAAATAATGAATTATCATCAGCGAAGAACTGATTCGATTGTGTTTATTCAGTCAGTAAGTAATGAATAGGAAATTTCTACATAACAAAATGTGAATCTGACAGAAATAAACACAAAGAATCAAGTCCAACAGTGAAATGAACACAATCTGACAACAGACAACTTCAACTCACAGTTTCCCTCTCTAATTGTCCTGGATATTCCAGCACTTTATGATAGTGATTTATTCACACCACTGTTTCTTTCTCTTTCTCTTTCCATCGGCTTTGTTTTCTCTGCTCCTTTTCTCCATCCTTCTCTCAGTCGCCCTCCCCATCTCTCTGGAGTACTCACACCCTAATGTTAAGTAATGTTACTTAACGCCACTTTTCACATATGATTTATTCCTGACATTCTGCTCCTGTATTTTGTTCACCAACCCCGTGTTCAATGATTCTGTTGTCAGAGTCAGTTTGTTCAATGGTGAAACCTCTGAATAATTTAATGTGCCTACAGAACACCCAAGTCTCCACCTTTTCACCTACATTCTTCAATTCATCTGCAATGCATGGCATAAACAGAATCGAAAGCTTCTTCCAGACTAACCTCACAATCATTGAAATTCCTTCTCCTGGAATTATAAAGTAGACCGTTAGAATGTGGGGTTGTTTAATCAATGAAACACCAACATCAGCGCTGCAGCTGATAATCAAAAGATGAATGGAAAGACTCTTGATTCCAACTGATAGAGTGTAAACCTATAAATCATCACATCAATATTTCCTAATTTACAAGGTATTCCAGTAACAGTGAAGTAGAGAAGGAGATGTGAAAGAGACAGCAGCAAATTCAGTTCAGTAGCCAGACCTCTGAAGCAGTGTCAGTAACACGTTGAATTAAATAATATTTTATAACAGTGATAACCAATAAATACATTGAAATCCCAGTTAAACAGCACCGTATTATTGGGGAGGCTGGACATTGTTCTGTCCCCTTGTAACACTGAGACTGTGAGATGTCTCATTATCAATCAGCGAAAATAACAATCATAAAAATATTCCAGGACCAGTTAGTTGCACATCGTGAAACTATAGCAATTTCCTGCTGATCTGATTCTTGATCCTAACCAAGGCATCTTAATCAAATACATTCAATACACAGAATAATCTAGCAACAATACCAGGGTTACATAATCCAATATAATTGAAAGCATCTTCTGCAAGATGGCAAGAGTAGAGAATGAGGAGATTTCAGCAGTAAATTGCTGGGAAAGAACACACACAGTGAAAAATAATACCCAGTACAGCAGCACAGTTAATATCGATTTACACTGGTAACAGTTGAGCCACTGGCTTACCAGGAACTCCAATTGCTGCAAGTACAGGATAATAAATGTCTTCTATCTGATACATTACTGGATATCCGATTCCTGTGAGAAGCAGAGACTTCTGTTAGTCTGGAACCCACAGCTCCAGCAGGCACTCTGAGCTGATCCATTCCAATCGTCCTGATTCATGCAGGGGATACATCTCCACTGACACGGTTGTAGACCTGATCATTGCTATTAGTTACACTCACCTGAGCAAACACATTACATCAGCAGCTTTGACTCTGATGTAAATAATGTGGTGCATAAAACACAATAATTTCAATTTCAATGACAGTTTCTCAGTAAGACCTCTCTCGGGAATAAACCTGACACCTGTACTCAAACCGGATGGATGTTACAATTATGAGTGGCATCATTTACATTTTCCATATTATTGTATTGACCTTATTCATTCCTGGCATTTCTATTGTATCTGTAACTCACTGTCTGCACTGTACACTGAATCCAGTCACAAAAACAATCCCGTTTCACTCTGTTCCTGCCTTTTCCCAGTTAAAATGTGAACTTTGAGTCTCTGATGCGGGACCACGTTGAGGGTTACAGTCTAGAAACTACTGGAGGTGATGTTAGGGTGCAGGCACTATACATGTCCATTGGGTGGCAGTCATGGAGTGACAATATCACTGGGCTAGTAATCCAGAGGTCCAGCCCAATGGCCTGAATTTTCACAATTTGGTTTAAAGGCTTTGCCTTCTCAAAATCTTTGGTTATTTGTTATCTTTTGTGACAAAGTACTGGACCGAATCCAAGGGAATGAAGCCGGTCAAGTGGTAGATGTGTCAGTGGGACCAGTGACCATAACTCTATTCGCTTCAAATAGTTATGGAAAAAGATAGGACTGGTCTTCAAGTTGAAGTCCTAAATTGGGGGAATGCTAATTTCGATGGCATCAGACAGGAACTCTCAAGAATTGATTGGGAGAGGCTTTTCACAGGTAAAGGGACGTCTGGCAAGTGGGAGGTTTTTAAAAGTGAGATAGGAAGAGTTCAGGACCGGCATGTTCCTGTTAGATGGAAGGACAAAAATGGCAAGTTTAGGGAACCTTGGTTGACGAAGGATATTGGGGGTCTGGTCAGAGAAAGAAGGAGGTATATGTCAGGTATAGGCAGCTGGGATCAAGTGAGTCCCTCGAGGAGTATAAGGGATGTGGGAGTACACTTCAGAAGGAAATTGGGAGGGCGAAAAGGGGCCATGAGATTTCCCTGGCAGATAAGATAAAGGAGAATCCTAAAAGATGTTATAAGTATATGAAGAGCAAAAGGGTAGCCAGGGAGAGAGTAGGTCCCCTTAAGGATCAGTGTGGTAATCTATGTGTGGAGCCATGGGAAATGGGCGAGGTCTTAAATGAATATTTCCCATCCGTGTTTACCGTGGAGAAGGTCATGGAAGCTAGTGAGTTCAAGGGAGGGAACAGCGATATCCTGGAGCATATCAACATTACAAAGGAGGATGTGTTGGAGGTTTTGAAGCGCATTAATGTATAAATCTCCAGGGCCTGATCAGGTGTATCCTAGGATGCTATGGGAAGCAAGGGAGGAGATTGATGGGGCCCTGGCAGAGCTGTTTGTATCATCGTTAACCACGGGTGAGGTACTGGAAGACTGGAGGATAGCTAATGTCGTGCCTTTATTTAAGAAGGGCAGCAGGGATATGCCAGGGAATTACAGGCCGGTGAGCCTTATATCAGTGGTGGAAAGTTACTGGAAGGGATTCTGAGTGATAGGATTTACATAAATTTGGAAAGCCATGGTCTGATTAGGGATAGTCAGCAAGGCTTTGTGCGTGGGAAATCATGTCTCACAAATTTCCTTGAGTTTTTGAGGAGGCAACCAAGAGGATTGACGAGGGCAGGGAGGTGGACGTTGCCTACATGGACTTTAGCGAGGCCTTTGACAAGGTCCTGCATGGTAGGTTGGTCCGGAAGGTTCTAACAGATGGGATCCAGGGTGAGCTAGCAAATTGGATACACAATTTTCTTGATGATAGGAGACAGAGGGTGGTGGTGAAAGGTTCTTTTTCAGATTGGTGGCCGGTGACCAGTGGTGTGCTGCAATGATCGGTGCTGGGCCCTCTGTTGTTTGTCATATATATTAATGACTTGGATGAGAATGTAGGGGGCATGATTAGTAAGTTTGCAGACGACACCAAAATTGGTGGTATAGTGGACAGCGAAGAACGTTTTGTAAGGTTACAACAGGATATAGATCAACTGGGAAAGTGGGCAAGTGATTGGCAAATGGAATTTAACGCAGACAAGTGCGAGGTGATGCATTTTGGGAAGTTAAGCCAGGGTAGGACATATACAATGAATGGCTGGGTCCTGGGGATCGTTGTTGAGCAGAGAGACCTCGGGGCGCAAGTACAAAGTGTCCTGAAAGTGGCAACAGAGGCAGACAGGGTGGTGAAGAAGGTGTAATGCATTTTTTCCTTCATCGGCCAAGGCATTGAGTACAAGAGTTGGGACGTCATGTTACAGTTGTACGTAACGTTGGTTAGGCCGCATTTGGAGTGCACTGTGTGCAGTTCTGTTCGGCGCTCCACAGGAAAGAAGTGATTAGCCTAGAGAGGGTACAGAAAAGATTCACAAGTATGTTGCCTGGTTTGGAGGGCTTGAGTTATAAAGAGAGATTGGATAGGTTGCGTCTGTTTTCCCTGGAATGAAGGAGGCTGAGAGGGGACATGATAGAGGTATATAAAATTATGAGAGGCATAGATAGAGTCTGTTTCCCATGGTAGGGGTTACTAAAACTAGAGGGCATAGATTTAAGGTGAGACGGAGAAGGTTTAAAGGCAATCAAAGGGGTAAATTTTTCACACAAAGAATAGTGGACATCTGGAATGAGCTGCCTGAGGAGGTGGTGGAGGCAGGAACAGTAGCAACATTTAAGAGGCATCTGGACAGGTACATGCATGAGCAAGGCATAGAGGGATATGGAATTAATGCAGGCAGGTGGGATTTGTATAGATAGGCATGATGGTCGGCATGGACGCAGTGGGCCGAAGGGCCTGCTTTTATACTGTACGACTCTCTATGACTCTATGACTCTCTTTGGTCTGCCTGAAACTGGCTGGTCTTCCAGCACAAAGAGTTGCCCACGACCGAGTGTTGCAGACTGGCACATTTCAATGTCCAGGCCTGCGTGCTGAGTGACACACTAAAGCTTGGGGCAGCCACGGCAAAGACTCAATGGGGAATGACCATTGTATAGTCCTCCCACCAAGGTGAACCAAGGGGCTGGATCCATGTGAAACCCCTCGGGCTGTATACATCAAATATGGGTTTGTTTTAAAATGTACTTGGCATGTGTAAAGGAATGGAAGGGTTGTGAGGGAACTCCCTCCTGTATTGAAGAAAATTGATTTCCTTTGCAGGTTTTAGAATATCAATTTAGTGCTGTTTTGAACTGTGCTGTCATGTAATTTTTTTACGGATTGTTATGAATAAAGAATATTTTTGGGGGACAAAATGACACATTCCCCACTCTGGTTGAGAGAGAGAGAGAGAGAGAGAGAGAGAGAGAGAGTGTGTGTGTGTGTGTGTGTGTGTGTGTGTGTGTGTGTGTGTGTGTGTGTGTGTGTGTGTGTGCTCCCTCTGTCTAAATCTGGTTTATAACTGTGATTTGATTGTATTTGAATATTGCTAATTGTCTGTGTAACTGAGAGAGGAAACCCTGGGCTCTTGCTGTGCTCTATTGTTTAAAAATATCCTTGCTTTGAACTTTAATGCAATTTTTTCTCTTTCTTTCCCCTGAGGATTTTTTTTTTATTTTGAAAACTGCAATTTGAAGATGAAAAGAGGGAAAGTCTGGGACGAGGAATCCTTGGACAGGAGTTTCCTCCAGAGGAGACGGACTGAGGCCTTACCCATAGGGCGTACGTCAGTTGTGTCTGTTCATTAGCCCGAGGTTTAATTTCCTCACTGAGGCCCTGGGTTAACGAGTTCCTGTCAGATTGGGGCCCTGGAGTTTTAAACAGGTTGAGAGCCTGGGGTTAAAGGAGCAGCCCAGCTTTGCAATTTGACACAGAGAAGTTAATCCCCGATGCCTGACAAACAGGCTGCACCACCTCTCCACCTCACAAGACTAAATTAAACAACCGGCAGGTGTAGCTGTCGAAAGGCTTGTTATAATTCTCGAATAATGCTGGTATTTTGGGCAGTGCCGTGAATTGAGTGTTAAATGAAAAATGCAGCAGCCATTTAAATTGAGAGTGAGGTTTAGTTTAGTTTAGTTTAGAGATACAGCACTGAAACAGGCCCTTCGGCCCACCGAGTCTGTGCCGACCATCAACCACCCATTTATACTAATCTTACACTAATCCCATATTCCTATCACATCCCCACCTGTCCCTATATATTTCCCTACCACCTACCTATACTAGGGGCAATTTGTAATGGCCAATTAACCTATCAACCTGCAAGTCTTTGGCATGTGGGAGGAAACCGGAGCACCCGGAGGAAACCCATGCAGACACAGGGAGAACTTGCAAACTCCGCACAGGCAGTACCCAGAATCGAACCCGGGTCATTGGAGCTGTGAGGCTGCGGTGCTAACCACTGCGCCACTGTGCTGCCCCAGAGTGGATTTCTCTGTCTGTCTCTCTCTCTCCATCTGTCTCTCTGAATGAGAGTAACAGGAGGGAGAGATGCAGGAGTATAAGGGAAACAGGGAGGGAATGCCAAGGGGAGAGGAGCGGCAGCCGGCTGTTATCACACAGCTGCTTGTGGGATCTTGCTGTGCACAAATGGCCTACAGCATTTCCAATGTTGCAACAGTGACGACCACTTTAAAAATTAATTCATTGAGTATCAAATGCTTCAGTGAATCAGCGGTTACATGCCCGAAATGCGATGGTTTGTAAAGGCTTGTTCTCATTCCCGAATGATGCTGGTGTTTTTGGCTGTGGGCTGAATTTGACAGTGAAATGAAACATCTGGGGACCATTTGAACTCAGATTTTCAGGGATGGGAATGTGGATTTTTCTCTCTATCCCTCTATGGGTGAGGGGAGTGGGGTCACCAGTGTTTGTGTGTTTTTACAATGAGGCAGAAACAGATGTAGAGAGACACACAGAGAACTAGAGGGAGAGAGAGAGACACACAGCTGGAAATAACAGGGTAAACACAGAGGCAGACACACAGGCCCTGGGGGTGGCTGCAGTGTTTAGTCACTGCCCAGGTCCCAGCCCCTGGAGAGAAGCTCCCCCCCCCCACCATCCCACAACACCATCTCCAACCGTCGACTGTGTCTTGATTTTCAGCGAAATTAAATGTTGGCCTAGTGATAAACTGTTGGCACATTCATCTCAGTTTAAAGAGATAATTTCACAATGTCTGGGAACAGAATGGAGCTGATTGCTGCAATTGTCTGTCTGTAAATTGCAGCGATGTTGTCGACAGTGGGGTTTGGAGTGAAAAGACTGCAGGTCATCAGGAAGCAGCTCCTTGTCATGTCTCTGCTCAGAGCTGGCTCTGTTACCCGGATTAACAGGACAATGGGCAGGAATTCAGCTCCTAAATCCCTGTCTCACATTTCCAATCACTTCCCATTCTCTGGCTCTGTGTCGGGGGATGTGTCTGTCAGATGGCGAGTCACTGAGAGATTGTTTTATGTCAATCAGTGAGGGAAAGAGCCCTGGGCTCTTGCTGTGTTTGTTTTATGTTCAATTTGAATCAATTTTATTGCTCTTATTCCCAAGGTGAATCTTTTTGGAAGCTGCAGCTTTGATGATGCAAAGAGAGAATATTTTGAAACGTACAATTCTCAGAAAAGAGCTTTAACCAGAGAGGAAAATAAGAATAAATACAAATGTGTTATTGTCTAATTCATTTTTAGATACAGAATAAAGAAGACCTTGTGTTTTCGGGGCTGATTGAAAAACAAAGAGCTGGAAATGCTCAGTATTTCCAGCTTTTTTTAAATTTCAGATTTCCAGAATCTGCAGTATTTTGATTGTGTTTTTTAGGAGGAGGAGTGACTTTTACCACAAGGGAGGGGCTGGAGGGGCCTCTGTAGCAAATCCTTTGGGAAGCGCCGCTCCATAACTGTCAATGTAATACCATAGATTTCCCTCTCTCCATCTCTTGCTGCAACTTGTTCCCTGCCCCTTCCCTCCATGTTCATAACTCTATTTCCTCATATCTTTAAATCCCTGTCTCTGTAACGGTCAACATACTTTCTATCTCTGCCTCTCTCTATTTTCTCTTTTCATTCTCTTTCTGCGATTCTCTGCATCTTTATCTGCCTATCATTCCATTCTTGGTATTTCTGCCCTCTGCTCTTAGTTTCTCTCACTGGTTTCTGACTTCCTGCCTCTCTTTCATTCTCCCTCTCCCTCTCCATTTGTTTCTCTGTCTCCCTCACTCAGTTCTGTCTTAATCCCTGGATCTCTGCTTTCTGTGTCTCTCTTGCTCTTTCTGGGGATGGATTGGAACTCGCTGCCATAGTGTTGTACAGTGTGAGTGTGAACCAGAATCCTGTTTTCCATCTCTCTCGGGTTTTGCTCCCAATTGAGGTAAAACAGGGGATAAATGCTGAACAGGCGGCCAATTCACAACTATCGCCACCCCTACCCCGGTTTTCACTATTGGCACCAAGTCCAAGTCCAGCCCAGTGTTTATTTGCCTCTCTGTGTATCTGCTCCTCAACTGTCTCTGCCTGTCTTCTTTTGGCTCCATGGGGGAAGGGACAGATCAGCCAGGATGAAACATTGATGGGGCAGGCTCGAAGGGCTGAATGGCCTCCTCTTGCCCCTGTTCCAAACAGAGTGTGTGTGTGTGTGTGTGTGTGCCTCAGTCCTATTCCCTGATGCTGAGGAGGGTGATGGAGAGAACATGTGAAACACCTTTCTGCAGTGGGGATGTGTCTGGGACTGGGATCTTGCTGTGCATTAAATGCTCAGAATGCCTGTTAGCCTCTGTGGGTACTTGCTGTCTGCCCAGCCCTGTGTTTGGGTGGACACGATTTAAAGGTGACGGGGGTCTGAGAGCCATTTGATAGAATTCCAGCGGTTTATCCGTACTGGAATTAAAATGAATTAAAGACTGTTGGGAGATGGAGCCACACGCAGGAAAGGAATGAAGGTTGGAATTACACAGGAGGCTGATCACAGGGGAGATGATACAGAGTGATAATTAGTAGAGGGGGGATTTTACAGGGAAAGATATTATTTAGAAAGGAAGGGGTGTTTACAGTGGGGGCAGAGGAGGATTAGAGGGTGCTATTCACGGAGGAAATTAGGCCATGCATAAAATGTGGGGGATTCTTCAGGTTTAAAATGGGAGGGGGATTCTTCAGGTTAAAATGGGAGGGGGTTCTCCAGTTTTAAAATGGGAGGTGGATTCTTCAGATTTAAAATGGGAGGGGGATTCTCCAGGTTTAAAATGGGAAGAATGCCTCTCCAGGTTTAAAATGGGAGGGGGATTCTCCAGTGTTTAAAATGGGAGGGGGATTCTCCAGGTTTAAAATGGGAGGGGGATTATTCAGATTTAAAATAGGAGGGGGTTATCCAGTGTTTAAAATGGGAGGGGATTCTCCAGGTTTAAAATGGGAGGGGATTTTCTCCAGGTTTAAAATGGGAGGGGGATTGTCATTTAGGACTGAGAGGAATAGAAATTACTTCACTCAGAGGGTTGTTAATCTTTGGAATACTCTACTCCAGAGGATTGTGAATACTCCATCGTTCAATACATTTAAGGCTGAGATAGACAGATGTTTGTTTTTTCAGGGAATCAAGGCACATGGAGAGCGGGCGGGAAAGTGGCGTTGAATCCTAAGAACTGCCATGATGGTATTCAATGGCGAAGCAGGCTCGATGGGCCATATGGTCTACACCTACTCCTATTTCTCGTCTTCTTATGTTTCCCCTTTGTCTCTCCCTCTCTCTCTGACTCTCCCCCTCTCTCTGAGTCTCTCTCACTCTGTCGCTCCTTCTCTCTCAATCTCTCTGTCTCTTTATTTCTCTCTACGTTTCCCTCTCAGTCTGTCTCTCTCGCTCTGTGTGTGTGTGTGTGTGTGTGTTTCTGTGTATGAGTCTGTGTGTGTGTCTTTGTCTGTGTGTGTGTGTGTCTGTCTCTGTGCCTCTGTATGCTTTTGTGTGCTTATCTTTGTGTGAACGTGTGAGTCTGGCTGGCGACGCCCACATCCCAGTATTGAATAACCACCACCACCTCCCCTACCCACCCCGCCCCTCCGCCCAAAAATACTGCTTTACCCTCATATGCACATTGAGTCACCACTTGGAAAAATTTAATCAATTTAGTTAGGCACGATCTCCCCCTGATAAAGCCATGCTGACTATCCCTGATTAATCCCTGCCTCTCCAAGTGGAGGTTAATCTTGTCCCTCAGAATTTTCCAATACTTTCCCAATCATTGATGTTGGACTCACCGGCCTGTATTTACTGGGTTTATCCCTGCTTCCCTTCTTAAATAATGGTACCACTTTGGCTGTCCTCCAATCCTCTTGTATCTCTCCTGTGGCCAGAGAGGATTTGAAAAGTTGTGTAGAGCCCCTGCTAACTCCTCCCTTGCCTCACTTTACAGCCTGGGATACATCTCATCTGGGCCTGGGGGTTTATCCACTTTTACTCCCGCTAAAACAGCTAATACTTACTCCCTTTAAATGCTAATATGATCAAGTATATCACAATCTCCCTGCCTGATCTCTACACATAAATCGTCCTTCTTCACAAATGAAAAGCAATCATTTAAAACCTCACCAATGTCCTCCGGTTCCACACACAGATTGCCACATTGGTCCCTAATGGGCCCTACTCTTTCCTAGTTTTCCTCTTGCCCTTAATATACTTATAACACGCCTTACGATTTTGTTTCATCTTGCCCACCAGTGTGTTTCCATCTCCCTTCTTCGCTCTCCTAATTACAGTTTTTAAAGTACCCAATACACTTTCTATACACCTCCAGTGCCTCGGCTGTTTTCAGGGCTTGGAATCTGCAATAAGCTTCCGTTTTTTGCCTGAACCAATCCTCTATATCCCTTGACATCCAGGGTTGTCTGGACTTGTTGGTCCTACCCTTCATCTTAACGGGTACATGTTGGCTTTGAACCTCCACTATTTCCTCTTTGAATGGCTCCTGCTGGTCTAATGTAGACTTTCCTTCAAGTAGCTACTCCCAGTCCACTATGGCAAGATCCTGTTTTAGCATATGGAAATCGAGGGTGAGTAACTGCAACAGCTGATGGAGATGGTGAGGGGGGGGGGATGGAGTAACGGCAGTGAGACAGGGACACCAACAGAATTCAGATGGTGAGATGGGGCAGCAACTGCAGTGAGACGGGGACACCAGCAGATGGAGATGGTGAGAGGGGGCAGTAACTGCAGTGAGACAGGGACACCAGCAGATGGAGATTGTGAGAGGGAGACAGCAACTGCAGTGAGACAGGGACACCAGCAGATGGAGAAGGTGAGAGGGGAGCAGCAAGAGCATTGAGACAGGGAAACCAGAAAATGTCCATGGTGAGAGGGGCAGTAACTGCAGTGAGACAGGGACACCAGCAGATGGAGATGGTGAGAGGGGACAGTAACTGCAGTGAGACAGGGACACCAGCAGATGGAGATTGTGAGAGGGAGACAGTAACTGCAGTGAGACAGGGACACCAGCAGATGGAGATGGTGAGGGGGGGTCAACAACTGCAGTGAGACAGAGACAACAGTAGGTGGAGATTGTGAGTCAGACAGGGAAACCAGCAGATGGAGCTGGTGAGGGGGAGCAGTGACTGCAGTGAAGACAGGGACACAAGTAGATGGAGATTGTGAGAGGGGGCAGTAACTGCAGCGAGACAGGGACACCAACAGATAGAGGTTGTGAGAGGGGGGTGGTAACTGCAGTGAGGCAGGGATACCAGATGATGGAGATGGTGAGAGGCGGGCAGCAACAGCAGTCAGACTGTGACACCAGCAGATGGAGATGGTGAGTGGCGGGCAGTAACTGCAGTGATACAAGGACTGCAACAGATGTAGATGATGAGAGGGGGATGTAAATACAGTGAGACAGGGATACCAGCAGTTGGAGATGGTGAGAAGGGGGCGTTAACTGGAGTTAGACAGGGCACCAGCAGATGCAGATAGTTAGAGGGGGACAGTAACAGCAGTGAGCCAGCGACACCAGCAGGTATAGATATTGACAGGAAGCAGTAACTGAAGTGAGACGGGGGCGCCAGCAGATGGAGGTTGTGAGAGGGGGGCTGTAACTGCAGCGGGACAGGGACACAAGCGGATGGAGATGGTGAGAGGGACAGTAACTGCAGTGAGACTGGGACACCAGCAGGTGGAGATTGTGAGTGGGGGGCAGTAACTGCATTGAGAGATGGACACCAGTAGGTGGAGATGGTGAGCGGGCAAAGTAAATGCAGTGAGACAGGGATACCAGCAGATGGATATGATGAGAAGGGGTATTAACAGTCGTGTGACAGTGACACTAAAACTGCAGAAGTTGAGAGGGGGCAGTAACTGCAGTGAGACACGGATACCAGTTGAAGGAGATGGTTAAAGGCAGTAACTGCCGTGAGAGAGGAATACTAGCAGATGGAGATGGTGAGAGTGGACAGTAAATGCAGTGACACAGGGACACCAGCAGATGGATTTGTTGAGAGTGGAGACTAACTGCAATGAGACAGGGGCACCAGAAGATGGCGATGGTGAGAGGGGACAGTATCTGCAATGATACAGTGTCATCAGCAGATGGAGATGGTGAGAGCAGTCTTTAGCTGCACTGAGACGGGGCACCAGCAGATGGAGATGGTGGGAAGAGACAGTAACTTCAGTGAGACAGTGACACCAGCAGATGGACAGGGTGAGAGGGGAGCAGTAACTGCAGTAAGACAGGAACACCAGCAGATGGAGATCGTGGGAGGAGGACAGTAACTGCAGTGAGACAGTGACACCAGCAGAAGGAGTTGTTGAGATGGGCAGTAACTGCAGTCAGACAGGGACACCAGCAGATGGAGTTGGTGAGAGGGGGCAGTAACTGCAGTGAGGCAGGGACAACAGAAGATGGTGATGTTGAGAGGGGGACAGTAACTGCAGTGAGACAGGGACACCAGCAGATGGAGATGTTGAGAGGGGGAAAGTAACTGCAGTGAGACAGGGACATCAGCAGATGGAGATGGTGAGAGGGGACAGTAACTGCAGTGAGACAGGGACACCAGCAGATGGAAATGGTGAGAGGGGGCAGTAACTGCAGTGAGACAGGGACACCAGCAGATGGAAATGGTGAGAGGGGACAGTAACTGCAGTGAGACAGGGACACCAGCAGATGGAAATGGTGAGAGGGGACAGTAACTGCAGTGAGACAGGGACACCAGCAGATGGAAATGGTGAGAGGGGACAGTAACTGCAGTGAGACAGGGACACCAGCAGATGGAGATGGTGAGAGGGGACAGTAACTGCAGTGAGACAGGGACAACAGCAGATGGAGATGGTGAGAGGGGACAGTAACTGCAGTGAGACAGGGACAACAGCAGATGGAGATGTTGAGAGGGGGAAAGTAACTGCAGTGAGACAGGGACATCAGCAGATGGAGATGGTGGGAGGGAGACAGTAACTGCAGTGAGACAGGGACACCAGCAGATGGAAATGGTGAGAGGGCGGGCAGAGCAAGTCCCTCCTCAACAGGTCAGATTCTCAACAATATGTCTACTCAGAATCAGATTAAAAATCATTTCAGTACTCAGTGCTGTGAATGTAATCTTCATTTTCTGTCCTGTGGGGAGTGTAGGGACTAGAATACGAAATGGGGTTTCGTTCCAGTGTTTCTCTCTTCCTATAATTTCACTAATTTAACAATGAGATTGAGAGGGTGTTTCACTGCCTTCTTCAGCTCCTCTCTGAATTTAGTCTGGGTCACAGTGTAAATACACATGTTGGTGCAGGAACTGAGAGCCTGCAGCATTAGTGATGTGTGTTCAGTGATTAAGTGAGGGTCAGTTAGGACGGATAATACCGAATATCTGCAATTCGTTTATAAATGATAAACACAACCCGGGTCATCCATAACAATATAAAACTGTCAGATATATTGAAGAGTAAAATAATAGATTTTCTGCGATTCTCCATCTCTGGGTCTTTGTGATTCTCTCCATTGCTGTGGCACCGGGAACCCCTGCGGACTTTACTGGAGAATAAAATACGTCTGACCGTCTGAACATTGAGCAGTAAAATCATAAAGACCGGGACACAAGGGGTTAAAATGTAGTACACCAATTGAAATGCCTCCCATGTGGGGGAAGTGAAGATGCTTGGTTTAAAAGCACATCCCATGGGAACACTATCAATACTTTCCTCGTTTTCAAGTGTAAAGTACCAGGGGAGAGACAGTAAGAATCCCAGCACACTCACTGTTCCGACAACCACAGCTGCCATTTTCTTGGTGCAATATTTTGCTCTCAGCTTCTCACAACAAATGGTCACAAATCTATCAAAGGTGAAAGTGACTGTGAGCCAGACAGAAATATATATGGCTGCAGAACTCAGAACTGTAATAAGAGCACACATGGGCAGAGTACTCAGGCAGAAATCTGGGATATAAAATAAAACAATCCACAACAAGATGAGATTAGTGATAATGACCAGGAAATCAGCCACTGCCATTCCCACCAGGTAGACACTGGTACATTTGGAGAGACCACACTTTCCTCGGGACAGGATCACAATCGCCACCAGGTTAACTGGAAGAGAGAGAAAAGGAAGCAGAACATTACTGATCAGACCTGGAGACAAAGCAACAGTTTGACAGGATCTGGGCTGAAATTTCCAGCTTTGTTGCTGCATCCAACAGTGAAAACTGATTCATTGACCTGGGCAGTGCTTTGTCGCAGTGAAATGTTTAAAACACAATTATTAATAATGAATTGGGAAATTGAGACAGAAAGTGAATATGGTCAACACTGGATCTACTGGAAGTACAGAGTGAGGATGCAGTGCCTGTGGGGGAATGAGAAAGGGTTTTACAGAGATGGAATCTCATGGGTTAAATGGGAATTTGTCTCCAGACTGTTGATCGGGAATGTTTAGGGCAGCGGGATGTGCAGATGGTTTGTTGCTGTGGGTTCAGAAAGCCGACAGGGGCTGGTACAAAATGGGAAAAGTCTGAGAGCTGCTGCGGTGAGTTTGATGGTTGGGATTTAGTTGGAAGACGCAGCTGGAGGTGGAACCAGTGAATGAGTTTGGGAAGGAAAGAAGGAAAAGGATATGTTGGTACAGAAGGGGAGACTGGAGCAGATGGTTTGGGAAAGTGTATACACTGAAGCAATGGATGAGGAGACTGAGGATTCAATACAGTGAGAGGAGATGCTAAGATTCACAGGGAGAGACTGCAGCAGAGTGTCAGAGGAAATCTAATCTATAGACCCCTGTAAAAAAACTCAATTAATACATTCAAACAAAAATATGTATGGTTACTGGTACTGGAGAACTGTTCATTTGGTAAACAATATAGTCAATGTATTTAGTATTTACAGGCAATTAAATATAAATTTAAATACATTACGATGACAGCCTCACTTGTTATTGAATTCAGCAGTCACAGAGATTTTAAAGTGCAGTATTTAAATAATGCATTAGCATCAGTGAAGAACTGATTTTATTATGTTTATTTAGTCAGTAACTAAGCAATGCTTCATTATGCTCCATCCATCAATATTGGCGACCACGCTCTGGAAGTGGTTCAAGAGTTCGCCTACCTAGGCTCAACTATCACCAGTAACCTGTCTCTCGATGCAGAAATCAACAAGCGCATGGGAAAGATTGAATGTTTAAAGCCTGTATCCTCAGTACCTTGCTCGACAGCAGCGAGGCCCGGACAGCATATGTCAGCCTGGAGCGACGTCTCAATTCATTCCATCTTCGCTGCCTCCGGAGAATCTTTGGTGTCAGATGGCAGGACCATATCTTCAACTCAGAAGTCCTCGAGGCAGCCAACATCCCCAGCATATACATCCTACTGAGCCAGCGGCGCTTGAGATGGCTTAGCCATGTGAGCCACATGGAAGATGGCAGAATCCCCAAGGAGGCATTCTACAGCGAGCTCGTCACTGGTATCAGGCCCGCCGGCCGTCCATGTCTCCGCTTTAAAGACGTCTGCAAATGCAACATGAAAGCGTGTGACATTGATCACAAGTCATGGGAGTCAGTTGCCAGTGATCTCCAGAGCTGGCGGGCAACCATAAAGGCGGGGCTAAAGAGCGGCGAGTCAAAGAGACTTAGCAGTTGGCAGGAAAAAAGACAGAAGCGCATTGGGAGAGCCAACTGTGTAACAGCCCCAACAACAGCGGGAGAGGAGTGGACTTATAAAGCAGCAAAACCTGGTGAATAAGGGAGGAGCAGTGGGAGAGGAGTTTATATTCATTCATGGGATGTGGGCGTCGCTGGCCAGGCCAGCATTTATTGCCCGTCCCTAATTGCCCTTGAGAAGGTGGTGGTGAGCTGCCTTCTTGAACCGCTGCAGTCCATGTGGGATAGGTACACCCACAGTGCTGTCAGGAAGGGAGTTCCAGGATTTTGACCCAGTGACAGTGAAGGAATGGCGATATAGTTCCAAGTCAGGATGGTGTGTGACTTGGAGGGGAACTTGCAGGTGGTGGTGTTCCCATGTATTTGCTGCCCTTGTCCTTCTAGTTAGTAGAGGTCGCGGGTTTGGAAGGTGCTGTCTAAGAAGCCTTGGTGCGTTGCTGCAGTGCATCTTGTAGATGGTACACATTGCTGCCACTGTGTATCGGTGGTGGAGGGAGTGAATGTTTGTAGACGGGGTGCCAATCAAGCGGGCTGCTTTGTCCTGGATGGTGTCGAACTTCTTGAGTGTTGTTGGAGCTGCACCCATGGAGAGTATTCCATAACATTCCTGACTTGTGCCTTGTAGATGGTGGACAGGTTTTGGGGAGACAGGAGGTGAGTTCCTCGCCTCAGGATTCCTAGCCTCTGACCACAGTATTATTATGGCTACTCCAGTTCAGTTTTTGGTCAATGGTAACCCCTAGCATGTTGATAGTCGGGAATTCAGCGATGGTAATGCTGTTGAATGTCAAGGGGAGATGGTTAGATTCTCCCTTTTTGGAGATGGTCATTGCCTGGCACTTGTGTGGCCCGAATGTTACTTGCCACTTATCAGCCCAAGCCTGGATATTGTCCAGGTCTTTCTGCATTTCAACATGGACTGCTTAAGTATCTGAGGAGTCACGAATGGTGCTGATTTAAAAAGGACCAAAACCTGGTCAATAAGAGAGGAGCAGCGGGAGAAGAGCAGATTTAAAAAAAGCACCAAAACTTCATGAATAAGAGAGGAGCAGCGGGAGAGGAGTGGATTTTAAAAAGCACCAAAACATCACAGAATAACAGAATTGTTACAGCGCAGAAGGTGGCCATTCGGCCCATCATGTTTGCACTGGCTCTCTGAAAGAGACAATCCCTCAGGTCCATTCCCCTTCCTTCTTCCCATAACCCTGCACATTCTTCCTTTTCACATAACTATCTAATTCCCTTGTGAATGCTTCAATTGAAGCTGCCTCCACCAGGTTCTCAGGTAGCACATTCCAGACCTTAACCGCTCGCTGCGTGAAAAAGTTTTTCCTCATGTCACTTTTGCTTCTGTTACCAAATACTTTAAATTTGTGCCCGCTAATTCTTGATCCTTTCACGTGTGGAATAGTTTCTCTCTATCGACTCTGTCCGGACACCACATGATTTCGAATACCTCTATCAAATCACCTCTTAGCCTTCTCTTCTTCCAATAAAACTGTCATAACTTCTCCGATCGATATTCGTAACTGAAATTCTTCACCTCTGGAACCATTCTCACGAATCTCTTTTCTACTCTCTCCAATACCCTCATGTCTTTCCGAAAGTATGGCACACTGAAATAGACCCAATACTCCACCTGAGGAGGAACTAGTGTCTTGTACAAGTTCAACATAACTTCCATGCTCTTGTACTCTATGCCCCTATTAATAAATTCCAGGATATTATATGCTTTATTAACTGCTCTCTCAGCCCATCCTGCCACCTTCAATGACTTATGCACATATACACCCAGGTCCCTCTGCTCCTGCACCCCTTTAGAATTGTGCCCTTTATTCTATATTGTCTCTCTATATTCTCCCTACCAAACTGAATTACGTTACATTTCTTGGCTTTGAACTTCATCTGCCACCTGTCTGCCCATTCCACCAACTTGTCTATGTCCTTTTGAAATTCTACACTATTCTCCTCACAATTCACAATGACTCCAAGTTTCGTATCATCTGCAAACGTTGCAATTGTGCCCTGTACACCAAGGTGTAGTTTATTAATATGTATCAGGAAAAGCAAGAGTCCCATCACGGATCTTTGTTTCCTTCCAATCAAGACAATTCCGTATCCATGTTGCGACCATCCCTTTTATTTCATGAGCTACAAGTTTTCTCACAAGTTTGTTGTGTAGCACTGTATCAAGCGCCTTTTGAATGTCCATGTACACCACATCAACAGCATTGCCTTCATCAACCCTCTCTGTTGCCTCCTCACAAAATTCCAGCAAGTTGGTTCAGCATGATTTTCCATAGGAACTCCATGCTGGCTTTCCATAATCAACCCACATTTGTCCATTTGACTATTGATTTTGTCCCGAATTATTTTTTCTGGATGTTTTCCCACCACCGAAGTTAAAATGACTGTCCTTTAGCTGCTGTGCTTATCTCTAGACACCTTTGTGAACAAGGGTGTAACGTTTACAACTCTCCAGTCCTCTGGGGACAGCCCTGATTCAAAGGAAGGTTGAAAAATTAGGGCCAGCGCCTCTACTATTTCCACCTTCACTTCCTTCAATATCCTTGGATGCATCTCATCTGGTTGCGTGCTTTATCCACTTTACGTACAGACAGCTATCTAATACGTGCTCTTTATCAATTTTCAATCCCTCTAGTGTCTGACTTACCTCCTCTTTCAACATTGCCTGAGTTGCATCTTCTTCCTTGGTAAAGACAGATGCCAAGCATTCATTTAATACCTCAGCTATACCCTCTGCCTCTATGTGTAAATCCCCTTTCTAGCCTCTAATCAGCCCCACCCCTCCTCTTACCACCCTTTTACTACTTACATGCCGAAAGAAAACTTCGGAATTTCATAGAATCATAGAATGTTTCAGTTAGAGAAAAAGACCATTTGATCCATCGTGTCTGTGCCGACTGAACAAATATGCACCTATTCGAATCCCACCTTCCAGAATTTGCTCCGTAGCCCTGCAGACTGCAGAACTCGAGGTGCATATCCAGACTCACTTTGAATGAATTGAAGGTCTCTGCTTCAAAAATCCTTTCAGGCAGTGAGTTTCAGACCATCACCACCCTCTGGGTGAAAATATGTTTCCTCATAGCCCCTCTAATTCTTCTATAAATCATTTCAAATCTATGCCCCCTCGTCACTGACCTCTCTGCTAAGGTGAAAAGACCCTTCACCTCCATTCTATCCAGGCCGCTCATATTTTTCTACAGTTCAATCAGATCTCCCCTCAGCCGTCTCTGTTCCACGGATAACAATCCCAGCCTATCCAATCTTTCATCTCAACTCATTTGTCCAGTCCTGGCAACATCCTCGTAAATCTCCTCTGTACCTTCTCTTGTGCAATTACATCCTTTCTGCAATGAGTGACCATAACTGCACACAGTACTCAATTTGTGGCCTGACCAATGAGTTAAACAGCGCCAGCATAACCTCCCAGCTCTTGTCTTCTATACCTCGGTTAATAAAGGAAAGGATTCCATATGCCTCCTTAACCACCTTATCGACCGGTTCTGTTGCCTTCAGGGATTTGTGGGCATTCAGTCCAAGGTCCCTCACTTGCTCTACACTTCTCAGTATTTTCCCATTAATCAAATACTCCTTTGCCTTTTTTGACACCCCTAAATGCATCACCTCACACTTCTGCAGACTGAATTCCATTTACCACTTTTCTGCCCATTTGAACAGACCATCAATATCTTCCTGCAGCCAACAGCTATCCTCCTCGCTCTCTACCACACGGCCAATCTTTCTGTCGTCCGCAAATTTCTTGATCATGCCCCCTACATTTATGACCAACTCGTTAATATACACCACAAAAAGCAAGCGACCCAGTACTGAGCCCTGTGGAACGCCACGGGAAGCAGTCACTAAAATAGCCGTGAACAATTACCCTTTGTTTCCTGTCACTGAGCCAATTTGTTGCATTTCCATGGATTCACGGGATTTTCTTTTTTAACCAGTCTGCCATATAGTATCTTGTCAAAATCCTTGCTAAAATTTATACAGGCCACATCAATTGAACTACCCTCATCTACCTTCCCTATTAATCCTTCATAAAATTCGATCACGTTGGTCAGACAAGATCATCCCGGAACAAATCCATGCTGACTGTCCTTGATTAACCCATGTCTTTCTAACTGACAATTTATCCTGTCTCTCAGAGGAGATTCAAATAATTTTTCCATTGTTGAGGTTAGACTGACCGGCCTGTAATTATTTGGCTTTGTTGCTTTGGATACCTGGAGAGGAGCAGCGAGAGAGGAGTGGATTTAAAAAGCACCAATGACTGGAAACCTGGAGAGAGGGAGAGTGGAATTGCAGATTTAAAAAGCACCAAATCCTCGTGAATAACAGAGGTGCACTTTTAAAAAGTATCAACTCCTGCTGACGGAGCGAGGAGCATCGGGAGAGGAGCAGGATTTTCGGAAGAAAATGCCTTAGCAGATTTCTCAACTGGTCCGTCAAGAAAAGGGAGGAAATTTAATTGCTCCATTTAAAGTGTGAGTTTGAGTGCAGGATGGAGCACATTAAGTCATGTAAGGAAATCATTAGATGTAGCTATGAATTCAAATAGAGCAAACGTTTCATCTCCATATCTGCATCGGGTTTCTCTACCCATGTCTACCGCAAGCACACCTTCACTGGTCGATACATGCATTGCAAGTCTTACAGTTCCCCCGGGCTATAAATTCGGCCTTATCGGCAACCTTGTAAAAAGTGCCTGAGATATTTGCTCACCATGCAAGCTTGATGCTGAAATAGGGTGAATCAAAGACATCCTGCGTGACAATGGTTACCCTGATCAGATCATTTTTCACTGTATATGGCACAAACTTCGGAACAGGCCTAAGGCCTAATTGCTGGCTCTAAAAAGTGCCCAGTCTACCTCGGAATACCCGGGAAGAGTAATGTATCCTAACAAATTGAAGAACGGATGAAGCTAGCGGTTTGACACTGCTGCTATGCAGCAACAACACGCGTAGTGTTCTCCACCAACAGGATGATTCCGTCAAGCCAAAAACAACGCCCTGCCTATCACACAATTGAATAATGTGAAATATGGATGTCAATGCCAGTGTGATGCGAGGTAAACAGGCCTTACATCCCAAAGTCTGGTGGATCATATCAAAGAACACATCTCTTCCGATGTTCGCAAAGGGCAAGGTACAGGCTGTACCCAACCCACCTTTGCTTGCAAAACTCAAAACACAGTGTCCAACATTAGATGTGATTCTGCAATTGGACAACATTTGCTAAATAATCCTCAGTGTGCTAAGAATTGCGCTGACAATCAATTTAAGATTGTTAGTGGTGTTCGCAGCGTGGTGCTTTTGTGTGGACTGGAAGCTCCATATATTAACACACAGGACCCTGTTCTAGACACATTACAACTGTTTCAATGAAACAAATAAGTGACAGTCATTCGCTGGTTCATTCCTTAGGGCAATGCCTCCGACAGTCAGAGACAACGTGCCTGATTTCTATTTCAAAAAAGGTTGGGAGTTAACTATCAGTCAGAACAAGCTAATGCATTCTGCATGGCAACGCCTCTACCAGTTGGAGTGCACTTCCTAACGAATCAGCATTCTCATTTCATACGGTATAAATTAGTTGCTTTCCCTTGCATCGGTATTCATGTGATTTGTCCAAATGAGTGCAAGATAAAGGCTTCAACAAAATGCTTCTATTTACAGGAAAACTCAAATGATAGAGTCGTTATAATGGGGAACTTGAATTATCTGAATATAGACTGGGATGCTTGTAATGTAAAGGTTACAGAGGAACTGTTCATAGACAGTGTTTAGGAAATAGAATTCTGCAGCATTATGTTTCGGAAAGGAAGCTCTGCTCGACCTGGTTCTTGGGAATGAGGTGGGACAAGTTGATCAAGTGACAGTCGGAGCATATTTAGAGGACAGTGATCACGTATCATAAGGTTTAGGGAAACGACAAAGAGCAATCCAGAGTCTTCTTCTTTGGCCTCCTTGTCTCTAGAGACAATGGGTAAGCGCCTGGAGGTGGTCAGTGCTTTGTGAAGCAGCGAATGGAGTGGCTATAAAGGCCAATTCTAGAGTGACAGACTCTTCCACAGGTGCTGCAGATAAAATTGGTTGTCGGGACTGTTACACAGTTGGCTCTCCCCTGGCGCTTCAGTCTTTTCTCCTGCCAACAGCTAAGTCTCTTCGACTCAGCAATCTTTAGCCCCGCCTTTATGGCTGACAGCCAGCTCTGGCGATCACTGGCAACTGACTCCCAAGAATTGTGATCAATGTCACAGGACTTCATGTCGCATTTGCAGATGTCTTTAAAGCGGAGACATGGACGGCCCGCTGGGTCAGATACCAGTGACGAGCTCGCTGTACAATGTGTCCTCGGGGATCCTGCCATCTTCCATGTGGCTTACATGGCCAACCCATCTCAAGTGCCACTGGCTCAGTAGGGTGTATATGCTGGGGATGTTGGCCACCTCGAGGACTTCTGCGTTGGAGATATGGTCCTGCCACCTGATGCCAAGGATCATCCGGAGGCAGCGAAGATGGAATGAATTGAGATGTCGCTCGAGGCTGACATACGTTGTCCAGGCCTCGCTGCCGTAGAGCAAGGTACTGAGGACATAGGCTTGAAACACTTGGACATTTATGATCCCTGTCAGTGTGCCATTTTCCCAAACTCTCTCGGCCAGTTTCGACATAGAAGCAGATGTCTTTTCCATCCGCTTGTTAATTTCTGCATCTAGAGACAGGTTACTGGTGATAGTTGAGCCTAGGTGGATGAAACCTTGAACCACTTCCAGAGGGTGGCCAATATTGATGGATGGAGCATTTCTAATGTCCCGGTCCACGATGTTCGTTTTCTTGAGGCTGACGGTTAGGCCAAATTCGTTGCAGGCAGCCGCAATCCTGTCGATGAGTCTCTGCAGACACTCTTCAGTGTGAGATGTTAATGCAGCACCGCCAGCAAAGAGGAGTTCCCTGATGACGACATTCCGTACTTTGGTCTTTGCTCTTAGACGGGCAAGGTTGAACAACCTGCCATCTGATCTTGTGTGGAGGAAAATTCCTTCTTATGAAGACTTGAACGCATGTGAGAGCAGCAGGGCAAAGAAGATCCCAAACAGTGTGGGTGCGAGAACACAGCCCTGTTTCACGCCACTCAGGATAGGAAAGGGGTCTGATGTGGTGCCGCTGTGCTGAATTGTGCCTTTCATATTGTCATGGAATGAGGTGATGATACTTAGTAGCTTTGGTGGGCATCCGATCTTTGTTTGTAGTTTGAAGAGACCTCGTCTGCTGCCGAGGTCAAAGACTTTGGTGAGATCTATAAAAGCAACGTTGAGGGGCATCTATTGTTCATAGCATTTCTCCTGTAGCTGACGACGGGAGAACAACATGTCAATGGTGGATCTCTCTGCTCGAAAGACACACTGAACCTCAGGGTAGACACGCTTAGCCAGCTTTTGGAGCCTGTTGAAAACGACTCGACCAAAGACTTTCCCCACTATGCTGAGCAGGGAAATTTGATGGTAGTTGTTGCAGTCACCGCTGTCACCCTGTTCTTATAGAAGGTGATGATATTGGCATCGCGCATGTCCTGTGGTACTGCTCCCTCATCCCAGCACAGACAAAGCAGTTCATGGAGTTCTGAGAGTTTAGCAGGCTTGGCACTCTTGATGATTTCCGGGGTAATGCCGTCCTTCCCAGGGGCTTTTCCACTGGCTAGAGAATCAATGACATCACTGAGTTCCGACTTTGTTGGGTGTTCGTCCTGCTCATCCATGACTGGCAGAGACTGGGCTACATTGAGGGCGGTCTCAGTGGCAACATTGTCCCTGGAATGCAGTTCTAGCAACTGCTCCACCTAGCGTCCATTTGCTTGCATTGGTCAGTGATTGTGTCCCCTGATTTTGATTTGAGGGGGCAATCTTCCTTATGGTTGGCCCAAAAGTTCAATTAATGCCATCATACATTCCTGTGATGTTTCCAGTCTCGGAGACCACCTGAATACGACTGTATAGATGTTGTCAGTAGTCATTTGCATAGCGCCTGGCTGTTCTTTGTGCAGCACTTCTGGCTGCTTTAAGTGCGACGCATGTTAACTCGCTGGGGGTTTTCTTGTAGTTAAACAGTGCAACGCGTTTAGCGGCAATGACAGTTTCCAGCTCTTCAAAGTGAGATTGAAACCAGTCTGCATTCTGCTTCTCACGTTTGCCATAGGTGGTCATTGCTGAGTTGTAGATGACGTCTCTGATGTGGGCCCACTTGGTCTCTGCATCACCTGTAGGAATGTTTTGAAGGGCTTTTTCAAGTGAATTTAGAAACTTATGTAACAGGTGTGGATAAGAAATTCTGTTAGTGTTGATGCGTGGGCGGCCCTTCTGCTTGGAGTGATGCAGCTTCTTTGTTTTGACTGTAACCTTGCTGCACACCAGGGAGTGCTCAGTGTCGCAGTCCGCACTGTGGAAGCTGCGTGTGATTTGGACACTGTTTAAAGAGACTCGCCTTGTGATGATGAGGTCCAGCTGGTGCCAATGACGTGAGCTTGCGGGCCACCGTGAAACCTGGTGACAGGGTTTAGTATGAAAGAACGAGTTGGTGATGCAGAGATTCTGATAGGTACACAACTCCAGCAGCCTCTGTTCATTCTCATTCATCCTTCCAATGCCATATGCAATCTGCCTCTTATAATCGAGAGTCAAAAACAGTTAATTGGGAAAAGACAATCTAAATGAGGTAAGAATGGATCTGGGTGGAATAAGTTTGAATCAACATTTGGCAGGAAGAAACAATAGCTGAACAATGGCTTACTTTCAAATGAACATACGAACATATGAATTAGGAGCAGGGGTAGATCACTTCCTCGTTCAAGCCTGCTCTGCCATTCAATAAGTTCATGGCTGAACTGATTACTAAACATTTCCATCTACACCTGATAACCTTCCACACCCTTACTTATCAGGAATCTATCTACCTCTGCCTTAAAAATATTCAAAGGCTCTGCTCACAACATTTTGAGCAAGAGAATTCCAAAGACTCACAACGCTCTGAGAGGAAAAATATCTCATCTCTGTCTTAGATGCGAAACCCCTTATTTTTAAACAGTGACCCCGAGTTCTAGATATGCCACAAGGGGAAACATCCTTTCAACATCAACCCTGTCAAGGCCCCTCAGGATCTTATATGTTTCAATCCGATCGCATCTTACTCTTATAAATTCCAGTGGATACAAGCCTAGCCTGACCAACCTTTCCTCATAAGGCAGCCCGCCCATTCCAGGTATTAGTCAAATTAACCTTCTCTGTACTGCTTCCAACGAATTTACATCCTTCCTTAAATCAGGAGACCAGCGCTGCACACAGTACTCCAGATGTGTTCTCATCAATGCCCTGTGTAGCTGAAGCATAACCTCCCTACTTTTTCGTTCAATTCCCCTCACAATAAACGATAACATTCTATTAGCTTTCCTAATTACTGCATACTAACCTCTGCGATTCATGCACTAGGAAACCCAGATTCCTCTGCATCTCAGAGATCTGAAATCTCTCACCATTTAGATATTTTATTTTTTATTTAGAGATACCGCACTGAAACAGGCCATTCAGCCCACCGAGTCTGTGCCGACCATCAACCACCCATTTATACTAATCCTGCATTAATCCCATATTCCTACCGCATCCCCACCTTCCCTCAATTCCCCGACCACCTACTTATACCAGGGGCAATATTTAATGGCCAATTTACCGAACAATCTGCAAGTATTTGGCTGTGGGAGGAGACTGGAGCACCCAGGGGACACCCATGTGGTCACAGGGAGAACTTGCAAACTCCACACAGGCAGTAACCAGAATTGAACCCGGGTCGCTGGAGCTGTGAGGCTGTGGTGCTAACCACTGCGCCACCGTGCCGCCCTGTTTATTGTCCATAGTTCCTTTTGTGAAGCAGCTTGAAACCTTTGTGAAAGACATGATATAAAAAAAATGTATGCTTATTTTTTACTCTTCCTGCCAAAGTGGACAATTTCCCATTGTCCCACTTTATACTCCATGTATAAGTGGTTGCCCACTCACTTAACCAATCTATATCCCTTTGTAAACTCCTTATGTCTGCTTCACAAGTTACTTTCCTACCTATCTTTGTGTCATCAGCAAATTTAGCAACCATACCTTCGGGCCCTTCATCTAAGTCATTTATATAAATTGTAAAACGTTGAGGCCCCAGCACTGATCCCTGTGACACACCACTCGTTAAATCTTTCCAACCAGAGTATGACCCATTTATGCCTACTCTCTGTTTTCTGTCAGCTAAGCAATCTTCTGTCCATGCCAATATGATACCCCCACACCATGAACTTTTATTTTCTGCAATAGCCTTTAATGTGGCAACTTATCAAATGCCTTCTGTAAATCCAAATGCAATATATCCACCGGTTCCCCTTTATCCATAACACATGTAACTCTGTCAAAGAACTCCATTAAATTGGTTAAACATGATTTCCCTTACACTAAACCATGTTGATTTTGCCTGATTACCTTGATTTTTTTCTAAATTCCCTGCTTTTAATAATAGTTCAGTTCATCTGCCATCTCCTTATTATCCATTATTCATTCTCCAGACTCACATTTTACCAAACCAACGCTTACTTTGTTACCTCTTTTCTTTAAATATCGACAGAAACTCTTACTATCTGGCTTTTTTACTTCTAGCTAGTTTGCTCTCGTATTGTAATTTTACACTCCTTATCAATCTTTTCGGCATTCTTTGATGTTTATTATATTCTGACCAATCTTCTAACCTGCCTCCCATCGTTGCGCAATTATAGGCTTTTTTCTTTCAGTTTGATGCTAACTTTAACTGTTTTAGTTAACCACGGATGGTGGGTCCCACCTTTGGAATTTTTCCTTCTCGTTGAAATATATCTATTCTGTGTGTATGATGAAATATCCCGTTAAATGTCTGCCACTGCATCTCTATTGGCCTATCCTTTAACCTGATTTGCCAGTTCACTTTATCTAGCTCTCTTTTCATGCCCTTATAATTGTCCATTTTAAATTTAAAATACTGGTCTTGGACCCACTCTTCTCACCCTTAAACTGAGTGTAAAATTCAATCATACTATGATCGCTGTTATCTAGGGGCGCCCTAACTATGAGGTCATTAATTCAACCTATCAAAGATGAGACACTTCAGGCACGGTAAAGCTATATTCCCTCGAAGGGGAAAGATCCGGCAAACAAATCCAAAACCCCCAAAATGACAAAGGATATAAGAATGAAGATGAAGAATAAAGAAGTGACCTGATGACGGACTTCAGGTACATAGTACAATGGAGAACATGGCTGATTATATCAAGTGCAGAGTAGAAGTGAAAAAGCATTTCAGAGAAGCGAAGAGAGAGTATGAAAAGAGTCTGGCAGCTAACATAAAAGGGAATCCTAAATTCTTCTATAGGAATATAAATAGCAAAAGGGTGGTAAAAGGTGATTAAAGTTGATTCGGGACCAAAATGGGGATGTACACATGGCGGCATGGGGAAAAGCTGAGGTATTAAATGAATACGTTGTACTGCCTTTTCAAAGGAAAAGAAATGCTACCCAAATCACTGTGAAAGTGGGGGTAATTAAGACACTAGAATGATCTGCAATTGAGAAGGAAGAGGTATTAGAAAGGTTGTCAATACATAAAGTTGATAACGCAGCAGGCCGGATGAGATGCATCCAAGGATACTGACAGAAATGAGAGTGGAAATTGTGAAGGCATTGATCATAAATTTTCAGTCCTCCTTGCACTCAGGGTTGGTAGTAGAGGACTGGAGAATTGAAAATATTACACCCTGGATCAGAAAAGTATTTAAAGATACGCCTGCAGCTAGAGGCCAGTCAGTTTAACTCGGGTGTTGGGGAAACTTCTAGAAAGAATGATTTTGGGCAAAATTAATGGTCACATAAACAAATGAAGGTTAATTAAAGAAAGCCAACATGTATATATTTACGAAAAACCCTGTTTAAATAAGTCGCTACAGTTATTTGAAGGGGGAACTGAGAGGGTTGATGAGGGAAATGCTGTTGATGTGGTGTACATGGAGTTCCAAAAGACATTTGATACAATGCCAAAAAAGCAGACTTTTGAGCAAAGTTACAGCTCATGCAATAAAAGAGAAGGTGGCAACATGTATTCAAAATTAGCTGGTTGACAGGAAACAGAGTGTAGTGGTTACTGGATCTTCTTTGGGTTAGGGGAAGTGTTGTAGTGGAGTTGCCCAGGGATCAGCTTTGGGACCGTTTGATGTCCCTGATATATATTAATGATTTAGATCTTGGTTTACAGGGCACAATTTCACAGTTTGCGGATAATACAAAACTTGGAAGCATTGTAAACTTTGAGGTGAATAGTGGAGAATTTCAAAAAGTCATAGAGAAGTCGGTGGAATGGGTGGACAGGTGGCAGATGAAGTTCAATACGAAGGAATGTGAAGTGATTCATTTTGGTAGCAAGAACATGGAAAAACAGTATGATGTAAAGGGTATAACTCTAAAGTGGGTGCAGGAACAGAGGGACCTGGGGATATATGTACATGATCACTGTAGGTGGTAGAACAGGTTCAGAGAGCAGTCAATAAAGCATACGGTATTCTTGGCTTTATAAATGGGGGCATGGAGTACAAGAGGAAGGGGTTTATGCTGAAATAAAACAGAAAGTGCTTGAAAAACTCAGCATCTGTGGAGAGAGGAACAGAGTTAACGTTTCAGGTCTGTGACATTCCATTACAACAGGCAAAAGTTAGAAATATAGTAGTTATTGAACAAGTGAAAAAGGGGAACGGGAAGAAGAACAAAAGAGAAACTTTGTGACGGCAGGAGAAATTAACTAACAAAGGTGGCATGGAACAAAGGCCAAGGGAGTGCTAACCGTTGTGTTGAAATACAAAAGCATAAGTCCGGAAAAAATGCAAATGGCAGAATAATGAACGACTCTGTCCAAACGCAAAATGGTGAAAAGACACGTTTAAAACAGCCACACAGTTAACAACAATGTAAAATAAAATAAAATAAACATTCATGTTCTGAAATTGTTGAACTCAATGTTGAGTTCAGAAAGCTGTAGAGTGCCTAATCAGAGGATGAGGTGCTTGTGTTGAGGTTCACTGGAAACTGCAGAAGGCCCAGGATTGAAATGTTGACCTGGGAGCAGGATGGTCAATTGCAATAGCAAGTAACCAGAAGCTCGGGGTCTTGCTTGCAGACAGAGTGGAAATATTCTACAAAATGATCACGCAATCTGGGGTTTCTTTCCCCAGTGTAGAGGTGACCACACTGCGAGCAGTGAATATAGTATACTAAATTGAAACAATTACAAGAAATCGCTGCTTCACCTGTAAGGAGTGCTTGAAGCCCTGGGTGGTGAGGAGAGAGGATGTAAAAGGGTAGCTATTACACCTGCTGTGATTGCATGGGAAGGTGTCGGGGGAAGTCGATCAGTTCGTGGGGGTGATGGAGGAGAGGAGCTGGGTGTCCCTGAGGGAACGATCCGTTCAGAATTTTGATCGGGGAGGAGAGGGGAAGATGAGATTGGCGGTGACATCGCACTGGAGGTGGTGCAAATGGCAGAGGATGATCCTTTGAATGAGGAGGCTGGTGGGGTGGAAAATGAGGACAAGGGGAACCCTGTTGCTGTTCTGGAAGGCGTGAGGTAAGAAGTGCGGGAAATGGGTCGGACACGGTCGTGGCCCTATCAACGACATTGGCGGTGAATCCTCGGTTGAGGATATCAGAAGACTTATCAGAAGCACTGTTGTTGGAAGCTGGAGGGCGGCACAGTGGCACAGTGGTTAGCCCCGCAGCCTCACAGCTCCAGGGACCCGGGTTCGATTCCGGGTACTGCCTGTGTGAAGTTTGCAAGTTCTCCCTGTGTCTGCGTGGGTTTTCTCCGGTGTTCCGGTTTCCTCCCACAAGCCAGAAGACTTGCAGGTTGATCGGTAAATAGGCCATTATAAATTGTCACTAGTTTAGGTAGGTGGTAGGGAAATATAGGGACAGGTGGGGATGTTTGGTAGGAATATGGGATTAGTGTCGGATTAGTATAAATGGGTGGTCGATGTTCGGCACAGACTCAGTGGGCCAAAGGGCCTGTTTCAGTGCTGTATCTCTAATCTAAAAACGGATGCATCAGAAATGGCAAAACTGGGATAATGGAATGGAGTCCGTACAGGAGGCACTGTGAAGAAGTGTAGTCGAGGTAGCTGTGGGAGCCGATGGGCTTATATTGATTATTAGTGGACAAGCGATCACCAGTGCTGGAGAGAGAGAAGTCGAGGAAGGGAAGGCATGTGTCAGAGACGGACCATGTGAAGGGTAGAGAAAGGTGGAAATTGGAAGCAAAGTTGATGATGTTTGAAGTTTTCCAGTTCAGAACGGGAGCGGAAAACATCACTGATACATTCATCAATGTACTGGAAAAAGGGGAAGGAGGATGAGTAGTAATGGAACAAGGAATTTTCGACATACACCACAAAAAGACCACCATAACAGGGACCCATTTGTGTATCCATAGCAGCATCTTCCATTGGGTATGTTGAAATTATATCAGGCACTAGTTCGGCTTCAGTTGGAGTATTGTGTCGAGTTCTGGGCACCACATTTAAGTGGGAACATAAATATTCCCTAGAATGGTTCCAGGGATGAAGAATTTCAGTTCTGAAGATAGATTGGAGAAATGAGAATGTTTTCCGTGGAGAACAGAAGGCGGAGAGGTGATTTGATGAGGTATTCAAAATCATGAGGGGTCCAGATAGAGTGGATAGAGAGAAACTGTTCCCACTCGTGAAAGTATAAAGAACGAAATGACAGCTTTAAGCCAAAAGGAAAAGTACATGTTAGAGCTGGAGCGGAGACAGAAGCAGATGGTTTGGCAAAGTGGATAAACTGATGCACTGGATGAGGAGACAGAGGATTCAATACAGTGAGAGGAGAGGATGAGATTCACAGGGAGAGACTGCAGCAGCGTGTTAGAGGAAATGTAATGGAGAGATCCCAGTAACACAACTCAATTAATGCATTGAAACATTAATCTCTGTCGTCATTGATGATAGAGAACAGTTCATTGGTTATAAAATATGTTCAATACATCTACTTTATACATTCAATTAAATTTAAATAGCAATGTATTCATGAAATCAGTCTCGGTCTTTATTGAATTTATCATTCACAGTGATCGTGAAGCACAGATTTAATGAACAAATCACCATTAGTGAATTACTGATTCTGTTCTGTTTATTTATTCAGTCAGTATGTAAAGAAAATGAACTTTCTCCAAAATGAAATGAGGATCTGTGATGAAGCAGCTGAAGATGGTTGGGCCTAGGACACTACCCTGAGGAACTCATGCAGTGATGTCCTGGAGCTCAGATGATTGACCTCCAACACCCACAGCCAGCTTCCTTTGGGTTAGGTATGACTCCAACCAACAGAGTGTTCCCCCCCTGATTCCCATTGGCTCCAATTCTGCTAGGGCTCCTTGATACCATACTCGGTCAAATGCTGCCTTGATGTCAAGGGCAGTCACTCTCACCTCACCTCTTGAGTTCAGCTCTTTTGTGCAATTTTGAACCAAGGCTGTAATGAGATCAGGAGCTGAGTGGCCCTGGCAGAACCTAAACAGCATCACTGAGCAGGTTATTGCTAAGCAAGTGCTGCTTGACGGCACTGTTGATGACACCTTCCATCACTTTACTGATGATTGAGAGTAGGGTGATGGGGTGGCAATTGGCCGGGTTGGACTTGTCTTGCTGTTTGTGTACAGGAAATACCCGGGCAATTTTCCACATTGCAGGGTAGATGCCAGGGCTGCAGCTGTACTGGAACAGCTTGGCTAGGGGTGTGGCAAGTTCTGGAGCACAGGTCTTCAGTACAATTGCCGGAATATTGTCAGGACCCATAGCCTTTGCAGTATCCAGTGCCTTCAGTCGTTTCTTGATATCACGCAGAGTGAATTGAATTGGCTGAAGTCCGGCATCTGTAATGCTGGGGACTTCAGGAGGAGGCCGAGATAGATCATCAACTCGGCACTTCCGGCTGAATATCGTTGCAAATGCTTCTGCCTTACTTTTTGCACTGATGTGCTGGGCTCACCCATCATTGAAGTTGGGATATTTGTGGATCCACCTCCTCCAGTTAGTAGTTTAATTGTCCACCACCATTCAGGACAGGATGTGGCAGGACTGCAGAGCTTAGATCTGATCCGTTGGTTATGGAATCGCTTAGCTTTGTCTATTGCAAGCTGTTATGCAGTTTGGCATGCAAGTAGTCCCGGGTAGTAGCTTCACCAGGTTGACACCCCATTTTGAGGTCTGCCTGGTGCTGTTTCTGGCAACCCTCCTGCAATCTTTATTGAACCAGGGTTGGTCTCCTGGCTTGATGGTAAATGGTAGAGTGGGGGATATGCCGGGCCATGTGGTTATAGATTATGGTTCAGTACAATTCTGCTGCTGATGATGGCCCACAGCGCCTCATGGGTGCCCAGTTTTGCATTGCTCGATCTGTTCAAAATCAATCCGATTTAGCACGGTGATGGTGCCACACAACACGATGGACGGTATCCTCAATGTGAAGGTCGGACTTCGTCTCCACAAGGACTGTGCGGTGGTCACGCCTACCAATACTGTCTTGGACAGAAGCATCCGCGGCAGGCAGGTTGGTGAGGACGATGTCAAGTATGTTCTTCCCTGGTGTTCACTCCCCCACCACCTGTCGCAGACCCAGTCTAGCAGCTATGTCCTTTAGGACTCGGCCAGCTCGGTCAGTAGTGGTGCGACCGAGCCACTCTTGGTGATGGAGGTAGAAGTCCCCAACCCAGAGTACATTTTGTGCCCTTGCCACCCTGAATGCTTCCTCCAAGTGGTGTTCAACATGGAGGAGTACAGAGTCATCAGCTGAGGAAGGGCGGTAGGTGGTAATCAGTAGGAGGTTACCTTGCCCATGTTTGACCTGATGCCATGAGACTTCATGTGGCCCGGTGTTGATGTTGAGGACTCCCAGGGCAACTTCCTCCGTACTGTAGGCCACTGTCCCGTCACCACTGCTTGCATTGGTCCTGCCGGTGGGACAGGACATACCCAGGGACAGTGATTGCAGTATCTTGGACATTGTCTGTAAGGTCTGATTCCGGGAGTATGACTTTGTCAGGCTGTTGCTTGACTCGTCTGTGGGACAGCTCTCCAAACTTTGGCACAATCCCCCAGATGTTAGTAAGGAGGGCTTTGCAGGGTCGACAGGGCTGGATACGCCATTGTCGTTTCCGGGTTGTCCGTCCAGTTTCATTCCTTTTTATTGCTTTGCAGCGGTTTGTTACAACTAAGTGGCTTGATGGGCCATTTCAGAGGGCATGTAAGCACATTGCTGTGGGTCTGGAGTTACATGTAGGCCAGATCAGGTAAGCACAGGAGATTTCCTTCCCTAAAGGACATTAGTGAACCTGATGTGTTTTTACAAAAGCAAAACAATGGTTACGTGGCCATCATTAGACTAGCGCTTAATTCCAGATTTATTAATTACATTCAAATTCCACTTCTGCTGTGGTGCGATTCGAACCTCAGTCGCCAGGGAAATACTTTTGGCTTTTGGATTACTGGTCCAGTGATAACACCGCGACACCACCACCTACCGTTTTGTCTCATTTGCATCTGCTGGTGTCCCTGTCTCGCCGCAGTTACTGTTCCCCTCTCACCATCTCCATCTGCAGATGTCCCTGTCTCACTACAGTTACTGTCTCCCTCTCACCATCTCCATCTGCTGGTGTCCCTGTCTCACTACAGTTACTGTTCCCCTCTCACCATCTCCATCTGCTGGTGTCCCTGTCTCACTACAGTTACTGTCTCCCTCTCACCATCTCCATCTGCTGGTGTCCCTGTCTCGCCGCAGTTACTGTTCCCCTCTCACCATCTCCATCTGCTGGTGTCCCTGTCTCACTACAGTTACTGTTCCCCTCTCACCATCTCCATCTGCTGGTGTCCCTGTCTCACTACAGTTACTGTCTCCCTCTCACCATCTCCATCTGCTGGTGTCCCTGTCTCGCCGCAGTTACTGTCTCCCTCTCACCATCTCCATCTGCTGGTGTCCCTGTCTCACTACAGTTACTGTCTCCCTCTCACCATCTCCATCTGCTGGTGTCCCTGTCTCGCCGCAGTTACTGTCTCCCTCTCACCATCTCCATCTGCTGGTGTCCCTGTCTCGCCGCAGTTACTATCTCCCTCTCACCATCTCCATCTGCTGGTGTCCCTGTCTCACTACAGTTACTGTCTCCCTCTCACCATCTCCATCTGCAGATGTCCCTGTCTCACTACAGTTACTGTCTCCCTCTCACCATCTCCATCTGCTGGTGTCCCTGTCTCACTACAGTTACTGTTCCCCTCTCACCATCTCCATCTGCTGATGTCCCTGTCTCACTACAGTTACTGTTCCCCTCTCACCATCTCCATCTGCTGGTGTCCCTGTCTCACTACAGTTACTGTCTCCCTCTCACCATCTCCATCTGCAGATGTCCCTGTCTCACTACAGTTACTGTCTCCCTCTCACCATCTCCATCTGCTGGTGTCCCTGTCTCGCCGCAGTTACTGTCTCCCCTCTCACCATCTCCATCTGCTGGTGTCCCTGTCTCACTACAGTTACTGTCTCCCTCTCACGATCTCCAGTGAGAATAGCACGACGCCACCGCCTCCTGCCAAAGGCAGGTAGTGAGGCAGGAAAACCTATCATTATACTCAGGGACTCAGGAGCGACCCAAGCCCTCTTGCTGGGGAAAGACATGAGGTTTCCACCAGAGAGTGACTCGAACGCTACAGTTTTAGTTCATGGAATTGGAGGATGTGTATTACCGTACCTTTGTATAAGGTACGCCGAGACAGTGACTTCATATCTGAGATAGTAACTGTAGGTGTTGTCCACAGTTTAACATTTAACGGAATTTATCTACTACTAGGCAATGAATTTTGCCGGTTCAAAAATATCAGTTTCTCCTTTGGTTACAGAGGAATCATGTGAAATTAAGGAAAAGGACCAATTACAGGAACAACTGCCTGGAATATTTCCTGCATTGTTACTTACTCAAGCAATGGCTAAACAGGATCCATTGTCGGAGGTAAATAGGGCACCACATATTGATAATCAGGCATCGTCAACCTTATTTGGGAATTTAGACAATCCAAATGAGGTGTTTAACAGATCATCTATCATTGCAGCACAGCAAGCTGATCCAGAGATCTATCAAATAGTACAGATGGCTCTGTCAGAAGATGAGGTTAAAGGAGTTCTGGAAAGCTATTATATAGCAAACGAGGTTTTGAGGAGGAATTGGAGACTGCCTCATAGACCTGCCAGTGAAAACTGGACAGTTGTTGAACAGATTGTGGTACCACTTAAATATTGATAAGGATTATTAAGGTTAGCACACGATATTCCTTTTTCAGGATGTAGGGGAATTCGGATGACCAAATCACACATAAGCAACATTATCAATGGCAGGTCTTACAAAGGATGTGAGACAATTTTGTAGGTCATGCTACACCTGTCAAATAGTGGGGAATCCTCTAAATACCATAAAACCAGGGGATGAGGTATTAGTGTTGTTACCGAGACAGGGTGAATCAGTGAAAACACTGTTTAGTGGCCCATGTAGAGTGATCAAAAGAGTGGGTAACGTAGATTACTTGATTGAGACCCCTGATCGCCGGGTGAAGAATCGGTTGTGTCAAGTTAATATGCTCAAACTATATTACCGCAGGGAGGAGGATAAGCCAGTACAGGTGTGTCAGGTGATCAGGTCTGTGGAGAAGGAAAAGGATAGTGAGGGTGAGGCAGAAGTAAGCTGAGGAAATTCTCAGATTGAACCTCCAACTATTCGATTAGCGAATGCAGAATGGCTAGGGAAAATTAAACGATAGGCTTTTACAGTTAGAGGCAAAACAGTGTGAGGTCCTAACCAGGGTTTTCACAACGTTTCAAAAAGTTTGTAGGGATAAGCCAGGATGTACAACCTTAGCCACACATGATGTGGGTATATGGGGAGCCATTCCTTTAAACTGACATCCTTGGAGCTTCGGTCCAGATAGACAGGCCCACGTGGAAGCAGAGGTACAATGCATGCTGAAGGGCAGCTGAGATGAACCTAGTCAGGGCAGCTGGAATTCCTACACGGTCTTGATGACTAAACCTGGTGGGACAGCTCAAACTTGCATAGACTCTAGAAACGTCACTGTGGTAAAGAAGGCAGACTCCGACCCAAATTCTGATTTAAAGGACTGTATGGACAGATGGGCAACACAATGTGCCTTAAAGAGACAGCTATGTTGGAAGGATACTATCAAATTCCTTTGACACCCCAGGGTAAGAAAAAATCAGCTTCTGTTACACCGGACAGGGATTTTCAGTGTCAATTGATGCCATATAGGTTAAGGGGCACTCGAGCAACTTCTCAGAGAATAGCGAAACCATTAGTGGTCGGTGCTCCTCGCTGTGCAGCTCACCTGGCTGAGGTGATGGACAATAGGCAGAATTGGAATGAAAACACGAAACAGTTGCAAGATGATGCTTGTTAATTGGAACAACCTCTTGAACATTTAAAGCCAAAATATTCTGGTGGAAATTGTTGCTGTAGTTTAAACTTTTTTTTTTTCCAGAAATGTGTAAATCTGTAAATGCGTGGAAAAAAGATACTAGCATTTTTACAATTTGTATTTTTTTTAGTCATTGTAATGAAACACATTTCGGGAATGGCGTTTCATTCCACTGGGGGTGGAGGTGTCATGGTCCTGTAGTTTTTCAGAATATGCAGTTTGCCTTTGAGGCTTTCAAGTGATCCGTATTGCTTTAAGAGCCGGCAAACCTTAGGAGTTAGAGGAAGGTGCATTTTCATTGCCTCAGAAACAGCCATTTGGAGACTGCAATTAAAGGGTGCATTCTCGTTACCATAGAAAGAGACACTGGGAGTGAACCTGATGCAATACATTTGTTACAATTCAGTTTTGAACTGGCTTATGAGTTGAAGACAGTTTTTTCTAACAGACAGATTGACAGAAGACACCGCTGTGGCGTCAGTACCTGGAAAAAGAGCTCTCAACCATTTAAACTGAAGGAATGGGAATTTAGTCTATTTATTATCTTTCAAAATTCTAAAAACTCAAGCCAAGATAGAGATCTCTGGTCATTTAAACTGAAGGAAGGGAAGTTGGACTGTGACAATATTTTACCCCTCAAAAACTCTAAAGTCAGCTTGGTTCCATTGAAAGAGTTTGCAAGTCATTAATTATTGCAATTCGCTCGAGAAGGAAAGCAACATTCCATGAAGACTTCAAGCAACAAACATCCTGTGAGAACTACGAGCAACATCCTGTGATGACTTGAAGCAACATTGGACTGTAAATTTGCAAGGACTCAATTTGTTCCATTTTAAATGTTGCTTTTATCTTCATAGTGTTTAGTTCTTCTAATTAAACAGTTAATTTATTGATTTAAGTGCAAGATGAAATACTGCGATAACATGTCTCTATTTTCAGCAATACCCACGTTCTGTGCTACTAAACGATGATGAATAAAGTTATTGTTGATTGTTATCTTCGGCTTCATAAGGTATTGGCGAATTATATTGCAGTTCATTGTTATATTGGTCTTGATAAATAATACAAAGTGAAAAGAAAACTGCAGTTAGTTTTACATTGAACCTGAGAAACTTTTTTGTTCTTTATTTGTTCATAGGATGTAGACATCGCTGGATAGGCCAGCATTTATTGCCCATCCCTAATTGCCCTTCAGAGGCTGGTTGTGAGATTGAACCATTACAGTCCATCTGGGTCAGGTACACTGCAGTGCTGTTAGAAAGGGTGTTCCAGGATTTTAAATCATTGATAGTGAAGGAACAGCAACATTGTCCAAGTCAGGATGGTCTGTGGCTTGGAAAGAAACTTGCAGGTGGTCATGTTCCCATCTATCTGCTGTCCTTGTCCTTCTAGGTGGCAGACGTCGTGGGTTTGGAAGGTGCTGTCAGGGGAGCCTTTGTGTGCTACTCCAGTGCATCTTGCTGATGGCACACATTGCTGCCACAGCCCATTCCAATGCTGCCATGGACACATGTATCTGCGATAGGCAGATTGGTGAGGACGAGGTCAAGTATGTTTTTCCCTCTTGTTGGTTCGCTCACCACCTGCCACAGATTCTGTAGAGCAGCTATGTTCTTTGGTACACAGCCACTACAGTCAGTAGTGGTGCTAACGAGCCACTCTTGGTGATGGACAGTGAAGTCCCCCAAGCAGAGTATATTCTGTGCCCTTGCCACACTTAATGCCTCCTCCAAGTGCTATTCAACTTAGAGGAGTACTGATTCATCAGCTGAGTGAGGGGGTCAAGGGTGGTATGTGTTAATCAGTAGGAGGTTTTCTTGCCCATGTTTTACCTGATACCATGAAACTTCATGGGCTCTGAGGTCCCTCATCCCTGGGACCATTCTATTCAATCTCACCCTTCATGCTCTAAGGATAACAATCCCAGCTTTTCCAGTCTCTCCACATGAACTGAGGCCCTCACCCCTGCTCATATTCTGGTCAATCTCCCTCTTAACATTCCCTGCTCCAAGGTGAATAATCACAGTTTCTCCATTCTTTCCACATTCACTGAAGTCACACATCCCTGCTCCCATTCTGGTCAATCTCCTCTTTCACCCTTTCTAAAGCCTTCATGTCTTTCATAAAGTGTAGTTTCCAGAACTGGCCACAATACTGCAGTTGAGACAGCAGCACATGTACAGGCCGACACCACCTACCCCGACAGCATCTCATCAAGCAAGACGATTCAGAGTGCGACAAAATAAACGTGGTTACAACAAAGAAAGTGCTTGCTGCCGCCCTTGGACACCGTCTCCTTGTGGGAAATGGAGGCAGAATTCCCAACTCCCACCTCTTTGTTCCATCAATCAAAATGATAGTTGCTCATCCCCCAATACACTTTGAGAGAGTCGTCAGCAAAGCATTTGGGATCTTGGGCTTCATAAATGTAGGCATTGAGTATAAAAACAGGGAAATTGTGCTGAACCATGATAAAGCTCTGGTTTATGACTTTAACCCCTTGCAGGGACTAAACCAAATCAGCAGCACATCCCCACGAATCTCTTTTAATCAAGCTGAAACCAGACAAACTCTCAAACACTTATTTGAGTCCAAAGAATTGCACCAGCTTTCCCACAAAGAAAGAAAACCAACAGAGAATTTTACCATCTTTCAGATAACCTTTTTCTAATATTTTTGTGGCTTAATCATAAGTAGTCCACATATTATAAGGGTCTGGGAAACTCTCTTCAATACGTATCTCTCCACTTAAAGAGACACAGAGAGGTGGATCTTACAATTGTATACAGAATACTACATGAGACAATTTATTAACTTTTATATATTTATTAAAATATTTAACCTGCAATAAACTTCTTAAGTGTATAAGTATATCACAATATCAAATATTACTGAGAGATGCAACACACATTCTTATTTCTAACATAGAATCCAAAAGTTTAGTCTTGCTAATTCTACAGCAAAATTATCTTAGAATATCCAGGAGATCCATCAAAATTTAAAGTAAACGTGTACCTTAAATCCCCGATTAAGGCATGGGATGAGAAGTGGTGTCGAGGATTCAACACCACTCAGTGTTTTCTTTCGTACCTTGTATTTCTATACTATGTCTAAGGTGTCATATGACTTTTGAATTTTGCATGTGACTTTTTTGTCGTTCCTTTGAAAATCCATATATTTGTTTTACTCGAATTTGCAGTTTGTGGGCTTTTATCTGGTGAAAGTGTTTATAATGGTGTTTACCTGATGTCTTTTGTTCCCATTTGTTGTTAATTACCCTTTCCAAGGCACTCCAAAGCAACCCCAGGAGCCGCACTGTCTGAACAACGACCCTATACTCTAATTAAGGTTTATTGCTACCTCTTACTGAGGTCACACACGATATTTCAATCTGTGTGTTTATCGCCCATGTCCCTGGTAATGGCAATTCTATTCTGACAAAGACCTTGAAATGTTTTCCTCTACCATCTTAAAGGGGACCTCAGTGAGCGCTGAAAACTAACCATTTATTAAATATTTAACTCGAAAGGTATAATCTACCAACTATTTCCAAATTCTACTTAATCAAGCCTATTATACCTATATTCCTTCACAACACTTCAGGGAGAATGTGAGGGCCCTTTAGAGGGTGCAGAGGAGATTTACCAGAATGGTTCCAGGGTCGAGGGATTTTAGTTACAAGGTTAGATTGGAAAAGCTGGAATTGTTCTCCTCAGAGCAAATGAGATTGAGGGGAAATTTGATAGAGGTTTACAAGATTATGTCAGGATTTGATAAGTTAGACAAGTAAAATCTCTTCCCATTAACTGCTGGGACAAGGACTAGGGGACGCAGATTGAAGGCTTAGGATGAAAGATGCAAGGAGGAGGGGGAGGAATATTTTTTTACACAGCGTGCAGAAATGACTGGAACTCACTGCCCTTGAGGGTGATGGAAGTGGAGCCAAATGATTTCAAAAGGAAATTGGATGAACACTTAACGAAATAAACTTGCAGGTCTACGGGGAATGAGCAGGGGAGTGGGACTGACTGGATAGTTCCATGGGGAGCCAGCATGGACTCAATGGGCTGAATTTCCTCCTTCTATCCTGCGAATGGCACTATGACACTCTGGAATCTTTTCTCAAAGTCTTCAGGATGATGGTTAGGAGATTGTGGAAGCTCTTGTGTTTAAACTCAGCGTTGTATGTGTTGACAGCTCCGTAGCTTTCCAGATCATTGTTCAAGTTCTTGCACCAGGCTCCCGTTAATGGTGTTAGCTGTCACCGTGATCATGTCCTCTCAGAGACCCACCCAGGCTTTGAGATTTGTCTTTGTCCTCGTTCCAGATCTTCTCAAACTCTGAGTCATTCCGCAGATCTTTCCACAGATATTGTCAAGCCATGTCATCCCAGTCATCTGCCTGTGTGAAGAAACAGGCAGCGGCATATTTCACCAGGTTCAGCTCTGGGTTTACTTTGGAACAGATTCCTGACAACAGATTCCTGTTGCCAGTGGCCCACAAACTGACTAAAATCTAACCTGCCAAACAGAAAAACAGAATTCTCAAACTTCGACCTGACAATCATAAAAACGGAATTCCTAAACTTCGACCTGACAATCAGAAAAAACAGAAATCCCAAACTCTGAGCTGCCAATCAGAAAGAGAGAATTCCCAAACTCTGACCTGCCAATCAGAAAGACACAATTTCCAATTCTGACCTGTCAAACAGAAAGACACAATTTCCAATTCTGACCTGTCAAACAGAAATAGAATACCCAAACTCCGACCTGCCAATCAGAAAGACGGAATTCCCAAATTCTGACCTGCCAATCAGAAAGACAGAATTCCCAATGATACTGATCCTGCTTCCAGCTATGGTAATCCCAAAGTTGTTCACAGCAATGAGGGCCATCGAAACTGAGGTCACTGTTGTGTTGTAGGAAACGTGACAGGCATTGAGTGCACAGCAAGATCCCACTGACAGTTCTGTCACTGACCTAAAACATTAACTCTATTTCTCTCTCCACAGATACTGCCAAACCTGCTGAGTATTTCCAGTACTTTCTGCTTTTATTTCGAACTGATGTTGCTTAGAGTTAAATATTGGGCCCAGGAACACCAGGGAAAATAGCCCACTCCCCGCTCTTCTTGGAATCGTGCCTTGGGATCTTTTACATCCACACAAGAGGGCAGAGGGGGCCTCATATTAATGTCTCATCGTGAAAACCCGCACCTCCGATAATGTGGCACTTACACTGTACTGATCCTCTGGCAGTGAGGCACACCCTTCAGTACTGACCATTCTACATTGCAGCATTCCCTCAGGACTGGCCATCCGACAGTGCAGCGCTCCCTCAGTACTGACACTCCCCCCCCCGATACTGCAGCATTCCCTCAGAACTAATCCTCCGACAATGTGACACTCCCTCACTACCGACCTTCCCACAATGCAGTACAGCCTCAGTACTAACCCTCCGACAGTGCAGCACTCCCTCAGTACTGACCCTCCGACAGTGCAGCACTCCCTCAGTACTGACCCTTCGACAGTGCAGCACTCAGTCAGTACTGACCCTTCGATGCTGCTGCATTCCCTCAATACTGACCCAGCGATAATGTGGCACTCACTCAGTACTGACCCTCTGACAATGCAGCGCTCCCTCGGTAGTGACTCAGTATTGACCCTCTGAAGTGCAGCACTCCCTCAGTACTGACCCTCCGACAGTGGAGCATTCCCTCAGTACTGACCCTACGACAGTGCAGCGCTCCCTCAGAATTGACCCTGCGACAGTGCAGCACTCCCTCAGTACGACCCTGCGATAGTGCAGCACTCCCTTATGTTTTCAAATTAAGCACGGCGCATATATCACCATGATTCCTTAAAACACTGTGAGGACATGGAAGATAATGTTCAACCAGGAGTGAGTCTACACATTTGACCCATAGTTCCATGAGTCCTCCCACCAAGTAGAATCGTTTATCTCATCAACCTCATCTTGTAGCTTCTTCGACTGTTGTTCCAGATTGTCGTACACTACAGCTATGGATTCGAGCTGCTTTCTCTCTTTACTCCAGCATGTGGGCAATGGCTGAATAGTATATTCGTATTTATGGAGGTAAGTTATCAAGTCCTCTTTAATACTTTCTATCATGCTTATAATTTCTGTCTTTCGTTTATGTATGTCTACCAACTCCATCATTCCTATTCTGGTTGGTATTTGTGGGTTGAAATAGAACGTACTGTTGCTCACTGGACAAGTGCTGTTATGTCTATACTGGTATTCCTTCTGCGTAGTGGTTAAGACATATCTCCCCTTTCCCATATCGACCACATGGGTTAGCCCTGACAATGCTTTTCTAGTTTCCATGATGCAATTCACAGTGGCATTACATCCACATTTTGACTCTGCTGTTTTAGATTGAGGATGAGGACATATGACCACCTGGTTTTCCAGACTACACTCAGAAAACGTCGTTCCGGCTTTCTCTTTTCCAATTTCCACAACATAGGCTAATATATCATAATATTTTATGTAATCTTTTCCCCTTATCACCCCTGCATCTGTACCAGTGCCCGAAGGGGACAGCAGACTGAGACCACTTTGGCTGTCTCACTGACCCCGGGGGAGAGCAGACAACCCCACTGAGTCTGTATCACAGACCGCGTGGAGAGCAGGCTGATCCCACTGTGTCTGTACCACTGACCCCGCGGGAGAGCAGACTGACCTGTCTGTATCTGTAACACTAACCCCGGGGAGAGCAGACTGACCCCTCAACGTTTGCAACACATATTCCCGGGGGTAGCAGATTGGCCCCAATGTTTCTGTATCACTGACCTCAGGGAGAGCGAACTGACCCCAGTGAGTATCTATCATGGAACCCGGTGGAGAGCAGACTGACTCCATTGTGTCTGCATCACTGATCAAAGGGGAGAGCAGATAGACCCCAAAGTGACTGTGTCGCTGACCCCGGGATCCAGCAGATTAATCCCACTGTGTCTGCCTCATTGACCCCTGGGAAAGTGGACTGACCCCATTCTGTCTTTATCACTGACATCGCCGGAGAACAGTCTGACACCAGTGTGCCTGTGTCACTAACCCCAGAACTTTTCAGTCTAATCCTACTGTGTCTGTATCATAGAGCATGGGGAGAGCATACTGTCCCCACCGTGTCGTTAACACTGACCCCGGGGAAAGCAGACTAACACCACTCTGCCTGCAACACTGTGCCCGGGGAGTGCAGACCGATTCCATTGCCTCTGTATCCAGACACCGGGGGAGAGCAGACTGGTCCCGCTGTGTCTGTATCACTGACCGAAATGGACAGCAGACTGGCCCCTCTGTGTATCACTGACAATGTGGAGAGCAGATTGATCCCACTGTGCCTGTTTCCATGACCCTCGGGGTACAGCAATCTGAAAATACTGTGTATCACTGATCCATGTGGAGAACAGATTGAGACCACTGTGTCTGTAACACTGACCGAAGGGGACAGCAGGCTGGCCCCTCTGTGTATCACTGACACTGTGGAGAGCAGATTGACCCCACTATGCTTGTTTCACTGTGCAGTTACATCCCACTGTGTCTGTAACAGTAACCCGGGGAGAGCAGACTGACCCCACTTTGTTTGTATCACTGACCCGGGGAGAACAGACTGATCCCACTGACGTCTGTATCACTATGCCCGGGGAGAGCAGACTGATCCCACTGTGTCTCTATCAATGAGCCCGTGGGAGAGCAGACTGACCCCAAAGTGTCTGTGTCATTGACCCGGGACGAGAACAGACTGGCCCCTTAATGTCTGCATCACAGACGCCGGGGAGACTAGACTGACCCCACTTGTCTGTATCACTGACCGGAGGGGAAAGCAGACTGTCCCCATTGTGTCTGCATCACTGACCCAGGATCCAGCAGATTGATCCCACTGTGTCTGCATCCCTGACCCAGGATCCAGCAGATTGATCCCACTGTGTCTGCATCACTGACCCTGGGAAAGCGGACTGTCCCCACTGTGTCTGCATCACTGACCCCTGGGAAAGCAAACTGACCCCATTCTGTCTTTATCACTGACATCGCCGGAGAACAGACTGACCCCAATTTGTCTGTGTTACTAAGCCCTGAGGAGTGCAGTCTGAATCCATTGTGTCTGTATTATCGAGCATGGGGAGAGCAGACTGTCCCCACCGTGTTGTTATCACTGACCCGCGGGAGAGCAGACTGACACCATTGTGTCTGTATCACTGACCCCGGGGAGAGCAGTCTGATTCCATTGCCTCTGTATCCAGACACCGGGGGAGAGCAGACTGACCCCACTGTCTCTCTTTCACTGACCGAAAGGGACAGCAGACTGGCCCCTCTGTGTATCACTGACAATGTGGAGAGCAGGTTGGCCCCACTGTGTCTGTGTCCCTGATCCTAGGGGTACGGCAATCTGAAAATACTGTGTATCACTGACCCCTGTGGAGAACAGACTGACCCAACTGTGTCTGTATCATTAACCTCGCGGAGCGCATATTGATCCCACTGTATCTGTATCAGTAACCCTACGGGAGAGCAGTCTGACCCCAATGTGTCTGCATCACTGACGTGGGGAGAGCAGACTGACAACAAAGTGTCTGTGTCACTGACCCCGGGGAGACAAGTCCGACCCCACTGTGTCTGTATCACTGACCCGAGGGGAAAGCAGACTGTCCCCACTGTGTCTGCATCACTGACCCCCAGGAAAGCGGACTGACCCTACTTTGTCTTCATCAGTGACCCAACAGGAGTGCAGTCTGACCCCACTGTGTCTGTATCATCGAGCACGGGGAGAGCAGACTGACACCATTGTGTCTGTATCACTGACCGAAGGGGACAGCAGACTGGCCACTCTGTGCATTACTGACACTGTGGAGAGAAGATTGTGCCTGTTTCCCTGACTCCAGGGGTTTGGTAATCTGAAAATACTGTGTATCACTGACCTCGTGGAGTGCAGATTGATCCCACTGTGTCTGTATCACTGTGCAGTTTCATCCCACTGTGTCTGTATCACTGACCCCAGGAAGAGCAGACTGACCCCACTTTGCCTTCATCACTGCCCCGGGGAGAGCAGACAGACACCAATGTGTCTATATCAGTGACACGGGATGAGCAAACTGACAGCATTGTGTCTGTATCACCGACCCCGGGGAAAGCAGCCTGATTCCATTGCTTCTGCACCACTGACTCGGTGGGAGAGCAGACTGACCCCACTGTGTCTTTATCACTGACTCAAGGGGACAACAGACTGGCCCCTCTGTGTATTACTGACACTGTGTAGAGCAGATTGACTCCAATGTGCCTGTTTCCCTGACCCCAGGGGTGTGGCAATCTGAAAATGCTGTGCATCACTGACCGCTAAGGAGAACAGACTGACCCCACTATGTCTGTATCACTGACCCCGGGGAGAGCAGACTGACCCCAATGTGTCTATATCACTGAGCCAGGGAGAGCAGACTGACCCCACTGTGTCTATATCACTGATCCGCGGAGAGCAGACGGAACCCATTGTGCCTCTATCAGTGACCCCGTGGGTGAGCAGACTGACCCCAAAGTGTCTTTGTCACTGACCCTGAAGGAGAACAGGCTGACTCCATACTGTCTGTATCACAAACCCTGGGGAGAGCAGACTGACCCCACTGTGTCTGTATCACAAACCCCGGGGGGATCAGACTGAACCCACAGTGTCTGTGTCACTGACCCGCGGGGAAAGCAGACTGTCCCTACTGTGTCTGCATCACTGATCAAAGGGGAGAGCAGATAGACCCCAAAGTGACTGTGTCGCTGACCCCGGGATCCAGCAGATTAATCCCACTGTGTCTGCCTCATTGACCCCTGGGAAAGTGGACTGACCCCATTCTGTCTTTATCACTGACATCGCCGGAGAACAGTCTGACACCAGTGTGCCTGTGTCACTAACCCCAGAACTTTTCAGTCTAATCCTACTGTGTCTGTATCATAGAGCATGGGGAGAGCATACTGTCCCCACCGTGTCGTTAACACTGACCCCGGGGAAAGCAGACTAACACCACTCTGCCTGCAACACTGTGCCCGGGGAGTGCAGACCGATTCCATTGCCTCTGTATCCAGACACCGGGGGAGAGCAGACTGGTCCCGCTGTGTCTGTATCACTGACCGAAATGGACAGCAGACTGGCCCCTCTGTGTATCACTGACAATGTGGAGAGCAGATTGATCCCACTGTGCCTGTTTCCATGACCCTCGGGGTACAGCAATCTGAAAATACTGTGTATCACTGATCCATGTGGAGAACAGATTGAGACCACTGTGTCTGTAACACTGACCGAAGGGGACAGCAGGCTGGCCCCTCTGTGTATCACTGACACTGTGGAGAGCAGATTGACCCCACTATGCTTGTTTCACTGTGCAGTTACATCCCACTGTGTCTGTAACAGTAACCCGGGGAGAGCAGACTGACCCCACTTTGTTTGTATCACTGACCCGGGGAGAACAGACTGATCCCACTGACGTCTGTATCACTATGCCCGGGGAGAGCAGACTGATCCCACTGTGTCTCTATCAATGAGCCCGTGGGAGAGCAGACTGACCCCAAAGTGTCTGTGTCATTGACCCGGGACGAGAACAGACTGGCCCCTTAATGTCTGCATCACAGATGCCGGGGAGACTAGACTGACCCCACTTGTCTGTATCACTGACCGGAGGGGAAAGCAGACTGTCCCCATTGTGTCTGCATCACTGACCCAGGATCCAGCAGATTGATCCCACTGTGTCTGCATCCCTGACCCAGGATCCAGCAGATTGATCCCACTGTGTCTGCATCACTGACCCCTGGGAAAGCAAACTGACCCCATTCTGTCTTTATCACTGACATCGCCGGAGAACAGACTGACCCCAATGTGTCTGTGTTACTAAGCCCTGAGGAGTGCAGTCTGAATCCATTGTGTCTGTATTATCGAGCATGGGGAGAGCAGACTGTCCCCACCGTGTTGTTATCACTGACCCGCGGGAGAGCAGACTGACACCATTGTGTCTGTATCACTGACCCCGGGGAGAGCAGTCTGATTCCATTGCCTCTGTATCCAGACACCGGGGGAGAGCAGACTGACCCCACTGTCTCTCTATCACTGACCGAAAGGGACAGCAGACTGGCCCCTCTGTGTATCACTGACAATGTGGAGAGCAGGTTGGCCCCACTGTGTCTGTGTCCCTGATCCTAGGGGTACGGCAATCTGAAAATACTGTGTATCACTGACCCCTGTGGAGAACAGACTGACCCAACTGTGTCTGTATCATTAACCTCGCGGAGCGCATATTGATCCCACTGTATCTGTATCAGTAACCCTACGGGAGAGCAGTCTGACCCCAATGTGTCTGCATCACTGACGTGGGGAGAGCAGACTGACAACAAAGTGTCTGTGTCACTGACCCCGGGGAGACAAGTCCGACCCCACTGTGTCTGTATCACTGACCCGAGGGGAAAGCAGACTGTCCCCACTGTGTCTGCATCACTGACCCCCAGGAAAGCGGACTGACCCTACTTTGTCTTCATCAGTGACCCAACAGGAGTGCAGTCTGACCCCACTGTGTCTGTATCATCGAGCACGGGGAGAGCAGACTGACACCATTGTGTCTGTATCACTGACCGAAGGGGACAGCAGACTGGCCACTCTGTGCATTACTGACACTGTGGAGAGAAGATTGTGCCTGTTTCCCTGACTCCAGGGGTTTGGTAATCTGAAAATACTGTGTATCACTGACCTCGTGGAGTGCAGATTGATCCCACTGTGTCTGTATCACTGTGCAGTTTCATCCCACTGTGTCTGTATCACTGACCCCAGGAAGAGCAGACTGACCCCACTTTGCCTTCATCACTGCCCCGGGGAGAGCAGACAGACACCAATGTGTCTATATCAGTGACACGGGATGAGCAAACTGACAGCATTGTGTCTGTATCACCGACCCCGGGGAAAGCAGCCTGATTCCATTGCTTCTGCACCACTGACTCGGTGGGAGAGCAGACTGACCCCACTGTGTCTTTATCACTGACTCAAGGGGACAACAGACTGGCCCCTCTGTGTATTACTGACACTGTGTAGAGCAGATTGACTCCAATGTGCCTGTTTCCCTGACCCCAGGGGTGTGGCAATCTGAAAATGCTGTGCATCACTGACCGCTAAGGAGAACAGACTGACCCCACTATGTCTGTATCACTGACCCCGGGGAGAGCAGACTGACCCCAATGTGTCTATATCACTGAGCCAGGGAGAGCAGACTGACCCCAATGTGTCTATATCACTGATCCGCGGAGAGCAGACGGAACCCATTGTGCCTCTATCAGTGACCCCGTGGGTGAGCAGACTGACCCCAAAGTGTCTTTGTCACTGACCCTGAAGGAGAACAGGCTGACTCCATACTGTCTGTATCACAAACCCTGGGGAGAGCAGACTGACCCCACTGTGTCTGTATCACAAACCCCGGGGGGATCAGACTGAACCCACAGTGTCTGTGTCACTGACCCGCGGGGAAAGCAGACTGTCCCTACTGTGTCTGTATCACTGACCCTGTGGGCGAGCAGACTGACCACACAGTGTCTCTTTCACTGACCCGGGGAGAGCAGAATGACCAGACTGTGTTTGTATCACTGACTCCGGTAGAGAGCTGACTGATCCCACTGTTTCTGTGTCACTCACCCCGGGAGAGATCAGACTGACCCCACTGTGTCTGACTTTCACTCCCTCTCTGACTTTCTCTGTCTCTTTCTCTGCTTTCTCTCGCTTTCTTTGGCATTTTCTGACTTTCCCCTTCCGTCAATTTCATCGCCCACCAATTTCTCCCCCTCAAGTTTCAAAATGACTTTGGGGCCCCTGTCAATTTGAGTGCAGTGTAGATTTACTGGAATGTTTACCAGGCTCCAAGGGTTCAATTACAGGGCAATGGGGAACAAATAGGTATGTATTCCCTGGAACTTTGTAGGATGAGGGATGATTTGGTCAAATTTGGTGAGATATTAAGCGGAACTGATGGGGTATATTGGGGTCAAAAATACTATTTCGACAGGTCAGGGAGTCTGGCACCAGTGAGCACGGTATAAAAAATAGAGGCAGACCTTTCAGGAGTGAATTTAGGCAACACTTCTACACACATAAGGTGGTATTAGTCCTTTGATGATAAACAAATTGTTCATTTTTAAATCTAAGGCTGACCTCATCGAATTCCTTTTGGAAATTGAAATATTGTTCTGCCGCTCTCTGTCTCTGAGTCACTCTGTTTCTCTATGTGTTTTAGTGCGTGTGTTTCTGTGAGTATGTTCTGTGTGAACGTGTGTCTGTGTGCATGTGTTTCTGTGTGCATGTGTTTCTGTGTGCATGTGTGTGTTCCATTTGTTTGTGTGTGTGTTTCTGTGTATATGTGTGTGTTTCTGTGTCTGCTTCTGTGAGTGTGCCTCTATGAGTGTGTGTGGCTATGCCTTTTTCTCTGTCACTTTTCCGAAACTTTGTAAAACCCATATACATCTGTTTGGCTGCGTTTGGTGACACCACAACTGCAGACAGTGCACTTTCTTATGCAGGCTGGTAAGAAACCCATATCCGCAGCTGGCTCCAATGTTCCCGTGAAAGTTCGGTTGTTGTGAGTGCCCAGTTTTTTTTTGTCATGAACAGTCACTTGAAATTGTTCAAGAATCTTTGCAGACACATACACTGCATCACAGAACAAGACCTGCATGGTTCCTTCCAGATTGCTGCAAAGAATTTTGCAGCAAAGCTGAGCGACACTCTCCTTCCTCTCCCCGTGCTCGATGATACAGACACAGTGGGGTCAGACTGCACTTCTGTTGGGTCACTGATGAAGACAAAGTAGGGCCAGTCTGCTCTCTTTCTCTTTATCGCTGGTTCTTTCTCCCCATTGCCATACTTCCCTCTCTCTGTTATCCTCTCTCCATCTCTGTCCCTGTTCTTTCTCACTGTTACTCTCTCCATCTGGATGGAGGAGGCGAAAGAGAGGTATATATAGAGGCAGCTTTCTTCTCTTCTTCTTCTTTGGCCTTTTTGTCTCGAGAGACAGTGGGTAAGTGCCTAGAGGTGGTCGGTCGTTTGTGAAGGAACGCCTGGAGTGGCTATAAAGGCCAATTCTACAGTGACAGACTCTTCCGTGGGCTCTGCAGATAAAATTAGTTGTCGGGGCTGTTACACAGTTGGCTCTCTCCTTGCACTTCTCTCTTTTTTCCTGCCAACAGCTAAGCCTCTTCAACTCACCAGTCTTTAGCCCCGCCTTTATGGCTGTCAGCCAGCTCTGGTGATCACTGGAAACTGACTCCCACGACTTGTGATCAACGTCACAAGACTTCATGTTGTGTTTGCAGATGTCTTTAAAGCAGAGACATGGACAGCCATTGGGTCTGTTACCAGTGACGAGCTCGCTGTACAATGTGTCCTTGGGGATCCTGCCATCTTCCAGACGGCTCACATGGCCAGGCCATTTCAAGCGCCGCGGGCTCACTAGGGTGTATATGCTGGGGATGTTGTCCACCTCGCGGACTTCTGTATTGGAGATACGGTCCTGCCACCTGATGCCAAGGATTTTACAGAGTAAGGAAAGATGAAATGAATTGAGACGTCGCTCTTGGCTGACATACGTTGTCCAGGCCTCGCTGCCATAGAGCAAGGTACTGAGCACACAGGCCTGATACACTCGGACTTTTGTGTTCCGTGTCAGTGCGCCATTTTCCCACACTCTCTTGGCCACTCTGGACATAGCAGTGGAAGCCTTTCCCATGTGCTTGTTGATTTCTGCATCTAGAGACAGGTTACTGGTGATAGTGGAGCCTAGGTAGGTGAACTCTTGAACCACTTCCAGAGCATGGTCGCCGATATTGATGGATTGAGGATTTCTGACGTCCTGTCCCATGATGTTTGTTTTCTTGAGGCTGATGGTTAGGCCAAATTCGTTGCAGGCAGACGCAATCCTGTTGATGAGACTCTGCAAACACTCTTCAGTGTGAGATGTTAATGCAACATTGTCAGCAAAGAGGAGTTTCCTGATGAGGACCTTCCGTACTTTCACCTTCGTTCTAAGATGGGCAAGGTTGAACAACCTGCCACCTGATCTTGTGTGGAGGAAAATTCCTTCTTCTGATGACTTGAGTGCGTGAGAGAGCAGCAGGGAGAAGAAGATATCAAACAGTGTAGATGCGAGAACACAGCTGTGTTTCACTCTACTCAGGATAGGAAAGGGATCTGATGAGGAGCCGCTATGCTGAATTGTGCCTTTCATATTGTCATGGAATGAGGTGATGATACTTAGTAGCTTTGGTGGACATCCGATCTTTTCTAGTAGTCTGAAGAGACCACATCTGCTGACGAGGTCAAAGGCTTTGGTGAGATCTATGAAAGCAAAGTAGAGGGGCATCTGTTGTTTGTGGCATTTCTCCTGTAGCTGGTGAAGGGAGAACAGCATGTCAATGGTGGATCTCTCTGCTCGATAGCCTCACTGTGCCTCAGGGTAGACATGCTCAGCCAGCTTCTGAAGTCTGTTTAAAACGACTCGAGGGAAGACTTTCCCCACTGTGCTGAGCAGGGAGATTCCACGGTAGTTGTTGCCGTCACCAAGGTCACCCTTGTCCATATAGAGGGTGATGATATTGGCATCTTGCATGTCCTGTTGTACTGTTCCCTCATCCCAGCACAGGCAAAGCAGTTCATGGACTGCTGAGAGTATAGCAGGCTTAGCACTCTTGATTATTTCAGAGGTAATGCCGTCCTTCCCATGGGATTTTCCACTGGCTACAGAATCAATGGCATCACTGAGTTCCGATTTTGTTGGCTGTTCGTCCAGCTCATCCATGACTGGCAGAGACTGGTCTGCAGTGAAGGCGGTTTCAGTGACAACATTTTCCCTGGAGTACAGTTCTCGGTAGTGCTCCACCCAGTGGTCCATTTGCTTGCGTTGGTCAGTGATTGTGTCCCCAAATTTAGACTTGAGAGGGGCTATCTTCCTGATAGTTGGCCCAAACGCTTTCTTAATATCATTATACATTCCTCTGATGTTTCCGGCGTCGGAGGTCGGCTGAATACGACTGCATTGGTGTTGCCAGCAGTCATTTGCAAAGCGCCTGGCTGTTCTTTTTGCAGTGCTTCTGCCTACTTTAAGTGCTACAGATTTTAACTCACTGGGGCCTTTCTTGTAGTTCAACAGTGCAATGTGCCTAGCGGCTATGACAGGTTCCAAAGATTGAAACCAGTCCACATTCTGCTTCTCACGTTTGCCATAGGTGGTCATTACTGAGCCGTAGATGGCATCTCTGATGTGGGCCCACTTGGTTTCTGCATTCCCTGTAGGAGTGTTTTGAAGGGCTTTTTCAAGTGAAATTAGAAACGTGTGAAACAGCTGCAGATAAGAAATTCTGCTGTGTTGATTTGCGGGCATGGGGGCCCTTCTGCTTGGAGTGATGTAACTTCTTTGGTTTGAGTCTAACTTTGCTGCACACCAGGGAGTGGTCTGTGTCACAGTCCACTCTGTGGAAGCTGCCTGTGATTTGAACACTGTTCATAGAGGCTCGCCTTTTGATGATGAGGTCCAGCTGTTGCCAACGACGTGACCTTGGGTGCCTCCATGAAATCTGGTGTAAACCGTAGCGTGGAGTCAACTCCCCTTTGGCCCCTTTATTCCCATCACCCACTTGATCCTGGCCATCACGTGGGACTAAGTCCTCTTAATTCAGGCTCAGGCTGGGTGTTTGGGATATCGGGTTGCAGGAGAGCCACCCTCCAACTAATCCACCGGCTACAGTTAATGGCTTAGTACAAAGAGGAGAAAAATCAGTCCTTTCTTTAAATATCAATTTACTTTATTCACGTTGTTGTGCAATGTAAAAATAAGGCTTATACACTTGGTTAGACAAAAGCATGCAAATCAAACTGGGTTATACAGATAATAACAAAGTTAGCTAGAATTGCTAAGCACACCCACTAGGTTCCTCTGACCTTTCCCTGACCTAGTCACAGAAAACAAAGGATAATACCCGAAAAAGGGGAGAGCTGACGCTGGCCAGGCGTTCCATTCTCTCTCTCTTTTACGTCGTAGCCGCGTTGCAGACGGAGGGTCTTCGGATGGTTGGTCTCCAGAGTTTATCGCTGGCTCTGTTCCCGAGAAGTTCTATACTTATTCTCCTTCTTATCTCTCCAAAACGGAGCTGTCTCTTTCTGGTTGGTTTAAGCTTGCTCACCTCGTTCATATCTTCTCCTAATTGGCCCAGGCCCAAAGACCCCGGTATCATACCGTGCCCAAATAAGTCTCTTTTCTTGTGCTCTCGCCTTTGTCTTGTCACATAAATTAATTAGTTCAAACTGGTTTTTACCAGCACAGGCCAGTGTCTAAGCTCCAGGTTACGATAGTTCACAAACAATCCAGCAGTTTGTAACAGACTCTGTATTTCTCACAGTCCCTGGCTAAAACTGGTGACAGGGTTTAGTGTGAAAGAACGAGTTAATGATGCAGCGGTTGTGAGTGGGACGCAACTCCAGCAGTCTCTCTCCATTCTCATTCATCCTTCCAATGCCATAACGCCCAAGGCAGAAGGGCCATGTGTCATGGTTAGCTCCAACCCCGGCATTAAAGTCCCCCAGCAGGAACAAATGTTCGATATTGGGAATGCTACTAATGATATTATGGCGTTCCTCATAGAACTGGTATTTTACTTCAAGTGGGGAGCAGCGTGTTGGAGCATAGATGCTGAGCAGGCGTACTGGACCAGAGGCGTGAGCAGTCGGAAGGACAGTATGCATTCTGTGCCATGTGAGGGAGGCTCTATCATGCTGAGCAATGAGTTTCTGATGGTGTAGCCCACTCCATGTTGTCTTGGTTCTTCAGGATCCCGACCCTGCCAGTAGAAGGTGTAGTCTTGCTCTCTTAGAGATCCGTCCGCAGGGAGGCGTGTCTCCTGAAGTGCTGCAATGTCCAGATTGAGTCTACTGAGATCGTTGTTAATGATGGTGGTCTTCCGAGAATCATTGATTTGTGTAAGGTCTTCCAACAGGCCGGGACACATAGTTCTGACGTTCCAGTTTGCAAAATGAAGAGTTGGCACCTTCTTTCCGTTTTTCGTCGTGCTGTGCGGTGCATTGTTACAGTCCACTTGTCGGGCAGCTTTACTCTGCATCGAACGCCACAGTCTACCTGCCCCGGGGTGTTTGATAGAACAGAGAAGTTGGAGATTTACTCTATAGCTGACTACGGGCTGCACTCCGCTTGGCAGTATTTGATGGGACACTGTAGATGGAGATCTACTCTATATCGCTGGAATTTAGATGGTTAAGGGATGGCTTGATCAAAGTTCACAAGATAATAATGGAACTAAGGGACGATGAAGAGAAACCCTTCTCACTGGCTGGGAGAGTCTTCGACCAGGGGCAAAGTCTAAAAATCGAACATTATTCTAAAACACTTTCAAGAGTGAAATTAAAAAATATTTCTGCACACACAGCATGGTAGCAGCTTGGAACTGTCTTCCACACGTGACCCTTCCCTACCCCTGTAATCTCCTCCAGCTCCACAGTCCTCCAATATCTGTGATCCTCTAATTCTGTCCTTTTGAGCAGCCCCAATTTTAATCGTCCCACCATTCGTGGCCGTGCCTTCTAGCTACCAAGGCCCAAACTCTGGAATTCCTTTCGTACTCCTCTCCATCTCACTACCTGTTTTCCTCTTTGAAGACGCTCCCTCAGACCAACCTATTTGACCAAGTTTTTGGTCGTCTCGTCTAATATCTCCTCAAGTGACTCAGCGTCAAATTTGCATTTTCTTTATTTATTTGTTGGATGTGTGCATTACTGGCTGGGCCAGCATTTATTGCCCATCCCTAATCACTCTTGAGAAAGTGATGGTGAATCTCCTCCTTAAACCACTGCAGTTTATGTAGTGTCATTACACCCGCAGAGCTGTTAGAAGACAGTTCCAGGATTTTGACCCAGTGACAGTGAAAGAGCAGTGATCTCACTGCTAGTCTGGATTGAGTGTGACTTGAAGGGAAGCTTGCAGTTGGTCCTGTTCCCATGTGTTTTTTTCACTTTCTATCCTCCTCATTCTCACACTATTCTCCCCAGTCTCTTTGTCTATCTCTCTCTGTCTCTCGCCCTCTCTCTCTCTCTTTCTCCAACTCTGTCCAAGACATTATCTGTGTCTCTCTCACACTATCTCTCACTCTCCCTCTTTTAATCACTCTCTCCTTCCCTCTCTCCTTGGACAACCATGCTTTCAGTCATTTTGTGGTTAATGTCGAACCTGTAACTCTTACCCTTGCTGGGAAAGTCAATGTAGTTTGAAGATATCAAACATAGATCCAATACTCACCCTAAAACACTCACACGAAAGCCTCAATAATGAATTGGACAGAATGTGGGGATTATTACTAAGGTGCTGTCAAGCTCTGCTTACACCCTGTCTCCCTTCTTCCCTGCTTGTAAAGTGTATCAGTTTTTTTTGCAATATTTTTTCAACAGCATTATATGTAAAGTAAATGAAACCTGGGGCTCAACATCAACAGCCATTTTTGTCAGAAAGTTCCAAACAAATATCACACCTGGTGTGTTGAAGCGTTTCTTCATTTCACGCTTAAAAGGTTTTCAGGCTATGTTTAAATTTTTAGACTATGCCCCAAAGTTCCTGACTGCGCAGCCAGTGGGAATAGTTACTCTCTGCACACATTATCATTTTCCCTGATGATATTGAAAACATTGATCAAATCACCCCTTAACCTTCTAAATTCCAGGGATACAGAGTAAATCTCCACCGACAATGTCCCAGTAAACACTCCCAAGCCAAGCACAATGGGAACACAGAAGGGGAAACCTGGGGTGAGATACAGGGTAAAGACAGGGCCTATTGTATTATGAACATAGAAATGGTCTTGTGTAGTACAAACTGAGACCGGGTGAAACAAAGCAGAACCAGAGACATGGCCGAGTGTAACAAACCGAGACGTTGTCTAGTGCAGTAATAATGGAGGCAGGGTCTCGCGCTTTACGAGCAGAGGCAGGATTTAGTGCAGTAATATCTGAAATAGATTGTTGGTCTTAAACAGATAAAGACAAGGTCGCGAATCGTGGGGCTGTTTGATTGTGGGATGAAGGGATGGAGTGTAATGTATCCAGTTAGCTGGTAACACAAATTGAGGTGAGACAGTAAGCTGTGAGGAGGACACAGAGAGGGGGCGGAGTACGGAATATGGACTTCTTCAGTGAGTGGGCAAGAAAGTGGCTGATGGAATATACTGTGGAGAAAAGTCAGGTATTCACATTGGCTGAAAGAAAAAGTCATTGACATTGAAATGATTGTGTTTTATGCAACACATTATTTACATCAGAGTCAAAGCTGCTGAAGTAATGTGTTTGTTCAGGTGAGTGTAGCTAATAGCAATAATCAGGGGTATAACCGTGTCAGTGGAGACGCATTCCCTGTATAAATCAGCACCCATTGGAATGGATCAGCTCATAGTGCTGGAGCTGTGGGTTCCAGGCTAACAGAAGTCTCTGCTTCTCACAGAAATGGGATATTCAGTAATCCTTCAGATCGCATTCATTTATTATCCTGTACCTGCTGCAATTGGAGTTCCTGGTAAGACTGTATATCAGTTGATAATGGTGTAACTCGATGTTAACTGTGCTGCTGTACTCGGTATTATTTCTCACTGTGTGTTTCACCCAGCCACCTGTTCTTTACCAGCGATTTACTGATGGAATCTCCTGATTGTCTACTCTTTCAGTCTTGCAGGAGCTGCATTATATTTAATGGTATTGGTTTTAGTAACCCTGGAATACTTACTGGATTATTGTGTTTATTTAATATATTTGAATCAGATGTCTCGGTTAAGATCAAGAAAAAGAGCTTCAGGAGATTTTCACATTTTCGTGATGTGCAACTAACCGGTCCTGGAATATTTTAATGATTTTTTTTCGCTGTTTGATACCGAGACCACCCACAATGTCAATGCTACAAGGAGGCAGCAAAATATTCTCCCAACCCAATAACATGGTTCAGTTTAACTGCGATTTCAATGTATTTATTGGTTATCACTGTTATAAAATATATTGTGTATGTCTGACGCTGCTTCAGAGGTCTGGCTACTGAACTGAGTTTGTTGCTGCCTCTTTCACATCTCCTTCTCTGTTTCACCGTGGAGTCTTCACTGTCACTAAACTACATTGTAAAACAGAAAGTATTGATGTGATGTTTTATTGGTTTACACTGTATCAGTTGAATCAAGAGTCTTTTCATTTATCTGTAGATTATCAGCTGCACCGCTGATGTTGGTGTTTTATTAATTTAATTACCCCACATTCTAACGGTGTACTTTATAATTCCAGGAGAATGAATTTCAATGATTCTGAGGTTTGTCTGGAAGAAGCTTTTGATTCTGTTTATTCCATGTATTGTAGATGAAGTGAAGAGTGTAGGTGAACAGGTGGAGACTTGTGTGCTCGATAGACACACTAAATTATTCAAAGATGTTTCACCATTGAACAAACTGACTCTTAAAATAGAATCATTGAACATGGGGCTGGTGAAGAGAACACAGGCACAGAATGTGATGAACAAATCGCGTGTGAAAAGTGGTATTAAGTAACAGTTTTCAGGATATGAGGAGTCCAGAGAGCTCGGGAGGGCAACTTAGAGAAGGAGCAGGAAGAATGAAACAGAGGGGAAAAGATAACCTGAAGGAAAGTGAAAGAGGAAGAAGCAGAGTGAATAAATCACTCGCATAAAGTGCTGGAATATTCAAAGTAATTTTTGAGAAAAACTGAGAGTTGAAGCTGTCAGTTGTCAGATTGTGTTAATTTTACTGTTAGAATTGGTTCCTCAGTATTTATTTCTGTCAGGTCTTCATTTTGTTTTGTAGAAAGTTCCTATTCCTTACTTATTGACTTAATGAACATAATAAATTCAGTTCTTCGCTGATGGTTATTCATTATTTAAATACTGTACTTCAAAATTTCTGTGACGATTGAATTCAATAAAGAGCGAGGCTGATAACAGAAATATGCTTAAATTGATATTTAATTGACTGTGCAAACTAAATGTATTGACTATATTGGATAACCAATGACACGTTCTCCAGCACCAATATTATTTTTTTAATAAATTAATTGAGTTTTGTTGCTGGGATCTATAAATTAGTTCTGCACGAACGCTTTGCTGCAGTCTCTCCCCCTGAAGCTCAGCCTCTCCTCTCACTTTATTGAATCCTCTGCCCATTGCTTCAATTTATCCACTTTCCCAAACCGTCTGCTCCTGTCTCCCCTCCAGCTCGAACATGACCTTTTCCTTCTCGCCCTCCCAATCTCACTCACTTGCTTCACTTCCAACTTCCTCTTCCAAATAAATCCCAACTCTCCAACTCACCGCAGCAGCTCTCAGACTTTTCCCACTTTGTACCAGCCTCTTCTGTTCTCTGAACCCACAGAAACGAACCAGCTGTTCTCAAACCTTCCCGAACGACAATCTGGAGATAAATCCCCATTTAACACATTGGATTCCATCTCTGTAAAACACCTTCTCATTTCCCCACCGGTACTGCATCCTCAGTCAGTACTTTCAGTCGTTCCAGTGCTGACTTTATTCGCTTTCTAGATCAATTTCCCAATTCACCAATAATAATTGTATTTTAAACATTTCACTATGACAAAGCACTGCCCAGGTCAATGAATCAGTTTTCACTGCTCGATGCAGCAACAAAGCTGGGAATTTCAGCCCAGATACTGTTAAACTGCTGCTTTGTCTCCAGGTCTGATCAGTAATTTCTCCGCTTCTTTTTCCCTCTGTTCCAGTTAACTTGGTGGCGATTGTGATCCTGTCCCAGGGAAAGTGCGGTCTCTCCAAATGTATCACTGTCTACCTGGTGGGAATGGCAGTGCCTGATCTCCTGGTCGTTATGTCTAGTCCCATACTGTTGTGGATTGGTTTAATGTATTTCCCAGATTCATTCCTGAACACTACTCCCAAGTGTTGTCTCATGGCCGTTCTGCTTTCTGCATCCACATTTATTTCTGTCTGGCTCACAGTCTCTTTCACCTTTGATCGATTTGTGGCCATTTGTTGCAAGAAGCTAAAAACAAAATATTGCACCAAGAAAGCGGCAGCTGTGGATGCAGGAACAGTGAGTGTGCTGGGCTGTGTACAGTCTCTCCCAATTTACTTTGCATATAAACCAAGGTACATTATTGATAATGTTCCAATGCTTTGTGTTCATAAACCGAGCTTCTTCACTTCCCTCATATGGGCCGCATTTAAATGTCTTCACCGCATTTTAACCCCTTGTGTGCCGGCCTTGCTGATTTTGCTGCTCAATATTCTGACGATCAGACATATTTTATTCTCCAGTAAAGTACGCAGGGGATTCCGGAGTCACAGAAATGGAGAGAATTACAAGGACCCAGAGATGGAGAATCGGAGAAAATCAATTCTTTTACTCTTCAGTATATCTGGCAGTTTTATCCTGTTATGGCTGCCCTGGGTTGTGTATGTCATTTATAAGCGAATTGCAGATATTTGGGATAATTTCTCTGACACTGAGCCTCTCGATACCATAAATTACACATCAATGATGCTGCAGGTTCTCAGTTCCTGCACCAACATGTGTATTTACGTTGTCACCCAGACTAAATTCAGAGAGGAGCTGAAGAAGGCGCTGAAATATCTTCTCAATCTCATTGTTAAATTAGTGAAATCATAGACAGAGATAAACACTGGAATTAAATCCCATTTCATATTCCATTCACTACACTCCCCCACAGGACAGAAAGCACATTTTATATTCGCAGCACAGAGCCCTGAAAATATTTTAAATCTGATTCTGAGATTATATTTTATTGATAATCTGACCGATTGAGATGGGATTTCCTCTGCAGATGATTCATGAATTGTTTTGAAAAATGCCTCACTCGAATGCACAGCTGAATTTAACTAAACCACCCCTTGGACCCACAGCAAATTGGGCAAAGTTGCAAATCGCAGTGATTGTGAGATTGTGAGGGGCAGAAACTGCAGTGAATCAGGGACACCAGCAGATGGCGCGAGTGAGAGGGGCAGCAAGTGCAGTGAGACAGGGATACCAGCAGATGGAGATGGTGAGTGGGACAGTAACTGCAGTGAGTCAGAGACACCAGCAGATGGATATGGTGAGTGGGACAGTAACTGCAGTGAGTCAGAGACACCAGCAGATGGATATGGTGAGTGGGACAGTAACTGCAGTGAGTCAGAGACACCAGCAGATGGATATGGTGAGTGGGACAGTAACTGCAGTGAGTCAGAGACACCAGCAGATGGATATGGTGAGTGGGACAGTAACTGCAGTGAGTCAGAGACACCAGCAGATGGATATGGTGAGTGGGACAGTAACTGCAGTGAGTCAGAGACACCAGCAGATGGATATGGTGAGTGGGACAGTAACTGCAGTGAGTCAGAGACACCAGCAGATGGAGATGGTGAGTGGGACAGTAACTGCAGTGAGTCAGAGACACCAGCAGATGGATATGGTGAGTGGGACAGTAACTGCAGTGAGTCAGAGACACCAGCAGATGGAGACGTTGCGAGGGGTGGAAATTGCAGTGAGACGGTGGCACCAGCAAATGGAGATGGTGAGCGAGGCAGAAACGTCAGTGAGACTGGAGCACCAATAGATGGAGATGGTGAGAGGGGCAGTGCCTGCAGTAAGACAGGGACACCAGCAGATGGAGATGGTGAGAGTGGGGCGGGAGGGGGGGTGGGGGGTGCAGTAATGGATGTTGCAGGTTCCGGGATCTGGATGTTTCAGTAAGAACAGAGAAGATGGTAAAAGAGGGGGGGGGGGTGGCATTGTTAATCAAGGAAAGTATTACAGCGACAGAAAGGACGTTTGAGGACTCGTCTACTGAGGTAGTATGGGCCGAGGTTAGAAACAGGACAGGTGAGGTTACCCTGTTGGGAGTCTTTTATAGACCTCCGAATAGTTCCAGAGATGTAGAGGAAAGGATAGCGAAGATGATTCTCGACAGGAGCGAGAGTAACAGGGTAGTGGTTATGGGGGACTTTAACTTTCCAAATATTGACTGGAAATACTATAGTTCGAGTACTTTAGATGGGTCAGTTTTTGTCCAGTGTGTGCAGGAGGGTTTTCTGACACAGTAATTATTTTGAGTGATTAACGGTAATGCATAAATTAACAACTGCATCAAATAAAACTCAATCACTTACAAATAAAAACTCTCTAAATAAGTTCTGTTGAGTTCTTCATCACTAAAGTTATGGCATCTTTCTCTTTCACATCTCGTTTATGCTGGTATCATCTCTACTATAACTAAGTGTAATTGAAGTTTTGATCCAGTTGTTTATTGTTTATTGAAAGTTAATATTTAATCTGCTTTCAGTAACCTGTCAGTCAGTGAATTGTCTGTAAATTATGAATTTTACTCTTTCTTCCCAATCCCCTGTAAATTCTATGATGGGTGAATAAGAGTGGTCCAAGTGCCGATGCTTGGGGAATATCAATGACATCCTTCTGTCAAAGTGAGAACACCAGCTAGAAGTCCATTCTGCTTCTTGTCCCCTAACTCCACTTGCTTTGAGATTAGTCATGAGTCTGCTGTGTGGTGCCTTATCGAAGGCCGTTGGAATGCAAATGTATATTACATATAACATATTATATTTGTATCTATTATTTCTGACACTTATTCAATTAATTCTGTCATGTTGGCCAAGGATATATACCCTTTAAGAATGTCTGCTGGCTTCTCTTCATTATGTCATGTGTTTGTTTTAGATGTTTATCTATTTCATCTTTGAATGAGGGTTCCATTATTTTTCCTACCATTGATGTTATGTGAACTGGACTATAGTTCCTTGAACTTGTTCGATCTTTTTTTAAATACCAGGCTCACAGTAGCTGTTCATCATTCCTCTGGTAGTATTTCCTATTCTGATGATTATTAATGAACAGGTAATCGTGCCTCTACTATCTCTCCTCTATCTTTTCAGTCTGTGGATGCAATCCTTCCGAAGCAGAAAGTTTACCTTCTTTTTGATAACTTGACCAAATATCTCCCACTGAACATCTTGAAAGATTTTTATGTCAAATTTATTCACTCTTATTTCAGAATTTACTTCCACCCCTGAGAGATCTCTATCCCTCCTTCAAGCTCAGAATCCTTATCCACGGGTTCATTCAGCCCCGATGGTCCCACAACACACGAGCCTTACTTCCTTCTGAGCTCAAAGTTCTGCTCCAGAATTCCATCTACATTTCTGTCCATGTCAGTCTGCCCCTCTCTGTTCCAAATTCCAGTACACTCGAGCTGTCCTTAAAGTCATAGTGGATGGGATGATGCCTGACAGACACTACAAGGCCATTTGAAGCCAGTTTCCCTTCGCCATCTCCTGCTGATACATTCCCAGGGTCCCATTTGTATTTGATTTCTTTCATTCACTCGCTATTCCTGTTGGAACACCTCTTTTCCTCTGCAACTCTCATCTGGGAATGGAAATCCTCCCAGGATCCTGATCTTGACCTGAAGGCAATGACCCTGTTGTACAGTGGATGTCCCGAGTATAAACATTGGAATATTCCACACTCAAAGGCTGTCGTTAAGGAAGCCTGTTTGGATCCTAGAGATGAGACTTTGTGCAGGATAAATGGACCATTCTTTGTTCCAATTCGACTCAGCTTCTTCCCTTTACATATTGTTTTTCTGATACTTTGATGACTGTGCTGGTGCCATTTCCTTCTGCTGCCTTGAACTGGAATCTTCTGTCAACTTTTCTTCTAATTTCTAACCATCCCCCGTCTACAAATTGTCCATCTCTGACACTCCCCTTCTCTTCCTCGACTTCTGCACCTCCATTGCAGGAAATTGGCTTCCCAATTATATCCGCTATTATCCCACTGACTCCCACAACTACCTTGACTATATTTCCTCCGAAAGAAATTAATGGAAAGACTCTGTTCCATTTTCCCAGTTTCTCCACCTCCATTACATCTTTTCTGATGATGCTTCCTTCCACACCAGTGCTTACGAAATATATTCATTATTCCTCAACCAGATATTACCCTCTACTGTGGTTAACAGGGCCCTCGACAGTGTCCATCCCGTTTCCCACGTTACTGCCACCACCCCTTCCCCTCCGTGCCAGGACCACAATAATGATCGATTCGTCCTCGCCTTCCATCCTACCGGCCTTCGTATTCCAAGCTCCATCCACCAGATTTCTGCCACATTCGGCTATGTCCATGTACAACCGTATATTCTGCTCCCCTCCCGTCCCCCTGCTCCTTATGAAACCCTGGTCAACTCCTCAATTCCCCCAATAACTGTTTCCTTTCCTGGAGCACCTTTCCATGCGAGCGCAGGAGATGCAACACCTGGACTTTCAGCTCCTCGTTTCCCATTATCCAAGGACAAGCACTCCTTCCATGTGAAACAGGGATTTGCTCCCACTTCTTACACGCTAGTAATTGTATTCACTGCACGCAATGGAGTTCCCTGGACATTGGGGAGAGGAGCGAATGGAGATTGTGTGATCACTTTGCTGGACTCCTCCGGTCTGTCAGCAAACGTGACCTTGAGATTTCCCTGGGGATCACCTCTTGGAGCACAGCTGGCAGACTGGGCCATCCCCCTGGGGTTCACTCACCATTCTCTGTCACTTCTCCAGTCGAATGGAACCTTCTGCTTGTTGCCAGGTTTTCCATACTTCCCTCCCACTCTGTTATTCTGTAACCATTTACACCTCCTCTGGACCCAGCCTCTTGCTCTTTAATTATCTCAGTCGCCTTGCACCATCATCCTTTTGCCCTCCATTCGATCACGGACATTCCCCTTTGCTATTTCCACCCTCTACCCCACTTTTCACTGGCTTTAACCATTGCTTTAAAGCTGTTATTCTGCAATACATTCAAATTCCGATGAAAAGCTTTCAGCCTGAACCGTTAACTCTTTTCTGTCTCTACAAATGCTGCCTGACCTGCTGAGTGTTTTCAACATTCTCCTAATTTTATCAGATTTAAAACCATTCCATTATTTTATTTTTAATCCAGTAATTAGTCCTGGGTATTACAGAGGTGAGTGACATAGGTGGGGTGCGAGTTGCCAGAGTTTTAGCTCCACAGACTGTCTGTATTTACGTTGACTAGTTCCCATCCTGAAGTCTGAAGTCAGGGTGATTTTAATTGCCTTGGCTTGGCTTTCGGTCGGACAGTGGGCGGGGGGGGGGGGTGGGGCGGGGGCCGGGGGGGGACTCTGGAGCAGGACCAAGGCCCAGGATTGTCCAAACAATGAGCCCGAGGTACAGGGAGCTCCCTGATATTGGGGAGTATCCGATCACCAACTCCGGAGGTGGGGAGGGTGGAGACATTACTGATCACTGGACTGTCGATCCACAAACCCTGGAGCCGTCTCCGATCGGGCAGTGTAGTCAGAGTCTTGAGAGGTGAAGTCAGGGAGAGAGAGTGGCTGGTCCTTAAATCCAGGGCAACGTCTCCCATGATGGAGATTGGACTGACACCTGGGACAGGGAAGGGTATGGAGGAGGGAGAGTGATTTCCAACAGCGGGAGTGGTCTCCCATGCTGGAGTGTGGTCTGACAACTGGGACGGAGAAGGGTCTGGGGCAGGGAGAGTGATTCCCAAAACTGGGGAGGGGTCTCCCATGCTGGAGTGTGATCTGATAACGGGGACAGAGAAGGGTCTGGGGGAGGGAGAGTGATTCCCAAAACATGGGAGGGGTTTCCCATGCTAGAGTGTGATCTGATAATGGGGACAGAGAAGGGTCTGGAGGAGGGAGAGTGATTCCCAAACACAGGGAGGGGTCTCCTATACTGGAATGTGGACTGACAACTGGGACATTGCAGGGTCTGGGCGGGGGGGGGGGGGATGGTGGAAGAGTTATTCCGAACAGCGGGAGGGGTCTCCCATACTGGAGTGTGGTCCAAGTCCGGAAAGGTGGATGGGGCATGCGGAGTGTCTGATTCCAGACTTGATGTGTGGGTCCTAACACCCGGGATGTCCGAACCAAGGGTGGTGTTGCAGTCCCGTGTGGGTGGTGTAATCCCTTCGGGACTTCTGATCCCAGAATATCCAATCCTGGGAGGGGTTTGTGAGTACCCAGTCCTGCTTAGTGTGTGTGATAAATTTCTGGGAGGGGTCTGATCCCAGGGTTTGAATGCCAGGGAGGCGGGATGTCAGACCAGGGCAGGTGGTCTGATCCTGGGGAGAATACAATCTCAGGGGATATCCAATCTTGTTGGAGGGGAAGTGTCTGATCCTGGGGAGAATCCAATCTAAGGGGATATCCAATCTTGGTGGAGGGGAAGTGTCTGATCCTGGGGAGAATCCAATCTCAGGGGATATCCAATCGTGGTGGAGGGGAAGTGTCTGATCCTGGGGAGAATCCAATCTCAGTGGATATCCAATCTTGGTGGAGGGGAAGTGTCTGATCCTGGGGAGAATCCAATCTCAGTGGATATCCAATCTTGGTGGAGGGGAAGTGTCTGATCCTGGGGAGAATCCAATCTCAGGGGATATCCAATCTTGGTGGAGGGGAAGTGTCTGATCCTGGGGAGAATCCAATCTCAGTGGATATCCAATCTTGGTGGAGGGGAAGTGTCTGACCCTGGGGAGAATCCAATCTCAGGGGATATCCAATCTTGGTGGAGGGGAAGTGTCTGATCCTGGGGATAATCCAATCTCAGGGGATATCCAATCTTGGTGGAGGGGACGTGTCTGATCCTGGGGAGAATCCAATCTCAGGGGATATCCAATCTTGTTGGAGGGGAAGTGTCTGATCCTGGGGAGAATCCAATCTCAGGGGATATCCAATCTTGGTGGAGGGGAAGTGTCTGATCCTGGGGAGAATCCAATCTCAGGGGATATCCAATCTTGGTGGAGGGGAAGTGTCTGATCCTGGGGAGAATCCAATCTCAGTGGATATCCAATCTTGGTGGAGGGGAAGTGTCTGATCCTGGGGAGAATCCAATCTCAGTGGATATCCAATCTTGGTGGAGGGGAAGTGTCTGATCCTGGGTAGAATCCAATCTCAGTGGATATCCAATCTAGGTGGAGGGGAAGTGTCTGATCCTGGGGAGAATCCAATCTCAGGGGATATCCAATCTTGGTGGAGGGGAAGAGTCTGATCCTGGGTAGAATCCAATCTCAGTGGATATCCAATCTTGGTGGAGGGGAAGTGTCTGAACCTGGGTAGAATCCAATCTCAGTGGATATCCAATCTAGGTGGAGGGGAAGTGTCTGATCCTGGGGAGAATCCAATCTCAGGGGATATCCAATCTTGGTGGAGGGGAAGTGTCTGATCCTGGGTAGAATCCAATCTCAGTGGATATCCAATCTTGGTGGAGTGGAAGTGTCTGATCCTGGGGAGAATCCAATCTCAGTGGATATCCAATCTTGGTGGAGGGGAAGTGTCTGATCCTGGGGAGAATCCAATCTCAGTGGATATCCAATCTTGGTGGAGTGGAAGTGTCTGATCCTGGGGAGAATCCAATCTCAGTGGAAATCCAATCTTGGTGGAGGGGAAGTGTCTGATCCTGGGGAGAATCCAATCTCAGTGGATATCCAATCTTGGTGGAGTGGAAGTGTCTGATGCTGGGGAGAATCCAATCTCAGTGGATATCCAATCTTGGTGGAGGGGAAGTGTCTGATCCTGGGGAGAATCCAATCTCAGTGGATATCCAATCTTGGTGGAGGGGAAGTGTCAGATCCTGGGGAGAATCCAATCTCAGTGGATATCCAATCTTGGTGGAGGGGAAGTGTCTGATCCTGGGGAGAATCCAATCTCAGTGGATATCCAATCTGGGTGGAGGGGAAGTGTCTGATCCTGGGGAGAATCCAATCTCAGTGGATAACCAATCTTGGTGGAGGGGAAGTGTCTGATCCTGGGGAGAATCCAATCTCAGTGGATAACCAATCTGGGTGGAGTGGAAGTGTCTGATCCTGGGGAGAATCCAATCTCAGGGGATATCCAATCTGGGTGGAGGGGAAGTGTCTGATCCTGGGGAGTATCCAATCTCAGGGGATATCCAATCTTGGTAGAGGGGAAGTGTCTGATCCTGGGGAGAATCCAATCTCAGTGGAAATCCAATCTTGGTGGAGGGGAAGTGTCTGATCCTGGGGAGAATCCAATCTCAGGGGATATCCAATCTTGGTGGAGGGGAAGTGTCTGATCCTGGGTAGAATCCAATCTCAGTGGATATCCAATCTTGGTGGAGGGGAAGTGTCTGATCCTGGAGAGAATCCAATCTCAGGGTAAATCCAATCTTGGTGGAGGGGAAGTGCCTGATCCTGGGTAGAATCCAATCTCAGTGGATATCCAATCTTGGTGGAGGGGAAGTGTCTGATCCTGGGGAGAATCCAATCTCAGTGGATATCCAATCTGGGTGGAGGGGAAGTGTCTGATCCTGGGGAGAATCCAATCTCAGTGGATATCCAATCTTGGTGGAGGGGAAGTGTCTGATCCTGGGGAGAATACAATCTCAGTGGATATCCAATCTGGGTGGAGGGGAAGTGACTGATCCTGGGGAGAATCCAATCTCAGTGGATATCCAATCTTGGTGGAGGGGAAGTGTCTGATCCTGGGGAGAATCCAATCTCAGTGGATATCCAATCTTGGTGGAGGGGAAGTGTCTGATCCTGGGGAGAATCCAATCTCAGTGGATATCCAATCTTGGTGGAGGGGAAGTGTCTGATCCTGGGGAGAATCCAATCTCAGTGGATATCCAATCTTGGTGGAGGGGAAGTGTCTGATCCTGGGGAGAATCCAATCTCAGGGGATATCCAATCTTGGTGGAGGGGAAGTGTCTGACCCTGGGGAGAATCCAATCTCAGTGGATATCCAATCTTGGTGGAGGGGAAGTGTCTGATCCTTGGGAGAATCCAATCTCAGGGGATATCCAATCTTGGTGGAGGGGAAGTGTCTGATCCTGGGGAGAATCCAATCTCAGTGGATATCCAATCTTGGTGGAGGGGAAGTGTCTGATCCTGGGGAGAATCCAATCTCAGTGGATATCCAATCTTGGTGGAGGGGAAGTGTCTGATCCTGGGGAGAATCCAATCTCAGTGGATATCCAATCTTGGTGGAGGGGAAGTGTCTGATCCTGGGTAGAATCCAATCTCAGTGGATATCCAATCTAGGTGGAGGGGAAGTGTCTGATCCTGGGGAGAATCCAATCTCAGGGGATATCCAATCTTGGTGGAGGGGAAGTGTCTGATCCTGGGGAGAATCCAATCTCAGTGGATATCCAATCTTGGTGGAGGGGAAGTGTCTGACCCTGGGGAGAATCCAATCTCAGGGGATATCCAATCTTGGTGGAGGGGAAGTGTCTGATCCTGGGGATAATCCAATCTCAGGGGATATCCAATCTTGGTAGAGGGGACGTGTCTGATCCTGGGGAGAATCCAATCTCAGGGGATATCCAATCTTGTTGGAGGGGAAGTGTCTGATCCTGGGGAGAATCCAATCTCAGGGGATATCCAATCTTGGTGGAGGGGAAGTGTCTGATCCTGGGGAGAATCCAATCTCAGGGGATATCCAATCTTGGTGGAGGGGAAGTGTCTGATCCTGGGGAGAATCCAATCTCAGTGGATATCCAATCTTGGTGGAGGGGAAGTGTCTGATCCTGGGGAGAATCCAATCTCAGTGGATATCCAATCTTGGTGGAGGGGAAGTGTCTGATCCTGGGTAGAATCCAATCTCAGTGGATATCCAATCTAGGTGGAGGGGAAGTGTCTGATCCTGGGGAGAATCCAATCTCAGGGGATATCCAATCTTGGTGGAGGGGAAGAGTCTGATCCTGGGTAGAATCCAATCTCAGTGGATATCCAATCTTGGTGGAGGGGAAGTGTCTGATCCTGGGTAGAATCCAATCTCAGTGGATAACCAATCTAGGTGGAGGGGAAGTGTCTGATCCTGGGGAGAATCCAATCTCAGGGGATATCCAATCTTGGTGGAGGGGAAGTGTCTGATCCTGGGTAGAATCCAATCTCAGTGGATATCCAATCTTGGTGGAGTGGAAGTGTCTGATCCTGGGGAGAATCCAATCTCAGTGGATATCCAATCTTGGTGGAGGGGAAGTGTCTGATCCTGGGGAGAATCCAATCTCAGTGGATATCCAATCTTGGTGGAGTGGAAGTGTCTGATCCTGGGGAGAATCCAATCTCAGTGGAAATCCAATCTTGGTGGAGGGGAAGTGTCTGATCCTGGGGAGAATCCAATCTCAGTGGATATCCAATCTTGGTGGAGTGGAAGTGTCTGATCCTGGGGAGAATCCAATCTCAGTGGATATCCAATCTTGGTGGAGGGGAAGTGTCTGATCCTGGGGAGAATCCAATCTCAGTGGATATCCAATCTGGGTGGAGGGGAAGTGTCTGATCCTGGGGAGAATCCAATCTCAGTGGATAACCAATCTTGGTGGAGGGGAAGTGTCTGATCCTGGGGAGAATCCAATCTCAGTGGATAACCAATCTGGGTGGAGTGGAAGTGTCTGATCCTGGGGAGAATCCAATCTCAGGGGATATCCAATCTGGGTGGAGGGGAAGTGTCTGATCCTGGGGAGAATCCAATCTCAGGGGATATCCAATCTTGGTAGAGGGGAAGTGTCTGATCCTGGGGAGAATCCAATCTCAGTGGAAATCGAATCTTGGTGGAGGGGAAGTGTCTGATCCTGGGGAGAATCCAATCTCAGGGGATATCCAATCTTGGTGGAGGGGAAGTGTCTGATCCTGGGGAGAATCCAATCTCAGGGGATATCCAATCTTGGTGGAGGGGAAGTGTCTGATCCTGGGGAGAATACAATCTCAGTGGATATCCAATCTTGGTGGAGGGGAAGTGTCTGATCCTGGGGAGAATCCAATCTCAGTGGATATCCAATCTTGGTGGAGGGGAAGTGTCTGATCCTGGGTAGAATCCAATCTCAGTGGATATCCAATCTTGGTGGAGGGGAAGTGTCTGATCCTGGAGAGAATCCAATCTCAGGGGAAATCCAATCTTGGTGGAGGGGAAGTGCCTGATCCTGGGTAGAATCCAATCTCAGTGGATATCCAATCTTGGTGGAGGGGAAGTGTCTGATCCTGGGGAGAATCCAATCTCAGTGGATATCCAATCTTGGTGGAGGGGAAGTGTCTGATCCTGGGGAGAATCCAATCTCAGTGGATATCCAATCTTGGTGGAGGGGAAGTGTCAGATCCTGGGGAGAATCCAATCTCAGTGGATATCCAATCTGGGTGGAGGGGAAGTGTCTGATCCTGGGGAGAATCCAATCTCAGTGGATATCCAATCTTGGTGGAGGGGAAGTGTCTGATCCTGGGGAGAATCCAATCTCAGTGGATATCCAATCTTGGTGGAGGGGAAGTGTCTGATCCTGGGTAGAATCCAATCTCAGTGGATATCCAATCTAGGTGGAGGGGAAGTGTCTGATCCTGGGGAGAATCCAATCTCAGGGGATATCCAATCTTGGTGGAGGGGAAGTGTCTGATCCTGGGGAGAATCCAATCTCAGTGGATATCCAATCTTGGTGGAGGGGAAGTGTCTGACCCTGGGGAGAATCCAATCTCAGGGGATATCCAATCTTGGTGGAGGGGAAGTGTCTGATCCTGGGGATAATCCAATCTCAGGGGATATCCAATCTTGGTAGAGGGGACGTGTCTGATCCTGGGGAGAATCCAATCTCAGGGGATATCCAATCTTGTTGGAGGGGAAGTGTCTGATCCTGGGGAGAATCCAATCTCAGGGGATATCCAATCTTGGTGGAGGGGAAGTGTCTGATCCTGGGGAGAATCCAATCTCAGGGGATATCCAATCTTGGTGGAGGGGAAGTGTCTGATCCTGGGGAGAATCCAATCTCAGTGGATATCCAATCTTGGTGGAGGGGAAGTGTCTGATCCTGGGGAGAATCCAATCTCAGTGGATATCCAATCTTGGTGGAGGGGAAGTGTCTGATCCTGGGTAGAATCCAATCTCAGTGGATATCCAATCTAGGTGGAGGGGAAGTGTCTGATCCTGGGGAGAATCCAATCTCAGGGGATATCCAATCTTGGTGGAGGGGAAGAGTCTGATCCTGGGTAGAATCCAATCTCAGTGGATATCCAATCTTGGTGGAGGGGAAGTGTCTGATCCTGGGTAGAATCCAATCTCAGTGGATAACCAATCTAGGTGGAGGGGAAGTGTCTGATCCTGGGGAGAATCCAATCTCAGGGGATATCCAATCTTGGTGGAGGGGAAGTGTCTGATCCTGGGTAGAATCCAATCTCAGTGGATATCCAATCTTGGTGGAGTGGAAGTGTCTGATCCTGGGGAGAATCCAATCTCAGTGGATATCCAATCTTGGTGGAGGGGAAGTGTCTGATCCTGGGGAGAATCCAATCTCAGTGGATATCCAATCTTGGTGGAGTGGAAGTGTCTGATCCTGGGGAGAATCCAATCTCAGTGGAAATCCAATCTTGGTGGAGGGGAAGTGTCTGATCCTGGGGAGAATCCAATCTCAGTGGATATCCAATCTTGGTGGAGTGGAAGTGTCTGATCCTGGGGAGAATCCAATCTCAGTGGATATCCAATCTTGGTGGAGGGGAAGTGTCTGATCCTGGGGAGAATCCAATCTCAGTGGATATCCAATCTGGGTGGAGGGGAAGTGTCTGATCCTGGGGAGAATCCAATCTCAGTGGATAACCAATCTTGGTGGAGGGGAAGTGTCTGATCCTGGGGAGAATCCAATCTCAGTGGATAACCAATCTGGGTGGAGTGGAAGTGTCTGATCCTGGGGAGAATCCAATCTCAGGGGATATCCAATCTGGGTGGAGGGGAAGTGTCTGATCCTGGGGAGAATCCAATCTCAGGGGATATCCAATCTTGGTAGAGGGGAAGTGTCTGATCCTGGGGAGAATCCAATCTCAGTGGAAATCGAATCTTGGTGGAGGGGAAGTGTCTGATCCTGGGGAGAATCCAATCTCAGGGGATATCCAATCTTGGTGGAGGGGAAGTGTCTGATCCTGGGGAGAATCCAATCTCAGGGGATATCCAATCTTGGTGGAGGGGAAGTGTCTGATCCTGGGGAGAATACAATCTCAGTGGATATCCAATCTTGGTGGAGGGGAAGTGTCTGATCCTGGGGAGAATCCAATCTCAGGGGATATCCAATCTTGGTGGAGGGGAAGTGTCTGATCCTGGGTAGAATCCAATCTCAGTGGATATCCAATCTTGGTGGAGGGGGAAGTGTCTGATCCTGGAGAGAATCCAATCTCAGGGGAAATCCAATCTTGGTGGAGGGGAAGTGCCTGATCCTGGGTAGAATCCAATCTCAGTGGATATCCAATCTTGGTGGAGGGGAAGTGTCTGATCCTGGGGAGAATCCAATCTCAGTGGATATCCAATCTTGGTGGAGGGGAAGTGTCTGATCCTGGGGAGAATCCAATCTCAGTGGATATCCAATCTTGGTGGAGGGGAAGTGTCAGATCCTGGGGAGAATCCAATCTCAGTGGATATCCAATCTGGGTGGAGGGGAAGTGTCTGATCCTGGGGAGAATCCAATCTCAGTGGATATCCAATCTTGGTGGAGGGGAAGTGTCTGATCCTGGGGAGAATACAATCTCAGTGGATATCCAATCTGGGTGGAGGGGAAGTGTCTGATCCTGGGGAGAATCCAATCTCAGTGGATATCCAATCTTGGTGGAGGGGAAGTGTCTGATCCTGGGGAGAATCCAATCTCAGTGGATATCCAATCTTGGTGGAGGGGAAGTGTCTGATCCTGGGGAGAATCCAATCTCAGTGGATATCCAATCTTGGTGGAGGGGAAGTGTCTGATCCTGGGGAGAATCCAATCTCAGTGGATATCCAATCTTGGTGGAGGGGAAGTGTCTGATCCTGGGGAGAATCCAATCTCAGGGGATATCCAATCTTGGTGGAGGGGAAGTGTCTGACCCTGGGGAGAATCCAATCTCAGTGGATATCCAATCTTGGTGGAGGGGAAGTGTCTGATCCTGGGGAGAATCCAATCTCAGGGGATATCCAATCTTGGTGGAGGGGAAGTGTCTGATCCTGGGGAGAATCCAATCTCAGTGGATATCCAATCTTGGTGGAGGGGAAGTGTCTGATCCTGGGGAGAATCCAATCTCAGTGGATATCCAATCTTGGTGGAGGGGAAGTGTCTGATCCTGGGGAGAATCCAATCTCAGTGGATATCCAATCTTGGTGGAGGGGAAGTGTCTGATCCTGGGTAGAATCCAATCTCAGTGGATATCCAATCTAGGTGGAGGGGAAGTGTCTGATCCTGGGGAGAATCCAATCTCAGGGGATATCCAATCTTGGTGGAGGGGAAGTGTCTGATCCTGGGTAGAATCCAATCTCAGTGGATATCCAATCTTGGTGGAGTGGAAGTGTCTGATCCTGGGGAGAATCCAATCTCAGTGGATATCCAATCTTGGTGGAGGGGAAGTGTCTGATCCTGGGGAGAATCCAATCTCAGTGGATATCCAATCTTGGTGGAGTGGAAGTGTCTGATCCTGGGGAGAATCCAATCTCAGTGGAAATCCAATCTTGGTGGAGGGGAAGTGTCTGATCCTGGGGAGAATCCAATCTCAGTGGATATCCAATCTTGGTGGAGTGGAAGTGTCTGATCCTGGGGAGAATCCAATCTCAGTGGATATCCAATCTTGGTGGAGGGGAAGTGTCTGATCCTGGGGAGAATCCAATCTCAGTGGATATCCAATCTTGGTGGAGGGGAAGTGTCTGATCCTGGGGAGAATCCAATCTCAGTGGATAACCAATCTGGGTGGAGTGGAAGTGTCTGATCCTGGGGAGAATCCAATCTCAGGGGATATCCAATCTGGGTGGAGGGGAAGTGTCTGATCCTGGGGAGAATCCAATCTCAGGGGATATCCAATCTTGGTAGAGGGGAAGTGTCTGATCCTGGGGAGAATCCAATCTCAGTGGAAATCCAATCTTGGTGGAGGGGAAGTGTCTGATCCTGGGGAGAATCCAATCTCAGTGGATATCCAATCTTGGTGGAGGGGAAGTGTCTGATCCTGGGGAGAATCCAATCTCAGGGGATATCCAATCTTGGTGGAGGGGAAGTGTCTGATCCTGGGGAGAATCCAATCTCAGTGGATATCCAATCTTGGTGGAGGGGAAGTGTCTGATCCTGGGGAGAATCCAATCTCAGGGGATATCCAATCTTGGTGGAGGGGAAGTGTCTGATCCTGGGTAGAATCCAATCTCAGTGGATATCCAATCTTGGTGGAGGGGAAGTGTCTGATCCTGGAGAGAATCCAATCTCAGGGGAAATCCAATCCTGGTGGAGGGAAAGTGCCTGATCCTGGGTAGAATCCAATCTCAGTGGATATCCAATCTTGGTGGAGGGGAAGTGTCTGATCCTGGGGAGAATCCAATCTCAGTGGATATCCAATCTTGGTGGAGGGGAAGTGTCTGATCCTGGGGAGAATCCAATCTCAGTGGATATCCAATCTTGGTGGAGGGGAAGTGTCTGATCCTGGGGAGAATCCAATCTCAGTGGATATCCAATCTGGGTGGAGGGGAAGTGTCTGATCCTGGGGAGAATCCAATCTCAGTGGATATCCAATCTTGGTGGAGGGGAAGTGTCTGATCCTGGGGAGAATACAATCTCAGTGGATATCCAATCTGGGTGGAGGGGAAGTGTCTGATCCTGGGGAGAATCCAATCTCAGTGGATATCCAATCTTGGTGGAGGGGAAGTGTCTGATCCTGGGGAGAATCCAATCTCAGTGGATATCCAATCTTGGTGGAGGGGAAGTGTCTGATCCTGGGGAGAATCCAATCTCAGTGGATATCCAATCTTGGTGGAGGGGAAGTGTCTGATCCTGGGGAGAATCCAATCTCAGTGGATATCCAATCTTGGTGGAGGGGAAGTGTCTGATCCTGGGGAGAATCCAATCTCAGGGGATATCCAATCTTGGTGGAGGGGAAGTGTCTGACCCTGGGGAGAATCCAATCTCAGTGGATATCCAATCTTGGTGGAGGGGAAGTGTCTGATCCTGGGGAGAATCCAATCTCAGGGGATATCCAATCTTGGTGGAGGGGAAGTGTCTGATCCTGGGGAGAATCCAATCTCAGTGGATATCCAATCTTGGTGGAGGGGAAGTGTCTGATCCTGGGGAGAATCCAATCTCAGTGGATATCCAATCTTGGTGGAGGGGAAGTGTCTGATCCTGGGGAGAATCCAATCTCAGTGGATATCCAATCTTGGTGGAGGGGAAGTGTCTGATCCTGGGGTGAATCCAATCTCAGGGGATATCCAATCTTGGTGGAGGGGAAGTGTCTGATCCTGGGGAGAATCCAATCTCAGTGGATATCCAATCTTGGTGGAGGGGAAGTGTCTGACCCTGGGGAGAATACAATCTCAGTGGATATCCAATCTTGGTGGAGGGGAAGTGTCTGACCCTGGGGAGAATCCAATCTCAGTGGATATCCAATCTTGGTGGAGGGGAAGTGTCTGATCCTGGGGAGAATCCAATCTCAGTGGATATCCAATCTTGGTGGAGGGTAAGTGCCTGATCCTGGGGAGAATCCAATCTCAGTGGATATCCAATCTTGGTGGAGTGGAAGTGTCTGATCCTGGGGAGAATCCAATCTCTGTGGATATCCAATCTTGGTGGAGGGGAAGTGTCTGATCCTGGGGAGAATCCAATCTCAGTGGATATCCAATCTTGGTGGAGGGGAAGTGTCTGACCCTGGGGAGAATCCAATCTCAGTGGATATCCAATCTTGGTGGAGGGGAAGTGTCTGATCCTGGGGAGAATCCAATCTCAGTGGATATCCAATCTTGGTGGAGGGGAAGTGTCTGATCCTGGGGAGAATCCAATCTCAGTGGATATCCAATCTTGGTGGAGGGGAAGTGTCTGATCCTGGGGAGAATCCAATCTCAGTGGATATCCAATCTTGGTGGAGGGGAAGTGTCTGACCCTGGGGAGAATCCAATCTCAGTGGAAATCCAATCTGGGTGGAGGGGAAGTGTCTGATCCTGGGGAGAATCCAATCTCAGGGGATATCCAATCTTGGTGGAGGGGAAGTGTCTGATCCTGGGGAGAATCCAATCTCAGTGGATATCCAATCTTGGTGGAGGGGAAGTGTCTGATCCTGGGGAGAATCCAATCTCAGTGGATATCCAATCTTGGTGGAGGGGAAGTGTCTGATCCTGGGGAGAATCCAATCTCAGTGGATATCCAATCTTGGTGGAGGGGAAGTGTCTGATCCTGGGGAGAATCCAATCTCAGTGGATATCCAATCTTGGTGGAGGGGAAGTGTCTGATCCTGGGGAGAATCCAATCTCAGTGGATATCCAATCTTGGTGGAGTGGAAGTGTCTGATCCTGGGGAGAATCCAATCTCAGGGGATATCCAATCTTGGTGGAGGGGAAGTGTCTGATCCTGGGGAGAATCCAATCTCAGGGGATATCCAATCTTGGTGGAGGGGAAGTGTCTGATCCTGGGGAGAATCCAATCTCAGGGGATATCCAATCTTGGTGGAGGGGAAGTGTCTGATCCTGGGGAGAATCCAATCTCAGTGGATATCCAATCTTGGTGGAGGGGAAGTGTCTGATCCTGGGGAGAATCCAATCTCAGGGGAAATCCAATCTGGGTGGAGGGGAAGTGTCTGATCCTGGGGAGAATCCAATCTCAGGGGATATCCAATCTTGGTGGAGGGGAAGTGTCTGATCCTGGGGAGAATCCAATCTCAGTGGATATCCAATCTTGGTGGAGGGGAAGTGTCTGATCCTGGGGAGAATCCAATCTCAGGGGAAATCCAATCTGGGTGGAGGGGAAGTGTCTGATCCTGGGGAGAATCCAATCTCAGTGGATATCCAATCTGGGTGGAGGGGAAGTGTCCGATCCTGGGGAGAATCCAATCTCAGTGGATATCCAATCTTGGTGGAGGGGAAGTGTCTGATCCTGGGGAGAATCCAATCTCAGTGGATATCCAATCTTGGTGGAGGGGAAGTGTCTGATCCTGGGGAGAATCCAATCTCAGTGGATATCCAATCTTGGTGGAGGGGAAGTGTCTGATCCTGGGGAGAATCCAATCTCAGTGGATATCCAATCTTGGTGGAGGGGAAGTGTCTGATCCTGGGGAGAATCCAATCTCAGTGGATATCCAATCTTGGTGGAGGGGAAGTGTCTGATCCTGGGGAGAATCCAATCTCAGTGGATATCCAATCTTGGTGGATGGGAAGTGTCTGACCCTGGGGAGAATCCAATCTCAGGGGATATCCAATCTTGGTGGAGGGGAAGTGTCTGACCCTGGGGAGAATCCAATCTCAGTGGATATCCAATCTTGGTGGAGGGGAAGTGTCTGATCCTGGGGAGAATCCAATCTCAGGGGATATCCAATCTTGGTGGTGGGGAAGTGTCTGATCCTGGGGAGAATCCAATCTCAGTGGATATCCAATCTTGGTGGAGGGGAAGTGTCTGATCCTGGGGAGAATCCAATCTCAGTGGATATCCAATCTTGGTGGAGGGGAAGTGTCTGATCCTGGGGAGAATCCAATCTCAGTGGATATCCAATCTTGGTGGAGGGGAAGTGTCTGATCCTGGAGAGAATCCAATCTCAGTGGATATCCAATCTGGGTGGAGGGGAAGTGTCTGATCCTGGGGAGAATCCAATCTCAGTGGATATCCAATCTTGGTGGAGGGGAAGTGTCTGACCCTGGGGAGAATCCAATCTCAGGGGATATCCAATCTTGGTGGAGTGGAAGTGTCTGATCCTGGGGAGAATCCAATCTCAGTGGATATCCAATCTTGGTGGAGGGGAAGTGTCTGATCCTGGGGAGAATCCAATCTCAGGGGATATCCAATCTTGGTGGAGGGGAGGTGTCTGATCCTGGGGAGAATCCAATCTCAGTGGATATCCAATCTTGGTGGAGGGGAAGTGTCTGACCCTGGGGAGAATCCAATCTCAGTGGATATCCAATCTTGGTGGAGGGGAAGTGTCTGATCCTGGGGAGAATCCAATCTCAGTGGATATCCAATCTTGGTGGAGGGGAAGTGTCTGATCCTGGGGAGAATCCAATCTCAGTGGATATCCAATCTTGGTGGAGGGGAAGTGTCTGATCCTGGGGAGAATCCAATCTCAGTGGATATCCAATCTTGGTGGAGGGGAAGTGTCTGACCCTGGGGAGAATCCAATCTCAGTGGAAATCCAATCTGGGTGGAGGGGAAGTGTCTGATCCTGGGGAGAATCCAATCTCAGTGGATATCCAATCTGGGTGGAGGGGAAGTGTCTGATCCTGGGGAGAATCCAATCTCAGTGGATATCCAATCTTGGTGGAGGGGAAGTGTCTGATCCTGGGGAGAATCCAATCTCAGTGGAAATCCAATCTTGGTGTAGGGGAAGTGTCTGATCCTGGGGAGAATCCAATCTCAGGGGATATCCAATCTTGGTGGAGGGGAAGTGTCTGATCCTGGGGAGAATCCAATCTCAGTGGATATCCAATCTTGGTGGAGTGGAAGTGTCTGACCCTGGGTAGAATCCAATCTCAGTGGATATCCAATCTTGGTGGAGGGGAAGTGTCTGATCCTGGGGAGAATCCAATCTCAGTGGATAGCCAATCTTGGTGGAGGGGAAGTGTCTGATCCTGGGGAGAATCCAATCTCAGTGGATATCCAATCTTGGTGGAGGGAAAGTGTCTGATCCTGGGGAGAATCCAATCTCAGGGGATATCCAATCTTGGTGGAGGGGAAGTGTCTGATCCTGGGGAGAATCCAATCTCAGTGGATATCCAATCTTGGTGGAGGGGAAGTGTCTGATCCTGGGGAGAATCCAATCTCAGTGGAAATCCAATCTTGGTGGAGTGGAAGTGTCTGATCCTGGGGAGAATCCAATCTCAGTGGATATCCAATCTTGGTGGAGGGGAAGTGTCTGATCCTGGGGAGAATACAATCTCAGGGGAAATCCAATCTGGGTGGAGGGGAAGTGTCTGATCCTGGGGAGAATCCAATCTCAGTGGAAATCCAATCTGGGTGGAGGGGAAGTGTCTGATCCTGGGGAGAATCCAATCTCAGTGGATATCCAATCTTGGTGGAGGGGAAGTGTCTGATCCTGGGGAGAATCCAATCTCAGTGGATATCCAATCTTGGTGGAGGGGAAGTGTCTGATCCTGGGGAGAATCCAATCTCAGGGGATATCCAATCTTGGTGGAGGGGAAGTGTCTGATCCTGGGGAGAATCCAATCTCAGTGGATATCCAATCTTGGTGGAGGGGAAGTGTCTGATCCTGGGGAGAATCCAATCTCAGTGGATATCCAATCTTGGTGGAGGGGAAGTGTCTGATCCTGGGGAGAATCCAATCTCAGTGGATATCCAATCTGGGTGGAGGGGAAGTGTCTGATCCTGGGGAGAATCCAATCTCAGTGGATATCCAATCTTGGTGGAGGGGAAGTGTCTGATCCTGGGGAGAATCCAATCTCAGTGGATATCCAATCTTGGTGGAGGGGAAGTGTCTGATCCTGGGGAGAATCCAATCTCAGTGGAAATCCAATCTTGGTGGAGGGGAAGTGTCTGATCCTGGGGAGAATCCAATCTCAGTGGATATCCAATCTTGGTGGAGTGGAAGTGTCTGATCCTGGGGAGAATCCAATCTCAGTGGATAACCAATCTTGGTGGAGGGGAAGTGTCTGATCCTGGGGAGAATCCAATCTCAGTGGAAATCCAATCTGGGTGGAGGGGAAGTGTCTGATCCTGGGGAGAATCCAATCTCAGTGGATATCCAATCTTGGTGGAGGGGAAGTGTCTGATCCTGGGGAGAATCCAATCTCAGTGGATATCCAATCTTGGTGGAGGGGAAGTGTCTGATCCTGGGGAGAATCCAATCTCAGTGGAAATCCAATCTGGGTGGAGGGGAAGTGACTGATCCTGGGGAGAATCCAATCTCAGTGGATATCCAATCTTGGTGGAGGGGAAGTGTCTGATCCTGGGGAGAATCCAATCTCAGTGGAAATCCAATCTGGGTGGAGGGGAAGTGACTGATCCTGGGGAGAATCCAATCTCAGTGGATATCCAATCTTGGTGGAGGGGAAGTGTCTGATCCTGGGGAGAATTCAATCTCAGGGGATATCCAATCTGGGTGGAGGGGAAGTGTCTGATCCTGGGGATAATCCAATCTCAGTGGATATCCAATCTTGGTGGAGGGGAAGTGTCTGATCCTGGGGAGAATCCAATCTCAGGGGATATCCAATCTTGGTGGAGGGGAAGTGTCTGATCCTGGGGAGAATCCAATCTCAGTGGATATCCAATCTTGGTGGAGGGGAAGTGTCTGATCCTGGGGAGAATCCAATCTCAGTGGAAATCCAATCTTGGTGGAGGGGAAGTGTCTGATCCTGGGGAGAATCCAATCTCAGTGGAAATCCAATCTTGGTGGAGGGGAAGTGTCTGATCCTGGGGAGAATCCAATCTCAGTGGATATCCAATCTTGGTGGAGGGGAAGTGTCTGATCCTGGGGAGAATCCAATCTCAGTGGATATCCAATCTTGGTGGAGGGGAAGTGTCTGATCCTGGGGAGAATCCAATCTCAGTGGATATCCAATCTTGGTGGAGGGGAAGTGTCTGATCCTGGGGAGAATCCAATCTCAGGGGATATCCAATCTTGGTGGAGTGGAAGTGTCTGATCCTGGGGAGAATACAATCTCAGGGGATATCCAATCTTGGTGGAGGGGAAGTGTCTGATCCTGGGGAGAATCCAATCTCAGTGGATATCCAATCTGGGTGGAGGGGAAGTGTCTGATCCTGGGGAGAATCCAATCTCAGTGGATATCCAATCTGGGTGGAGTGGAAGTGTCTGATCCTGGGGAGAATCCAATCTCAGGGGATATCCAATCTTGTTGGAGGGGAAGTGTCTGATCCTGGGGAGAATCCAATCTCAGTGGAAATCCAATCTTGGTGGAGGGGAAGTGTCTGATCCTGGGGAGAATCCAATCTCAGTGGATATCCAATCTTGGTGGAGGGGAAGTGTCTGATCCTGGGGAGAATCCAATATCAGGGGAAATCCAATCTTGGTGGAGGGGAAGTGTCTGATCCTGGGGAGAATCCAATCTCAGTGGATATCCAATCTTGGTGGAGGGGAAGTGTCTGATCCTGGGGAGAATCCAATCTCAGTGGATATCCAATCTGGGTGGAGTGGAAGTGTCTGATCCTGGGGAGAATCCAATCTCAGGGGATATCCAATCTTGGTGGAGGGGAAGTGTCTGATCGTGGGGAGAATCCAATCTCAGTGGATATCCAATCTTGGTGGAGGGGAAGTGTCTGATCCTGGGGAGAATCCAATCTCAGGGGAAATCCAATCTTGGTGGAGGGGAAGTGTCTGATCCTGGGGAGAATCCAATCTCAGGGGATATCCAATCTTGGTGGAGGGGAAGTGTCTGATCCTGGGGAGAATCCAATCTCAGGGGATATCCAATCTTGGTGGAGGGGAAGTGTCTGATCCTGGGGAGAATCCAATCTCAGGGGATATCCAATCTTGGTGGAGGGTAAGTGTCTGATCCTGGGGAGAATCCAATCTCAGTGGATATCCAATCTGGGTGGAGTGGAAGTGTCTGATCCTGGGGAGAATCCAATCTCAGGGGATATCCAATCTTGGTGGAGGGGAAGTGTCTGATCCTGGGGAGAATCCAATCTCTGGATATCCAATCTGGGTGGAGTGGAAGTGTCTGATCCTGGGGAGAATCCAATCTCAGTGGAAATCCAATCTTGGTGGAGGGGAAGAGTCTGATCCTGGGGAGAATCCAATCTCAGGGGATATCCAATCTTGGTGGAGGGGAAGTGTCTGATCCTGGGGAGAATCCAATCTCAGGGGATATCCAATCTTGGTGGAGGGGAAGTGTCTGATCCTGGGGAGAATCCAATCTCAGGGGATATCCAATCTTGGTGGAGGGGAAGTGTCTGATCCTGGGGAGAATCCAATCTCAGTGGATATCCAATCTTGGTGGAGGGGAAGTGTCTGATCCTGGGGAGAATCCAATCTCAGTGGATATCCAATCTTGGTGGAGGGGAAGTGTCTGATCCTGGGGAGAATCCAATCTCAGTGGATATCCAATCTTGGTGGAGGGGAAGTGTCTGATCCTGGGGAGAATCCAATCTCAGTGGAAATCCAATCTTGGTGGAGGGGAAGTGTCTGATCCTGGGGAGAATCCAATCTCAGTGGATATCCAATCTTGGTGGAGGGGAAGTGTCTGATCCTGGGGAGAATCCAATCTCAGGGGATATCCAATCTTGGTGGAGGGGAAGTGTCTGATCCTGGGGAGAATCCAATCTCAGGGGATATCCAATCTTGGTGGAGGGGAAGTGTCTGATCCTGGGGAGAATCCAATCTCAGTGGATATCCAATCTTGGTGGAGGGGAAGTGTCTGATCCTGGGGAGAATCCAATCTCAGTGGATATCCAATCTGGGTGGAGGGGAAGTGTCTGATCCTGGGGAGAATCCAATCTCAGTGGATATCCAATCTTGTTGGAGGGGAAGTGTCTGATCCTGGGGAGAATCCAATCTCAGGGGATATCCAATCTTGGTGGAGGGGGAGTGTCTGATCCTGGGGAGAATCCAATCTCAGTGGATATCCAATCTTGTTGGAGGGGAAGTGTCTGATCCTGGGGAGAATCCAATCTCAGGGGATATCCAATCTTGGTGGAGGGGAAGTGTCTGATCCTGGGGAGAATCCAATCTCAGTGGATATCCAATCTTGGTGGAGTGGAAGTGTCTGATCCTGGGGAGAATCCAATCTCAGTGGATATCCAATCTGGGTGGAGGGGAAGTGTCTGATCCTGGGGAGAATCCAATCTCAGTGGATATCCAATCTTGGTGGAGGGGAAGTGTCTGATCCTGGGGAGAATCCAATCTCAGTGGAAATCCAATATTGGTGGAGGGGAAGTGTCTGATCCTGGGGAGAATCCAATCTCAGTGGATATCCAATCTTGGTGGAGTGGAAGTGTCTGATCCTGGGGAGAATCCAATCTCAGTGGATATCCAATCTTGGTGGAGTGGAAGTGTCTGATCCTGGGGAGAATCCAATCTCAGTGGATATCCAATCTTGGTGGAGGGGAAGTGTCTGATCCTGGGGAGAATCCAATCTCAGTGGATATCCAATCTTGTTGGAGGGGAAGTGTCTGATCCTGGGTAGAATCCAATCTCAGTGGATATCCAATCTTGGTGGAGGGGAAGTGTCTGATCCTGGGGAGAATCCAATCTCAGTGGATATCCAATCTTGGTGGAGTGGAAGTGTCTGATCCTGGGGAGAATCCAATCTCAGTGGATATCCAATCTTGGTGGAGTGGAAGTGTCTGACCCTGGGGAGAATCCAATCTCAGTGGATATCCAATCTTGGTGGAGGGGAAGTGTCTGATCCTGGGGAGAATCCAATCTCAGTGGATATCCAATCTGGGTGGAGTGGAAGTGTCTGATCCTGGGGAGAATCCAATCTCAGTGGATATCCAATCTTGGTGGAGGGGAAGTGTCTGATCCTGGGGAGAATCCAATCTCAGTGGATATCCAATCTTGGTGGAGGGGAAGTGTCTGATCCTGGGGAGAATCCAATCTCAGGGGATATCCAATCTTGGTGGAGGGGAAGTGTCTGATCCTGGGGAGAATCCAATCTCAGTGGATATCCAATCTTGGTGGAGGGGAAGTGTCTGATCCTGGGTAGAAACCAATCTCAGTGGATATCCAATCTTGGTGGAGGGGAAGTGTCTGATCCTGGGGAGAATCCAATCTCAGTGGATATCCAATCTTGGTGGAGGGGAAGTGTCTGATCCTGGGGAGAATCCAATCTCAGTGGATATCCAATCTTGGTGGAGTGGAAGTGTCTGATCCTGGGGAGAATCCAATCTCAGTGGATATCCAATCTTGGTGGAGTGGAAGTGTCTGATCCTGGGGAGAATCCAATCTCAGTGGATATCCAATCTTGGTGGAGGGGAAGTGTCTGATCCTGGGGAGAATCCAATCTCAGTGGATATCCAATCTTGTTGGAGGGGAAGTGTCTGATCCTGGGTAGAATCCAATCTCAGTGGATATCCAATCTTGGTGGAGGGGAAGTGTCTGATCCTGGGGAGAATCCAATCTCAGTGGATATCCAATCTTGGTGGAGTGGAAGTGTCTGATCCTGGGGAGAATCCAATCTCAGTGGATATCCAATCTTGGTGGAGTGGAAGTGTCTGATCCTGGGGAGAATCCAATCTCAGTGGATATCCAATCTTGGTGGAGGGGAAGTGTCTGATCCTGGGGAGAATACAATCTCAGTGGATATCCAATCTGGGTGGAGTGGAAGTGTCTGATCCTGGGGAGAATCCAATCTCAGTGGATATCCAATCTTGGTGGAGGGGAAGTGTCTGATCCTGGGGAGAATCCAATCTCAGTGGATATCCAATCTTGGTGGAGGGGAAGTGTCTGATCCTGGGGAGAATCCAATCTCAGTGGAAATCCAATCTTGGTGGAGGGGAAGTGTCTGATCCTGGGGAGAATCCAATCTCAGGGGATATCCAATCTTGGTGGAGTGGAAGTGTCTGATCCTGGGGAGAATCCAATCTCAGTGGATATCCAATCTTGGTGGAGTGGAAGTGTCTGATCCTGGGGGAGAATCCAATCTCAGTGGAAATCCAATCTTGGTGGAGTGGAAGTGTCTGGTCCTGGGGAGAATCCAATCTCAGTGGATATCCAATCTTGGTGGAGTGGAAGTGTCTGATCCTGGGGAGAATCCAATCTCAGGGGATATCCAATCTTGGTGGAGGGGAAGTGTCTGATCCTGGGGAGAATCCAATCTCAGTGGATATCCAATCTTGGTGGAGGGGAAGTGTCTGATCCTGGGGAGAATCCAATCTCAGTGGATATCCAATCTGGGTGGAGGGGAAGTGTCTGATCCTGGGGAGAATCCAATCTCAGTGGATATCCAATCTTGTTGGAGGGGAAGTGTCTGATCCTGGGGAGAATCCAATCTCAGGGGATATCCAATGTTGGTGGAGGGGAAGTGTCTGATCCTGGGGAGAATCCAATCTCAGTGGATATCCAATCTTGGTGGAGGGGAAGTGTCTGATCCTGGGGAGAATCCAATCTCAGTGGATATCCAATCTTGTTGGAGGGGAAGTGTCTGATCCTGGGTAGTATCCAATCTCAGTGGATATCCAATCTTGGTGGAGGGGAAGTGTCTGATCCTGGGGAGAATCCAATCTCAGTGGATATCCAATCTTGGTGGAGGGGAAGTGTCTGATCCTGGGGAGAATCCAATCTCAGTGGATATCCAATCTTGGTGGAGGGGAAGTGTCTGATCCTGGGGAGAATCCACTCTCAGTGGATATCCAATCTTGGTGGAGGGGAAGTGTCTGATCCTGGGGAGAATCCAATCTCAGTGGATATCCAATCTTGGTGGAGGGGAAGTGTCTGATCCTGGGGAGAAACCAATCTCAGTGGATATCCAATCTTGGTGGAGGGGAAGTGTCTGATCCTGGGGAGAATCCAATCTCAGGGGATATCCAATCTTGGTGGAGGGGAAGTGTCTGATCCTGGGGAGAATCCAATCTCAGGGGATATCCAATCTTGGTGGAGGGGAAGTGTCTGATCCTGGGGAGAATCCAATCTCAGTGGATATCCAATCTGGGTGGAGGGGAAGTGTCTAATCCTGGGGAGAATCCAATCTCAGGGGATATCCAATCTTGGTGGAGGGGAAGTGTCTGATCCTGGGGAGAATCCAATCTCAGTGGATATCCAATCTTGGTGGAGGGGACGTGTCTGATCCTGGGGAGAATCCAATCTCAGTGGATATCCAATCTTGGTGGAGGGGAAGTGTCTGATCCTGGGGAGAATCCAATCTCAGGGGACATCCAATCTTGGTGGAGGGGAAGTGTCTGATCCTGGGGAGAATCCAATCTCAGTGGATATCCAATCTTGGTGGAGGGAAGTGTCTGATCCTGGGGAGAATCCAATCTCAGTGGATATCCAATCTTGGTGGAGGGGAAGTGTCTGATCCTGGGGAGAATCCAATCTCAGGGGATATCCAATCTTGGTGGAGGGGAAGTGTCTGATCCTGGGGAGAATCCAATCTCAGTGGATATCCAATCTTGGTGGAGGGGAAGTGTCTGATCCTGGGGAGAATCCAATCTCAGTGGATATCCAATCTTGGTGGAGGGGAAGTGTCTGATCCTGGGGAGAATCCAATCTCAGTGGATATCCAATCTTGGTGGAGGGGAAGTGTCTGATCCTGGGGAGAATCCAATCTCAGTGGATATCCAATCTTGGTGGAGGGAAAGTGTCTGATCCTGGGGAGAATCCAATCTCAGTGGATATCCAATCTTGGTGGAGTGGAAGTGTCTGATCCTGGGGAGAATCCAATCTCAGTGGATATCCAATCTTGGTGGAGGGGAAGTGTCTGATCCTGGGGAGAATCCAATCTCAGGGGATATCCAATCTTGGTGGAGGGGAAGTGTCTGATCCTGGGGAAAATCCAATCTCAGTGGATATCCAATCTTGGTGGAGGGGAAGTGTCTGATCCTGGGGAGAATCCAATCTCAGTGGATATCCAATCTTGGTGGAGGGGAAGTGTCTGATCCTGGGGAGAATCCAATCTCAGGGGATATCCAATCTTGGTGGAGGGGAAGTGTCTGATCCTGGGGAAAATCCAATCTCAGTGGATATCCAATCTTGGTGGAGGGGAAGTGTCTGATCCTGGGGAGAATCCAATCTCAGTGGATATCCAATCTGGGTGGAGGGGAAGTGTCTGATCCTGGGGAGAATCCAATCTCAGTGGATATCCAATCTGGGTGGAGTGGAAGTGTCTGATCCTGGGGAGAATCCAATCTCAGGGGATATCCAATCTTGTTGGAGGGGAAGTGTCTGATCCTGGGGAGAATCCAATCTCAGTGGAAATCCAATCTTGGTGGAGGGGAAGTGTCTGATCCTGGGGAGAATCCAATCTCAGTGGATATCCAATCTTGGTGGAGGGGAAGTGTCTGATCCTGGGGAGAATCCAATATCAGGGGAAATCCAATCTTGGTGGAGGGGAAGTGTCTGATCCTGGGGAGAATCCAATCTCAGTGGATATCCAATCTTGGTGGAGGGGAAGTGTCTGATCCTGGGGAGAATCCAATCTCAGTGGATATCCAATCTGGGTGGAGTGGAAGTGTCTGATCCTGGGGAGAATCCAATCTCAGGGGATATCCAATCTTGGTGGAGGGGAAGTGTCTGATCGTGGGGAGAATCCAATCTCAGTGGATATCCAATCTTGGTGGAGGGGAAGTGTCTGATCCTGGGGAGAATCCAATCTCAGGGGAAATCCAATCTTGGTGGAGGGGAAGTGTCTGATCCTGGGGAGAATCCAATCTCAGGGGATATCCAATCTTGGTGGAGGGGAAGTGTCTGATCCTGGGGAGAATCCAATCTCAGGGGATATCCAATCTTGGTGGAGGGGAAGTGTCTGATCCTGGGGAGAATCCAATCTCAGGGGATATCCAATCTTGGTGGAGGGTAAGTGTCTGATCCTGGGGAGAATCCAATCTCAGTGGATATCCAATCTGGGTGGAGTGGAAGTGTCTGATCCTGGGGAAAATCCAATCTCAGGGGATATCCAATCTTGGTGGAGGGGAAGTGTCTGATCCTGGGGAGAATCCAATCTCTGGATATCCAATCTGGGTGGAGTGGAAGTGTCTGATCCTGGGGAGAATCCAATCTCAGTGGAAATCCAATCTTGGTGGAGGGGAAGAGTCTGATCCTGGGGAGAATCCAATCTCAGGGGATATCCAATCTTGGTGGAGGGGAAGTGTCTGATCCTGGGGAGAATCCAATCTCAGGGGATATCCAATCTTGGTGGAGGGGAAGTGTCTGATCCTGGGGAGAATCCAATCTCAGGGGATATCCAATCTTGGTGGAGGGGAAGTGTCTGATCCTGGGGAGAATCCAATCTCAGTGGATATCCAATCTTGGTGGAGGGGAAGTGTCTGATCCTGGGGAGAATCCAATCTCAGTGGATATCCAATCTTGGTGGAGGGGAAGTGTCTGATCCTGGGGAGAATCCAATCTCAGTGGATATCCAATCTTGGTGGAGGGGAAGTGTCTGATCCTGGGGAGAATCCAATCTCAGTGGAAATCCAATCTTGGTGGAGGGGAAGTGTCTGATCCTGGGGAGAATCCAATCTCAGTGGATATCCAATCTTGGTGGAGGGGAAGTGTCTGATCCTGGGGAGAATCCAATCTCAGGGGATATCCAATCTTGGTGGAGGGGAAGTGTCTGATCCTGGGGAGAATCCAATCTCAGGGGATATCCAATCTTGGTGGAGGGGAAGTGTCTGATCCTGGGGAGAATCCAATCTCAGTGGATATCCAATCTTGGTGGAGGGGAAGTGTCTGATCCTGGGGAGAATCCAATCTCAGTGGATATCCAATCTGGGTGGAGGGGAAGTGTCTGATCCTGGGGAGAATCCAATCTCAGTGGATATCCAATCTTGTTGGAGGGGAAGTGTCTGATCCTGGGGAGAATCCAATCTCAGGGGATATCCAATCTTGGTGGAGGGGGAGTGTCTGATCCTGGGGAGAATCCAGATATCCAATCTTGTTGGAGGGGAAGTGTCTGATCCTGGGGAGAATCCAATCTCAGGGGATATCCAATCTTGGTGGAGGGGAAGTGTCTGATCCTGGGGAGAATCCAATCTCAGTGGATATCCAATCTTGGTGGAGTGGAAGTGTCTGATCCTGGGGAGAATCCAATCTCAGTGGATATCCAATCTGGGTGGAGGGGAAGTGTCTGATCCTGGGGAGAATCCAATCTCAGTGGATATCCAATCTTGGTGGAGGGGAAGTGTCTGATCCTGGGGAGAATCCAATCTCAGTGGAAATCCAATCTTGGTGGAGGGGAAGTGTCTGATCCTGGGGAGAATCCAATCTCAGTGGATATCCAATCTTGGTGGAGTGGAAGTGTCTGATCCTGGGGAGAATCCAATCTCAGTGGATATCCAATCTTGGTGGAGTGGAAGTGTCTGATCCTGGGGAGAATCCAATCTCAGTGGATATCCAATCTTGGTGGAGGGGAAGTGTCTGATCCTGGGGAGAATCCAATCTCAGTGGATATCCAATCTTGTTGGAGGGGAAGTGTCTGATCCTGGGTAGAATCCAATCTCAGTGGATATCCAATCTTGGTGGAGGGGAAGTGTCTGATCCTGGGGAGAATCCAATCTCAGTGGATATCCAATCTTGGTGGAGTGGAAGTGTCTGATCCTGGGGAGAATCCAATCTCAGTGGATATCCAATCTTGGTGGAGTGGAAGTGTCTGACCCTGGGGAGAATCCAATCTCAGTGGATATCCAATCTTGGTGGAGGGGAAGTGTCTGATCCTGGGGAGAATCCAATCTCAGTGGATATCCAATCTGGGTGGAGTGGAAGTGTCTGATCCTGGGGAGAATCCAATCTCAGTGGATATCCAATCTTGGTGGAGGGGAAGTGTCTGATCCTGGGGAGAATCCAATCTCAGTGGATATCCAATCTTGGTGGAGGGGAAGTGTCTGATCCTGGGGAGAATCCAATCTCAGGGGATATCCAATCTTGGTGGAGGGGAAGTGTCTGATCCTGGGGAGAATCCAATCTCAGTGGATATCCAATCTTGGTGGAGGGGAAGTGTCTGATCCTGGGGAGAATCCAATCTCAGGGGATATCCAATCTTGGTGGAGGGGAAGTGTCTGATCCTGGGGAAAATCCAATCTCAGTGGATATCCAATCTTGGTGGAGGGGAAGTGTCTGATCCTGGGGAGAATCCAATCTCAGTGGATATCCAATCTGGGTGGAGGGGAAGTGTCTGATCCTGGGGAGAATCCAATCTCAGTGGATATCCAATCTGGGTGGAGTGGAAGTGTCTGATCCTGGGGAGAATCCAATCTCAGGGGATATCCAATCTTGTTGGAGGGGAAGTGTCTGATCCTGGGGAGAATCCAATCTCAGTGGAAATCCAATCTTGGTGGAGGGGAAGTGTCTGATCCTGGGGAGAATCCAATCTCAGTGGATATCCAATCTTGGTGGAGGGGAAGTGTCTGATCCTGGGGAGAATCCAATATCAGGGGAAATCCAATCTTGGTGGAGGGGAAGTGTCTGATCCTGGGGAGAATCCAATCTCAGTGGATATCCAATCTTGGTGGAGGGGAAGTGTCTGATCCTGGGGAGAATCCAATCTCAGTGGATATCCAATCTGGGTGGAGTGGAAGTGTCTGATCCTGGGGAGAATCCAATCTCAGGGGATATCCAATCTTGGTGGAGGGGAAGTGTCTGATCGTGGGGAGAATCCAATCTCAGTGGATATCCAATCTTGGTGGAGGGGAAGTGTCTGATCCTGGGGAGAATCCAATCTCAGGGGAAATCCAATCTTGGTGGAGGGGAAGTGTCTGATCCTGGGGAGAATCCAATCTCAGGGGATATCCAATCTTGGTGGAGGGGAAGTGTCTGATCCTGGGGAGAATCCAATCTCAGGGGATATCCAATCTTGGTGGAGGGGAAGTGTCTGATCCTGGGGAGAATCCAATCTCAGGGGATATCCAATCTTGGTGGAGGGTAAGTGTCTGATCCTGGGGAGAATCCAATCTCAGTGGATATCCAATCTGGGTGGAGTGGAAGTGTCTGATCCTGGGGAAAATCCAATCTCAGGGGATATCCAATCTTGGTGGAGGGGAAGTGTCTGATCCTGGGGAGAATCCAATCTCTGGATATCCAATCTGGGTGGAGTGGAAGTGTCTGATCCTGGGGAGAATCCAATCTCAGTGGAAATCCAATCTTGGTGGAGGGGAAGAGTCTGATCCTGGGGAGAATCCAATCTCAGGGGATATCCAATCTTGGTGGAGGGGAAGTGTCTGATCCTGGGGAGAATCCAATCTCAGGGGATATCCAATCTTGGTGGAGGGGAAGTGTCTGATCCTGGGGAGAATCCAATCTCAGGGGATATCCAATCTTGGTGGAGGGGAAGTGTCTGATCCTGGGGAGAATCCAATCTCAGTGGATATCCAATCTTGGTGGAGGGGAAGTGTCTGATCCTGGGGAGAATCCAATCTCAGTGGATATCCAATCTTGGTGGAGGGGAAGTGTCTGATCCTGGGGAGAATCCAATCTCAGTGGATATCCAATCTTGGTGGAGGGGAAGTGTCTGATCCTGGGGAGAATCCAATCTCAGTGGAAATCCAATCTTGGTGGAGGGGAAGTGTCTGATCCTGGGGAGAATCCAATCTCAGTGGATATCCAATCTTGGTGGAGGGGAAGTGTCTGATCCTGGGGAGAATCCAATCTCAGGGGATATCCAATCTTGGTGGAGGGGAAGTGTCTGATCCTGGGGAGAATCCAATCTCAGGGGATATCCAATCTTGGTGGAGGGGAAGTGTCTGATCCTGGGGAGAATCCAATCTCAGTGGATATCCAATCTTGGTGGAGGGGAAGTGTCTGATCCTGGGGAGAATCCAATCTCAGTGGATATCCAATCTGGGTGGAGGGGAAGTGTCTGATCCTGGGGAGAATCCAATCTCAGTGGATATCCAATCTTGTTGGAGGGGAAGTGTCTGATCCTGGGGAGAATCCAATCTCAGGGGATATCCAATCTTGGTGGAGGGGGAGTGTCTGATCCTGGGGAGAATCCAATCTCAGTGGATATCCAATCTTGTTGGAGGGGAAGTGTCTGATCCTGGGGAGAATCCAATCTCAGGGGATATCCAATCTTGGTGGAGGGGAAGTGTCTGATCCTGGGGAGAATCCAATCTCAGTGGATATCCAATCTTGGTGGAGTGGAAGTGTCTGATCCTGGGGAGAATCCAATCTCAGTGGATATCCAATCTGGGTGGAGGGGAAGTGTCTGATCCTGGGGAGAATCCAATCTCAGTGGATATCCAATCTTGGTGGAGGGGAAGTGTCTGATCCTGGGGAGAATCCAATCTCAGTGGAAATCCAATCTTGGTGGAGGGGAAGTGTCTGATCCTGGGGAGAATCCAATCTCAGTGGATATCCAATCTTGGTGGAGTGGAAGTGTCTGATCCTGGGGAGAATCCAATCTCAGTGGATATCCAATCTTGGTGGAGTGGAAGTGTCTGATCCTGGGGAGAATCCAATCTCAGTGGATATCCAATCTTGGTGGAGGGGAAGTGTCTGATCCTGGGGAGAATCCAATCTCAGTGGATATCCAATCTTGTTGGAGGGGAAGTGTCTGATCCTGGGTAGAATCCAATCTCAGTGGATATCCAATCTTGGTGGAGGGGAAGTGTCTGATCCTGGGGAGAATCCAATCTCAGTGGATATCCAATCTTGGTGGAGTGGAAGCGTCTGATCCTGGGGAGAATCCAATCTCAGTGGATATCCAATCTTGGTGGAGTGGAAGTGTCTGACCCTGGGGAGAATCCAATCTCAGTGGATATCCAATCTTGGTGGAGGGGAAGTGTCTGATCCTGGGGAGAATCCAATCTCAGTGGATATCCAATCTGGGTGGAGTGGAAGTGTCTGATCCTGGGGAGAATCCAATCTCAGTGGATATCCAATCTTGGTGGAGGGGAAGTGTCTGATCCTGGGGAGAATCCAATCTCAGTGGATATCCAATCTTGGTGGAGGGGAAGTGTCTGATCCTGGGGAGAATCCAATCTCAGGGGATATCCAATCTTGGTGGAGGGGAAGTGTCTGATCCTGGGGAGAATCCAATCTCAGTGGATATCCAATATTGGTGGAGGGGAAGTGTCTGATCCTGGGTAGAAACCAATCTCAGTGGATATCCAATCTTGGTGGAGGGGAAGTGTCTGATCCTGGGGAGAATCCAATCTCAGTGGATATCCAATCTTGGTGGAGGGGAAGTGTCTGATCCTGGGGAGAATCCAATCTCAGTGGATATCCAATCTTGGTGGAGTGGAAGTGTCTGATCCTGGGGAGAATCCAATCTCAGTGGATATCCAATCTTGGTGGAGTGGAAGTGTCTGATCCTGGGGAGAATCCAATCTCAGTGGATATCCAATCTTGGTGGAGGGGAAGTGTCTGATCCTGGGGAGAATCCAATCTCAGTGGATATCCAATCATGTTGGAGGGGAAGTGTCTGATCCTGGGTAGAATCCAATCTCAGTGGATATCCAATCTTGGTGGAGGGGAAGTGTCTGATCCTGGGGAGAATCCAATCTCAGTGGATATCCAATCTTGGTGGAGTGGAAGTGTCTGATCCTGGGGAGAATCCAATCTCAGTGGATATCCAATCTTGGTGGAGTGGAAGTGTCTGATCCTGGGGAGAATCCAATCTCAGTGGATATCCAATCTTGGTGGAGGGGAAGTGTCTGATCCTGGGGAGAATACAATCTCAGTGGATATCCAATCTGGGTGGAGTGGAAGTGTCTGATCCTGGGGAGAATCCAATCTCAGTGGATATCCAATCTTGGTGGAGGGGAAGTGTCTGATCCTGGGGAGTATCCAATCTCAGTGGATATCCAATCTTGGTGGAGGGGAAGTGTCTGATCCTGGGGAGAATCCAATCTCAGTGGAAATCCAATCTTGGTGGAGGGGAAGTGTCTGATCCTGGGGAGAATCCAATCTCAGGGGATATCCAATCTTGGTGGAGTGGAAGTGTCTGATCCTGGGGAGAATCCAATCTCAGTGGATATCCAATCTTGGTGGAGTGGAAGTGTCTGATCCTGGGGGAGAATCCAATCTCAGTGGAAATCCAATCTTGGTGGAGTGGAAGTGTCTGGTCCTGGGGAGAATCCAATCTCAGTGGATATCCAATCTTGGTGGAGTGGAAGTGTCTGATCCTGGGGAGAATCCAATCTCAGGGGATATCCAATCTTGGTGGAGGGGAAGTGTCTGATCCTGGGGAGAATCCAATCTCAGTGGATATCCAATCTTGGTGGAGGGGAAGTGTCTGATCCTGGGGAGAATCCAATCTCAGTGGATATCCAATCTGGGTGGAGGGGAAGTGTCTGATCCTGGGGAGAATCCAATCTCAGTGGATATCCAATCTTGTTGGAGGGGAAGTGTCTGATCCTGGGGAGAATCCAATCTCAGGGGATATCCAATGTTGGTGGAGGGGAAGTGTCTGATCCTGGGGAGAATCCAATCTCAGTGGATATCCAATCTTGGTGGAGGGGAAGTGTCTGATCCTGGGGAGAATCCAATCTCAGTGGATATCCAATCTTGTTGGAGGGGAAGTGTCTGATCCTGGGTAGTATCCAATCTCAGTGGATATCCAATCTTGGTGGAGGGGAAGTGTCTGATCCTGGGGAGAATCCAATCTCAGTGGATATCCAATCTTGGTGTAGGGGAAGTGTCTGATCCTGGGGAGAATCCAATCTCAGTGGATATCCAATCTTGGTGGAGGGGAAGTGTCTGATCCTGGGGAGAATCCACTCTCAGTGGATATCCAATCTTGGTGGAGGGGAAGTGTCTGATCCTGGGGAGAATCCAATCTCAGTGGATATCCAATCTTGGTGGAGGGGAAGTGTCTGATCCTGGGGAGAATCCAATCTCAGTGGATATCCAATCTTGGTGGAGGGGAAGTGTCTGATCCTGGGGAGAATCCAATCTCAGGGGATATCCAATCTTGGTGGAGGGGAAGTGTCTGATCCTGGGGAGAATCCAATCTCAGGGGATATCCAATCTTGGTGGAGGGGAAGTGTCTGATCCTGGGGAGAATCCAATCTCAGTGGATATCCAATCTGGGTGGAGGGGAAGTGTCTGATCCTGGGGAGAATCCAATCTCAGGGGATATCCAATCTTGGTGGAGGGGAAGTGTCTGATCCTGGGGAGAATCCAATCTCAGTGGATATCCAATCTTGGTGGAGGGGAAGTGTCTGATCCTGGGGAGAATGCAATCTCAGTGGATATCCAATCTTGGTGGAGGGGAAGTGTCTGATCCTGGGGAGAATCCAATCTCAGGGGATATCCAATCTTGGTGGAGGGGAAGTGTCTGATCCTGGGGAGAATCCAATCTCAGTGGATATCCAATCTTGGTGGAGGGAAGTGTCTGATCCTGGGGAGAATCCAATCTCAGTGGATATCCAATCTTGGTGGAGGGGAAGTGTCTGATCCTGGGGAGAATCCAATCTCAGGGGATATCCAATCTTGGTGGAGGGGAAGTGTCTGATCCTGGGGAGAATCCAATCTCAGTGGATATCCAATCTTGGTGGAGGGGAAGTGTCTGATCCTGGGGAGAATCCAATCTCAGTGGATATCCAATCTTGGTGGAGGGGAAGTGTCTGATCCTGGGGAGAATCCAATCTCAGTGGATATCCAATCTTGGTGGAGGGGAAGTGTCTGATCCTGGGGAGAATCCAATCTCAGTGGATATCCAATCTTGGTGGAGGGAAAGTGTCTGATCCTGGGGAGAATCCAATCTCAGTGGATATCCAATCTTGGTGGAGTGGAAGTGTCTGATCCTGGGGAGAATCCAATCTCAGTGGATATCCAATCTTGGTGGAGGGGAAGTGTCTGATCCTGGGGAGAATCCAATCTCAGGGGATATCCAATCTTGGTGGAGGGGAAGTGTCTGATCCTGGGGAAAATCCAATCTCAGTGGATATCCAATCTTGGTGGAGGGGAAGTGTCTGATCCTGGGGAGAATCCAATCTCAGTGGATATCCAATCTTGGTGGAGGGGAAGTGTCTGATCCTGGGGAGAATCCAATCTCAGGGGATATCCAATCTTGGTGGAGGGGAAGTGTCTGATCCTGGGGAAAATCCAATCTCAGTGGATATCCAATCTTGGTGGAGGGGAAGTGTCTGATCCTGGGGAGAATCCAATCTCAGTGGATATCCAATCTTGTTGGAGGGGAAGTGTCTGATCCTGGGGAGAATCCAATCTCAGGGGATATCCAATCTTGGTGGAGGGGAAGTGTCTGATCCTGGGGAGAATCCAATCTCAGGGGATATCCAATCTTGGTGGAGGGGAAGTGTCTGATCCTGGGTAGAATCCAATCTCAGGGGATATCCAATCTTGGTGGAGGGGAAGTGTCTGATCCGGGGGAGAATCCAATCTCAGTGGATATCCAATCTTGGTGGAGGGGAAGTGTCTGATCCTGGGGAGAATACAATCTCAGGGGATATCCAATCTTGGTGGAGGGGAAGTGTCTGATCCTGGGGAAAATCCAATCTCAGTGGATATCCAATCTTGGTGGAGGGGAAGTGTCTGATCCTGGGGAGAATCCAATCTCAGGGGATATCCAATCTTGGTGGAGGGGAAGTGTCTGATCCTGGGGAGAATCCTATCTCAGTGGATATCCAATCTTGGAGGAGGGGAAGTGTCTTATCCTGGGGAGAATCCAATCTCAGGGAATATCCAATCTTGGTGGAGTGGAAGTGTCTGATCCTGGGGAGAATCCAATCTCAGGGGATATCCAATCTTGGTGGAGGGGAAGTGTCTGATCCTGGGGAGAATCCAATCTCAGTGGATATCCAATCTGGGTGGAGGGGAAGTGTCTGATCCTGGGGAGAATCCAATATCAGTGGATATCCAATCTTGGTGGAGGGGAAGTGTCTGATCCTGGGGAGAATCCAATCTCAGTGGATATCCAATCTTGGTGGAGGGGATGTGTCTGATCCTGGGGAGAATCCAATCTGTGGATATCCAATCTTGGTGGAGGGGAAGTGTCTGATCCTGGGGAGAATCCAATCTCAGTGGATATCCAATCTTGGTGGAGGGGAAGTGTCTGATCCTGGGGAGAATCCAATCTCAGTGGATATCCAATCTTGGTGGAGGGGAAGTGACCGATCCTGGGGAGAATCCAATCTCAGTGGATATCCAATCTTGGAGGAGGGGAAGTGTCTTATCCTGGGGAGAATCCAATCTCAGGGAATATCCAATCTTGGTGGAGTGGAAGTGTCTGATCCTGGGGAGAATCCAATCTCAGGGGATATCCAATCTTGGTGGAGGGGAAGTGTCTGATCCTGGGGAGAATCCAATCTCAGTGGATATCCAATCTTGGTGGAGGGGAAGTGTCTGATCCTGGGGAGAATCCAATCTCAGTGGATATCCAATCTTGGTGGAGGGGATGTGTCTGATCCTGGGGAGAATCCAATCTCAGTGGATATCCAATCTTGGTGGAGGGGAAGTGTCTGATCCTGGGGAGAATCCAATCTCAGTGGATATCCAATCTTGGTGGAGGGGATGTGTCTGATCCTGGGTAGAATCCAATCTCAGTGGATATCCAATCTTGGTGGAGGGGAAGTGTCTGATCCTGGGGAGAATCCAATCTCAGTGGATATCCAATCTTGGTGGAGGGGAAGTGTCTGATCCTGGGGAGAATCCAATCTCAGTGGATATCCAATCTTGGTGGAGGGGAAGTGTCTGATCCTGGGGAGAATCCAATCTCAGTGGATATCCAATCTTGGTGGAGTGGAAGTGTCTGATCCTGGGGATAATCCAATCTCAGTGGATATCCAATCTTGGTGGAGGGGAAGTGTCTGATCCTGGGGAGAATCCAATCTCAGTGGATATCCAATCTTGGTGGAGGGGAAGTGTCTGATCCTGGGGAGAATCCAATCTCAGTGGATATCCAATCTTGGTGGAGGGGATGTGTCTGATCCTGGGTAGAATCCAATCTCAGTGGATATCCAATCTTGGTGGAGGGGAAGTGTCTGATCCTGGGGAGAATCCAATCTCAGTGGATATCCAATCTTGGTGGAGGGGAAGTGTCTGATCCTGGGGAGAATCCAATCTCAGTGGATATCCAATCTTGGTGGAGGGGAAGTGTCTGATCCTGGGGAGAATCCAATCTCAGTGGATATCCAATCTTGGTGGAGTGGAAGTGTCTGATCCTGGGGAGAATCCAATCTCAGGGGATATCCAATCTTGGTGGAGGGGAAGTGTCTGATCCTGGGGAGAATCCAATCTCAGTGGATATCCAATCTTGGTGGAGGGGAAGTGTCTGATCCTGGGGAGAATCCAATCTCAGTGGATATCCAATCTTGGTGGAGGGGAAGTGTCTGATCCTGGGGAGAATCCAATCTCAGTGGATATCCAATCTTGGTGGAGGGGAAGTGTCTGATCCTGGGGAGAATCCAATCTCAGTGGATATCCAATCTTGGTGGAGGGGAAGTGTCTGATCCTGGGGAGAATCCAATCTCAGTGGATATCCAATCTTGGTGGAGTGGAAGTGTCTGATCCTGGGGAGAATCCAATCTCAGGGGATATCCAATCTTGGTGGAGGGGAAGTGTCTGATCCTGGGGAGAATCCAATCTCAGTGGAAATCCAATCTTGGTGGAGGGGAAGTGACCGATCCTGGAGTGGGTGTCAGTTCTGACTCTGCCAATACTGGGTGTTTTTGTTTGCGGTGTGTTGTTATAATGGGGATAACCATGGGCCAGAGTTACATGTCTAACACAGATTAAATCAGAAAATTCCAGTTTCATTTAAATATTTGCATTTCCAACGTGCCCCCTGTGAGCAGTTGCCTGCCCCTCCCTGTTCCGGCTCGGTTAAACCCAGAACTGGGTGGCGTGGAGGCCAGTTGTGATTTGCCTATTAATTTCTACCTCTGACCGGCCTCCAACAAACCTGTTTTTGGTACTACAGCCCTTCCCTTACTCTTTGGCTCAGACACGCAGATTGTTTGATTAGTAATTCGAGTCCCTTTTCCCTTCTCTCTCTTACAGTTAATTTACTGGCGACTGTGATGCTAAACCGTGGAAGTTGCGGCCCATTGGCTACCTGGTGCCCATGGCAAAGGCGGATCCACTGCTCATTATCACTGCCGTGATAATGAACTGGATCAATTCTTATTACTTTGCAATATCTTTCCTGGATATCACCCCTGTGTTTATAGTGACCACTGTCCTGGCTGGTCCTGCTGGAGGCTTTTCTGTCTGCTTCACCATCACTTTCACCTTTGATCAATTTGTGGCCATTTGTTGCAAGAAGCTGGAAGGAAAATATTGCACCGAGAAAATTGCGACTGTGGTTTTATCAGCAATCTGCATTCTGCTCAGTTTAGCAAACGTCCGCTTCTATTTTGTACATCAGCCTACAGAGATCATCAACAATATATCATGCTTCTGTTTTCCAAAGACATGCTATTTTACTGATCCTGGATCAGTGTGAATTGACAGGTTTGAAATGTTTTTAACCCTATTGTACCCAATCGCTTTAATTCTGTTCCTCAACGCTCTGACAGTCAGACACATTTTAGTGACCACTTGAGTCCATAAGAGACAAAGGGATGACAGCAAGGGAGAGAATCACAGTGAACCAGAGATGGAGAGCAGAAGGACATCTGTCATTTTACTCTTCACCATATCCGATAAGTTCATGTTCCTGTGTTTGGTATTTGTTACAGATTTCTTATATTACAACATTGCAGGAAGAGGTCCTTTGTATTGCAGGCTCGCCGAATGTATATTCCAAAAGTCGGATGGATGTTGCTGAACTTAAGTTGCTCCCCAAACACATTTATTTCTGTGGTGACTCAGTCCAAGGTCAGAAAGTGGTTTGAGAGTGCGGTGACATATACATTTACATCAATTAATGTATAAACAAAACGATTCGCGAGCAGCCCAGAGACTTTCCCAGTTCTTCCAGTCCATGAATGTAATATTTACCCCGAACTTCCAAGGGGTGACTGACTGTTGGATGCCCCAAAATACACTGGCAGGGGAGAGGTCACACACGCCCAACAGTAGCAGCAGCAGAAAAGAGGTGACTGACAGCTGGATGACCGGAAATCCACAGATGAGGGTGGGTGGCTCTTGATCACACACAGCAAAGGACAGCGGGGCAGCAGGAAGATTTCACTTTTAGAGGGCCCAACAGAAAGGTGGCAGGATGATTGTCAGAGCGGTCCCTGCAGGACAGGAGGCAGAACAGCAGCCAACACTCTCTCTTCCAACTCCATTGATTCCATTCTCAGTTCCATAGATCTGCTCTGAAAATAAAACTTGTCCTTATAAAAGCTGTTTTATGATTCCTTCTATCTTTCTTCGAAGACAATACTTTAAGGGCTGATATTTGAATTGTGGACTGAATGAATTGAGCTCAGACTGCAAGGCACCTGTTTCCAAACAAGTCAACAGGGAAATGACAGGGAAATTTATGACTGTCATGTGACATGACTGTTGAAAAAGTTAGTTTCACTTTTGGATTGTGTTCAGTCGCTGCTAGACCTGCCAGAAATATAGCCAATAATGTCTTTCTCTTGAAAATAATTCCTGCATCAAGAGTAATTGCAATTTCCTTATGAACTTAAACAAACTTTGAATGAGTGTGAATTAAATGTGTGGGGGCTGAACCCTTGTTGCTGTGTCTGCCTGGAGAGAGGAAGCCTGTATTTCACTTGCAACAGTTTACTGTTGCCCCTTGTCTCTGAAGAATCTCTGAATTAAGTTGTACTGTTGCCTTTTGTGTTTGAAGAAGTCCTGAATTTGCAGAAATCATGCATTTATTATGGGGAACTTTTGCATTGAGTGTGAGAACTGACAGCTGTTGTTCCAGCCCTCATGGCACACCTTGTGTGATGCCTACTGCGAACGAATTGCCTTGACGTCCTACCCATCACAGACTGTTCATCAACATCGCCTGCAGTTACTTCGAGTGGAATTTGACTCTTTGACTCTGGGACGCTTAACCGACCAGGAAATACCCAACTAGACCGTAAAAACCCAGTTATTTTATTATTTCCAAGAAACAGTTATAATTCGAAAAAGCCTTTTACCCGGTTAACCTGTTTTTTGAGTGCATGTCTGTGTACATGAGGGTTAAGAAGAATAAGGAGTTTAAAATCTTTCAGACATAGATTTATATCATTATTGTTTAAGATTTAGTTTATTAATAAATAGTCAATGTTGCTGTTGAATTAAACCTAGTTTGGTGCACTTCATTCTGGTGCACAAATAGAGTGCTCAATTTGGCAATTTTCCACCAGCTGGTAAACTTTACATGATATGCTACTACCTATGGAGAAGTGGGACTGAGTTAACAGTGCATTACTCACGCCTTGGTCGTAACATATCAATTGGGAACTCTTGTTGGGATCGTTTCCAGCACTAATTACGTGAAGTACAAGGCAAGTAAATATTGAAACAGAAAACAAATAGCCAGCTTTCCCATATAATAGGTTAAAGGCTATACCATCAGAATTGTATTTGCAGTTGCAGCAGTTCGTTTTTTTTTTTCTGGGAGAGGAGAATATATCCATCAGTGACTTGAAATCTTTAAGAAACGAGAAAGCTAAAATAGTTGGCAGCACAATTGGGGTTAAAATTGAAATCAGGTACAAAAAAAAACAGAGATAATTAATGAAATAGACCAACATCGGAAATTAGAAGAAGAAGAATAGAGTAAGTCAGTGAGTGAAACAGTTAAATTGACTGGAATTCAGTAAGAAATGGAAAAAGAAAAACTTGAGGCTGAAAAATAATTTTCAAAACTTGACTTGGAAAAAGAGGGAAGGGGGAAAGAGAGAACATATCAGCGAGAAAGTGAAAGAGGAGCAAGGAAATACAGATTAAAAAAAGATGGGATGAAGACAATGGATAATCTTAGTCCCTCCTTGGCAAATCCTTGTTCAACGCTTTCCAATTTTAAGGCAAAGAAAGCAGCACAAACAGGCTTTCTCAGGTTTAAAGAAGAAAAGTTGACATGTATTAAACTTGAACTCTAATTTGGTTGATGTCTACAGATACAAGACGCGCCCGCGCTTGCATGCATACACGATACACGCATGCAAATAGTGACAGAAAAGAGCAGAATAAAAAAGTAGAAATGCTCGAGGAAATATCCGAAGAGTTGTTGTTACTGTTCTTTGAGCTCACTGTCGAGTCCTTTATTGTCGGTAATCTTGCTTTTCATTGGGGCCCATTATTCTTCTTAAACCTTGTTCACTGAAGGAGACTTTTCTCTCTTGGGGTTCTTGTGTCATCATGGATGACAGGTGAAATTGTGAGACTAGCTAAGAGGAAAAAGGAAGCATACATAAGGTCTAGGAGGCTGAAGAAAGACGAAGCTTTGAAAGAATATCGGGAATGTAGGACCAATCTGAAACGAGGAATTAAGAGGGCTAAAAGGGGTCATGAAATACCTTTAGCATGCAGGGTTAAGGAAAATCCCAAAGCCTTTTATTCATATATAAGGAGCAAGAGGGTAGCTAGAGATAGGATTGGCCCACTCAAGGACAACGGAGGAAAGTTATGCGTGGAGTCAGAGAAAATGGGTGAGATTCTAAATGAGTACTTTGCATCGGTATTCACCGAGGAGAGGGACATGACGGATGTTGAGGTTAGGGACAGATGTTTGATTACTCTAGGTCAAGTCGGCATAAGGAGGGAGGAAGTGTTGGGTATTCTAAAGGGCATTAAGGTGGACAAGTCCCCAGGTCCGGATGGGATCTATCCCAGGTTACTGAGGGAAGCGAGAGAGGAAATAGCTGGGGCCTTAACAGATATCTTTGCAGCATCCACAAACACGGTGAGGTCCTGGAGGACTGGAGAATTGCTAATGTTGTCCCCTTGTTTAAGAAAGGTAGCTGGGATAATCCAGGTAATTATCGACCGGTGAGCCTGACGTCAGTGGTAGGGAAGCTGCTGGAGAAGATACTGAGGGATAGGATCTATTCCCATTTGGAAGAAAATGGGCTCATCAGTGATAGGCAACATGGTTTTGTGCAGGGAAGGTCATGTCTTACCAACTTAATAGAATTCTTTGAGGAATTGACATAGTTGATTGATGAGGGAAGGGCTGTAGATGTCATATACATGGACTTCAGTAAGGCGTTTGATAAGGTTCCCCATGGTAGGCTGATGGAGAAAGTGGAGTCGCATGGGATCCAGGGTGTACTAGCTGGATGGATAAAGAACTGGCTGGGCAACAGGAGACAGAGAGTAGCAGTGGAAGGGAGTTTCTCAAAATGGAGACGTGTGACCAGTGGTGTTCCACAGGGATCCGTGCTGGGACCACTGTTGTTTGTGATATACATTAATGATTTGGAGGAAAGTATAGGTTGTCTGATTAAGAAGTTTGCAGACGACACTAAGATTGGTGGAGTAGCAGATAGTGAAGGGGACTGTCAGAGAACACAGCAGAATATAGATAGATTGGAGAGTTGGGCAGAGAAATGGCAGATGGAGTTCAATCAGGGCAAATGCGAGGTGATGCATTTTGGAAGATCCAATTCAAGAGTGAACTATACAGTAAATGGAGACGTCCTGGGGAAAATTGATGTACAGAGAGATTTGGGTGTTCAGGTCCATTGTTCCCTGAAGGTGGCAACGCAGGTCAATAGAGTGGTCAAGAAGGCATACGGCATGCTTTCCTTCATCGGACGGGGTATTGAGTACAAGGGTTGGCAGGTCATGTTGCAGTTGTATAAGACTTTGGTTAGGCCACATTTGGAATACTGCATGCAGTTCTGGTCGCCACATTACCAAAAGGATGTGGATGCTTTGGAGAGGGTGCAGAGGAGGTTCACCAGGATGTTGCCTGGTATGGAGGGCGCTAGCTATGAAGAGAGGTTGAGTATATTAGGATTATTTTCATTAGAAAGACGGAGGTTGAGGGGGGACCTGATTGAGGTGTACAAAATCATGAGAGGTATCGACAGGGTGGATAGCAAGAAGCTTTTTCCCAGAGTGGGGGATTCAATTACTAGGGATCACGAGTTCAAAGTGAGAGGAGAAGAGTTTAGGGGGATATGCGTGGAAAGTTCTTTACGCAGAGGGTGGTGGGTGCCTGGAACGCGTTGCCAGCGGAGGTGGTAGATGCGGGCCCGATAGCGTCTTTTAAGATGTATCTAGACAGATACATGAATGGGCAGGAAGTAAAGAGATACAGACCCTTAGAAAATAGGCGACATGTTTAGAGAGAGGATCTGGATCGGCGCAGGCTTGGAGGGCCGAATGGCCTGTTCCTGTGCTGTAATTTTCTTTCTTCTTTGTTCTTTGTTCCAAGGTTTGTGAGAAAGAGATGGGAGCAGACACTAGAGAAATCTTCTCAGTCTATGAGCGAAGAGATCTCTTCCTTTTGCAGGCTCTGAGGAGAAGGAGACAAATAGAAAGAGCCAACGAAATAATAAGACAGAGGAAGAGAGAGAAAAAAACAGACAGATATGGAAAGAGATAGCTGGAGGCGAAAGAGAAAATAGAGAAATATCCAAAGAGAAAGAGAGAGAGTGGGAGAGAGAGAGAGAGAGGGGCGGGGGGGGGGGCGGGGGGAGAGAGAGAGAGAGAGGGAGAGAGAGAGAGAGGGAGAGAGAGAGAGAGGGAGAGAGAGAGAGAGGGGCGGGGGGGGGTGGCGGGGGGAGAGAGAGAGAGAGAGGGAGAGAGAGAGAGAGGGAGAGAGAGAGAGTGAGAGAGGGGGGAGAGAGAGACTCAGAGCGAAAGAGAGACAGAAAGAAGGAAAGCCAGAGAAAGAAAGAGGCACAAAGAAGGGGAAAGAGACACACAAAGAGAGATAGAGGGAGAAATACAGTGAGGGACATTAAATATTTAGTACTCAGCATCCCACACCGTCTGTGCTCCATCGTTGGACTCTCTCCCCTTCCGTCCATCAGCTCGTCCATGATGGGGGTGGGAGGGGGGGTGGGTCGGTGAAAAAATCCTGGGACGGGGGAGATAAGGGTTAGAATTAGGGGAAAGGGTTAAAACTGGGACAGGGAGAGGGGGATTAAAGCTGGACTCTCTGTCTCACACACACACACCCACCCGGTAATCAGTTGCAATTCACCTGGGCGCACAGACACAGAGACTGAAACACAGAAACGCACCTTCAGACTGTGGCCGAAATGCAAAGTTTTGTAAAGGCTTGTTATCATTCCCGAATAATGTCGGTCTTTTAGGCTGATGGCTGAATTTGACAGTGAAATGTGGCACCTGGGGGATATTTGAATTCAGATTTTCAGGTCTCAAAATGTGGATTTCACTCTTTAGCCTTCTACGGGAGAGGGGATGGGGTCAGCAGTGTTTGTGTATTTTTACAATGAGGCAGAAACAATGTAGAGACACACACACACAGAAATGGAGACATACAGAGAGAGAGAGAGAGAGAGAGTAACAGCTGGAAGTAACAGGGTAAACATAGAGGGAGACCCACAGTCTCTGGGGGTTCTGCAGTGTTTAGTCACTGCCCAGCTCCCAGCCCCTGTAAAGATGCTCCACAGCCAATCGCAACACTGCAAACCACATTTCCCACTCTTGACGGTGTCTTGACTTTTGGTAAATTAAACGCTGGGGCAGTGATTAAGTGTCAGCACGTTCAACTCAGTTTTAAAAAAAAAGAGAATTTCACAGTTTCTGGGAACAGAATGGAGCTGATTGCTGCAAATGTCTGTCTGTAAATTACAGCAATGTTGCCCACAATGGCGTTTGGACTGAAAAGTTTGCAGGTCATCAGGAAGCAGCTCCTTGTCATGTCTCTGCTCAGCGCTGGCGATGTTACCTGGATTAACAGGACAATGGGCATGTACTCAGCTCCTAAAACCCTCTGACACATCTCCCATCACCCCTCATTCTCTGTATCGGGGGATGTGTTTGTAAGATGGGGAGCCACTGAGAGATTGTTTTATGTCAGTGAATGAGAGAAAGAGCCCTGGGCTCTTGCTGTGTTTGTTTGATGTTAAACAACGTTTTGCTTTGTTTTAATCATTTTTTATTTCTCTTATTCCCAAGGAGAATCTTTCCAGAAATTGCAGCTTTGATGATGCAGAGGGAGAATCTTTTGGCAAGTGGAATTCTCAGGAAAGAGCTTTAACCAGAGAGGAAAATAATAATGAATACATATGTGTTATTGTCTAATTCATTTTTAGATTCAGGAAAGAAGACCTTGTCTTTTCGTGGCTGATATAAAATCAAAGTTCTGGAAATGCTCATTGTTTCCAGTACGGTTTTTATTTCAGATTTCCAGCATCTGCAGTATTTTGATTTTGTGCTTTGGGGAGCGGGGCCTTTTTACCACAAGGGAGGGGACTGGAGGGGCCACTGAAGTAAATAATTTGGGAAGCGCTGTCCCAGAACAGTCAATGCAATCCCATATATTTCCCTCTGTCCATCTCTTGCTACAACTATTTCTCTACCCCTTCCCTCCTTGTTCATCACTTAGTTTCTTCACATCTTTAAATCCCTGTCTCTGCATCTCTCAACATCCTTTATATCTCATGCCTCTGTCTTTGATCTCACAAACATAGAACATAGAACATTTCCCCTTTCTTTCTCTTTCTGCAACTCTTTGCATCTTTATCAATCTCTCAGTGCATTTCTCTCTCACTCAGTTCCACATATCATTTCCTGCAAGATTATCTCTGCATTTCCCACACCCCTGCCCGAGACAGCCCTCTCTATTCTGAATCTGCACCTTACTTTGTAAATCTGCTGCTCGACATCTTTCTGTCTCGGCATCTCTCTATTTTTCTGGGATTATTCTCAATATCTACATCGCTGCTGCGTTGTCTCGCTGCACCTCCATCTCTCTATCTGTCCTTTTTTGTATTTCTGCCCTCTGCTCCTAGTTTCTCTCACTGTTTTCTGACTCCCTGCCTCTCTTTCATTCTCCATCTCCCTCTCCATTTGTTTCTCTCTCACTCTCTCGCTCAGTCAATTCTGTCCTGATCCCTGGATCTCTGTTTTCTGTGCCTCTGTTCCTCTCTCTGGGGGTGGATTTGAACTCGCTGCCATGGTATTGTACAGGGTGAGTGTGAACCGGGATCCTGCTTTCCACCTCTTCTGCGTTCTCCTCCCAATGGAGGTAAAATAGCAGAGAGATGCTGAACCTGCTGCCCCCTCCCCGGTTTATACTATTGGCACCAAGTCCAATTATAGCCCAGCGTTTCTTTGCCTCTCTGTGTATCCGCTCCCCGACTGTCTCTGCTTGTCTTCTTGTGGCCCGGTGGGGGAAGGGAAAGGCCAGCCATGATCTAACATCGGTGGGACAAGTTCAAAGGGCTGAATGACTTTGTCTATCCCTGTTCCAACCAGCGTGTGTATGTGTGTGTGTGTGTGTGTGTGCACCTCAGTCTGATTCGCTGATGCTAATGGGGTGATGGGGAGAACAGGTGAAACACCTTTCTACAGGCAGAGATGTGTCTGCGACTGGGATCCTGCTGTGCATAAAAGGCTCACAATGCCAGTTAGCCTCTTCAGATACTTGCTCTCTGCCCGCCCCTGTGTTTGACCAGACAAGAGTTGAAGGTGCCGGGGGCCTGAGAGCCATTTGATAGAATTCCAGTGGCTTATCCGGACTGGAATTAAAATGAATTAGAGACTGTTGGGAGATGGAGCCACACCTTGGAAAGTGCTGGAGATTGGAATACACAGGGGGCTGTTCACTGGGACGGCAGTTACACAGATGGGGGATGTTCACAAGGGAGATGATACAGATTGGGACTGAATAGAGACGGGCGTCTTTTACTGGGCCGAGAGGGTAACTTAGAAAGGGAGGTGTGTTTACAGTGGAGGCAGGGGAGAATTTGAGGGCGATGTTCACAGAGAGAATTGGGTAATTTTCAAAATGGGAGGGACAATTTTCCATGTTTAAAATGGGAGGGGAGCTCTCCAGGTTTAAAATGGGTTGGGGATTCTCTGTGTTTCAAATGGGAGGTGGGACTATCCCGGTTTAAATTGGGAGGGGGTATTCAGGTTTAAGATGGGAGCTGGGTCTACTGCAGGTTAAAAATAGGAGAGGGGCTTCTCCAGGTTTAAAATGGGAGGGGGATCGACTCCAGATTAAAATGGGAGCAGGGCCTCTCCAGGTTTAAAATTCTGTGGTGGAGGGGTTACTCCAGGTATAAAATGTGATGTGGACCTACGCCAGGTTTAAAATTGGAGGGGAGTCTTCTCCCGGTTTAAAATGTGAGGGGGTCTACTCCAGGTTTAAAATAGGAGGGGGGGGGGGGGGGTTACTGCTGGCTCAGATATTACCATGAAAAGTTAGTTGTTTTGAGTGCTCATTTTGTTTTTTTGCATGAGCAGTCCCTTTAAATTTTTATGAATTTTTGAAGACGTGTGTTATTTTTCTCAGAAAAGGACCTGTGCAGTACCTTCCAGGCTACAGCACACAGCTTTGCAGGAACACTGACCGACACTCTCCATCCCAATCTCTTCCCCTTTCTCACTGGTACTCTCTCCCCATTGCTATCCTTCCCTCTCTCTGTTATTCTGTCTCTATATCTATCCCTGTCTTTCTCACTGTTACTCTCTCTATCTGGATGGAGAGGCAGCTTTACTCTGTATCTAACCCCAGACTGTACCTACCCTGGGAGTGTTTGATAAAACAGAGAAGATGGATATTTACTCTGTTGCTGACTCCAGGCTGTGCTCAGCTTGGCAACATCTTATGGGACAGTGTAGATGTATCCCTGGAATTTAGAAGGTAAAAAGGTGAATTGATCAAAGTTTACAAGATAATAATGGAACTAAGGGATAGAGAGAGAGAAACTCTTTTCACTGATTGTGGGAGTCTCCGACGAGGTTGACAATCTAAAAATCGAACATTAGTCGAAAAGTCTTTAAAGAGTGAAGATAAGAAACATTTCTACACACAAAGGGTGGTAGAAATTTAGAATTATCTTCAACAAATGACCCCTCCCTATCTCTGCAATCTCCTCCAGCTCCACAATCCTCCAATATCTGCGATCCTCTACTTCTGGATTCTTAAGCATCCCCAATTCGAATCGTTCCACAATTGGTGGCCGTGCCTTCAAGCTGCCAAGGCCCTAACTCTGCAATTCCATTCTTAAACCTCTCTGTCTCACTAACTCTCTCTCCTCTTTGAAGATGCTCCCTAAATCCAAGCTATTTGACCAGGGTTTTGGTCACCTAGCCTAATATCTCCTTAAGTGGCTCGGGGCCGAATTTTATTTTATTTAATTCATTCGAGTGACGTGCGTGTCGCTGGCAGGGCCAGCATTTATTGCCCATCCCTAATTTTCCTTGAGAAGGTGGTGGTGAGCCATGTTCTTGAACCACTGCAGTCCATGTGGGGTAGGTAGACCCACAGTGCTGTTAGGGAAGGAGTTCCAGGATCTTGACCCAGTGCAATATAATTTCAAGTAAGGATGGTGTGTGACTATAGTTGTTGTGAGCGGCCATCTTTTTCAGTGCACAATCCCTTTAAATTTTTGATATTTTTTAACGCAGTTAGATGTAAAAGTTCTCCTACAATCTGCCTGTCTCTCCCCATCTCTCCCTCCCTTTTGCTTCCCGTCTCTCCCTCTCTCTCTCTCTTTGTCTCCCTGAAGACCAAGATCGCATATGTTTTGCTAATTACTCTCTTAATATGTCCTGCCGCCTTCAAAGATCATTTGAGCCTAATATCACCTGATATGGATCGGTGTATTTTTTCTTTTACTTTATCCATTGGTTGGATGTTAGCGTTACTGGTAATTCCAGGATTTATTGCCCATCCATAATTGCTGTTTGAGAAAGTGGCAGTGAACCGATTCCGAGAATCACTACAGCCAACGTGGTGTAGGTACACTCATAGTGCTGTTAGAATGGAATTATAGGATTTTGATCCAGTGACAGTTAAGGAGCAGTGATATAATTCCAAGTCAGGATGGTGAGCGACTTTAAGGGAAACTTGCAGGTGGTGGTGTTCCCATGCGTGTTTCCTGTTTGTTCGCTCTCTCTCCTCCTCCCTCTTTCTGGATCTCCCTGTCACTCTCTGTCATTTGAACTGAAGAACAGAACAAATAAGAGTAGGAGTAAGCCATAAGGCCCCTCAAGTCTGCTCCACCGTTATCTCGTGACTCTTTGTTGTCCTGAATGTAAGGCAAGTATATCCTTTCTTAGGTATGGAGACCAAACCAGTACACTTTATTCTAGCAATCTTCTCACCAATTGCATTGAGACTTCCTTACTCTTGTACTCCAATCCCTTGCAATAAAGAGCAAGAAACCATTTGCCTTTCTTTTTTCACCAATATGTTAACTTTGTGTGATCTGTGTACAAAGACAGCCAAATCCCTCTGAACACCAACATTTAATAGTTTCTCACCAGAGAAGATCACGTGGCAGATGAAATATGGTGCAGAGAAGTGTAAAGTGACGTATTTTGGTAGGACGAATGAGGAGAGGCAATAAAAAATAAAGGATACAATTCTGAAGTGGGTTCAGGAACAGAGAGACCTGGGGATATCTGTGCACAAATTGAAGGTGGCAGGGCTATTTTAGAAAGTGGTTAAAAGGCATGTGGGATCCCAGGCATTGTAAATAGAGGCTTAGAGTATAAAAGCAAGGAGGTTATGATGAAGCTTTATAAAACACTGGTTCAACTTTAACTAGTATTGTGTCCAACAGTGGACACCGCACTTTCAGAAGGATGTGAAGGCATTAGAGAGGGTGCAGAAAAGATTCATGAGATCGTTTCCAGCGATGAGGGACGTCAGTTACGTGGATAGATTGGAGAGTTGGGGTTGTTCTCCATAGAAAAGAGAAACTTGAGATGAGATTTGATAGAGCTGTTCAAAATCATGAGGAGTCCGAACAGAGTAGATGTAGGAGTAAGAATGCAACACATAGGACATTCCATAGCGATGTCTGTTCAGTGTTTAATTGTACAAGTGAATTGACCATTTAATATTTTTAACTTACTTAACCCTTGTGTTCCCACAAATATCAAGCTAGCAAATTCAACAGTGGCCACTTTGACTTCATCTCATCGTGTTTTATCTACATTCTCACAGGATAGCAGGTATAACTGTAGTCATAAAATTCAACTGAAAATGGATCAGTTACATTGCTATTGCAGTCATTTCAGTCCATATTTACAGTACACACCGTACTTTACTTTTGTAATACGTTCATGGAGTATCTATTCATCCCACTGCAGCAAAATTTCACTGGCTCAACATTCTTACCAAATGCTAAAGCATTCTGCAATGCAAGGCTCACAATTTCAACACCAGATACATTTTTTTTTCATTCTCGCTGGTGTGTACTGATTCTCCGAGGGATTGCTGATGTTTATCCTCCACATGAGCAGTCGCCCTAATCTCGTGCCTGTCCTGCTCCCAAACCCGGTATCCACTTACATTAAGGCAAGTGATGCAGGAGCGTCTCAGTGGCTGAGGCACAGTGAGTGACCCAGGTTAATCCGACACTCCAGGGACAGTTTAAACAGAGCTTTACGCTGTATCTAACCAGTGTGGTACCGTCTCTGAGAGTGTTCGATGGGAATGGATAGACATGGAGAATTTATTCCTTCAAGTGGATAGCCAAGTGTTTTTGATTGGGAGAATATGGAGAGCTGAAGATGAATTGAATGACCTTGGAGTGAATGCCCATGGATCCCTGAAGGTAGCAGGACAGGTCCATAAATTGGTTAAGGAGGTGTATCCCCCAGGACCTGCGTTTACAGTTGCGACTGCTCAGTATTTCCCCCAGGCCCTATGTTTACAGTTGTGACAGTTCAATGTTTCCTCCAGGCCCTGTGATTAAGTTTGTGACAGTTCAGTATTTCCTCCAGGGCATGTGTTTAAAGTTATGACAGTTCAGTATTTCCCCCAGGACCTGTGTTTAAAGTTGTGACAGTTCAGTATTTCCTCCAGGGCATGTGTTTAAAGTTATGACAGTTCAGTATTTCCCCCAGGACCTGTGTTTAAAGTTGTGACAGCACAGTATTTCCCCCAGGCCCTGTGTTTAAAGTTGTGACAGCTCAGTATTTCCCCCAGGCCCTGTGTTTAAAGATGTGACAGCACAGTAGAGAAAGAAAATGTTGTCGAGGAGAATGCTGAGATTCAGAGTACTAGGCTGGATGGGATTGAGGTTCACAAGGAGGAGGTGTTAGCAATTTTGGAAAGTGCGAAAATAGATAAGTCCCCTGGGCCAGATGGGATTTATCCTAGGATTCTCTGGGAAGCCAGGGAGGAAATTGCAGAGCCTTTGTCGTTGATCTTTATGTCGTCATTGTCGACAGGAATAGTGCCGGAAGACTGGAGGATAGCAAATGTTGTCCCCTTGTTCAAGAAGGGGAGTAGAGACAGCCCTGGTAATTATAGACCTGTGAGCCTTACTTCGGTTGTGGGTAAAATGTTGGAAAAGGTTACAAGAGACAGGATTTATAATCATCTTGAAAAGAATAAGTACATTAGAGATAGTCAGCACGGTTTTGTGAAGGGTTGGTCGTGCCTCACAAACCTTATTGAGTTTTTTGAGAAGGTGACCAGACAGGTGGATGAGGGTAAAGCAGTGGATGTGGTGTATATGGATTTCAGTAAGGCGTTTGATAAGGTTCCCCATGGTAGGCTATTGTAGAAAATACGGAAGTATGGGGTAGAAGGTGATTTAGAGCTTTGGATCAGAAATTGGCTAGCTGAAAGAAGACAGAGGGTGGTGGTTGATGGCAAATGTTCATCCTGGAGTTTAGTTACTAGTGGTGTACCGCAAGGATCTGTTTTGGGGCCACTGCCGTTTGTCATTTTTATAAATGACCTGGAAGAGGGTGTGGAAGGGTGGGTTAGTAAATTTGCGGATGACACGAAGGTCGGTGGAGTTGTGGATAGTGCCGAAGGATGTTGTAGGGTACAGAGGGACACAGATAGGCTGCAGAGCTGGGCTGTGAGATGGCAAATGGAGTTTAATGTGGAAATGTGTGAGGTGATTCACTTTGGAAGGAGTAACAGCAATGCAGAGTACTGGGCTAATGGGAAGATTCTTGGTAGTGTAGATGAACAGAGAGATCTTGGTATCCAGGTACATAAATCCCTGAAGGTTGCTACCCAGGTTAATAGGGCTGTTAAGAAGGCATATGGTGTGTTAGCTTTTATTAGTAGGGGGATAGAGTTTCGGAGCCACGAGGTCATGCTGCAGCTGTACAAAACTCTGGTGAGGCCGGACCTGGAGTATTGCGTGCAGTTCTGGTCACCGCATTATAGGAAGGATGTGGAAGCTTTGGAAAGGGTGCAGAGGAGATTTACTAGGATGTTGCCTGGTATGCAGGGAAGGTCTTACGAGGAAAGGCTGAGGGACTTGGGGTTGTTTTCGTTAGAGAGAAGGAGGAGGAGAGGTGACTTAATAGAGACATATAAGATAATCAGAGGGTTAGATAGGGTGGATAGTGAGAGTCTTTTTCTTCGGATGGTGATGGCAAACACGAGGGGACATAGCTTTAAGTTGAGGGGGTGATAGATCTAGGACAGATGTCAGAGGTAGTTTCTTTACTCAGAGAGTAGTAAGGGCGTGGAACGCCCTGCCTGCAGCAGTAGTAGACTCGCCAACTTTCAGGGCATTTAAGTGGTCATTGGATAGACACATGGATGAAAATCGAATAGTGTAGGTCAGATGGTTTCACAGGTCGGCGCAACATCGAGGGCCGAAGGGCATGTACTGCGCTGCTATGTTCTAATTCTATTTATAATTCCCCCAGGCCCTGTGTTTACAGTTGTGACATTTCAGTATTTTCCCCAGGACCTTTCTTTAAAGTTGTGACGGATTAGCGATTCCTCCAGGCCCGGTGTTTACCATGTGGCAGCTCAATATTTCCTCCACGCCATGTCTTTAAAGTTGTGACAGTTCAGTATTTCCCCCTGGATCTGTGTTTAAAATTGTGACAGCTCAGTATTTCCCCCAGGGCCTGTCTTTAAAGTTGTGACAGCTCAGTATTTCCGCCAGGACCTGTGATTACGTATGGGACAGTTCAGTATTTCCTCCAGGGCATGTGTTTAAAGTTATGACACGTCAGTATTACCCCCAGGCCTTTATTTAAAGTTGTGACAGATCAGCGTTTGCCCCAGGCCCTGTTTTTACAGTTGTGACTATTCAGTATTTCCACCAGGCCCTGTGTTTACAGTTGTGACAGTTCAGTAATTCCCCCAGGCCCTGTGTTTACAGTTGTGACAGCTCATTATTTCACCCAGGACCTGTGTTTACAGTTGTGACAGCTCAGTATTTCACCCAGGCCCTGTGTTTCCAGTTGTGACAGCTCAGTATTTCACCCAGGACCTGTGTTTACAGTTGTGACAGCTCAGTATTTCACCCAGGACCTTTCTTTAAAGTTGTGACAGATTAATATTTCCTCCAGGGCTGTGTTTACAGTTGTGACAGCTCAGTATTTCACCCAGGCCCTGTGTTTACAGTTGTGACAGCTCAGTATTTCACCCAGGCCCTGTGTTTACAGTTGTGACAGCTCAGTATTTCACCCAGGCCCTGTGTTTCCAGTTGTGAAAGCTCAGTAATTCCCCCAGGAATCGTCTTTGTAGTTGTGACAGTTCAGTATTTCCCCCAAGACCTGTGTTTAAAGTTGTGACAGCTCCGTTATTCCCCCAGGATCTGTCATTACGTATGGGACAGCTCAGTATTTCCCCCAGGCCCTGTGCTTTAAGATGTGATAGCTCAGTATTTGCCAGAGCACCTGTGTTTAATGTTGTGACAGCTGAGTATTTCCCACCAAGACCTGCGTTTAATGCTGTGACAGCTCAGTATTTCCCCCAGGACCTTAGAATATTACAGCGCAGTACAGGCCCTTCGGCCCTCGATGTTGCGCCGACCTGTGAAACCATCTGACCTACACTATTCCATTTACATCCATATGTCTATCCAATGACCACTTAAATGCCCTGAAAGTTGGCGAGTCTACTACTGTTGCAGGCAGGGCGTTCCACGCCCTTACTACTCTCTGAGTAAAGAAACTACCTCTCACATCTGTCCTATATCTATCACCCCTCAACTTAAAGCTATGTCCCCTCGTGTTTGCCATCACCATCCGAGGAAAAAGACGCTCACTATCCACCCTATCTAACCCACTGGTTATCTTATATGTCTCTATTAAGTCACCTCTCCTCCTCCTTCTCTCCAACGAAAACAACCTCAAGTCCCTCAGCCTTTCCTCGTAAGACCTTCCCTCCATACCAGGCAACATCCTAGTAAATCTCCTCTGCACCCTTTCCAAAGCTTCCACATCCTTCCTATAATGCGGTGACCAGAACTGCACGCAATACTCCAGGTGCGGTCTCACCAGAGTTTTGTACAGCTGCAGCATGACCTCGTGGCTCCGAAACTCGATCCCCCTACTAATAAAAGCTAACACACCATATGCATTCTTAACAGCCCTATTACCCTGGGTGGCAACCTTCAGGGATTTATGTACCTGGACACCAAGATCTCTCTGCTCATCTACACTACCAAGAATCTTCCCATTAGCCCAGTACTCTGCAATCCTGTTACTCCTTCCAAAGTGAATCACCTCACACTTTTCCGCATTAAACTCCATTTGCCATCTCTCAGCCCAGCTCTGCAGCCTATCTCTGTCCCTCTGTACCCTACAACATCCTTCGGCACTATCCACAACTCCACCGACCTTAGTGTTATCTGCAAATTTACTAACCCACCCTTCTACACCCTCTTCCAGGTCCCAGCTGTTAGCTCGCTCTCGCACATCCGCTACAGTCAAGCTGCAGTCACCAAAAGTGTGCTAAAATATGTGACAGGTGAGTATTTCCCCCAGGACCTGCGTTTAAAGTTGTGACAACTCAGTATTTCCCACAGAACCTGTGTTTAAAGTTGTGACAACTCAGTATTTCCCCCAGGACCTTTCTTTAAAGTTGTGACAGTTCAGTATTTCCCGCAGAACCTGTGTTTAAAGTTGTGACAGTTCAGTATTTCCCCCAGGACCTGTGTTTAAAGTTGTGACAGTTCTGTATTTCCCCCAAGACCTGTGTTTAAAGTTGTGACAACTCAGTATTTCCCACAGAACCTGTGTTTAAAGTTGTGACAGCTCAGTATTTCCCGCAGAACCTGTGTTTAAAGTTGTGACAGTTCAGTATTTCCCCCAGGACCTGTGTTTAAAGTTGTGACAGTTCTGTATTTCCCCCAAGACCTGTGTTTAAAGTTGTGACAACTCAGTATTTCCCACAGAACCTGTGTTTAAAGTTGTGACAGCTCAGTATTTCCCCCAGGACCTGTGTCTACAATTGTGAAAGCTCAGTATTTCCCCCAGGACCTGTGTTTACAATTGTGACAGCTCAGTATTTCCCCCAGAACGTGTGTTTAAAGTTGTGAAAGCTCAGCATTTCCCCCAGGACCTGTCTTTGAAGTTGTGACAGCTCAGTATTTCCCGCAGAACCTGTGTTTAAAGTTGTGACAGTTCAGTATTTCCCCCAGGACCTGTGTTTAAAGTTGTGACAGTTCTGTATTTCCCCCAAGACCTGTGTTTAAAGTTGTGACAGTTCAGTATTTCCCGCAGAACCTGTGTTTAAAGTTGTGACAGTTCAGTATTTCCCACAGGACCTGTGTTTAAAGTTGTGACAGTTCAGTATTTCCCCCAGGACCTGTGTTTAAAGTTGTGACAGTTCTGTATTTCCCCCAAGACCTGTGTTTAAAGTTGTGACAGTTCAGTATTTCCCGCAGAACCTGTCTTTGAAGTTGTGACAGCTCAGTATTTCCCACAGGACCTGTGTTTAAAGTTGTGACAGCTCAGTATTTCCCCCAGGACCTGTGTTTAAATTTGTGACAGCTCAGTATTTCCCCCAGGACCTGTGTTTACAGTTGTGACAGCTCAGTATTTCCCACAGGACCTTTCTTTAAAGTTGTGACAGATTAGCGTTTCATCCAGGCCCTGTGTTTACAGTTGTGACAGCTCAGTATTTCACCCAGGCCTGTGTTTACAGTGTAGCAGTTCAGTAATTCCCCTAGGCCCGGTGTTTAAAGTTGTGACAGTTCAGTGTTTCCGCAGGGACCTGTGTTTAAAGTTGTGACAGTTCAGTATTTCGGCAAGGACCTGTGTTTAAAGTTGTGACAGCTCAGTATTTCCCCCAAGACCTGTGTTTAAAGCTGTGACAGTTCAGTATTTCCCCCAAGACCTGTGTTTAATGTTGTGACAGTTCAGTATTTCCACCAAGACCTGTGTTTCAAGTTGTGACAGTTCAGTATAACACCGAGAACCTGTGTTTAAAGATGTGACAGCTCAGTATTTCCCCCAGGACCTGTGTTTCAAGTTGTGACAGTTCAGTATTTCCCCCAGGCCCTGTCTTTAAAGTTGTAACAGCTCAGTATTTGCCCCAAGACCTTTGTTTACAATTGTGACAGCTCAGTATTTCCCCCAGAACCTGTGTTTAAAGTTGTGACAGCTCAGTATTTCCCCCAGGACCTGTGTTTCAAGTTGTGACAGCTCAGTATTTCCCCCAGGACCTGTGTTTCAAGTTGTGACAGTTCAGTATTTCCCCCAAGACCTGTGTTTAAAGTTGTGACAGCTCAGTATTTCCCCCAGGACCTGTGTTTCAAGTTGTGACAGCTCAGTATTTCCCCCAGGACCTGTGTTTCAAGTTGTGACAGTTCAGTATTTCCCCCAAGACCTGTGTTTAAATTTGTGAGAGTTCAGTATTTCCCCCAGGACCTGTGTTTCAAGTTGTGACAGCTCAGTATTTCCCCCAGGACCTGTGTTTCAAGTTGTGACAGTTCAGTATTTCCCCCAAGACCTGTGTTTAAATTTGTGAGAGTTCAGTATTTCCCCCAGGACCTGTGTTTCAAGTTGTGACAGCTCAGTATTTCCCCCAGGACCTGTGTTTCAAGTTGTGACAGCTCAGTATTTCTTCCAAGACCTGTGTTTACAATTGTGACAGCTCAGTATTTGCACAATGACCTGTCTTTCAAGTTGTGACAGCTCAGTATTTCTTCCAGGAGCTTTGGTTAAAGTTGGGACAGCACAGTTTTTCGCCCAGGCACTTTGTATACCATTGTGACAGTTCAGTGTTTCCTCCAGGCCCTGTGTTTACAATTGTGACTGTTCAGTATTTTCTCCATGGCATGTGTTTAAAGTTGTAACAGCTCAGTATTTGCCCCAAGACCTTTGTTTACAATTGTGACAGCTCAGTATTTCCCCCAGAACCTGTGTTTAAAGTTGTGACAGCTCAGTATTTCCCCCAGGACCTGTGTTTCAAGTTGTGACAGCTCAGTATTTCCCCCAGGACCTGTGTTTCAAGTTGTGACAGTTCAGTATTTCCCCCAAGACCTGTGTTTAAAGTTGTGACAGCTCAGTATTTCCCCCAGGACCTGTGTTTCAAGTTGTGACAGCTCAGTATTTCCCCCAGGACCTGTGTTTCAAGTTGTGACAGTTCAGTATTTCCCCCAAGACCTGTGTTTAAATTTGTGAGAGTTCAGTATTTCCCCCAGGACCTGTGTTTCAAGTTGTGACAGCTCAGTATTTCCCCCAGGACCTGTGTTTCAAGTTGTGACAGTTCAGTATTTCCCCCAAGACCTGTGTTTAAATTTGTGAGAGTTCAGTATTTCCCCCAGGACCTGTGTTTCAAGTTGTGACAGCTCAGTATTTCCCCCAGGACCTGTGTTTCAAGTTGTGACAGCTCAGTATTTCTTCCAAGACCTGTGTTTACAATTGTGACAGCTCAGTATTTGCACAATGACCTGTCTTTCAAGTTGTGACAGCTCAGTATTTCTTCCAGGAGCTTTGGTTAAAGTTGGGACAGCACAGTATTTCGCCCAGGCACTTTGTATACCATTGTGACAGTTCAGTGTTTCCTCCAGGCCCTGTGTTTACAATTGTGACTGTTCAGTATTTTCTCCATGGCATGTGTTTAAAGTTGTGACAGTTCAGTATTTCCCCCAGAACCTGTCTTTAAAGTTGTGACAGCTCAGTATTTCCCCGAGAACCTGTGTTTAAAGATGTGACGATTCAGTATTTCCCCCAGGACCTGTGTTTAAATCTGTGACAGTTCAGTATTTCACCCAAGACCTGTGTTTAAATCTGTGACAGCTCAGTATTTCCCCAAAGACATGTGTTTAATGCTGTGACAGCTCAGTATTTCCCCCAGGACCTGTCTTTGAAGTTCTGACAGTTCAGTATTTCCCCCAGGCCCTGTGTTTAAAGCTGTGACAGCTCAGTAATTCCTCCAGGCCCTGTGTTTACAGTTGTGACAGATCAGTGTTTGCCCCAGGCCCTGTGTTTAAAGCTGTGACAGCTCAGTAATTCCTCCATGCCCTGTGTTTACAGTTGTGACAGATCAGTGTTTGCCCCAGGCCCTGTGTTTAAAGCTGTGACAGCTCAGTAATTCCTCCAGGCCCTGTGTTTACAGTTGTGACAGATCAGTGTTTGCCCCAGGCCCCGTGTTTACAGTTGTGACAGTTCAGAAATTCCCCCAGGCCCTGTCTTTACAGTTGTGACAACTCAGTATTTCCCCCATTACCTTTCTTTAAAGTTGTGACAGATTAGCGTTTCCTCCAGGGCCTTTGTTTACCGTTGTGACAGTTCAGTATTTGACCCAGGCCCTGTGTTTACACTTTTGACAGCTCAGTATTTCCTCCAGGATCTGTTTTTACAGTTGTGACAGTTCAGTATTTGACCCAGGCCCTGTGTTTACACTTTTGACAGCTCAGTATTTCCTCCAGGATCTGTGTTTACTGTTATGACAGTTCAGCATTTCCTCCAGGCCCTGTGTTTACAGTTTTGACAGCTCAGTATTTCCTCCAGGATCTGTGTTTACAGTTATGACAGTTCAGTATTTCCTCCAGGCCCTGTGTTTACAGTTTTGACAGCTCAGCATTTCCCCCAGGACCTGTGTTTAAAGTTGTGACAGCTCATTATTTCCCCCAAGACCTGCCTTTAATGTTGTGACAGTTCAGTCTTCCTTCCAGGCCCTGTGTTTACAATTGTGACAGCTCAGTATTTCCCCAAGACCTGTGTTTAAAGTTGTGACAGTTCAGTATTTCCACCAGGACCTGTGTTTAATGCTGTTACAGTTCAGTGTTTCCCCCAAGACCTGTGTTTACAGTTGTGACAGTTCAGTATTTCCCCCAGTACCTGTGTTTAAAGTTGTGACAGTTCAGTGTTTCCCCCAAGACCTGTGTTTAAAGTTGTGACAGTTCAGTATTTCCCCCAGTACCTGTGTTTAAATTTGTGACAGTTCAGTATTTCCTCCAGGCCCTGTGTTTAAATTTGTGACAGTTCAGTATTTCCTCCAGGCCTGGTGTTTAAATTTGTGAAAGTTCAGTATTTCCTCCAGGCCCTGTGTTTAAATTTGTGACAGTTCAGTATTTCCTCCAGGCCTGGTGTTTAAATTTGTGACAGTTCAGTATTTCCTCCAGTACCTGTGTTTAAATTTGTGACAGTTCAGTGTTTCCCCCAAGACCTGTGTTTAAATTTGTGACAGTTCAGTATTTCCCCCAAGACCTGTGTTTAAATTTGTGACAGTTCAGTATTTCCTCCAGGCCTTGTGTTTAAATTTGTGACAGTTCAGTGTTTCCCCCAAGACCTGTGTTTACAGTTGTGACAGTTCAGTATTTCCCCCAGTACCTGTGTTTAAAGTTGTGACAGTTCAGTATTTCCCCCAGTACCTGTGTTTAAATTTGTGACAGTTCAGTGTTTCCCCCAAGACCTGTGTTTAAATTTGTGACAGTTCAGTATTTCCCCCAAGACCTGTGTTTAAATTTGTGACAGTTCAGTATTTCCTCCAGGCCTTGTGTTTAAATTTGTGAAAGTTCAGTATTTCCTCCAGGCCTGGTGTTTAAATTTGTGACAGTTCAGTATTTCCCCCAAGACCTGTGTTTAAATTTGTGACAGTTCAGTATTTCCCCCAGTACCTGTGTTTAAATTTGTGACAGTTCAGTATTTCCTCCAGGCCCGGTGTTTAAATTTGTGACAGTTCAGTATTTCCTCCAGGACCTATCTTTAAAGTTGTGACAGCTCAGTATTTTCCCCAGGTCCTGTGTTTAAAGTTGCGACAGCTCAGTATTTCCACCAGGACCTGTGTTTAATGCTGTTACAGTTCAGTGTTTCCCCCAAGACCTGTGTTTACAGTTGTGACAGCTCCGTATTTCACCCAGGACCTGTGTTAAAAGTTGTGCCAGCTCAGTGTTTCCGCAAGGACCTGTGTTTAAAGATGTGACAGTTCAGTATTTCCCCCAGGACCTGTCTTTAAAGTTGTGACAGTTCAGTAATTCCCCCAGGATCTTTCTTTAAAGTTGTGACAGATTAGCGTTTCATCCAGGCCCTGTGTTTACAGTTGTGACAGCTCAGTATTTCACCCAGGCCTGTGTTTACAGTGTGACAGTTCAGTGTTTCCGCAAGGACCTGTGTTTAAAGTTGTGACAGTTCAGTGTTTCCGCAAGGACCTGTGTTTAAAGTTGTGACAGTTCAGTATTTCGGCAAGGACCTGTGTTTAAAGTTGTGACAGCTCAGTATTTCCCCCAAGACCTGTGTTCAAAGCTGTGACAGTTCAGTATTTCCCCCAAGACCTGTGTTTAATGTTGTGACAGTTCAGTATTTCCACCAAGACCTGTGTTTCAAGTTGTGACAGTTCAGTATTTCCCCCAGGCCCTGTCTTTAAAGTTGTAACAGCTCAGTATTTGCCCCAAGACCTTTGTTTACAATTGTGACAGCTCAGTATTTCCCCCAGGACCTGTGTTTAAAGTTGTGACAGCTCAGTATTTCCCCCAAGACCTGTGTTTAAAGTTGTGACAGCTCAGTATTTCCCCCAGGACCTGTGTTTCGAAGTTGTGACAGCTCAGTATTTCCCCCAGGACCTGTGTTTCAAGTTGTGACAGTTCAGTATTTCCCCCAAGACCTGTGTTTAAAGTTGTGACAGCTCAGTATTTCCCCCAGGACCTGTGTTTAAAGATGTGACAGCTCAGTATTTCTTCCAGGCCCTGTGTTTACAATTGTGACAGCTCAGTATTTCCCCCAAGACCTGTCTTTCAAGTTGTGACAGCTCAGTATTTCTTCCAGGAGCTTTGGTTAAAGTTGGGACAGCACAGTATTTCGCCCATGCACTTTGTATACCATTGTGACAGTTCAGTGTTTCCTCCAGGCCCTGTGTTTAAAGTTGTGACAGTTCAGTATTTCACCCAAGACCTGTGTTTAAATCTGTGACAGATCAGTGTTTGCCCCAGGCCCCGTGTTTACAGTTGTGACAGTTCAGAAATTCCCCCAGGCCCTGTCTTTACTGTTGTGACAGCTCAGTATTTCCCCCATTACCTTTCTTTAAAGTTGTGACAGATTAGCGTTTCCTCCAGGGCCTTTGTTTACCATTGTGGCAGTTCAGTATTTGACCCAGGCCCTGTGTTTACACTTTTGACAGCTCAGTATTTCCTCCAGGATCTGTGTTTACTGTTATGACAGTTCAGTATTTCCTCCAGGCCCTGTGTTTACAGTTGTGACAGTTCAGTATTTGACCCAGGCCCTGTGTTTACACTTTTGACAGCTCAGTATTTCCTCCAGGATCTGTGTTTACTGTTATGACAGTTCAGTATTTCCTCCAGGCCCTGTGTTTACAGTTGTGACAGTTCAGTATTTGACCCAGGCCCTGTGTTTACACTTTTGACAGCTCAGTATTTCATCCAGGCCCTGTGTTTAAAGTTGTGACAGTTCAGTATTTCCCTCAGGCCCTGTGTTTAAAGTTGTGACAGCTCAGTATTTCCCCCAGGCCTTGTGTTTAAAGTTGTGACAGCTCAGTATTTCCCCCAGGCCTTGTGTTTAAAGTTGTGACAGCTCAGTATTTCCCCCAGGCCCTGTGTTTAAAGTTGTGACAGCTCAGTATTTCCCCCAGGCCCTGTGTTTAAAGTTGTGACAGCTCAGTATTTCCCCCAGGCCCTGTGTTTAAAGTTGTGACAGTTCAGTATTTCCCCCAGGACCTGTGTTTAAAGTTCTGACAGTTCAGTATTTCCTCCAGGACCTGTCTTTAAAGTTGTGACAGTTCATTCTTTCCCCCAGGCCCTGTGTTTAATGTTCTGACAGTTCAGTATTTCCTCCAGGACCTGTCTTTAAAGTTGTGACAGTTCATTATTTCCCCCAGTACCTGTGTTTACAGTTGTGAGAGCTCAGTATTTCCCCCAGGCCCTGTGTTTAATGTTCTGACAGTTCAGTATTTCCTCCAGGACCTGTCTTTAAAGTTGTGACAGTTCATTAGTTGCCCCAGTACCTGTGTTTAAAGATGTGAAAGTTCATTGTTTCCCCCAAGACCTGCCTTTAATGTTGTGACAGTTCAGTCTTCCTTCCAGGCCCTGTGTTTACAATTGTGACAGCTCAGTATTTCCCCAAGACCTGTGTTTAAAGTTGTGACAGCTCCGTATTTCTTCCAGGCCCTGTGTTAAAAGTTGTGCCAGCTCAGTATTTCTTCCAGGCCCTGTGTTTACAATTGTGACAGCTCAGTATTTCCCCCAAGACCTGTGTTTAATGTTGTGACAGTTCAGTAATTCCACCAAGACCTGTGTTTCAAGTTGGACAGTTCAGTATTTCCCCCAGGCCCTGTGTTTAAATTTGTGACAGTTCAGTATTTCCTCCAGGCCTTGTGTTTCAAGTTGTGACAGTTCAGTATTTCCTCCAGGCCCTGTGTTTAAATTTGTGACAGTTCAGTATTTCCTCCAGGCCCTGTGTTTAAATTTGTGACAGTTCAGTATTTCCTCCAGGCCCTGTGTTTAATGTTGTGACAGTTCAGTATTTCCTCCAGGCCTTGTGTTTAAATTTGTGACAGTTCAGTATTTCCTCCAGGCCTTGTGATTAAATTTGTGACAGTTCAGTATTTCCTCCAGGCCTTGTGTTTAAATTTGTGACAGTTCAGTATTTCCTCCAGGCCTTGTGTTTAAATTTGTGACAGTTCAGTATTTCCTCCAGGCCTTGTGTTTAAATTTGTGACAGTTCAGTATTTCCTCCAGGCCCTGTGTTTAAATTTGTGACAGTTCAGTATTCCCTCCAGGCCTTGTGTTTAAATTTGTGACAGTTCAGTATTTCCTCCAGGCCCTGTGTTTAAATTTGTGACAGTTCAGTATTTCCTCCAGGCCTTGTGTTTAAATTTGTGACAGTTCAGTATTTCCTCCAGGCCTTGTGTTTAAATTTGTGACAGTTCAGTATTCCCTCCAGGCCTTGTGTTTAAATTTGTGACAGTTCAGTATTTCCTCCAGGCCCTATGTTTAAATTTGTGACAGTTCAGTATTTCCCCAAGGCCCTGTGTTTAAATTTGTGACAGTTCAGTATTTCCTCCAGGCCCTGTGTTTAAATTTGTGACAGTTCAGTATTTCCTCCAGGCCCTGTGTTTAAATTTGTGACAGTTCAGTATTCCCTCCAGGCCTTGTGTTTAAATTTGTGACAGTTCAGTATTTCCTCCAGGCCCTGTGTTTAAATTTGTGACAGTTCAGTATTTCCTCCAGGCCTTGTGTTTAAATTTGTGACAGTTCAGTATTTCCTCCAGGCCTTGTGTTTAAATTTGTGACAGTTCAGTATTTCCTCCAGGCCTTGTGTTTAAATTTGTGACAGTTCAGTATTTCCTCCAGGCCCTGTGTTTAAATTTGTGACAGTTCAGTATTTCCTCCAGGCCTTGTGTTTAAATTTGTGACAGTTCAGTATTTCCTCCAGGCCTTGTGTTTAAATTTGTGACAGTTCAGTATTTCCTCCAGGCCCTGTGTTTAAATTTGTGACAGTTCAGTATTTCCTCCAGGCCTTGTGTTTAAATTTGTGACAGTTCAGTATTTCCTCCAGGCCCTGTGTTTAAATTTGTGACAGTTCAGTATTTCCTCCAGGCCCTGTGTTTAATGTTGTGACAGTTCAGTATTTCCTCCAGGCCTTGTGTTTAAATTTGTGACAGTTCAGTATTTCCTCCAGGCCCTGTGTTTAAATTTGTGACAGTTCAGTATTTCCTCCAGTCCCTGTGTTTAATGTTGTGACAGTTCAGTATTTCCTCCAGGCCTTGTGTTTAAATTTGTGACAGTTCAGTATTTCCTCCAGACCTTGTGTTTAAATTTGTGACAGTTCAGTATTTCCTCCAGACCTTGTGTTTAAATTTGTGACAGTTCAGTATTTCCTCCAGGCCCTGTGTTTAAATTTGTGACCGTTCAGTATTTCGTCCAGACCCTGTGTTTAAATTTGTGACAGTTCAGTATTTCCTCCAGACCTTGTGTTTAAATTTGTGACAGTTCAGTATTTCCTCCAGGCCCTGTGTTTAAATTTGTGACAGTTCAGTATTTCCTCCAGGCCCTGTGTTTAAATTTGTGACAGTTCAGTATTTCCTCCAGGCCTTGTGTTTAAATTTGTGACAGTTCAGTATTTCCTCCAGGCCCTATGTTTAAATTTGTGACCGTTCAGTATTTCCTCCAGGCCTTGTGTTTAAATTTGTGACAGTTCAGTATTTCCTCCAGGCCCTGTGTTTAAATTTGTGACCGTTCAGTATTTCCTCCAGGCCTTGTGTTTAAATTTGTGACCGTTCAGTATTTCCTCCAGGCCTTGTGTTTAAATTTGTGACAGTTCAGTATTTCCTCCAGGCCTTGTGTTTAAATTTGTGACAGTTCAGTATTTCCTCCAGGCCCTGTGTTTAAATTTGTGACAGTTCAGTATTTACTCCAGGCTTTGTGTTTAAATTTGTGACAGTTCAGTATTTCCTCCAGGCCTTGTGTTTAAATTTGTGACCGTTCAGTATTTCCTCCAGGCCTTGTGTTTAAATTTGTGACAGTTCAGTATTTCCTCCAGGCCTTGTGTTTAAATTTGTGACAGTTCAGTATTTCCTCCAGGCCCTGTGTTTAAATTTGTGACAGTTCAGTATTTACTCCAGGCTTTGTGTTTAAATTTGTGACAGTTCAGTATTTCCTCCAGACCCTGTGTTTAAATTTGTGACAGTTCAGTATTTCCTCCAGGCCTTGTGTTTAAATTTGTGACAGTTCAGTATTTCCTCCAGGCCCTGTGTTTAAATTTGTGACAGTTCAGTATTCCCTCCAGGCCCTGTGTTTAAATTTGTGACAGTTCAGTATTTCCTCCAGGCCTTGTGTTTAAATTTGTGACAGTTCAGTATTTCCTCCAGGCCTTGTGTTTAAATTTGTGACAGTTCAGTATTTCCTCCAGGCCTTGTGTTTAAATTTGTGACAGTTCAGTATTTCCTCCAGGCCTTGTGTTTAAATTTGTGACAGTTCAGTATTTCCCCCAGTACCTGTGTTTAAATTTGTGACAGTTCAGTATTTACTCCAGGCCCTGTGTTTAAATTTGTGACAGTTCAGTATTTCCCTCCAGGCCTTGTCTTTAAAGTTGTTACAGTTCAGTATTTACTCCAGGCCCTGTGTTTAAATTTGTGACAGTTCAGTATTTCCTCCAGGCCCAGTGTTTAAATTTGTGACAGTTCAGTATTTCCTCCAGGCCCTGTGTTTAAATTTGTGACAGTTCAGTATTTCCTCCAGGCCCTGTGTTTAAATTTGTGACAGTTCAGTATTTCCTCCAGACCCTGTGTTTAAATTTGTGACAGTTCAGTATTTCCTCCAGGCCTTGTGTTTAAATTTGTGACAGTTCAGTATTTCCTCCAGGCCTTGTGTTTAAATTTGTGACAGTTCAGTATTTCCTCCAGGCCCTGTGTTTAAATTTGTGACAGTTCAGTATTTACTCCAGGCCTTGTGTTTAAATTTGTGACAGTTCAGTATTTCCTCCAGCCCCTGTGTTTAAATTTGTGACAGTTCAGTATTTACTCCAGGCCTTGTGTTTAAATTTGTGGCAGTTCCGTATTTCCCCCAGGCCTTGTGTTTAAATTTGTGACAGTTCAGTATTTCCTCCAGGCCTTGTGTTTAAATTTGTGACAGTTCAGTATTTCCCCCAGGCCTTGTGTTTAAATTTGTGACAGTTCAGTATTTCCTCCAGGCCCTGTGATTACATTTGTGACAGTTCAGTATTCCCTCCAGGCCTTGTGTTTAAATTTGTGAGAGTTCAGTATTTCCTCCAGGCCCTGTGATTACATTTGTGACAGTTCAGTATTCCCTCCAGGCCTTGTGTTTAAATTTGTGAGAGTTCAGTATTTCCTCCAGGCCCTGTGATTACATTTGTGACAGTTCAGTATTTCCTCCAGGCCTTGTGTTTAAATTTGTGACAGTTCAGTATTTCCTCCAGGCCCTGTGATTACATTTGTGACAGTTCAGTATTCCCTCCAGGCCTTGTGTTTAAATTTGTGACAGTTCAGTATTTCCCCCAGGCCTTGTGTTTAAATTTGTGACAGTTCAGTATTTCCTCCAGGCCCTGTGATTACATTTGTGACAGTTCAGTATTCCCTCCAGGCCTTGTGTTTAAATTTGTGAGAGTTCAGTATTTCCTCCAGGCCCTGTGATTACATTTGTGACAGTTCAGTATTCCCTCCAGGCCTTGTGTTTAAATTTGTGACAGTTCAGTATTTACTCCAGGCCCTGTGTTTAAATTTGTGACAGTTCAGTATTTCCTCCAGGCCTTGTGTTTAAATTTGTGACAGTTCAGTATTTCCTCCAGGCCCTGTGATTACATTTGTGACAGTTCAGTATTCCCTCCAGGCCTTGTGTTTAAATTTGTGAGAGTTCAGTATTTCCTCCAGGCCCTGTGATTACATTTGTGACAGTTCAGTATTCCCTCCAGGCCTTGTGTTTAAATTTGTGACAGTTCAGTATTTCCTCCAGGCCTTGTGTTTAAATTTGTGACAGTTCAGTATTTCCTCCAGGCCCTGTGTTTAAATTTGTGACAGTTCAGGATTTCCTCCAGGCCCTGTGTTTAAATTTGTGACAGTTCAGTATTTCCTCCAGGCCCTGTGTTTAAATTTGTGACAGTTCAGTCTTTACTCCAGGCCCTGTGTTTAATGTTGTGACAGTTCAGTATTTCCTCCAGGCCTTGTGTTTAAATTTGTGACAGTTCAGTATTTCCTCCAGGCCTTGTGTTTAAATTTGTGACAGTTCAGTATTTCCTCCAGGCCTTGTGTTTAAATTTGTGACAGTTCAGTATTTCCTCCAGGCCTTGTGTTTAAATTTGTGACAGTTCAGTATTTCCTCCAGGCCTTGTGTTTAAATTTGTGACAGTTCAGTATTTCCTCCAGGCCTTGTGTTTAAATTTGTGACAGTTCAGTATTTCCTCCAGGCCTTGTGTTTAAATTTGTGAGAGTTCAGTATTCCCTCCAGGCCTTGTGTTTAAATTTGTGACAGTTCAGTATTTCCTCCAGGCCTTGTGTTTAAATTTGTGACAGTTCAGTATTTCCTCCAGGCCTTGTGTTTAAATTTGTGACAGTTCAGTATTTCCTCCAGGCCTTGTGTTTAAATTTGTGACAGTTCAGTATTTCCTCCAGGCCTTGTGTTTAAATTTGTGACAGTTCAGTATTTCCCTCCAGGCCTTGTGTTTAAATTTGTGACAGTTCAGTATTTACTCCAGGCCCTGTGTTTAAATTTGTGACAGTTCAGTATTTCCTCCAGGCCTTGTGTTTAAATTTGTGACAGTTCAGTATTTCCTCCAGGCCCTGTGTTTAAATTTGTGACAGTTCAGTATTTCCTCCAGACCCTGTGTTTAAATTTGTGACAGTTCAGTATTTCCTCCAGGCCTTGTGTTTAAATTTGTGACAGTTCAGTATTTCCTCCAGGCCCTGTGTTTAAATTTGTGACAGTTCAGTATTTCCTCCAGGCCCTGTGTTTAAATTTGTGACAGTTCAGTATTTCCTCCAGGCCCTGTGTTTAAATTTGTGACAGTTCAGTATTTCCTCCAGGCCTTGTGTTTAAATTTGTGACAGTTCAGTATTTCCTCCAGGCCTTGTGTTTAAATTTGTGACAGTTCAGTATTTCCTCCAGGCCCTGTGTTTATATTTGTGACAGTTCAGTATTCCCTCCAGGCCTTGTGTTTAAATTTGTGACAGTTCAGTATTTCCTCCAGGCCCAGTGTTTAAATTTGTGACAGTTCAGTATTTCCTCCAGGCCTTGTGTTTAAATTTGTGACAGTTCAGTATTTCCTCCAGGCCCTGTGTTTAAATTTGTGACAGTTCAGTATTTCCTCCAGGCCCAGTGTTTAAATTTGTGACAGTTCAGTATTTCCTCCAGGCCTTGTGTTTAAATTTGTGACAGTTCAGTATTTCCTCCAGGCCCTGTGTTTAAATTTGTGACAGTTCAGTATTTCCTCCAGGCCCAGTGTTTAAATTTGTGACAGTTCAGTATTTCCTCCAGACCCTGTGTTTAAATTTGTGACAGTTCAGTATTTCCTCCAGGCCTTGTGTTTAAATTTGTGACAGTTCAGTATTTCCTCCAGGCCTTGTGTTTAAATTTGTGACAGTTCTGTATTTCCTCCAGGCCTTGTGTTTCAAGTTGTGACAGTTCAGTATTTCCCCCAGTACCTGTGTTTAAATTTGTGACAGTTCAGTATTTCCTCCAGGCCTTGTGTTTAAATTTGTGACAGTTCAGTATTTACTCCAGGCCCTGTGTTTAAATTTGTGACAGTTCAGTATTTCCCTCCAGGCCTTGTGTTTAAAGTTGTTACAGTTCAGTATTTACTCCAGGCCCTGTGTTTAAATTTGTGACAGTTCAATATTTCCCTCCAGGCCTTGCGTTTAAATTTGTGACAGTTCAGTATTTCCTCCAGGCCCTATGTTTAAATTTGTGACAGTACAGTATTTCCTCCAGGCCTTGTGTTTAAATTTGTGACAGGTCAGTATTTCCCTCCAGGCCTTGTGTTTAAATTTGTGACAGTTCAGTATTTCCTCCAGGCCTTGTGTTTAAATTTGTGACAGTTCAGTATTTCCTCCAGACCCTGTGTTTAAATTTGTGACAGTTCAGTATTTCCTCCAGGCCTTGTGTTTAAATTTGTGACAGTTCAGTATTTCCCTCCAGGCCCTGTGTTTAAATTTGTGACAGTTCAGTATTTCCCCCAGGCCTTGTGTTTAAATTTGTGACAGTTCAGTATTCCCTCCAGGCCTTGTGTTTAAATTTGTGACAGTTCAGTATTCCCTCCAGGCCTTGTGTTTAAATTTGTGACAGTTCAGTATTTCCTCCAGACCTTGTGTTTAAATTTGTGACAGTTCAGTATTTCCTCCAGGCCTTGTGTTTAAATTTGTGACAGTTCAGTATTTCCTCCAGGCCTTGTGTTTAAATTTGTGACAGTTCAGTATTTCCCTCCAGGCCCTGTGTTTAAATTTGTGACAGTTCAGTATTTCCCCCAGGCCTTGTGTTTAAATTTGTGACAGTTCAGTATTCCCTCCAGACCCTGTGTTTAAATTTGTGACAGTTCAGTATTTCCCTCCAGGCCCTGTGTTTAAATTTGTGACAGTTCAGTATTTCCCCCAGGCCTTGTGTTTAAATTTGTGACAGTTCAGTATTCCCTCCAGACCCTGTGTTTAAATTTGTGACAGTTCAGTATTTCCTCCAGGCCTTGTGTTTAAATTTGTGACAGTTCAGTATTTCCTCCAGGCCCTGTGTTTAAATTTGTGACAGTTCAGTATTTACTCCAGGCCTTGTGTTTAAATTTGTGACAGTTCAGTATTTCCTCCAGGATTTGTGTTTAAATTTGTGACAGTTCAGTATTTCCTCCAGGCCTTGTGTTAAATTTGTGACAGTTCAGTATTTCCTCCAGGCCTTGTGTTTAAATTTGTGACAGTTCAGTATTTCCTCCAGGCCTTGTGTTTAAATTTGTGACAGTTCTGTATTTCCTCCAGGCCTTGTGTTTCAAGTTGTGACAGTTCAGTATTTCCCCCAGTACCTGTGTTTAAATTTGTGACAGTTCAGTATTTCCTCCAGGCCTTGTGTTTAAATTTGTGACAGTTCAGTATTTACTCCAGGCCCTGTGTTTAAATTTGTGACAGTTCAGTATTTCCCTCCAGGCCTTGTGTTTAAAGTTGTTACAGTTCAGTATTTACTCCAGGCCCTGTGTTTAAATTTGTGACAGTTCAATATTTCCCTCCAGGCCTTGCGTTTAAATTTGTGACAGTTCAGTATTTCCTCCAGGCCCTATGTTTAAATTTGTGACAGTACAGTATTTCCTCCAGGCCTTGTGTTTAAATTTGTGACAGGTCAGTATTTCCCTCCAGGCCTTGTGTTTAAATTTGTGACAGTTCAGTATTTCCTCCAGGCCTTGTGTTTAAATTTGTGACAGTTCAGTATTTCCTCCAGGCCTTGTGTTTAAATTTGTGACAGTTCAGTATTTCCCTCCAGGCCCTGTGTTTAAATTTGTGACAGTTCAGTATTTCCCCCAGGCCTTGTGTTTAAATTTGTGACAGTTCAGTATTCCCTCCAGGCCTTGTGTTTAAATTTGTGACAGTTCAGTATTCCCTCCAGGCCTTGTGTTTAAATTTGTGACAGTTCAGTATTTCCTCCAGACCTTGTGTTTAAATTTGTGACAGTTCAGTATTTCCTCCAGGCCTTGTGTTTAAATTTGTGACAGTTCAGTATTTCCTCCAGGCCTTGTGTTTAAATTTGTGACAGTTCAGTATTTCCCTCCAGGCCCTGTGTTTAAATTTGTGACAGTTCAGTATTTCCCCCAGGCCTTGTGTTTAAATTTGTGACAGTTCAGTATTCCCTCCAGACCCTGTGTTTAAATTTGTGACAGTTCAGTATTTCCCTCCAGGCCCTGTGTTTAAATTTGTGACAGTTCAGTATTTCCCCCAGGCCTTGTGTTTAAATTTGTGACAGTTCAGTATTCCCTCCAGACCCTGTGTTTAAATTTGTGACAGTTCAGTATTTCCTCCAGGCCTTGTGTTTAAATTTGTGACAGTTCAGTATTTCCTCCAGGCCCTGTGTTTAAATTTGTGACAGTTCAGTATTTACTCCAGGCCTTGTGTTTAAATTTGTGACAGTTCAGTATTTCCTCCAGGATTTGTGTTTAAATTTGTGACAGTTCAGTATTTCCTCCAGGCCTTGTGTTAAATTTGTGACAGTTCAGTATTTCCTCCAGGCCTTGTGTTTAAATTTGTGACAGTTCAGTATTTCCTCCAGGCCTTGTGTTTAAATTTGTGACAGTTCAGTATTTCCCCCAGGCCTTGTGTTTAAATTTGTGACAGTTCAGTATTTCCTCCAGGCTCTGTGATTACATTTGTGACAGTTCAGTATTCCCTCCAGGCCTTGTGTTTAAATTTGTGACAGTTCAGTATTTCCCCCAGGCCTTGTGTTTAAATTTGTGACAGTTCAGTATTTCCTCCAGGCCCTGTGTTTAAATTTGTGACAGTTCAGTATTTCCTCCAGGCCCTGTGATTACATTTGTGACAGTTCAGTATTCCCTCCAGGCCTTGTGTTTAAATTTGTGACAGTTCAGTATTTCCTCCAGGCCTTGTGTTTAAATTTGTGACTGTTCAGTATTTCCTCCAGGCCCTGTGTTTAAATTTGTGACAGTTCAGTATTTCCTCCAGACCCTGTGTTTAAATTTGTGACAGTTCAGTATTTCCTCCAGGCCCTGTGTTTAAATTTGTGACAGTTCAGTATTTCTCCAGGCCTTGTGTTTAAATTTGTGACAGTTCAGTATTTCCTCCAGGCCTTGTGTTTAAATTTGTGACAGTTCAGTATTTCCTCCAGGCCTTGTGTTTAAATTTGTGACAGTTCAGTATTTCCTCCAGGCCTTGTGTTTACATTTGTGACAGTTCAGTATTTCCTCCAGGCCCTGTGTTTATATTTGTGACAGTTCAGTATTCCCTCCAGGCCTTGTGTTTAAATTTGTGACAGTTCAGTATTTCCTCCAGGCCCTGTGTTTAAATTTGTGACAGTTCAGTATTTCCTCCAGGCCCAGTGTTTAAATTTGTGACAGTTCAGTATTTCCTCCAGGCCTTGTGTTTAAATTTGTGACAGTTCAGTATTTCCTCCAGGCCTTGTGTTTAAATTTGTGACAGTTCAGTCTTTAATCCAGGCCCTGTGTTTAATGTTGTGACAGTTCAGTATTTCCTCCAGGCCTTGTGTTTAAATTTGTGACAGTTCAGTATTTCCTCCAGGCCCTGTGTTTAAATTTGTGACAGTTCAGTCTTTACTCCAGGCCCTGTGTTTAACGTTGTGACAGTTCAGTATTTCCTCCAGGCCTTGTGTTTAAATTTGTGACAGTTCAGTATTTCCTCCAGGCCCTGTGTTTAAATTTGTGACAGTTCAGTATTTCCTCCAGGCCTTGTGTTTAAATTTGTGACAGTTCAGTATTTCCTCCAGGCCTTGTGTTTAAATTTGTGACAGTTCAGTATTTCCTCCAGGCCTTGTGTTTAAATTTGTGACAGTTCAGTATTTCCTCCAGGCCCTGTGTTTAAATTTGTGACAGTTCAGTATTTCCTCCAGGCCCTGTGTTTAAATTTGTGACAGTTCAGTATTTCCTCCAGGCCTTGTGTTTAAATTTGTGACAGTTCAGTATTTCCTCCAGGCCTTGTGTTTAAATTTGTGACAGTTCAGTATTTCCTCCAGGCCTTGTGTTTAAATTTGTGACAGATCAGTATTTACTCCAGGCCTTGTGTTTAAATTTGTGACAGTTCAGTATTTCCTCCAGGCCTTGTGTTTAAATTTGTGACAGTTCAGTATTCCCTCCAGGCCCTGTGTTTAAATTTGTGACAGTTCAGTATTTCCTCCAGGCCTTGTGTTTAAATTTGTGACAGTTCAGTATTCCCTCCAGGCCTTGTGTTTAAATTTGTGACAGTTCAGTATTTCCTCCAGGCCCTGTGTTTAAATTTGTGACAGTTCAGTATTTCCTCCAGGCCTTGTGTTTAAATTTGTGACAGTTCAGTATTTACTCCAGGTCTTGTGTTTAAATTTGTGACAGTTCAGTATTTCCTCCAGGCCTTCTGTTTAAATTTGTGACAGTTCAGTATTTCCTCCAGGCCTTGTGTTTAAATTTGTGACAGTTCAGTATTTCCTCCAGGCCTTGTGTTTAAATTTGTGACAGTTCAGTATTTACTCCAGGCCTTGTGTTTAAATTTGTGACAGTTCAGTATTTCCTCCAGGCCTTGTGTTTAAATTTGTGACAGTTCAGTATTTCCTCCAGGCCTTGTGTTTAAATTTGTGACAGTTCAGTATTTCCTCCAGGCCTTGTGTTTAAATTTGTGACAGTTCAGTATTTCCTCCAGGCCTTGTGTTTAAATTTGTGACAGTTCAGTATTTCCTCCAGGCCTTGTGTTTAAATTTGTGACAGTTCAGTATTTCCTCCAGGCCTTGTGTTTAAATTTGTGACAGTTCAGTATTTACTCCAGGTCTTGTGTTTAAATTTGTGACAGTTCAGTATTTCCTCCAGGCCTTGTGTTTAAATTTGTGACAGTTCAGTATTTCCTCCAGGCCTTGTGTTTAAATTTGTGACAGTTCAGTATTTCCTCCAGGCCTTGTGTTTAAATTTGTGACAGTTCAGAATTTCCTCCAGGCCTTGTGTTTAAATTTGTGACAGTTCAGTATTTCCTCCAGGCCCTGTGTTTAAATTTGTGACAGTTCAGTATTTCCTCCAGGCCCTGTGTTTAAATTTGTGACAGTTCAGTCTTTCCTCCAGGCCCTGTGTTTAAATTTGTGACAGTTCAGTATTTCCTCCAGGCCTTGTGTTTAAATTTGTGACAGTTCAGTCTTTCCTCCAGGCCCTGTGTTTAAATTTGTGACAGTTCAGTATTTCCTCCAGCCCCTGTGTTTAAATTTGTGACAGTTCAGTATTTCCTCCAGGCCCTGTGTTTAAATTTGTGACAGTTCAGTATTTCCTCCAGGCCTTGTGTTTAAATTTGTGACAGTTCAGTATTTCCCTCCAGGCCTTGTGTTTAAATTTGTGACAGTTCAGTATTTCCTCCAGGCCTTGTGTTTAAATTTGTGACAGTTCAGTATTTCCCCCAGGCCCTGTGTTTAAATTTGTGACAGTTCAGTATTTCCTCCAGGCCTTGTGTTTAAATTTGTGACAGTTCAGTATTTACTCCAGGCCTTGTGTTTAAATTTGTGACAGTTCAGTGTTTCCTCCAGGCCCTGTATTTAAATTTGTGACAGTTCAGTATATACTCCAGGCCCTGTGTTTAAATTTGTGACAGTTCAGTCTTTCCTCCTGACCCTGTGTTTAAATTTGTGACAGCTCAGTATTTCCCCCAGGCCTTGTGTTTAAATTTGTGACAGTTCAGTATTTCCTCCAGGCCTTGTGTTTAAATTTGTGACAGTTCAGTATTTCCTCCAGGACTTGTGTTTAAATTTGTGACTGTTCAGTATTTCCTCCAGGACTTGTGTTTAATTTTGTGACAGTTCAGTATTTCCTCCAGGCCTTGTGTTTAAATTTGTGACAATTCAGTATTTCCTTCAGGCCCTGTGTTTAAATTTGTGACAGTTCAGTATTTCCTCCAGGCCTTGTGTTTAATTTTGTGACAGTTCAGTATTTCCTCCAGGCCTTGTGTTTAAATTTGTGACAGTTCAGTATTTCCTCCAGGCCTTGTGTTTAATTTTGTGACAGTTCAGTATTTCCTCCAGGCCTTGTGTTTAAATTTGTGACAGTTCAGTATTTCCTCCAGGCCCTGTGTTTAAATTTGTGACAGTTCAGTATTTCCTCCAGGCCTTGTGTTTAAATTTGTGACAGTTCAGTGTTTCCTCCAGGCCCTGTATTTAAATTTGTGACAGTTCAGTATATACTCCAGGCCCTGTGTTTAAATTTGTGACAGTTCAGTCTTTCCTCCTGACCCTGTGTTTAAATTTGTGACAGCTCAGTATTTCCCCCAGGCCCTGTGTTTAAATTTGTGACAGTTCAGTCTTTCCTCCAGGCCCTGTGTTTAAATTTGTGACAGTTCAGTATTTCCTCCAGGCCTTGTGTTTAAATTTGTGACAGTTCAGTCTTTCCTCCAGGCCCTGTGTTTAAATTTGTGACAGTTCAGTATTTCCTCCAGGCCTTGTGTTTAAATTTGTGACAGTTCAGTATTTCCTCCAGGCCTTGTGTTTAAATTTGTGACAGTTCAGTATTTCCTCCAGCCCCTGTGTTTAAATTTGTGACAGTTCAGTATTTCCTCCAGGCCTTGTGTTTAAATTTGTGACAGTTCAGTATTTCCTCCAGGCCCTGTGTTTAAATTTGTGACAGTTCAGTATTTCCTCCAGGCCCTGTGTTTAAATTTGTGACAGTTCAGTATTTCCTCCAGGCCCTGTGTTTAAATTTGTGACAGTTCAGTATTTCCTCCAGGCCTTGTGTTTAAATTTGTGACTGTTCAGTATTTCCTCCAGGCCCTGTGTTTAAATTTGTGACAGTTCAGTATTTCCTCCAGGCCTTGTGTTTAAATTTGTGACAGTTCAGGATTTCCTCCAGGCCTTGTGTTTAAATTTGTGACAGTTCAGTATTTCCTCCAGGCCTTGTGTTTAAATTTGTGACAGTTCAGTATTTCCTCCAGGCCTTGTGTTTAAATTTGTGACAGTTCAGTATTTCCTCCAGGCCTTGTGTTTAAATTTGTGACAGTTCAGTATTTCCTCCAGGCCTTGTGTTTAAATTTGTGACAGTTCAGTATTTCCTCCAGGCCTTGTGTTTAAATTTGTGACAGTTCAGTATTTACTCCAGACCCTGTGTTTAAATTTGTGACAGTTCAGTATTTCCTCCAGGCCCTGTATTTAAATTTGTGACAGCTCAGTATTTCCCCCAGGCCTTGTGTTTAAATTTGTGACAGTTCAGTATTTCCTCCAGGCCTTGTGTTTAAATTTGTGACAGTTCAGTATTTCCTCCAGGCCTTGTGTTTAAATTTGTGACAGTTCAGTATTTCCTCCAGGCCTTGTGTTTAAATTTGTGACAGTTCAGTATTTCCTCCAGGCCCTGTATTTAAATTTGTGACAGTTCAGTATTTCCTCCAGGCCCTGTATTTAAATTTGTGACAGTTCAGTATTTCCTCCAGGCCTTGTGTTTAAATTTGTGACAGTTCAGTATTTCCTCCAGGCCTTGTGTTTAAATTTGTGACAGTTCAGTATTTCCTCCAGGCCTTGTGTTTAAATTTGTGACAGTTCAGTATTTCCTCCAGGCCTTGTGTTTAAATTTGTGACAGTTCAGTATTTCCTCCAGGCCTTGTGTTTAAATTTGTGACAGTTCAGTATTTCCTCCAGGCCTTGTGTTTAAATTTGTGACAGTTCAGTATTTCCTCCAGGCCTTGTGTTTAAATTTGTGACAGTTCAGTATTTCCTCCAGGCCCTGTATTTAAATTTGTGACAGCTCAGTATTTCCCCCAGGCCTTGTGTTTAAATTTGTGACAGTTCAGTATTTCCTCCAGGCCTTGTGTTTAAATTTGTGACAGTTCAGTATTTCCTCCAGGCCTTGTGTTTAAATTTGTGACAGTTCAGTATTTCCTCCAGGCCTTGTGTTTAAATTTGTGACAGTTCAGTATTTCCTCCAGGCCCTGTATTTAAATTTGTGACAGTTCAGTATTTCCTCCAGGCCTTGTGTTTAAATTTGTGACAGTTCAGTATTTCCTCCAGACCCTGTGTTTAAATTTGTGACAGTTCAGTATTTCCTCCAGGCCTTGTGTTTAAATTTGTGACAGTTCAGTATTTCCTCCAGGCCTTGTGTTTAAATTTGTGACAGTTCAGTATTTCCTCCAGGCCTTGTGTTTAAATTTGTGACAGTTCAGTATTTCCTCCAGGCCTTGTGTTTAAATTTGTGACAGTTCAGTATTTCCTCCAGACCTTGTGTTTAAATTTGTGACAGTTCAGTATTTCCTCCAGGCCTTGTGTTTAAATTTGTGACAGTTCAGTATTTCCTCCAGGCCTTGTGTTTAAATTTGTGACAGTTCAGTATTTCCTCCAGGCCCTGTGCTTACATTTGTGACTGATCAGTATTCCCTCCAGGCCCTGTGTTTAAATTTGTGACAGTTCAGTATTTCCTCCAGGCCCTGTGTTTAAATTTGTGACAGTTCAGTATTTCCTCCAGGCCTTGTGTTTAAATTTGTGACAGTTCAGTATTTCCTCCAGGCCTTGTGTTTAAATTTGTGACAGTTCAGTATTTCCTCCAGGCCCTGTGCTTACATTTGTGACTGATCAGTATTCCCTCCAGGCCCTGTGTTTAAATTTGTGACAGTTCAGTATTTCCTCCAGGCCTTGTGTTTAAATTTGTGACAGTTCAGTATTTCCTCCAGGCCCTGTGTTTAAATTTGTGACAGTTCAGTATTTCCTCCAGGCCCTGTGTTTAAATTTGTGACAGTTCAGTATTTCCTCCAGGCCCTGTGTTTAAATTTGTGACAGTTCAGTATTTCCTCCAGGCCCTGTGTTTAAATTTGTGACAGTTCAGTATTTCCTCCAGGCCCTGTGTTTAAATTTGTGACAGTTCAGTATTTCCTCCAGGCCTTGTGTTTAAATTTGTGACAGTTCAGTATTTCCTCCAGGCCCTGTATTTAAATTTGTGACAGCTCAGTATTTCCTCCAGGCCCTGTGTTTAAATTTGTGACAGTTCAGTATTTCCTCCAGGCCCTGTGTTTAAATGTGTGACAGTTCAGTATTTCCTCCAGGCCCTGTGTTTAAATTTGTGACAGTTCAGTATTTCCTCCAGGCCCTGTGTTTAAATTTGTGACAGTTCAGTATTTCCTCCAGGCCCTGTGTTTAAATTTGTGACAGTTCAGTATTTCCTCCAGGCCCTGTGTTTAAATTTGTGACAGTTCAGTATTTCCTCCAGGCCCTGTGTTTAAATTTGTGACAGTTCAGTATTTCCTCCAGGCCCTGTGTTTAAATTTGTGACAGTTCAGTATTTCCTCCAGGCCCTGTGTTTAAATTTGTGACAGTTCAGTATTTCCTCCAGGCCCTGTGTTTAAATTTGTGACAGTTCAGTATTTCCTCCAGGCCTTGTGTTTAAATTTGTGACAGTTCAGTATTTCCTCCAGGCCCTGTATTTAAATTTGTGACAGCTCAGTATTTCCTCCAGGCCCTGTGTTTAAATTTGTGACAGTTCAGTATTTCCTCCAGGCCTTGTGTTTAAATTTGTGACAGTTCAGTATTTCCTCCAGAAGCTGTGTTTAAATTTGTGACAGTTCAGTATTTCCTCCAGGCCCTGTGCTTACATTTGTGACAGTTCAGTATTTCCCCCAGGCCTTGTGTTTAAATTTGTGACAGTTCAGTATTTCCTCCAGAAGCTGTGTTTAAATTTGTGACAGTTCAGTATTTCCTCCAGAAGCTGTGTTTAAATTTGTGACAGTTCAGTATTTCCTCCAGGCCTTGTGTTTAAATTTGTGACAGTTCAGTATTTCCTCCAGGCCCTGTGCTTACATTTGTGACAGTTCAGTATTTCCTCCAGACCCTGTGTTTAAATTTGTGACAGTTCAGTATTTCCCCCAGGCCCTGTGCTTACATTTGTGACTGATCAGTATTCCCTCCAGGCCTTGTGTTTAAATTTGTGACAGTTCAGTATTTCCTCCAGGCCCTGTGTTTAAATTTGTGACAGTTCAGTATTTCCTCCAGGCCCTGTGTTTAAATTTGTGACAGTTCAGTATTTCTTCCAGGCCTTGTGTTTAAATTTGTGACAGTTCAGTATTTCCTCCAGGCCCTGTGTTTAAATTTGTGACAGTTCAGTATTCCCTCCAGGCCTTGTGTTTAAATTTGTGACAGTTCAGTATTTCCTCCAGGCCCTGTGTTTAAATTTGTGACAGTTCAGTATTTCCTCCAGGCCCTGTGTTTAAATTTGTGACAGTCCAGTATTTCCTCCAGGCCTTGTGTTTAAATTTGTGACAGTTCAGTATTTCCTCCAGGCCATGTGTTTAAATTTGTGACAGTTCAGTATTTCCTCCAGGCCCTGTGTTTAAATTTGTGACAGTCCAGTATTTCCTCCAGGCCTTGTGTTTAAATTTGTGACTGTTCAGTATTTCCTCCAGGCCCTGTGTTTAAATTTGTGACAGTTCAGTATTTCCTCCAGGCCTTGTGTTTAAATTTGTGACAGTTCAGGATTTCCTCCAGGCCTTGTGTTTAAATTTGTGACAGTTCAGTATTTCCTCCAGGCCTTGTGTTTAAATTTGTGACAGTTCAGTATTTCCTCCAGGCCTTGTGTTTAAATTTGTGACAGTTCAGTATTTCCTCCAGGCCTTGTGTTTAAATTTGTGACAGTTCAGTATTTCCTCCAGGCCTTGTGTTTAAATTTGTGACAGTTCAGTATTTCCTCCAGGCCTTGTGTTTAAATTTGTGACAGTTCAGTATTTACTCCAGACCCTGTGTTTAAATTTGTGACAGTTCAGTATTTCCTCCAGGCCCTGTATTTAAATTTGTGACAGCTCAGTATTTCCCCCAGGCCTTGTGTTTAAATTTGTGACAGTTCAGTATTTCCTCCAGGCCTTGTGTTTAAATTTGTGACAGTTCAGTATTTCCTCCAGGCCTTGTGTTTAAATTTGTGACAGTTCAGTATTTCCTCCAGGCCTTGTGTTTAAATTTGTGACAGTTCAGTATTTCCTCCAGGCCCTGTATTTAAATTTGTGACAGTTCAGTATTTCCTCCAGGCCCTGTATTTAAATTTGTGACAGTTCAGTATTTCCTCCAGGCCTTGTGTTTAAATTTGTGACAGTTCAGTATTTCCTCCAGGCCTTGTGTTTAAATTTGTGACAGTTCAGTATTTCCTCCAGGCCTTGTGTTTAAATTTGTGACAGTTCAGTATTTCCTCCAGGCCTTGTGTTTAAATTTGTGACAGTTCAGTATTTCCTCCAGGCCTTGTGTTTAAATTTGTGACAGTTCAGTATTTCCTCCAGGCCTTGTGTTTAAATTTGTGACAGTTCAGTATTTCCTCCAGGCCTTGTGTTTAAATTTGTGACAGTTCAGTATTTCCTCCAGGCCCTGTATTTAAATTTGTGACAGCTCAGTATTTCCCCCAGGCCTTGTGTTTAAATTTGTGACAGTTCAGTATTTCCTCCAGGCCTTGTGTTTAAATTTGTGACAGTTCAGTATTTCCTCCAGGCCTTGTGTTTAAATTTGTGACAGTTCAGTATTTCCTCCAGGCCTTGTGTTTAAATTTGTGACAGTTCAGTATTTCCTCCAGGCCCTGTATTTAAATTTGTGACAGTTCAGTATTTCCTCCAGGCCTTGTGTTTAAATTTGTGACAGTTCAGTATTTCCTCCAGACCCTGTGTTTAAATTTGTGACAGTTCAGTATTTCCTCCAGGCCTTGTGTTTAAATTTGTGACAGTTCAGTATTTCCTCCAGGCCTTGTGTTTAAATTTGTGACAGTTCAGTATTTCCTCCAGGCCTTGTGTTTAAATTTGTGACAGTTCAGTATTTCCTCCAGGCCTTGTGTTTAAATTTGTGACAGTTCAGTATTTCCTCCAGACCTTGTGTTTAAATTTGTGACAGTTCAGTATTTCCTCCAGGCCTTGTGTTTAAATTTGTGACAGTTCAGTATTTCCTCCAGGCCTTGTGTTTAAATTTGTGACAGTTCAGTATTTCCTCCAGGCCCTGTGCTTACATTTGTGACTGATCAGTATTCCCTCCAGGCCCTGTGTTTAAATTTGTGACAGTTCAGTATTTCCTCCAGGCCCTGTGTTTAAATTTGTGACAGTTCAGTATTTCCTCCAGGCCTTGTGTTTAAATTTGTGACAGTTCAGTATTTCCTCCAGGCCTTGTGTTTAAATTTGTGACAGTTCAGTATTTCCTCCAGGCCCTGTGCTTACATTTGTGACTGATCAGTATTCCCTCCAGGCCCTGTGTTTAAATTTGTGACAGTTCAGTATTTCCTCCAGGCCTTGTGTTTAAATTTGTGACAGTTCAGTATTTCCTCCAGGCCCTGTGTTTAAATTTGTGACAGTTCAGTATTTCCTCCAGGCCCTGTGTTTAAATTTGTGACAGTTCAGTATTTCCTCCAGGCCCTGTGTTTAAATTTGTGACAGTTCAGTATTTCCTCCAGGCCCTGTGTTTAAATTTGTGACAGTTCAGTATTTCCTCCAGGCCCTGTGTTTAAATTTGTGACAGTTCAGTATTTCCTCCAGGCCTTGTGTTTAAATTTGTGACAGTTCAGTATTTCCTCCAGGCCCTGTATTTAAATTTGTGACAGCTCAGTATTTCCTCCAGGCCCTGTGTTTAAATTTGTGACAGTTCAGTATTTCCTCCAGGCCCTGTGTTTAAATGTGTGACAGTTCAGTATTTCCTCCAGGCCCTGTGTTTAAATTTGTGACAGTTCAGTATTTCCTCCAGGCCCTGTGTTTAAATTTGTGACAGTTCAGTATTTCCTCCAGGCCCTGTGTTTAAATTTGTGACAGTTCAGTATTTCCTCCAGGCCCTGTGTTTAAATTTGTGACAGTTCAGTATTTCCTCCAGGCCCTGTGTTTAAATTTGTGACAGTTCAGTATTTCCTCCAGGCCCTGTGTTTAAATTTGTGACAGTTCAGTATTTCCTCCAGGCCCTGTGTTTAAATTTGTGACAGTTCAGTATTTCCTCCAGGCCCTGTGTTTAAATTTGTGACAGTTCAGTATTTCCTCCAGGCCTTGTGTTTAAATTTGTGACAGTTCAGTATTTCCTCCAGGCCCTGTATTTAAATTTGTGACAGCTCAGTATTTCCTCCAGGCCCTGTGTTTAAATTTGTGACAGTTCAGTATTTCCTCCAGGCCTTGTGTTTAAATTTGTGACAGTTCAGTATTTCCTCCAGAAGCTGTGTTTAAATTTGTGACAGTTCAGTATTTCCTCCAGGCCCTGTGCTTACATTTGTGACAGTTCAGTATTTCCCCCAGGCCTTGTGTTTAAATTTGTGACAGTTCAGTATTTCCTCCAGAAGCTGTGTTTAAATTTGTGACAGTTCAGTATTTCCTCCAGAAGCTGTGTTTAAATTTGTGACAGTTCAGTATTTCCTCCAGGCCTTGTGTTTAAATTTGTGACAGTTCAGTATTTCCTCCAGGCCCTGTGCTTACATTTGTGACAGTTCAGTATTTCCTCCAGACCCTGTGTTTAAATTTGTGACAGTTCAGTATTTCCCCCAGGCCCTGTGCTTACATTTGTGACTGATCAGTATTCCCTCCAGGCCTTGTGTTTAAATTTGTGACAGTTCAGTATTTCCTCCAGGCCCTGTGTTTAAATTTGTGACAGTTCAGTATTTCCTCCAGGCCCTGTGTTTAAATTTGTGACAGTTCAGTATTTCTTCCAGGCCTTGTGTTTAAATTTGTGACAGTTCAGTATTTCCTCCAGGCCCTGTGTTTAAATTTGTGACAGTTCAGTATTCCCTCCAGGCCTTGTGTTTAAATTTGTGACAGTTCAGTATTTCCTCCAGGCCCTGTGTTTAAATTTGTGACAGTTCAGTATTTCCTCCAGGCCCTGTGTTTAAATTTGTGACAGTCCAGTATTTCCTCCAGGCCTTGTGTTTAAATTTGTGACAGTTCAGTATTTCCTCCAGGCCATGTGTTTAAATTTGTGACAGTTCAGTATTTCCTCCAGGCCCTGTGTTTAAATTTGTGACAGTCCAGTATTTCCTCCAGGCCTTGTGTTTAAATTTGTGACAGTTCAGTATTTCCTCCAGGCCATGTGTTTAAAGTTGTGACAATTCAGTCTATTCTGGCCCTGTGTTTAAGTTTGTGACAGTTCAGTCTTTCCTCCAGGCCCTGTGTTTAAATTTGTGAATGTTCTGTATTTCCTCCAGACCCTGTGTTTAAATTTGTGACAGTTCAGTATTTCCTCCAGGCCTTGTGTTTTAAGTTGTGACAGTTCAGTATTACCTCCAGGCCCTGTGTTTAAAGTTGTGACAGTTCTGCATTTCCTCCAGGCCTTGTGTTTAAATTTGTGACAGTTCTGCAATTCCTCCAGGCCCTGTGTTTAAAGTTGTGACAGTTCAGTCTTTCTTCCAGGCCCTGTGCTTAAATTTGTGACAGTTCAGTATTTCCTCCAGGCCTTGTGTTTAAATTTGTGACAGTTCAGTATTTCATCCAGGCCCAGTGTTTAAATTTGTGACAGTACAGTATTTCCTCCAGGCCCTGTGTTTAAATTTGTGACAGTTCAGTATTTCCTCCAGGCCTTGTGTTTAAATTTGTGACAGTTCAGTATTTCCTCCAGACCCTGTGTTTAAATTTGTGACAGTACAGTATTTCCTCCAGGCCTTGTGTTTAAATTTGTGACAGTTCAGTATTTCATCCAGGCCCAGTGTTTAAATTTGTGACAGTACAGTATTTCCTCCAGGCCCTGTGTTTAAATTTGTGACAGTTCAGTATTTCCTCCAGGCCTTGTGTTTAAATTTGTGACAGTTCAGTATTTCCTCCAGACCCTGTGTTTAAATTTGTGACAGTTCAGTATTTCCTCCGGGCCCTGTGCTTAAATTTGTGACAGTTCAGTATTTACTCCAGGCCTTGTGTTTAAATTTGTGACAGTTCAGTATTCCCTCCAGGCCTTGTGTTTAAATTTGTGACAGTTCAGTACTTCCTCCAGGCCTTGTGTTTAAATTTGTGACATTACAGTATTTCCTCCAGGCCTTGTGTTTAAATTTGTGAGACTTCAGTATTTCGTCCAGGCCTTGTGTTTAAATTTGTGACAGTACAGTATTTCCTCCAGGCCTTGTGTTTAAATTTGTGACATTACAGTATTTCCTCCAGGCCTTGTGTTTAAATTTGTGACAGTTCAGTATTCCCTCCAGGCCTTGTGTTTAAATTTGTGAGAGTTCAGTATTTCCTTCAGGCCCTGTGTTTAAATTTGTGACAGCTCAGTATTTCCTCCAGGCCCTGTGTTTAAATTTGTGACAGTTCAGTATTTCCTCCAGGCCTTGTGTTTAAATTTGTGACAGTTCAGTATTCCCTCCAGGCCTTGTGTTTAAATTTGTGACAGTTCAGTATTTCCTCCAGGCCTTGTGTTTAAATTTGTGACAGTTCAGTATTCCCTCCAGGCCTTGTGTTTAAATTTGTGACAGTTCAGTATTTCCTCCAGGCCTTGTGTTTAAATTTGTGACAGCTCAGTATTTCCTCCAGGCCCTGTGTTTAAATTTGTGACAGTTCAGTATTTCCTCCAGGCCCTGTGTTTAAATTTGTGACAGTTCAGTATTTCCTCCAGGCCTTGTGTTTAAATTTGTGACAGTTCAGTATTTCCTCCAGGCCCTGTATTTAAATTTGTGACAGTACAGTATTTCCTCCAGGCCCTGTGTTTAAATTTGTGACAGTTCAGTATTTCCTCCAGGCCTTGTGTTTAAATTTGTGACAGTTCAGTATTTCCTCCAGGCCTTGTGTTTAAATTTGTGACAGTTCAGTATTTCCTCCAGGCCCTGTGTTTAAATTTGTGACAGTTCAGTATTTCCTCCAGGCCTTGTGTTTAAATTTGTGACAGTTCAGTATTTCCTCCAGGCCTTGTGTTTAAATTTGTGACAGTTCAGTATTTCCTCCAGGCCTTGTGTTTAAATTTGTGACAGTTCAGTATTTCCTCCAGGCCTTGTGTTTAAATTTGTGACAGTTCAGTATTTCCTCCAGGCCTTGTGTTTAAATTTGTGACAGTTCAGTATTTCCTCCAGGCCTTGTGTTTAAATTTGTGACAGTTCAGTATTTCCTCCAGGCCTTGTGTTTAAATTTGTGACAGTTCAGTATTCCCTCCAGGCCTTGTGTTTAAATTTGTGACAGTTCAGTATTTCCTCCAGGCCTTGTGTTTAAATTTGTGACAGCTCAGTATTTCCTCCAGGCCCTGTGTTTAAATTTGTGACAGTTCAGTATTTCCTCCAGGCCCTGTGTTTAAATTTGTGACAGTTCAGTATTTCCTCCAGGCCTTGTGTTTAAATTTGTGACAGTTCAGTATTTCCTCCAGGCCTTGTGTTTAAATTTGAGACAGTTCAGTATTTACTCCAGGCCCTGTGTTTAAATTTGTGACAGTTCAGTATTTCCTCCAGGCCTTGTGTTTAAATTTGTGACAGTTCAGTATTTCCTCCAGGCCTTGTGTTTAAATTTGTGACATTACAGTATTTCCTCCAGGCCTTGTGTTTAAATTTGTGACAGTTCAGTATTTCCTCCAGGCCCTGTGTTTAAATTTGTAACAGTTCAGTATTCCCTCCAGGCCTTGTGTTTAAATTTGTGAGAGTTCAGTATTTCCTCCAGGCCTTGTGTTTAAATTTGTGACATTACAGTATTTCCTCCAGGCCTTATGTTTAAATTTGTGACAGTTCAGTATTCCATCCAGGCCTTGTGTTTAAATTTGTGACAGTTCAGTATTTCCTCCAGGCCTTGTGTTTAAATTTGTGACAGTTCAGTATTTCCTCCAGGCCTTGTGTTTAAATTTGTGACAGTTCAGTATTTCCTCCAGGCCCTGTGTTTAAATTTGTAACAGTTCAGTATTCCCTCCAGGCCTTGTGTTTAAATTTGTGAGAGTTCAGTATTTCCTCCAGGCCTTGTGTTTAAATTTGTGACAGTTCAGTATTCCATCCAGGCCTTGTGTTTAAATTTGTGACAGTTCAGTATTTCCTCCAGGCCTTGTGTTTAAATTTGTGACAGTTCAGTATTTCCTCCGGGCCCTGTGTTTAAATTTGTGACAGTTCAGTATTTCCTCCAGGCCTTGTGTTTAAATTTGTGACAGCTCAGTATTTCCTCCAGGCCTTGTGTTTAAATTTGTGACAGTTCAGTATTTCCATCCAGGCCTTGTGTTTAAATTTGTGACAGTTCAGTATTTCCTCCAGGCCTTGTGTTTAAATTTGTGACAGTTCAGTATTTCCTCCGGGCCCTGTGTTTAAATTTGTGACAGTTCAGTATTTCCTCCAGGCCTTGTGTTTAAATTTGTGACAGCTCAGTATTTCCTCCAGGCCTTGTGTTTAAATTTGTGACCGTTCAGTATTTCCTCCGGGCCCTGTGTTTAAATTTGTGACGGTTCAGTATTTCCTCCAGGCCTTGTGTTTAAATGTGTGACAGTTCAGTATTTCCTCCAGGCCCTGTGTTTAAATTTGTGACAGTTCAGTATTTCCTCCAGGCCTTGTGTTTAAATTTGTGACAGCTCAGTATTTCCTCCAGGCCCTGTGTTTAAATTTGTGACAGCTCAGTATTTCCTCCAGGCCCTGTGTTTAAATTTGTGACAGTTCAGTATTCCCTCCAGGCCCTGTGTTTAAATTTGTGACAGTTCAGTATTCCCTCCAGGCCTTGTGTTTAAATTTGTGACAGTACAGTATTTCCTCCAGGCCTTGTGTTTAAATTTGTGACAGTTCAGTATTCCCTCCAGGCCTTGTGTTTAAATTTGTGACAGTACAGTATTTCCTCCAGGCCTTGTGTTTAAATTTGTGAGAGTTCAGTATTTCCTCCAGGCCCTGTGTTTAAATTTGTGACAGTTCAGTATTTCCTCCAGGCCCTGTGTTTAAATTTGTGACAGTTCAGTATTTCCTCCAGGCCCTGTGTTTAAATTTGTGACAGTTCTGTATTCCCTCCAGGCCTTGTGTTTAAATTTGTGACAGTTCAGTATTTCCTCCAGGCCCTGTGTTTAAATTTGTGACAGTTCAGTATTCCCTCCAGGCCTTGTGTTTAAATTTGTGACCATTCAGTATTTCCTCCAGGCCCTGTGTTTAAATTTGTGACAGTTCAGTATTTCCTCCAGGCCTTGTGTTTAAATTTGTGACAGTTCAGTATTTCCTCCAGGCCTTGTGTTTAAATTAGTGACAGTTCAGTATTTCCTCCAGGCCCTGTGTTTAAATTTGTGACAGTTCAGTATTTCCTCCAGGCCCTGTGTTTAAATTTTTGACAGTTCAGTATTTCCTCCAGGCCCTGTATTTAAATTTGTGACAGTTCAGTAGTTCCTCCAGGCCCTGTGTTTAAATTTGTGACAGTTCAGTATTTCCTCCAGGCCTTGTGTTTAAATTTGTGACAATTCTGTATTTCCTCCAGGCCCTGTGTTTAAATTTTTGACAGTTCAGTATTTCCTCCAGGCCCTGTATTTAAATTTGTGACAGTTCAGTATTTCCTCCAGGCCTTGTGTTTAAATTTGTGACAGTTCAGGATTTCCTCCAGGCCCTGTGTTTAAAGCTGTGACAGTTCAGTATTTCCTCCAGACCCTGTGTTTAAAGTTGTGACAGTTCAGTATTTCCTCCAGGCCTTGTGTTTAAATTTGTGACAGTTCAGTATTTCCTCCAGACCCTGTGTTTAAATTTGTGACAGTTCAGTATTTCCTCCAGGCCCTGTGTTTAAATTTGTGACAGTTCAGTATTTCCTCCAGGCCCTGTGTTTAAATTTGTGACAGTTCAGTGTTTCCTCCAGGCCCTGTGTTTAAATTTGTGACAGTTCAGTATTTCCTCCAGGCCTTGTGTTTAAATTTGTGACAATTCTGTATTTCCTCCAGGCCTTGTGTTTAAATTTGTGACAGTTCAGTTTTTCCTCCAGGCCTTGTGTTTAAATTTGTGACAGTTCAGTATTTCCTCCAGGCCTTGTGTTTAAATTTGTGACAGTTCAGTATTTCCTCCAGGCCTTGTGTTTAAATTTGTGACAGTTCAGTAGTTCCTCCAGGCCCTGTGTTTAAATTTGTGACAGTTCAGTAGTTCCTCCAGGCCCTGTGTTTAAATTTGTGACAGTTCAGTATTTCCTCCAGGACTTGTGTTTAAATTTGTGACAGTTCAGTATTTCCTCCAGGCCTTGTGTTTAAATTTGTGACAGTTCAGTATTTCCTCCAGGCCTTGTGTTTAAATTTGTGACAGTTCAGTATTTCCCTCCAGGCCTTGTGTTTAAATTTGTGACAGTTCAGTAGTTCCTCCAGGCCCTGTGTTTAAATTTGTGACAGTTCAGTATTCCCTCCAGGCCTTGTGTTTAAATTTGTGACAGTTCAGTAGTTCCTCCAGGCCTTGTGTTTAAATTTGTGACAGTTCAGTATTTCCTCCAGGCCTTGTGTTTAAATTTGTGACATTACAGTATTCCCTCCAGGCCCTGTGTTTAAATTTGTGACAGTTCAGTAGTACCTCCAGGCCTTGTGTTTAAATTTGTGACAGTTCAGTATTTCCTCCAGGCCCTGTGTTTAAATTTGTGACAGTTCAGTATTTCCCTCCAGGCCTTGTGTTTAAATTTGTGACAGTTCAGTATTTCCTCCAGGCCTTGTGTTTAAATTTGTGACAGTTCAGTATTTCCTCCAGGCCCTGTGTTTAAATTTGTGACAGTTCAGTAGTTCCTCCAGGCCTTGTGTTTAAATTTGTGACAGTTCAGTATTTCCTCCAGGCCCTGTATTTAAATTTGTGACAGTTCAGTATTTCCTCCAGGCCCTGTGTTTAAATTTGTGACAGTTCAGTATTTCCTCCAGGCCTTGTGTTTAAATTTGTGACATTACAGTATTTCCTCCAGGCCCTGTGTTTAAAGTTGTGACAGTTCAGTATTTCCTCCAGACCCTGTGTTTAAATTTGTGACAGTTCAGTAGTTCCTCCAGGCCTTGTGTTTAAATTTGTGACAGTTCAGTATTTCCTCCAGGCCCTGTATTTAAATTTGTGACAGTTCAGTATTTCCTCCAGGCCCTGTGTTTAAATTTGTGACAGTTCAGTATTTCCTCCAGGCCTTGTGTTTAAATTTGTGACTGTTCAGTATTTCCTCCAGACATTCTGTTTAAATTTGTGACAGTTCAGTAGTTCCCCCAGGCCCTGTGTTTAAATTTGTGACAGTTCAGTATTTCCTCCAGGCCTTGTGTTTAAATTTGTGACAGTTCAGTAGTTCCTCCAGGCCCTGTGTTTAAATTTGTGACAGTTCAGTATTTCCTCCAGGCCTTGTGTTTAAATTTGTGACAATTCTGTATTTCCTCCAGGCCTTGTGTTTAAATTTGTGACAGTTCAGTATTTCCTCCAGGCCTTGTGTTTAAATTTGTGACAGTTCAGTATTTCCTCCAGGCCCTGTATTTAAATTTGTGACAGTTCAGTAGTTCCTCCAGGCCCTGTGTTTAAATTTGTGACAGTTCAGTATTTCCTCCAGGCCTTGTGTTTAAATTTGTGACAATTCTGTATTTCCTCCAGGCCCTGTGTTTAAATTTGTGACAGTTCAGTATTTCCTCCAGGCCCTGTATTTAAATTTGTGACAGTTCAGTATTTCCTCCAGGCCTTGTGTTTAAATTTGTGACAGTTCAGGATTTCCTCCAGGCCCTGTGTTTAAAGCTGTGACAGTTCAGTATTTCCTCCAGGCCCTGTGTTTAAATTTGTGACAGTTCAGTATTTCCTCCAGGCCTTGTGTTTAAATTTGTGACTGTTCAGTATTTCCTCCAGGCCTTGTGTTTAAATTTGTGACAGTTCAGTATTTCCTCCAGGCCTTGTGTTTAAATTTGTGACAGTTCAGTATTTCCTCCAGGCCTTGTGTTTAAATTTGTGACAGTTCAGTATTTCCTCCAGGCCCTGTGTTTAAATTTGTGACAGTTCAGTATTTCCTCCAGGCCTTGTGTTTAAATTTGTGACAGTTCAGGATTTCCTCCAGGCCTTGTGTTTAAATTTGTGACAGTTCAGTATTTCCTCCAGGCCTTGTGTTTAAATTTGTGACAGTTCAGTATTTCCTCCAGGCCTTGTGTTTAAATTTGTGACAGTTCAGTATTTCCTCCAGGCCTTGTGTTTAAATTTGTGACAGTTCAGTATTTCCTCCAGGCCTTGTGTTTAAATTTGTGACAGTTCAGTATTTCCTCCAGGCCTTGTGTTTAAATTTGTGACAGTTCAGTATTTACTCCAGACCCTGTGTTTAAATTTGTGACAGTTCAGTATTTCCTCCAGGCCCTGTATTTAAATTTGTGACAGCTCAGTATTTCCCCCAGGCCTTGTGTTTAAATTTGTGACAGTTCAGTATTTCCTCCAGGCCTTGTGTTTAAATTTGTGACAGTTCAGTATTTCCTCCAGGCCTTGTGTTTAAATTTGTGACAGTTCAGTATTTCCTCCAGGCCCTGTATTTAAATTTGTGACAGTTCAGTATTTCCTCCAGGCCCTGTATTTAAATTTGTGACAGTTCAGTATTTCCTCCAGGCCTTGTGTTTAAATTTGTGACAGTTCAGTATTTCCTCCAGGCCTTGTGTTTAAATTTGTGACAGTTCAGTATTTCCTCCAGGCCTTGTGTTTAAATTTGTGACAGTTCAGTATTTCCTCCAGGCCTTGTGTTTAAATTTGTGACAGTTCAGTATTTCCTCCAGGCCCTGTGTTTAAATTTGTGACAGTTCAGTATTTCCTCCAGGCATTGTGTTTAAATTTGTGACAGTTCAGTATTCCCTCCAGGGCCTGTGTTTAAATTTGTGACAGTTCAGTATTCCCTCCAGGCCCTGTGTTTAAATTTGTGACAGTTCAGTATTTCCTCCAGGCCTTGTGTTTAAATTTGTGACAGTTCAGTATTTCCTCCAGGCCTTGTGTTTAAATTTGTGACAGTTCAGTATTTACTCCAGACCCTGTGTTTAAATTTGTGACAGTTCAGTATTTCCTCCAGGCCCTGTATTTAAATTTGTGACAGCTCAGTATTTCCCCCAGGCCTTGTGTTTAAATTTGTGACAGTTCAGTATTTCCTCCAGGCCTTGTGTTTAAATTTGTGACAGTTCAGTATTTCCTCCAGGCCTTGTGTTTAAATTTGTGACAGTTCAGTATTTCCTCCAGGCCCTGTATTTAAATTTGTGACAGTTCAGTATTTCCTCCAGGCCCTGTATTTAAATTTGTGACAGTTCAGTATTTCCTCCAGGCCTTGTGTTTAAATTTGTGACAGTTCAGTATTTCCTCCAGGCCTTGTGTTTAAATTTGTGACAGTTCAGTATTTCCTCCAGGCCTTGTGTTTAAATTTGTGACAGTTCAGTATTTCCTCCAGGCCTTGTGTTTAAATTTGTGACAGTTCAGTATTTCCTCCAGGCCCTGTGTTTAAATTTGTGACAGTTCAGTATTTCCTCCAGGCCTTGTGTTTAAATTTGTGACAGTTCAGTATTCCCTCCAGGGCCTGTGTTTAAATTTGTGACAGTTCAGTATTCCCTCCAGGCCCTGTGTTTAAATTTGTGACAGTTCAGTATTTCCTCCAGGCCTTGTGTTTAAATTTGTGACAGTTCAGTATTTCCTCCAGGCCTTGTGTTTAAATTTGTGACAGTTCAGTATTTCCTCCAGGCCCTGTATTTAAATTTGTGACAGCTCAGTATTTCCCCCAGGCCTTGTGTTTAAATTTGTGACAGTTCAGTATTTCCTCCAGGCCTTGTGTTTAAATTTGTGACAGTTCAGTATTTCCTCCAGGCCTTGTGTTTAAATTTGTGACAGTTCAGTATTTCCTCCAGGCCTTGTGTTTAAATTTGTGACAGTTCAGTATTTCCTCCAGGCCCTGTATTTAAATTTGTGACAGTTCAGTATTTCCTCCAGGCCTTGTGTTTAAATTTGTGACAGTTCAGTATTTCCTCCAGACCCTGTGTTTAAATTTGTGACAGTTCAGTATTTCCTCCAGGCCTTGTGTTTAAATTTGTGACAGTTCAGTATTTCCTCCAGGCCTTGTGTTTAAATTTGTGACAGTTCAGTATTTCCTCCAGGCCTTGTGTTTAAATTTGTGACAGTTCAGTATTTCCTCCAGGCCTTGTGTTTAAATTTGTGACAGTTCAGTATTTCCTCCAGGCCTTGTGTTTAAATTTGTGACAGTTCAGTATTTCCTCCAGGCCTTGTGTTTAAATTTGTGACAGTTCAGTATTTCCTCCAGGCCTTGTGTTTAAATTTGTGACAGTTCAGTATTTCCTCCAGGCCCTGTGCTTACATTTGTGACTGATCAGTATTCCCTCCAGGCCCTGTGTTTAAATTTGTGACAGTTCAGTATTTCCTCCAGGCCTTGTGTTTAAATTTGTGACAGTTCAGTATTTCCTCCAGGCCCTGTGTTTAAATTTGTGACAGTTCAGTATTTCCTCCAGGCCCTGTGTTTAAATTTGTGACATTTCAGTATTTCCTCCAGGCCCTGTGTTTAAATTTGTGACAGTTCAGTATTTCCTCCAGGCCCTGTGTTTAAATTTGTGACAGTTCAGTATTTCCTCCAGGCCCTGTGTTTAAATTTGTGACAGTTCAGTATTTCCTCCAGGCCTTGTGTTTAAATTTGTGACAGTTCAGTATTTCCTCCAGGCCTTGTGTTTAAATTTGTGACAGTTCAGTATTTCCTCCAGGCCTTGTGTTTAAATTTGTGACAGTTCAGTATTTCCTCCAGGCCCTGTGTTTAAATTTGTGACAGTTCAGTATTTCCTCCAGGCCCTGTGTTTAAATTTGTGACAGTTCAGTATTTCCTCCAGGCCCTGTGCTTACATTTGTGACAGTTCAGTATTTCCTCCAGGCCTTGTGTTTAAATTTGTGACAGTTCAGTATTTCCTCCAGGCCTTGTGTTTAAATTTGTGACAGTTCAGTATTTCCTCCAGGCCTTGTGTTTAAATTTGTGACAGTTCAGTATTTCCTCCAGGCCCTGTGTTTAAATTTGTGACAGTTCAGTATTTCCTCCAGGCCTTGTGTTTAAATTTGTGACAGTTCAGTATTTCCTCCAGGCCTTGTGTTTAAATTTGTGACAGTTCAGTATTTCCTCCAGGCCCTGTGTTTAAATTTGTGACAGTTCAGTATTTCCTCCAGGCCCTGTGTTTAAATTTGTGACAGTTCAGTATTTCCTCCAGGCCCTGTGTTTAAATTTGTGACAGTTCAGTATTTCCTCCAGGCCTTGTGTTTAAATTTGTGACAGTTCAGTATTTCCTCCAGGCCCTGTGTTTAAATTTGTGACAGTTCAGTATTTCCTCCAGGCCCTGTGCTTACATTTGTGACAGTTCAGTATTTCCTCCAGGCCTTGTGTTTAAATTTGTGACAGTTCAGTATTTCCTCCAGGCCTTGTGTTTAAAGTTGTGACAGTTCAGTATTTCCTCCAGAAGCTGTGTTTAAATTTGTGACAGTTCAGTATTTCCTCCAGAAGCTGTGTTTAAATTTGTGACAGTTCAGTATTTCCTCCAGGCCTTGTGTTTAAATTTGTGACAGTTCAGTATTTCCTCCAGGCCCTGTGCTTACATTTGTGACAGTTCAGTATTTCCTCCAGACCCTGTGTTTAAATTTGTGACAGTTCAGTATTTCCCCCAGGCCCTGTGCTTACATTTGTGACTGATCAGTATTCCCTCCAGGCCTTGTGTTTAAATTTGTGACAGTTCAGTATTTCCTCCAGGCCTTGTGCTTAAATTTGTGACATTCAGTATTTCCTCCAGGCCCTGTATTTAAATTTGTGACAGTTCAGTATTTCCTCAAGGCCCTGTGTTTAAATTTGTGACAATTCAGTATTTCCTCCAGGCCTTGTGTTTAAATTTGTGACAGTTCAGTATTTCCTCCAGGCCTTGTGTTTAAATTTGTGACAGTTCAGTATTTCCTCCAGGCCCTGTGTTTAAATTTGTGACAGTTCAGTATTTCCTCCAGGCCTTGTGTTTAAATTTGTGAGAGTTCAGTATTTCCTCCAGGCCCTGTGTTTAAATTTGTGACAGTTCAGTATTTCCTCCAGGCCCTGTGTTTAAATTTGTGAGAGTTCAGTATTTCCTCCAGGCCCTGTGTTTAAATTTGTGACAGTTCAGTATTTCCTCCAGGCCTTGTGATTAAATTTGTGACAGTTCAGTATTTCCTCCAGGCCTTGTGTTTAAATTTGTGACAGTTCTGCAATTCCTCCAGGCCCTGTGTTTAAAGTTGTGACAGTTCAGTATTTCCTCCAGGCTCTGTGTTTAAATTTGTGACAGTTCAGTATTTCCTCCAGGCCTTGTGTTTAAATTTGTGACAGTTCAGTATTTCCTCCAGGCCCTGTGTTTAAATTTGTGAGAGTTCAGTATTCCCTCCAGGCCTTGTGTTTAAATTTGTGACAGTTCAGTATTCCTTCCAGGCCTTGTGTTTAAATTTGTGACAGTTCAGTATTTCCCTCCAGGCCTTGTGTTTAAATTTGTGACAGTTCAGTATTTCCCTCCAGGCCCTGTGTTTAAATTTGTGACAGTTCAGTATTTCCTCCAGGCCTTGTGTTTAATTTTGTGACAGTTCAGTATTTCCTCCAGGCCTTGTGTTTAAATTTGTGACAGTTCAGTATTTCCCTCCAGGCCCTGTGTTTAAATTTGTGACAGTTCAGTATTTCCTCCAGGCCTTGTGTTTAAATTTGTGACAGTTCAGTATTTCCCTCCAGGCCTTGTGTTTAAATTTGTGACAGTTCAGTATTTCCCTCCAGGCCCTGTGTTTAAATTTGTGACAGTTCAGTATTTCCTCCAGGCCTTGTGTTTAATTTTGTGACAGTTCAGTATTTCCTCCAGGCCCTGTGTTTAAATTTGTGACAGTTCAGTATTTCCTCCAGGCCTTGTGTTTAAATTTGTGACAGTTCAGTATTCCCTCCAGGCCTTGTGTTTAAATTTGTGACAGTTCAGTCTTTCCTCCAGGCCCTGTGTTTAAATTTGTGACAGTTCAGTATTTCCTCCAGGCCCTGTGTTTAAATTTGTGACAGTACAGTATTTCCTCCAGGCCTTGTGTTTAAATTTGTGACAGTTCAGTATTTCCTCCAGGCCCTGTGTTTAAATTTGTGACAGTTCAGTATTTCCTCCAGGCCTTGTGTTTAAATTTGTGACAGTACAGTATTTCCTCAAGGCCTTGTGTTCAAATTTGTGACAGTACAGTATTTCTTCCAGGCCTTGTGTTTAAATTTGTGACAGTTCAGTATTTCCTCCAGGCCCTGTGTTTAAATTTGTGACAGTTCAGTATTCCCTCCAGGCCTTGTGTTTAAATTTGTGACAGTTCAGTATTTCCTCCAGGCCCTGTGTTTAAATTTGTGACAGTTCAGTATTTCCTCCAGGCCCTGTGTTTAAATTTGTGACAGTCCAGTATTTCCTCCAGGCCTTGTGTTTAAATTTGTGACAGTTCAGTATTTCCTCCAGGCCATGTGTTTAAAGTTGTGACAATTCAGTCTATTCTGGCCCTGTGTTTAAGTTTGTGACAGTTCAGTCTTTCCTCCAGGCCCTGTGTTTAAATTTGTGAATGTTCTGTATTTCCTCCAGACCCTGTGTTTAAATTTGTGACAGTTCAGTATTTCCTCCAGGCCTTGTGTTTTAAGTTGTGACAGTTCAGTATTTCCTCCAGGCCCTGTGTTTAAATTTGTGACAGTTCAGTATTACCTCCAGGCCCTGTGTTTAAAGTTGTGACAGTTCTGCATTTCCTCCAGGCCTTGTGTTTAAATTTGTGACAGTTCTGCAATTCCTCCAGGCCCTGTGTTTAAAGTTGTGACAGTTCAGTCTTTCTTCCAGGCCCTGTGCTTAAATTTGTGACAGTTCAGTATTTCCTCCAGGCCTTGTGTTTAAATTTGTGACAGTTCAGTATTTCATCCAGGCCCAGTGTTTAAATTTGTGACAGTACAGTATTTCCTCCAGGCCCTGTGTTTAAATTTGTGACAGTTCAGTATTTCCTCCAGGCCTTGTGTTTAAATTTGTGACAGTTCAGTATTTCATCCAGGCCCAGTGTTTAAATTTGTGACAGTACAGTATTTCCTCCAGGCCCTGTGTTTAAATTTGTGACAGTTCAGTATTTCCTCCAGGCCTTGTGTTTAAATTTGTGACAGTTCAGTATTTCCTCCAGACCCTGTGTTTAAATTTGTGACAGTTCAGTATTTCCTCCGGGCCCTGTGCTTAAATTTGTGACAGTTCAGTATTTACTCCAGGCCTTGTGTTTAAATTTGTGACAGTTCAGTATTCCCTCCAGGCCTTGTGTTTAAATTTGTGACAGTTCAGTACTTCCTCCAGGCCTTGTGTTTAAATTTGTGACAGTACAGTATTTCCTCCAGGCCTTGTGTTTAAATTTGTGAGACTTCAGTATTTCGTCCAGGCCTTGTGTTTAAATTTGTGACAGTACAGTATTTCCTCCAGGCCTTGTGTTTAAATTTGTGACATTACAGTATTTCCTCCAGGCCTTGTGTTTAAATTTGTGACAGTTCAGTATTCCCTCCAGGCCTTGTGTTTAAATTTGTGAGAGTTCAGTATTTCCTTCAGGCCCTGTGTTTAAATTTGTGACAGCTCAGTATTTCCTCCAGGCCCTGTGTTTAAATTTGTGACAGTTCAGTATTTCCTCCAGGCCTTGTGTTTAAATTTGTGACAGTTCAGTATTCCCTCCAGGCCCTGTGTTTAAATTTGTGACAGTTCAGTATTTCCTCCAGGCCCTGTGTTTAAATTTGTGACAGTTCTGTATTCCCTCCAGGCCTTGTGTTTAAATTTGTGACAGTTCAGTATTTCCTCCAGGCCCTGTGTTTAAATTTGTGACAGTTCAGTATTCCCTCCAGGCCTTGTGTTTAAATTTGTGACCATTCAGTATTTCCTCCAGGCCCTGTGTTTAAATTTGTGACAGTTCAGTATTTCCTCCAGGCCTTGTGTTTAAATTTGTGACAGTTCAGTATTTCCTCCAGGCCTTGTGTTTAAATTAGTGACAGTTCAGTATTTCCTCCAGGCCCTGTGTTTAAATTTGTGACAGTTCAGTATTTCCTCCAGGCCTTGTGTTTAAATTAGTGACAGTTCAGTATTTCCTCCAGGCCCTGTGTTTAAATTTGTGACAGTTCAGTAGTTCCTCCAGGCCCTGTGTTTAAATTTGTGACAGTTCAGTATTTCCCTCCAGGCCTTGTGTTTAAATTTGTGACAGTTCAGTAGTTCCTCCAGGCCTTGTGTTTAAATTTGTGACAGTTCAGTATTTCCTCCAGGCCTTGTGTTTAAATTTGTGACAGTTCAGTAGTTCCTCCAGGCCCTGTGTTTAAATTTGTGACAGTTCAGTATTTCCTCCAGGCCCTGTGTTTAAAGTTGTGACAGTTCAGTATTTCCTCCAGGCCTTGTGTTTAAATTTGTGACAGTTCTGTATTCCCTCCAGGCCTTGTGTTTAAATTTGTGACAGTTCAGTATTTCCTCCAGGCCCTGTGTTTAAATTTGTGACAGTTCAGTATTCCCTCCAGGCCTTGTGTTTAAATTTGTGACCATTCAGTATTTCCTCCAGGCCCTGTGTTTAAATTTGTGACAGTTCAGTATTTCCTCCAGGCCTTGTGTTTAAATTAGTGACAGTTCAGTATTTCCTCCAGGCCCTGTGTTTAAATTTGTGACAGTTCAGTATTTCCTCCAGGCCTTGTGTTTAAATTAGTGACAGTTCAGTATTTCCTCCAGGCCCTGTGTTTAAATTTGTGACAGTTCAGTAGTTCCTCCAGGCCCTGTGTTTAAATTTGTGACAGTTCAGTATTTCCCTCCAGGCCTTGTGTTTAAATTTGTGACAGTTCAGTAGTTCCTCCAGGCCTTGTGTTTAAATTTGTGACAGTTCAGTATTTCCTCCAGGCCTTGTGTTTAAATTTGTGACAGTTCAGTAGTTCCTCCAGGCCCTGTGTTTAAATTTGTGACAGTTCAGTATTTCCTCCAGGCCCTGTGTTTAAAGTTGTGACAGTTCAGTATTTCCTCCAGGCCTTGTGTTTAAATTTGTGACAGTTCAGTATTTCCTCCAGGCCCTGTGTTTAAATTTGTGACTGTTCAGTATTTCCTCCAGACATTGTGTTTAAATTTGTGACAGTTCAGTAGTTCCCCCAGGCCCTGTGTTTAAATTTGTGACAGTTCAGTATTTCCTCCAGGCCTTGTGTTTAAATTTGTGACTGTTCAGTATTTCCTCCAGGCCCTGTGTTTAAAGTTGTGACAGTTCAGTATTTCCTCCAGGCCTTGTGTTTAAATTTGTGACAGTTCAGTATTTCCTCCAGGCCCTGTGTTTAAATTTGTGACTGTTCAGTATTTCCTCCAGACATTGTGTTTAAATTTGTGACAGTTCAGTAGTTCCCCCAGGCCCTGTGTTTAAATTTGTGACAGTTCAGTATTTCCTCCAGGCCTTGTGTTTAAATTTGTGACAGTTCAGTATTTCCCTCCAGGCCCTGTGTTTAAATTTGTGACAGTTCAGTATTTCCTCCAGGCCTTGTGTTTAATTTTGTGACAGTTCAGTATTTCCTCCAGGCCTTGTGTTTAAATTTGTGACAGTTCAGTATTTCCTCCAGAAGCTGTGTTTAAATTTGTGACAGTTCAGTATTTCCTCCAGGCCTTGTGTTTAAATTTGTGACAGTTCAGTATTTCCTCCAGGCCCTGTGCTTACATTTGTGACAGTTCAGTATTTCCTCCAGACCCTGTGTTTAAATTTGTGACAGTTCAGTATTTCCCCCAGGCCCTGTGCTTACATTTGTGACTGATCAGTATTCCCTCCAGGCCTTGTGTTTAAATTTGTGACAGTTCAGTATTTCCTCCAGGCCCTGTGTTTAAATTTGTGACAGTTCAGTATTTCCTCCAGGCCCTGTGTTTAAATTTGTGACAGTTCAGTATTTCCTCCAGGCCTTGTGTTTAAATTTGTGAGAGTTCAGTATTTCCTCCAGGCCCTGTGTTTAAATTTGTGACAGTTCAGTATTTCCTCCAGGCCCTGTGTTTAAATTTGTGACAGTTCAGTATTTCCTCCAGACCCTGTGTTTAAATTTGTGGCAGTTCAGTATTCCCTCCAGGCCTTGTGTTTAAATTTGTGACAGTTCAGTATTTCCTCCAGGCCTTGTGCTTAAATTTGTGACATTCAGTATTTCCTCCAGGCCCTGTATTTAAATTTGTGACAGTTCAGTATTTCCTCCAGGCCTTGTGTTTAAATTTGTGACAGTTCAGTATTTCCTCCAGGCCCTGTGTTTAAATTTGTGACAGTTCAGTATTTCCTCCAGGCCTTGTGTTTAAATTTGTGAGAGTTCAGTATTTCCTCCAGGCCCTGTGTTTAAATTTGTGACAGTTCAGTATTTCCTCCAGGCCCTGTGTTTAAATTTGTGAGAGTTCAGTATTTCCTCCAGGCCCTGTGTTTAAATTTGTGACAGTTCAGTATTTCCTCCAGGCCTTGTGATTAAATTTGTGACAGTTCAGTATTTCCTCCAGGCCTTGTGTTTAAATTTGTGACAGTTCTGCAATTCCTCCAGGCCCTGTGTTTAAAGTTGTGACAGTTCAGTATTTCCTCCAGGCTCTGTGTTTAAATTTGTGACAGTTCAGTATTTCCTCCAGGCCTTGTGTTTAAATTTGTGACAGTTCAGTATTCCCTCCAGGCCTTGTGTTTAAATTTGTGACAGTTCAGTATTTCCTCCAGGCCCTGTGTTTAAATTTGTGAGAGTTCAGTATTCCCTCCAGGCCTTGTGTTTAAATTTGTGACAGTTCAGTATTCCCTCCAGGCCTTGTGTTTAAATTTGTGACAGTTCAGTATTTCCCTCCAGGCCTTGTGTTTAAATTTGTGACAGTTCAGTATTTCCCTCCAGGCCCTGTGTTTAAATTTGTGACAGTTCAGTATTTCCTCCAGGCCTTGTGTTTAATTTTGTGACAGTTCAGTATTCCCTCCAGGCCTTGTGTTTAAATTTGTGACAGTTCAGTCTTTCCTCCAGGCCCTGTGTTTAAATTTGTGACAGTTCAGTATTTCCTCCAGGCCCTGTGTTTAAATTTGTGACAGTACAGTATTTCCTCCAGGCCTTGTGTTTAAATTTGTGACAGTTCAGTATTTCCTCCAGGCCCTGTGTTTAAATTTGTGACAGTTCAGTATTTCCTCCAGGCCTTGTGTTTAAATTTGTGACAGTACAGTATTTCCTCAAGGCCTTGTGTTCAAATTTGTGACAGTACAGTATTTCTTCCAGGCCTTGTGTTTAAATTTGTGACAGTTCAGTATTTCCTCCAGGCCCTGTGTTTAAATTTGTGACAGTTCAGTATTCCCTCCAGGCCTTGTGTTTAAATTTGTGACAGTTCAGTATTTCCTCCAGGCCCTGTGTTTAAATTTGTGACAGTTCAGTATTTCCTCCGGCCCTGTGTTTAAATTTGTGACAGTCCAGTATTTCCTCCAGGCCTTGTGTTTAAATTTGTGACAGTTCAGTATTTCCTCCAGGCCATGTGTTTAAAGTTGTGACAATTCAGTCTATTCTGGCCCTGTGTTTAAGTTTGTGACAGTTCAGTCTTTCCTCCAGGCCCTGTGTTTAAATTTGTGAATGTTCTGTATTTCCTCCAGACCCTGTGTTTAAATTTGTGACAGTTCAGTATTTCCTCCAGGCCTTGTGTTTTAAGTTGTGACAGTTCAGTATTTCCTCCAGGCCCTGTGTTTAAATTTGTGACAGTTCAGTATTACCTCCAGGCCCTGTGTTTAAAGTTGTGACAGTTCTGCATTTCCTCCAGGCCTTGTGTTTAAATTTGTGACAGTTCTGCAATTCCTCCAGGCCCTGTGTTTAAAGTTGTGACAGTTCAGTCTTTCTTCCAGGCCCTGTGCTTAAATTTGTGACAGTTCAGTATTTCCTCCAGGCCTTGTGTTTAAATTTGTGACAGTTCAGTATTTCATCCAGGCCCAGTGTTTAAATTTGTGACAGTACAGTATTTCCTCCAGGCCCTGTGTTTAAATTTGTGACAGTTCAGTATTTCCTCCAGGCCTTGTGTTTAAATTTGTGACAGTTCAGTATTTCATCCAGGCCCAGTGTTTAAATTTGTGACAGTACAGTATTTCCTCCAGGCCCTGTGTTTAAATTTGTGACAGTTCAGTATTTCCTCCAGGCCTTGTGTTTAAATTTGTGACAGTTCAGTATTTCCTCCAGACCCTGTGTTTAAATTTGTGACAGTTCAGTATTTCCTCCGGGCCCTGTGCTTAAATTTGTGACAGTTCAGTATTTACTCCAGGCCTTGTGTTTAAATTTGTGACAGTTCAGTATTCCCTCCAGGCCTTGTGTTTAAATTTGTGACAGTTCAGTACTTCCTCCAGGCCTTGTGTTTAAATTTGTGACATTACAGTATTTCCTCCAGGCCTTGTGTTTAAATTTGTGAGACTTCAGTATTTCGTCCAGGCCTTGTGTTTAAATTTGTGACAGTACAGTATTTCCTCCAGGCCTTGTGTTTAAATTTGTGACATTACAGTATTTCCTCCAGGCCTTGTGTTTAAATTTGTGACAGTTCAGTATTCCCTCCAGGCCTTGTGTTTAAATTTGTGAGAGTTCAGTATTTCCTTCAGGCCCTGTGTTTAAATTTGTGACAGCTCAGTATTTCCTCCAGGCCCTGTGTTTAAATTTGTGACAGTTCAGTATTTCCTCCAGGCCTTGTGTTTAAATTTGTGACAGTTCAGTATTCCCTCCAGGCCTTGTGTTTAAATTTGTGACAGTTCAGTATTTCCTCCAGGCCTTGTGTTTAAATTTGTGACAGTTCAGTATTCCCTCCAGGCCTTGTGTTTAAATTTGTGACAGTTCAGTATTTCCTCCAGGCCTTGTGTTTAAATTTGTGACAGCTCAGTATTTCCTCCAGGCCCTGTGTTTAAATTTGTGACAGTTCAGTATTTCCTCCAGGCCCTGTGTTTAAATTTGTGACAGTTCAGTATTTCCTCCAGGCCTTGTGTTTAAATTTGTGACAGTTCAGTATTTCCTCCAGGCCCTGTATTTAAATTTGTGACAGTACAGTATTTCCTCCAGGCCCTGTGTTTAAATTTGTGACAGTTCAGTATTTCCTCCAGGCCTTGTGTTTAAATTTGTGACAGTTCAGTATTTCCTCCAGGCCTTGTGTTTAAATTTGTGACAGTTCAGTATTTCCTCCAGGCCCTGTGTTTAAATTTGTGACAGTTCAGTATTTCCTCCAGGCCTTGTGTTTAAATTTGTGACAGTTCAGTATTCCCTCCAGGCCTTGTGTTTAAATTTGTGACAGTTCAGTATTTCCTCCAGGCCTTGTGTTTAAATTTGTGACAGTTCAGTATTCCCTCCAGGCCTTGTGTTTAAATTTGTGACAGTTCAGTATTTCCTCCAGGCCTTGTGTTTAAATTTGTGACAGTTCAGTATTTCCTCCAGGCCTAGTGTTTAAATTTGTGACAGTTCAGTATTTCCTCCAGGCCTTGTGTTTAAATTTGTGACAGTTCTGTATTCCCTCCAGACCTTGTGTTTAAATTTGTGACAGTTCAGTATTTCCTCCAGGCCCTGTGTTTAAATTTGTGACAGTTCAGTATTTCCTCCAGGCCCTGTGTTTAAATTTGTGACAGTTCAGTATTTCCTCCAGGCCTTGTGTTTAAATTTGTGACAGTTCAGTATTTCCTCCAGGCCTTGTGTTTAAATTTGAGACAGTTCAGTATTTACTCCAGGCCCTGTGTTTAAATTTGTGACAGTTCAGTATTTCCTCCAGGCCTTGTGTTTAAATTTGTGACAGTTCAGTATTTCCTCCAGGCCTTGTGTTTAAATTTGTGACATTACAGTATTTCCTCCAGGCCTTGTGTTTAAATTTGTGACAGTTCAGTATTTCCTCCAGGCCTTGTGTTTAAATTTGTGACATTACAGTATTTCCTCCAGGCCTTGTGTTTAAATTTGTGTCAGTTCAGTATTTCCTCCAGGCCCTGTGTTTAAATTTGTGACAGTTCAGTATTCCCTCCAGGCCCTGTGTTTAAATTTGTGACATTACAGTATTTCCTCCAGGCCTTGTGTTTAAATTTGTGACAGTTCAGTATTCCATCCAGGCCTTGTGTTTAAATTTGTGACAGTTCAGTATTTCCTCCAGGCCTTGTGTTTAAATTTGTGACAGTTCAGTATTTCCTCCAGGCCTTGTGTTTAAATTTGTGACAGTTCAGTATTTCCTCCAGGCCTTGTGTTTAAATTTGTGACAGCTCAGTATTTCCTCCAGGCCCTGTGTTTAAATTTGTGACAGTTCAGTATTTCCTCCAGGCCTTGTGTTTAAATTTGTGACAGTTCAGTATTTCCTCCAGGCCCTGTGTTTAAATTTGTGACATTACAGTTTTTCCTCCAGGCCTTGTGTTTAAATTTGTGACAGTTCAGTATTCCATCCAGGCATTGTGTTTAAATTTGTGACAGTTCAGTATTCCATCCAGGCCTTGTGTTTAAATTTGTGACAGCTCAGTATTTGCTCCAGGCCCTGTGTTTAAATTTGTGACAGTTCAGTATTTCCTCCAGGCCTTGTGTTTAAATTTGTGACAGTTCAGTATTTCCTCCAGGCCTTGTGTTTAAATTTGTGACAGTTCAGTATTTCCTCCAGGCCCTGTGTTTAAATTTGTGACAGTTCAGTATTTCCTCCAGGCCTTGTGCTTAAATTTGTGACAGCTCAGTATTTCCTCCAGGCCCTGTGTTTAAATTTGTGACAGTTCAGTATTTCCTCCAGGCCTTGTGTTTAAATTTGTGACAGCTCAGTATTTCCTCCAGGCCCTGTGTTTAAATTTGTGACAGTTCAGTATTTCCTCCAGGCCTTGTGTTTAAATTTGTGACAGCTCAGTATTTCCTCCAGGCCCTGTGTTTAAATTTGTGACAGCTCAGTATTTCCTCCAGGCCTTGTGTTTAAATTTGTGACAGTACAGTATTTCCTCCAGGCCTTGTGTTTAAATTTGTGAGAGTTCAGTATTTCCTCCAGGCCCTGTGTTTAAATTTGTGACAGTTCAGTATTTCCTCCAGGCCCTGTGTTTAAATTTGTGACAGTTCAGTATTTCCTCCAGGCCCTGTGTTTAAATTTGTGACAGTTCTGTATTCCCTCCAGGCCTTGTGTTTAAATTTGTGACAGTTCAGTATTTCCTCCAGGCCCTGTGTTTAAATTTGTGACAGTTCAGTATTCCCTCCAGGCCTTGTGTTTAAATTTGTGACCATTCAGCATTTCCTCCAGGCCCTGTGTTTAAATTTTTGACAGTTCAGTATTTCCTCCAGGCCCTGTATTTAAATTTGTGACAGTTCAGTATTTCCTCCAGGCCTTGTGTTTAAATTTGTGACAGTTCAGGATTTCCTCCAGGCCCTGTGTTTAAAGCTGTGACAGTTCAGTATTTCCTCCAGACCCTGTGTTTAAAGTTGTGACAGTTCAGTATTTCCTCCAGGCCTTGTGTTTAAATTTGTGACAGTTCAGTATTTCCTCCAGACCCTGTGTTTAAATTTGTGACAGTTCAGTATTTCCTCCAGGCCCTGTGTTTAAATTTGTGACAGTTCAGTATTTCCTCCAGGCCCTGTGTTTAAATTTGTGACAGTTCAGTATTTCGTCCAGGCCCTGTGTTTAAATTTGTGACAGTTCAGTATTTCCTCCAGGCCTTGTGTTTAAATTTGTGACAATTCTGTATTTCCTCCAGGCCTTGTGTTTAAATTTGTGACAGTTCAGTATTTCCTCCAGGCCTTGTGTTTAAATTTGTGACAGTTCAGTATTTCCTCCAGGCCTTGTGTTTAAATTTGTGACAGTTCAGTATTTCCTCCAGGCCTTGTGTTTAAATTTGTGACAGTTCAGTAGTTCCTCCAGGCCCTGTGTTTAAATTTGTGACAGTTCAGTATTTCCTCCAGGCCTTGTGTTTAAATTTGTGACAGTTCAGTAGTTCCTCCAGGCCCTGTGTTTTAATTTGTGACAGTTCAGTATTTCCTCCAGGCCTTGTGTTTAAATTTGTGACAATTCTGTATTTCCTCCAGGCCCTGTGTTTACAATTTTGACAGTTCAGTATTTCCTCCAGGCCCTGTATTTAAATTTGTGACAGTTCAGTATTTCCTCCAGGCCTTGTGTTTAAATTTGTGACAGTTCAGGATTTCCTCCAGGCCCTGTGTTTAAAGCTGTGACAGTTCAGTATTTCCTCCAGACCCTGTGTTTAAAGTTGTGACAGTTCAGTATTTCCTCCAGGCCCTGTGTTTAAATTTGTGGCAGTTCAGTATTTCCTCCAGGCCCTGTGTTTTAATTTGTGACAGTTCAGTATTTCCTCCAGGCTTTGTGTTTAAATTTGTGACAGTACAGTATTTCCTCCAGGCCTTGTGTTTAAATTTGTGACAGTTCAGTATTCCCTCCAGGCTTTGTGTTTAAATTTGTGACAGTACAGTATTTCCTCCAGTCCTTGTGTTTAAATTTGTGACAGTTCAGTATTTCCTCCAGACCCTGTGTTTAAATTTGTGACAGTTCAGTATTTCCTCCAGACCCTGTGTTTAAATTTGTGACAGTTCAGTATTTCCTCCAGGCCCTGTGTTTTAATTTGTGGCAGTTCAGTATTTCCTCCAGGCCTTGTGTTTAAATTTGTGACAGTTCAGTATTTCCTCCAGACCTTGTGTTTAAATTTGTGACAGTTCAGTATTTCCTCCAGGCCTTGTGTTTAAATTTGTGACAGTTCAGTATTTCCTCCAGGCCCTGTGTTTTAATTTGTGGCAGTTCAGTATTTCCTCCAGGCCTTGTGTTTAAATTTGTGGCAGTTCAGTATTTCCTCCAGGCCCTGTGTTTAAATTTGTGACAGTACAGTATTTCTTCCAGGCTTTGTGTTTAAATTTGTGGCAGTTCAGTATTTCCTCCAGGCCTTGTGTTTAAATTTGTGACAGTACAGTATTTCCTCCAGGCCCTGTGTTTTAATTTGTGGCAGTTCAGTATTTCCTCCAGGCCTTGTGTTTAAATTTGTGACAGTACAGTATTTCCTCCAGGCCCTGTGTTTAAATTTGTGACAGTTCAGTATTTCCTCCAGGGCCTGTGTTTAAATTTGTGGCAGTTCAGTATTTCCTCCAGACCCTGTGTTTAAATTTGTGACAGTTCAGTATTTCCTCCAGGCCTTGTGTTTAAATTTGTGACAGTTCATTATTTCCTCCAGGCCTTGTGTTTAAATTTGTGACAGTTCAGTATTTCCTCCAGACCCTGTGTTTAAATTTGTGACAGTTCAGTATTTCCTCCAGGCCTTGTGTTTAAATTTGTGACAGTTCAGTATTTCCTCCAGACCTTGTGTTTAAATTTGTGACAATTCAGTATTTCCTCCAGGCCCTGTGTTTTAATTTGTGGCAGTTCAGTATTTCCTCCAGGCCCTGTGTTTTAATTTGTGGCAGTTCAGTATTTCCTCCAGGCCTTGTGTTTAAATTTGTGACAGTACAGTATTTCCTCCAGGCCCTGTGTTTTAATTTGTGGCAGTTCAGTATTTCCTCCATTCCTTGTGTTTAAATTTGTGACAGTTCAGTATTTCCTCCAGGCCTTGTGTTTTAATTTGTGACAGTTCAGTATTTCCTCCAGGCCTTGTGTTTAAATTTGTGACAGTTCAGTATTTCCTCCAGGCCCTGTGTTTAAATTTGTGACAGTTCAGTATTTCCTCCAGGCCCTGTGTTTAAATTTGTGACAGTTCAGTATTTCCTCCAGACCCTGTGTTTAAATTTGTGACAGTTCAGTATTTCCTCCAGGCCCTGTGTTTAAATTTGTGACAATTCAGTATTTCCTCCAGGCCCTGTGTTTTAATTTGTGGCAGTTCAGTATTTCCTCCAGGCCCTGTGTTTTAATTTGTGGCAGTTCAGTATTTCCTCCAGGCCCTGTGTTTAAATTTGTGACAGTTCAGTATTTCCTCCAGGCCTTGTGTTTAAATTTGTGACAGTTCAGTATTTCCACCAGGCCTTGTGTTTAAATTTGTGACAGTTCAGTATTTCCTCCAGGCCTTGTGTTTAAATTTGTGACAGTTCAGTATTTCCTCCAGGCCTTGTGTTTAAATTTGTGACAGTTCAGTATTTCCACCAGGCCTTGTGTTTAAATTTGTGACAGTTCAGTATTTCCTCCAGGCCTTGTGTTTTAATTTGTGACAGTTCAGTATTTCCTCCAGGCCTTGTGTTTAAATTTGTGACAGTTCAGTATTTCCTCCAGGCCTTGTGTTTAAATTTGTGACAGTTCAGTATTTCCTCCAGGCCCTGTGTTTAAATTTGTGACAGTTCAGTATTTCCTCCAGGCCTTGTGTTTAAATTTGTGACAGTTCAGTATTTCCTCCAGGCCCTGTGTTTAAATTTGTGACAGTTCAGTATTTCCTCCAGGCCTTGTGTTTAAATTTGTGGCAGTTCAGTATTTCATCCAGGCCCTGTGTTTAAATTTGTGGCAGTTCAGTATTTCCTCCAGACCCTGTGTTTAAATTTGTGACAGTTCAGTATTTCCTCCAGGCCCTGTGTTTAAATTTGTGGCACTTCAGTATTTCCTCCAGGCCCTGTGTTTTAATTTGTGACAGTTCAGTATTTCCTCCAGGCCTTGTGTTTAAATTTGTGGCAGTTCAGTATTTCCTCCAGATCCTGTGTTTAAATTTGTGGCAGTTCAGTATTTCCTCCAGACCCTGTGTTTAAATTTGTAACAGTTCAGTATTTCCTCCAGGCCCTGTGTTTAAATTTGTGGCAGTTCAGTATTTCCTCCAGACCCTGTGTTTAAATTTGTGACAGTTCAGTATTTCCTCCAGACCCTGTGTTTAAATTTGTGGCAGTTCAGTATTCCCTCCAGGCCTTGTGTTTAAATTTGTGGCAGTTCAGTATTCCCTCCAGGCCTTGTGTTTAAATTTGTAACTGTTCAGTATTTCCTCCAGGCCCTGTGTTTAAATTTGTGGCAGTTCAGTATTCCCTCCAGGCCTTGTGTTTAAATTTGTGACAGTTCAGTCTTTCCTCCAGGCCCTGTGTTTAAATTTGTGACAGTTCAGTATTTCCTCCAGGCCTTGTGTTTAAATTTGTGACAGTTCAGTATTTCCTCCAGAACTTGTGTTTAAATTTGTAACAGTTCATTATTTCCTCCAGACCCTGTGTTTAAATTTGTGACTGTTCAGTATTTCCTCCAGACCTTGTGTTTAAATTTGTGACAGTTCAGTCTTTCCTCCAGGCCTTGTGTTTAAATTTGTAACAGTTCAGTATTTCCTCCAGAACTTGTGTTTAAATTTGTAACAGTTCAGTATTTCCTCCAGACCCTGTGTTTAAATTTGTGACTGTTCAGTATTTCCTCCAGACCTTGTGTTTAAATTTGTGACAGTTCAGTCTTTCCCCCAGGCCCTGTGTTTAAATTTGTGACAGTTCAGTATTTCCTCCAGGCCCTGTGTTTAAATTTGTGACAGTTCAGTATTTCCTCCAGGCCTTGTGTTTAAATTTGTGGCAGTTCAGTATTTCCTCCAGGCCTTGTGTTTAAATTTGTGACAGTTCAGTATTTCCTCCAGGCCTTGTGTTTAAATTTGTGGCAGTTCAGTATTTCCTCCAGGCCTTGTGTTTAAATTTGTAACAATTCAGTCTTTCCTCCAGGCCTTGTGTTTAAATTTGTGACAGTTCAGTATTTCCTCCAGGCCTTGTGTTTAAATTTGTAACAGTTCAGTGTTTCCTCCAGGCCCTGTATTTAAATTTGTGACAATTCAGTCTTTCCTCCAGGCCTTGTGTTTAAATTTGTGACAGTTCAGTATTTCCTCCAGGCCTTGTGTTTAAATTTGTAACAGTTCAGTATTTCCTCCAGGCCCTGTGTTTAAATTTGTGGCAGTTCAGTATTTCCTCCAGGCCCTGTGTTTAGATTTGTGGCAGTTCAGTATTTCCTCCAGGCCTTGTGTTTAAATTTGTGACAGTTCAGTAGTTCCTCCAGGCCTTGTGTTTAAATTTGTGACAGTTCAGTATTTCCTCCAGGCCTTGTGTTTAAATTTGTGACAGTTCAGTGTTTCCTCCAGGCCCTGTATTTAAATTTGTGACAGTTCAGTCTTTCCTCCAGGCCTTGTGTTTAAATTTGTGACAGTTCAGTATTTCCTCCAGGCCTTGTGTTTAAATTTGTGACAGTTCAGTATTTCCTCCAGGCCTTGTGTTTAAATTTGTGACAGTTCAGAATTTCCTCCAGGCCCTGTGTTTAAATTTGTGACAGTTCAGTATTTCCTCCAGGCCTTGTGTTTAAATTTGTGACAGTTCAGTGTTTCCTCCAGGCCCTGTATTTAAATTTGTGACAGTTCAGTATATACTCCAGGCCCTGTGTTTAAATTTGTGACAGTTCAGTATATACTCCAGGCCCTGTGTTTAAATTTGTGACAGTTCAGTATTTACTCCAGGCCCTGTGTTTAAATTTGTGACAGTTCAGTCTTTCCTCCTGACCCTGTGTTTAAATTTGTGACAGTTCAGTATTTCCTCCAGTCCCTGTGTTTAAATTTGTGACAGTTCATTATTTCCTCCAGGCCCTGTGTTTAAATTTGTGACAGTTTAGTATTTCCTCCAGGCCCTGTGTTTAAATTTGTGACAGTTCAGTATTTCCTCCAGGCCTTGTGTTTAAATTTGTGACAGTTCAGTATTTCCTCCAGGCCTTGTGTTTAAATTTGTGACAGTTCAGTCTTTACTCCAGGCCTTGTGTTTAAATTTGTGACAGTTCATTATTTCCTCCAGGCCCTGTGTTTAAATTTGTGACAGTTCAGTATTTCCTCCAGGCCCTGTGTTTAAATTTGTGACAGTTCAGTATTTCCTCCAGGCCTTGTGTTTAAATTTGTGACAGTTCATTATTTCCTCCAGGCCCTGTGTTTAAATTTGTGACAGTTCAGTATTTCCTCCAGGCCTTGTGTTTAAATTTGTGACAGTTCAGTATTTCCTCCAGGCCTTGTGTTTAAATTTGTGACAGTTCAGTATTTACTCCAGGCCCTGTGTTTAAATTTGTGACAGTTCAGTCTTTCCTCCTGACCCTGTGTTTAAATTTGTGACAGTTCAGTATTTCCTCCAGGCCTTGTGTTTAAATTTGTGACAGTTCAGTATTTACTCCAGGCCTTGTGTTTAAATTTGTGACAGTTCATTATTTCCTCCTGACCCTGTGTTTAAATTTGTGACAGTTCAGTATTTCCTCCAGGCCTTGTGTTTAAATTTGTGACAGTTCAGTATTTCCTCCAGGCCTTGTGTTTAAATTTGTGACAGTTCAGTATTTACTCCAGGCCCTGTGTTTAAATTTGTGACAGTTCAGTCTTTCCTCCTGACCCTGTGTTTAAATTTGTGACAGTTCAGTATTTACTCCAGGCCCTGTGTTTAAATTTGTGACAGTTCAGTCTTTCCTCCTGACCCTGTGTTTAAATTTGTGACAGTTCAGTATTTCCTCCAGGCCTTGTGTTTAAATTTGTGACAGTTCAGTATTTCCTCCAGGCCTTGTGTTTAAATTTGTGACAGTTCAGTATTTCCTCCAGGCCTTGTGTTTAAATTTGTGACAGTTCAGTATTTACTCCAGGCCCTGTGTTTAAATTTGTGACAGTTCAGTCTTTCCTCCTGACCCTGTGTTTAAATTTGTGACAGTTCAGTATTTCCTCCAGGCCTTGTGTTTAAATTTGTGACAGTTCAGTATTTCCTCCAGGCCTTGTGTTTAAAATTCTGACAGTTCAGTATTTCCTCCAGGCCCTGTGTTTAAATTTGTGACAGTTCAGTATTTACTCCAGGCCTTGTGTTTAAATTTGTGACAGCTCAGTATTTCCTCCAGGCCTTGTGTTTAAATTTGTGACAGTTCAGTATTTCCTCCAGGCCTTGTGTTTAAATTTGTGACTGATCAGTATTTCCTCCAGGACTTGTGTTTAAATTTGTGACTGATCAGTATTTCCTCCAGGACTTGTGTTTAAATTTGTGACAGTTCAGTATTTCCTCCAGGCCCTGTGTTTAAATTTGTGACAGTTCAGTATTTCCTCCAGGCCCTGTGCTTAAATTTGTGACAGTTCAGTATTTCCTCCAGGCCTTGTGTTTAAATTTGTGACTGTTCAGTATTTCCTCCAGGCCTTGTGTTTAAATTTGTGACAGTTCAGTATTTCCTCCAGGCCCTGTGTTTAAATTTGTGACAGTTCAGTATTTCCTCCCGGCCCTGTGTTTAAATTTGTGACAGCTCAGTCTTTCCTCCAGGCCCTGTGTTTAAATTTGTGACAGTTCAGTATTTCCTCCAGGCCTTGTGTTTAAATTTGTGACAGTTCAGTATTTCCCTCCAGGCCTTGTGTTTAAAGTTGTTACAGTTCAGTATTTACTCCAGGCCCTGTGTTTAAATTTGTGACAGTTCAATATTTCCCTCCAGGCCTTGCGTTTAAATTTGTGACAGTTCAGTATTTCCTCCAGACCTTGTGTTTAAATTTGTGACAGTTCAGTATTTCCTCCAGGCCTTGTGTTTAAATTTGTGACAGTTCAGTATTTCCTCCAGGCCTTGTGTTTAAATTTGTGACAGTTCAGTATTTCCCTCCAGGCCCTGTGTTTAAATTTGTGACAGTTCAGTATTTCCCCCAGGCCTTGTGTTTAAATTTGTGACAGTTCAGTATTCCCTCCAGACCCTGTGTTTAAATTTGTGACAGTTCAGTATTTCCCTCCAGGCCCTGTGTTTAAATTTGTGACAGTTCAGTATTTCCCCCAGGCCTTGTGTTTAAATTTGTGACAGTTCAGTATTCCCTCCAGACCCTGTGTTTAAATTTGTGACAGTTCAGTATTTCCTCCAGGCCTTGTGTTTAAATTTGTGACAGTTCAGTATTTCCTCCAGGCCCTGTGTTTAAATTTGTGACTGTTCAGTATTTACTCCAGGCCTTGTGTTTAAATTTGTGACAGTTCAGTATTTCCTCCAGGATTTGTGTTTAAATTTGTGACAGTTCAGTATTTCCTCCAGGATTTGTGTTTAAATTTGTGACAGTTCAGTATTCCCTCCAGGCCTGTCTTTAAATTTGTGACAGTTCAGTATTTCCCTCCAGGCCCTGTGTTTAAATTTGTGACAGTTCAGTATTTCCTCCAGGCCTTGTGTTTAAATTTGTGACAGTTCAGTATTTCCTCCAGGCCTTGTGTTTAAATTTGTGACAGTTCAGTATTTCCCCCAGGCCTTGTGTTTAAATTTGTGACAGTTCAGTATTTCCTCCAGGCCCTGTGATTACATTTGTGACAGTTCAGTATTCCCTCCAGGCCTTGTGTTTAAATTTGTGACAGTTCAGTATTTCCCCCAGGCCTTGTGTTTAAATTTGTGACAGTTCAGTATTTCCTCCAGGCCCTGTGTTTAAATTTGTGACAGTTCAGTATTTCCTCCAGGCCCTGTGATTACATTTGTGACAGTTCAGTATTTCCTCCAGGCCTTGTGTTTAAATTTGTGACTGTTCAGTATTTCCTCCAGGCCCTGTGTTTAAATTTGTGACAGTTCAGTATTTCCCCCAGGCCTTGTGTTTAAATTTGTGACAGTTCAGTATTTCCTCCAGGCCTTGTGTTTAAATTTGTGACAGTTCAGTATTTCCCCCAGGCCTTGTGTTTAAATTTGTGACAGTTCAGTATTTCCTCCAGGCCCTGTGATTACATTTGTGACAGTTCAGTATTTCCTCCAGGCCTTGTGTTTAAATTTGTGACAGTTCAGTATTTCCTCCAGGCCCTGTGTTTAAATTTGTGACAGTTCAGTATTTCCTCCAGGCCCTGTGTTTAAATTTGTGACAGTTCAGTCTTTACTCCAGGCCCTGTGTTTAAAGTTGTGACAGTTCAGTATTTCCTCCAGGCCCCGTATTTAAATTTGTGACAGTTCAGTATTTCCTCCAGGCCCTGTGTTTAAATTTGTGACAGTTCAGTATTTCCTCCAGGCCCTGTGTTTAAATTTGTGACAGTTCAGTATTCCCTCCAGGCCCTGTATTTAAATTTGTGACAGTTCAGTATTTCCTCCAGGCCTTGTGTTTAAATTTGTGACAGTTCAGTATTTCCTCCAGGTCCTGTGTTTAAATTTGTGACATTTCAGTATTTCCTCCAGGCCTTGTGTTTAAATTTGTGACAGTTCAGTATTTCCTCCAGGCCTTGTGTTTAAATTTGTAACAGTTCAGTATTTACTCCAGGCCCTGTGTTTAAATTTGTGACAGTTCAGTATTTCCCTCCAGGCCCTGTGTTTAAATTTGTGACAGTTCAGTATTCCCTCCAGGTCTTGTGTTTAAATTTGTGACAGTTCAGTATTTACTCCAGGCCCTGTGTTTAAATTTGTGACAGTTCAGTATTTCCTCCAGGCCCTGTGTTTAAAATTGTGACAGTTCAGTCTTTACTCCAGGCCCTGTGTTTAATGTTGTGACAGTTCAGTATTTCCTCCAGACCTTGTGTTTAAATTTGTGACAGTTCAGTATTTCCTCCAGGCCTTGTGTTTAAATTTGTGACAGTTCAGTATTTCCTCCAGGCCTTGTGTTTAAATTTGTGACAGTTCAGTATTTCCTCCAGGCCTTGTGTTTAAATTTGTGACAGTTCAGTATTTCCTCCAGGCCTTGTGTTTAAATTTGTGACAGTTCAGTATTTCCTCCAGGCCTTGTGTTTAAATTTGTGACAGTTCAGTATTTCCTCCAGGCCTTGTGTTTAAATTTGTGACAGTTCAGTATTTCCTCCAGGCCTTGTGTTTAAATTTGTGACAGTTCAGTATTTCCTCCAGGCCTTGTGTTTAAATTTGTGACAGTTCAGTATTTCCTCCAGGCCTTGTGTTTAAATTTGTGACAGTTCAGTATTTCCTCCAGGCCCTGTGTTTAAATTTGTGACAGTTCAGTATTTCCTCCAGGCCTTGTGTTTAAATTTGTGACAGTTCAGTATTTCCTCCAGGCCCTGTGTTTAAATTTGTGACAGTTCAGTATTTCCTCCAGGCCTTGTGTTTAAATTTGTGACAGTTCAGTATTTCCTCCAGGCCCTGTGTTTAAATTTGTGACAGTTCAGTATTTCCTCCAGGCCTTGTGTTTAAATTTGTGACAGTTCAGTATTTCCTCCAGGCCTTGTGTTTAAATTTGTGACTGTTCAGTATTTCCTCCAGGCCCTGTGTTTAAATTTGTGACAGTTCAGTCTTTACTCCAGGCCCTGTGTTTAATGTTGTGACAGTTCAGTATTTCCTCCAGGCCTTGTGTTTAAATTTGTGACAGTTCAGTATTTCCTCCAGGCCTTGTGTTTAAATTTGTGACAGTTCAGTATTTCCTCCAGGCCTTGTGTTTAAATTTGTGACAGTTCAGTATTTCCTCCAGGCCTTGTGTTTAAATTTGTGACAGTTCAGTATTTCCTCCAGGCCTTGTGTTTAAATTTGTGACAGTTCAGTATTTCCTCCAGGCCTTGTGTTTAAATTTGTGACAGTTCAGTATTTCCTCCAGGCCCTGTGTTTAAATTTGTGACAGTTCAGTATTTCCTCCAGGCCCTGTGTTTAAATTTGTGACAGTTCAGTATTTCCTCCAGGCCTTGTGTTTAAATTTGTGACAGTTCAGTATTTCCTCCAGGCCTTGTGTTTAAATTTGTGACAGTTCAGTCTTTAATCCAGGCCCTGTGTTTAATGTTGTGACAGTTCAGTATTTCCTCCAGGCCTTGTGTTTAAATTTGTGACAGTTCAGTATTTCCTCCAGGCCCTGTGTTTAAATTTGTGACAGTTCAGTCTTTACTCCAGGCCCTGTGTTTAACGTTGTGACAGTTCAGTATTTCCTCCAGGCCTTGTGTTTAAATTTGTGACAGTTCAGTATTTCCTCCAGGCCCTGTGTTTAAATTTGTGACAGTTCAGTATTTCCTCCAGGCCCTGTGTTTAAATTTGTGACAGTTCAGTATTTCCTCCAGGCCTTGTGTTTAAATTTGTGACAGTTCAGTATTTCCTCCAGGCCCTGTGTTTAAATTTGTGACAGTTCAGTATTTCCTCCAGGCCCTGTGTTTAAATTTGTGACAGTTCAGTATTTCCTCCAGGCCTTGTGTTTAAATTTGTGACAGTTCAGTATTTCCTCCAGGCCTTGTGTTTAAATTTGTGACAGTTCAGTATTTCCTCCAGGCCTTGTGTTTAAATTTGTGACAGTTCAGTATTTCCTCCAGGCCTTGTGTTTAAATTTGTGACAGTTCAGTATTTCCTCCAGGCCTTGTGTTTAAATTTGTGACAGTTCAGTCTTTAATCCAGGCCCTGTGTTTAATGTTGTGACAGTTCAGTATTTCCTCCAGGCCCTGTGTTTAAATTTGTGACAGTTCAGTCTTTACTCCAGGCCCTGTGTTTAACGTTGTGACAGTTCAGTATTTCCTCCAGGCCTTGTGTTTAAATTTGTGACAGTTCAGTATTTCCTCCAGGCCTTGTGTTTAAATTTGTGACAGTTCAGTATTTCCTCCAGGCCTTGTGTTTAAATTTGTGACAGTTCAGTATTTCCTCCAGGCCTTGTGTTTAAATTTGTGACAGTTCAGTATTTCCTCCAGGCCTTGTGTTTAAATTTGTGACAGTTCAGTATTCCCTCCAGGCCCTGTGTTTAAATTTGTGACAGTTCAGTATTTCCTCCAGGCCTTGTGTTTAAATTTGTGACAGTTCAGTATTCCCTCCAGGCCTTGTGTTTAAATTTGTGACAGTTCAGTCTTTACTCCAGGCCCTGTGTTTAACGTTGTGACAGTTCAGTATTTCCCTCCAGACCTTGTGTTTAAATTTGTGACAATTCAGTATTTCCTCCAGGCCTTGTGTTTAAATTTGTGACAGTTCAGTATTCCCTCCAGGCCTTGTGTTTAAATTTGTGACAGTTCAGTCTTTACTCCAGGCCCTGTGTTTAACGTTGTGACAGTTCAGTATTTCCTCCAGGCCTTGTGTTTAAATTTGTGACAGTTCAGTATTTCCTCCAGGCCCTGTGTTTAAATTTGTGACAGTTCAGTCTTTACTCCAGGCCCTGTGTTTAACGTTGTGACAGTTCAGTATTTCCTCCAGGCCTTGTGTTTAAATTTGTGACAGTTCAGTATTTCCTCCAGGCCCTGTGTTTAAATTTGTGACAGTTCAGTATTTCCTCCAGGCCTTGTGTTTAAATTTGTGACAGTTCAGTATTTCCTCCAGGCCTTGTGTTTAAATTTGTGACAGTTCAGTATTTCCTCCAGGCCTTGTGTTTAAATTTGTGACAGTTCAGTATTTCCTCCAGGCCTTGTGTTTAAATTTGTGACAGTTCAGTATTTCCTCCAGGCCTTGTGTTTAAATTTGTGACAGTTCAGTATTTCCCGTAGGCCTTGTGTTTAAATTTGTGACAGTTCAGTATTTCCTCCAGGCCTTGTGTTTAAATTTGTGACAGTTCAGTATTTCCTCCAGGCCTTGTGTTTAAATTTGTGACAGTTCAGTATTCCCTCCAGGCCTTGTGTTTAAATTTGTGACAGTTCAGTATTTCCTCCAGGCCCTGTGTTTAAATTTGTGACAGTTCAGTATTTCCTCCAGGCCTTGTGTTTAAATTTGTGACAGTTCAGTATTTACTCCAGGTCTTGTGTTTAAATTTGTGACAGTTCAGTATTTCCTCCAGGCCTTGTGTTTAAATTTGTGACAGTTCAGTATTTCCTCCAGGCCTTGTGTTTAAATTTGTGACAGTTCAGTATTTACTCCAGGCCTTGTGTTTAAATTTGTGACAGTTCAGTATTTCCTCCAGGCCTTGTGTTTAAATTTGTGACAGTTCAGTATTTCCTCCAGGCCTTGTGTTTAAATTTGTGACAGTTCAGTATTTCCTCCAGGCCTTGTGTTTAAATTTGTGACAGTTCAGTATTTCCTCCAGGCCTTGTGTTTAAATTTGTGACAGTTCAGTATTTCCTCCAGGCCTTGTGTTTAAATTTGTGACAGTTCAGTATTTCCTCCAGGCCTTGTGTTTAAATTTGTGACAGTTCAGTATTCCCTCCAGGCCTTGTGTTTAAATTTGTGACAGTTCAGTATTTCCTCCAGGCCTTGTGTTTAAATTTGTGACAGTTCAGTATTTACTCCAGGTCTTGTGTTTAAATTTGTGACAGTTCAGTATTTACTCCAGGTCTTGTGTTTAAATTTGTGACAGTTCAGAATTTCCTCCAGGCCTTGTGTTTAAAGTTGTGACAGTTCAGTATTACCTCCAGGCCCTGTGTTTAAATTTGTGACAGTTCAGTATTCCCTCCAGGCCCTGTGTTTAAATTTGTGACAGTTCAGTATTTCCTCCAGGCCCTGTGTTTAAATTTGTGACAGTTCAGAATTTCCTCCAGGCCTTGTGTTTAAATTTGTGACAGTTCAGTATTTCCTCCAGGCCTTGTGTTTAAATTTGTGACAGTTCAGTATTTACTCCAGGCCTTGTGTTTAAATTTGTAACAGTTCAATATTTCCGTCCAGGCCTTGTGTTTAAATTTGTGACAGTTCAGTATTTCCTCCAGGCCTTGTGTTTAAATTTGTGACAGTTCAGTATTTCCTCCAGGCCTTGTGTTTAAATTTGTGACAGTTCAGTATTTCCTCCAGGCCTTGTGTTTAAATTTGTGACAGTTCAGTATTTCCTCCAGGCCTTGTGTTTAAATTTGTGACAGTTCAGTATTTCCTCCAGGCCTTGTGTTTAAATTTGTGACAGTTCAGTATTTCCTCCAGGCCCTGTGTTTAAATTTGTGACAGTTCAGTATTTCCTCCAGGCCCTGTGTTTAAATTTGTGACAGTTCAGTATTTCCTCCAGGCCTTGTGTTTAAATTTGTGACAGTTCAGTATTTCCTCCAGGCCCTGTGTTTAAATTTGTGACAGTTCAGTATTTCCTCCAGGCCCTGTGTTTAAATTTGTGACAGTTCAGTATTTCCTCCAGGCCCTGTGTTTAAATTTGTGACAGTTCAGTATTTCCTCCAGGCCCTGTGTTTAAATTTGTGACAGTTCAGTATTTCCTCCAGGCCCTGTGTTTAAATTTGTGACAGTTCAGTATTTCCTCCAGGCCTTGTGTTTAAATTTGTGACAGTTCAGTATTTCCTCCAGGCCTTGTGTTTAAATTTGTGACAGTTCAGTATTTCCTCCAGGCCCTGTGTTTAAATTTGTAACAGTTCAGTATTTCCTCCAGGCCCTGTGTTTAAATTTGTGACAGTTCAGTATTTCCTCCAGGCCTTGTGTTTAAATTTGTGACAGTTCAGTATTTCCTCCAGGCCTTGTGTTTAAATTTGTGACAGTTCAGTATTTCCTCCAGGCCTTGTGTTTAAATTTGTGACAGTTCAGTATTTCCTCCAGGCCTTGTGTTTAAATTTGTGACAGTTCAGTATTTCCTCCAGGCCTTGTGTTTAAATTTGTGACAGTTCAGTATTTCCTCCAGGCCCTGTGTTTAAATTTGTGACAGTTCAGTATTTCATCCAGGCCTTGTGTTTAAATTTGTGACAGTTCAGTATTTCCTCCAGGCCCTGTGTTTAAATTTGTGACAGTTCAGTATTTCCTCCAGGCCCTGTGTTTAAATTTGTGACAGTTCAGTATTTCCTCCAGGCCCTGTGTTTAAATTTGTGACAGTTCAGTATTTCCTCCAGGCCCTGTGTTTAAATTTGTGACAGTTCAGTATTTCCTCCAGGCCTTGTGTTTAAATTTGTGACAGTTCAGTATTCCCTCCAGGCCCTGTGTTTAAATTTGTGACAGATCAGTATTTCCTCCAGTCCCTGTGTTTAAATTTGTGACAGTTCAGTATTTCCTCCAGTCCCTGTGTTTAAATTTGTGACAGTTCAGTATTTCCTCCAGTCCCTGTGTTTAAATTTGTGACAGTTCAGTATTTCCTCCAGGCCCTGTGTTTAAATTTGTGACAGTTCAGTATTTCCCCCAGGCCCTGTGTTTAAATTTGTGACAGTTCAGTATTTCCTCCAGGCCTTGTGTTTAAATTTGTGACAGTTCAGTATTTCCTCCAGGCCTTGTGTTTAAATTTGTGACAGTTCAGTATTTCCTCCAGGCCCTGTGTTTAAATTTGTGACAGTTCAGTATTTCCTCCAGACCCTGTGTTTAAATTTGTGACAGCTCAGTATTTCCTCCGGGCCCTGTGTTTAAATTTGTGACAGTTCAGTATTTCCTCCAGGCCTTGTGTTTAAATTTGTGACAGTTCAGTATTTCCTCCAGGCCTTGTGTTTAAATTTGTGACAGTTCAGTATTTCATCCAGGCCTTGTGTTTAAATTTGTGACAGTTCAGTATTTCCTCCAGGCCTTGTGTTTAAATTTGTGACAGTTCAGTATTTCCTCCAGGCCTTGTGTTTAAATTTGTGACAGTTCAGTATTTCCTCCAGGCCCTGTGTTTAAATTTGTAACAGTTCAGTATTTCCTCCAGGCCCTGTGTTTAAATTTGTGACAGTTCACTATTTCCTCCAGGCCTTGTGTTTAAATTTGTGACAGTTCAGTATTTCCTCCAGGCCTTGTGTTTAAATTTGTGAGAGTTCAGTATTTCCTCCAGGCCCTGTGTTTAAATTTGTGACAGTTCAGTATTTCCTCCAGGCCCTGTGTTTAAATTTGTGACAGTTCAGTATTCCCTCCAGGCCCTGTGTTTAAATTTGTGACAGTTCAGTATTCCCTCCAGTCCTTGTGTTTAAATTTGTGACCGTTCAGTAGTTCCTCCAGGCCCTGTGTTTAAATTTGTGACAGTTCAGTATTCCCTCCAGGCCTTGTGTTTAAATTTGTGACAGTTCAGTATTCCCTCCAGGCCTTGTGTTTAAATTTGTGACCGTTCAGTAGTTCCTCCAGGCCCTGTGTTTAAATTTGTGACAGTTCAGTATTTCCCTCCAGGCCTTCTGTTTAAATTTGTGACCGTTCAGTAGTTCCTCCAGGCCTTGTGTTTAAATTTGTGACCGTTCAGTATTTCCTCCAGGCCTTGTGTTTAAATTTGTCACAGTTCAGTATTTCCTCCAGGACCTGTGTTTAAATTTGTGACAGTTCAGTATTTCCTCCAGGCCTTGTGTTTAAATTTGTGACAGTTCAGGATTTCCTCCAGGCCTTGTGTTTAAAGCTGTGACAGACCACTATTTCCTCCAGGCCTTGTGTTTAAATTTGTGACAGTTCAGTATTTCCTCCAGGCCTTGTGTTTAAATTTGTGACAGTTCAGTATTTCCTCCAGGCCTTGTGTTTAAATTTGTGACTGTTCAGTATTTCCTCCAGGCCTTGTGTTTAAATTTGAGACAGTTCAGTTTTTCGTCCAGGCCCTGTGTTTAAATTTGTGACAGTTCAGTATTTCCTCCAGGCCTTGTGTTTAAATTTGTAACAGTTCAGTATTTCCTCCAGGCCCTGTGTTTAAATTTGTGACAGTTCAGTATTTCCTCCAGGCCTTGTGTTTAAATTTGAGACAGTTCAGTATTTCCTCCAGGCCTTGTGTTTAAATTTGTAACAGTTCAGTATTTCCTCCAGGCCCTGTGTTTAAATTTGTGACAGTTCAGTATTTCCTCCAGTCCCTGTGTTTAAATTTGTGACAGTTCAGTATTTCCTCCAGGCCTTGTGTTTAAATTTGTGACAGTTCTGTATTTCCTCCAGGCCTTGTGTTCAAATTTGTGACAGTTCAGTATTTCCTCCAGGCCTTGTGTTTAAATTTGTGACAGTTCAGTATTTCCTCCAGGCCTTGTGTTTAAATTTGTGACAGTTCAGTATTTCCTCCAGTCCCTGTGTTTAAATTTGTGACAGTTCAGTATTTCCTCCAGGCCTTGTGTTTAAATTTGTGACAGTTCAGTATTTCCTCCAGGCCTTGTGTTTAAATTTGTGACAGTTCAGTATTTCCTCCAGTCCCTGTGTTTAAATTTGTGACAGTTCAGTATTTCCTCCAGGCCTTGTGTTTAAATTTGTGACAGTTCAGTATTTCCTCCAGGCCTTGTGTTTAAATTTGTGACAGATCAGTATTTCCTCCAGGCCTTGTGTTTAAATTTGTGACAGTACAGTATTTCCTCCAGGCCTTGTGTTTAAATTTGTGACAGTTCAGTATTTCCTCCAGGCCTTGTGTTTAAATTTGTGACTGTTCAGTATTTCCTCCAGGACTTGTGTTTAAATTTGAGACAGTTCAGTTTTTCGTCCAGGCCCTGTGTTTAAATTTGTGACAGTTCAGTATTTCCTCCAGGCCTTGTGTTTAAATTTGTGACAGTTCAGTATTTCCTCCAGTCCCTGTGTTTAAATTTGTGACAGTTCAGTATTTCCTCCAGGCCTTGTGTTTAAATTTGTGACAGTTCTGTATTTCCTCCAGGCCTTGTGTTTAAATTTGTGACAGTTCAGTATTTCCTCCAGGCCTTGTGTTTAAATTTGTGACAGTTCAGTATTTCCTCCAGGCCTTGTGTTTAAATTTGTGACAGTTCAGTATTTCCTCCAGTCCCTGTGGTTAAATTTGTGACAGTTCAGTATTTCCTCCAGGCCTTGTGTTTAAATTTGTGACAGTACAGTATTTCCTCCAGGCCTTGTGTTTAAATTTGTGACAGTTCAGTATTTCCTCCAGTCCCTGTGTTTAAATTTGTGACAGTTCAGTATTTCCTCCAGGCCTTGTGTTTAAATTTGTGACAGTACAGTATTTCCTCCAGGCCTTGTGTTTAAATTTGTGACAGTTCAGTATTTCCTCCAGTCCCTGTGTTTAAATTTGTGACAGTTCAGTATTTCCTCCAGGCCTTGTGTTTAAATTTGTGACAGTACAGTATTTCCTCCAGTCCCTGTGTTTAAATTTGTGACAGTTCAGTATTTCCTCCAGGCCTTGTGTTTAAATTTGTGACAGTACAGTATTTCCTCCAGGCCTTGTGTTTAAATTTGTGACAGTTCAGTATTTCCTCCAGGCCTTGTGTTTAAATTTGCGACTGTTCAGTATTTCCTCCAGACCTTGTGTTTAAATTTGAGACAGTTCAGTTTTTCGTCCAGGCCCTGTGTTTAAATTTGTGACAGTTCAGTATTTCCTCCAGGCCTTGTTTTTAAATTTGTGACAGTTCAGTATTTCCTCCAGTCCCTGTGTTTAAATTTGTGACAGTTCAGTATTTCCTCCAGGCCTTGTGTTTAAATTTGTGACAGTTCTGTATTTCCTCCAGGCCTTGTGTTTAAATTTGTGACAGTTCAGTATTTCCTCCAGGCCTTGTGTTTAAATTTGTGACAGTTCAGTATTTCCTCCAGGCCTTGTGTTTAAATTTGTCACAGTTCAGTATTTCCTCCAGTCCCTGTGTTTAAATTTGTGACAGTTCAGTATTTCCTCCAGGCCTTGTGTTTAAATTTGTGACAGTACAGTATTTCCTCCAGGCCTTGTGTTTAAATTTGTGACAGTTCAGTATTTCCTCCAGGCCTTGTGTTTAAATTTGTGACAGTTCAGTATTTCCTCCAGTCCCTGTGTTTAAATTTGTGACAGTTCAGTATTTCCTCCAGGCCTTGTGTTTAAATTTGTGACAGTTCAGTATTTCCTCCAGGCCCTGTGTTTAAATTTGTGACAGTTCTGTATTTCCTCCAGGCCTTGTGTTTAAATTTGTGACAGTTCAGTATTTCCTCCAGGCCTTGTGTTTAAATTTGTGACAGTTCAGTATTTCCTCCAGGCCCTGTGTTTAAATTTGTGACTGTTCAGTATTTACTCCAGGCCTTGTGTTTAAATTTGTGACAGTTCAGTATTTCCTCCAGGCCTTGTGTTTAAATTTGTGACAGTTCAGTATTTCCTCCAGGCCTTGTGTTTAAATTTGTGACTGTTCAGTATTTACTCCAGGCCTTGTGTTTAAATTTGTGACAGTTCAGTATTTCCTCCAGTCCCTGTGTTTAAATTTGTGACAGTTCAGTATTTCCTCCAGGCCCTGTGTTTAAATTTGTGACTGTTCAGTATTTACTCCAGGCCTTGTGTTTAAATTTGTGACAGTTCAGTATTTCCTCCAGGCCCTGTGTTTAAATTTGTGACTGTTCAGTATTTACTCCAGGCCCTGTGTTTAAATTTGTGAGAGTTCAGTATTTCCTCCAGGCCTTGTGTTTAAATTTGTGACATTTCAGTATTTCCTACAGGCCTTGTGTTTAAATTTGTGACAGTTCAGTATTTCCTCCAGGCCTTGTGTTTAAATTTGTGACAGTTCAGTATTTCCTCCAGGCCCTGTGTTTAAATTTGTGACAGTTCAGTATTTCCTCCAGGCCTTGTGTTTAAATTTGTGACAGTTCAGTATTTCCTCCAGGTATTGTGTTTAAATTTGTGACAGTTCAGTATTTCCTCCAGGCCTTGTGTTTAAATTTGTGACAGTTCAGTATTTCCTCCAGGCCTTGTGTTTAAATTTGTGACAGTTCAGTATTTCCTCCAGGCCCTGTGTTTAAATTTGTGACAGTTCAGTATTTCCTCCAGGCCTTGTGTTTAAATTTGTGACAGTTCAGTATTTCCTCCAGGCCTTGTGCTAAATTTGTGACAGTTCAGTATTTCCTCCAGGCCCTGTGTTTAAATTTGTGACAGTTCAGTATTTCCTCCAGGCCTTGTGTTTAAATTTGTGACAGCTCAGTATTTCCTCCAGGCCCTGTGTTAAAATTTGTGACAGTTCAGTATTTCCTCCAGGCCCTGTGTTTAAATTTGTGACAGTGCAGTATTTCCTCCAGGCCCTGTGTTTAAATTTGTGACAGTTCAGTATTTCCTCCAGGCCCTGTGTTTAAATTTGTGACATATCAGTATTTCCTCCATGCCCTGTGTTTAAATTTGTGACAGTTCAGTATTTCCTCCAGGCCCTGTGTTTAAATTTGTGACAGTTCAGTATTTCCTCCAGGCCCTGTGTTTAAATTTGTGACAGTTCAGTATTTCCTCCAGGCCTTGTGTTTAAATTTGTGACAGTTCAGTATTCCCTCCAGACCTTGTGTTTAAATTTGTGACAGTTCAGTATTTCCTCCAGACCCTTTGTTTAAATTTGTAACAGTTCAGTATTTCCTCCAGGCCCTGTGTTTAAATTTGTGACAGTTCAGTATTTCCTCCAGGCCTTGTGTTTAAATTTGTGACAGTTCAGTATTTCCTCCAGGCCCTGTGTTTAAATTTGTGACAGTTCAGTATTTCCTCCAGACCTTGTGTTTAAATTTGTGACAGTTCAGTATTTCCTCCAGGCCCTGTGTTTAAATTTGTGACATTTCAGTAATTCCTCCAGGCCTTGTGTTTAAATTTGTGACAGTTCAGTATTTCCTCCAGGCCCTGTGTTTAAATTTGTGACAGTTCAGTATTTCCTCCAGGCCCTGTGTTTAAATTTGTGACATTTCAGTAATTCCTCCAGGCCTTGTGTTTAAATTTGTGACAGTTCAGTATTTCCTCCAGGCCTTGTGTTTAAATTTGTGACAGTTCAGTATTCCCTCCAGGCCTTGTGTTTAAATTTGTGACAGTTCAGTATTTCCTCCAGGCCTTGTGTTTAAATTTGTGACAGTTCAGTGTTTCCTCCAGGCATAGTGTTTAAATTTGTGACAGTTCAGTATTTCCCCCAGGCCTTGTGTTTAAATTTGTGACAGTTCAGTATTTCCTCCAGGCCCTGTGTTTAAATTTGTGACAGTTCAGTATTTCCTCCAGGCCTTGTGTTTAAATTTGTGACAGTTCAGTATTTCCCGTAGGCCTTGTGTTTAAATTTGTGACAGTTCAGTATTTCCTCCAGGCCCTGTGTTTAAATTTGTGACAGTTCAGTATTTCCTCCAGGCCTTGTGTTTAAATTTGTGACAGTTCAGTATTTCCTCCAGGCCTTGTGTTTAAATTTGTGACAGTTCAGTATTTCCTTCAGGACCTGTGTTTAAAGTTGTGACAGTTCAGTATTTCCTCCAGGCCTTGTGTTTAAATTTGTGACAGTTCAGTATTTCCTCCAGTCCCTGTGTTTAAATTTGAGACAGTTCAGTATTTCCTCCAGGCCTTGTGTTTAAATTTGTGACAGTTCAGTATTTCCTCCAGGTATTGTGTTTAAATTTGTGACAGTTCAGTATTTCCTCCAGGCCTTGTGTTTAAATTTGTGACAGTTCAGTATTTCCTCCAGGCCTTGTGTTTAAATTTGTGACAGTTCAGTATTTCCTCCAGGCCCTGTGTTTAAATTTGTGACAGTTCAGTATTTCCTCCAGGCCTTGTGTTTAAATTTGTGACAGTTCAGTATTTCCTCCAGGCCTTGTGCTAAATTTGTGACAGTTCAGTATTTCCTCCAGGCCCTGTGTTTAAATTTGTGACAGTTCAGTATTTCCTCCAGGCCTTGTGTTTAAATTTGTGACAGCTCAGTATTTCCTCCAGGCCCTGTGTTAAAATTTGTGACAGTTCAGTATTTCCTCCAGGCCCTGTGTTTAAATTTGTGACAGTTCAGTATTTCCTCCAGGCCCTGTGTTTAAATTTGTGACATATCAGTATTTCCTCCATGCCCTGTGTTTAAATTTGTGACAGTTCAGTATTTCCTCCAGGCCCTGTGTTTAAATTTGTGACAGTTCAGTATTTCCTCCAGGCCCTGTGTTTAAATTTGTGACAGTTCAGTATTTCCTCCAGGCCTTGTGTTTAAATTTGTGACAGTTCAGTATTTCCTCCAGGCCCTGTGTTTAAATTTGTAACAGTTCAGTATTTCCTCCAGGCCCTGTGTTTAAATTTGTGACATTTCAGTAATTCCTCCAGGCCTTGTGTTTAAATTTGTGACAGTTCAGTATTTCCTCCAGTCCCTGTGTTTAAATTTGTGACAGTTCAGTATTCCCTCCAGGCCTTGTGTTTAAATTTGTGACAGTTCAGTATTTCCTCCAGGCCTTGTGTTTAAATTTGTGACAGTTCAGTATTTCCTCCAGTCCCTGTGTTTAAATTTGTGACAGTTCAGTATTCCCTCCAGGCCTTGTGTTTAAATTTGTGACAGTTCAGTATTTCCTCCAGGCCTTGTGTTTAAATTTGTGACAGTTCAGTGTTTCCTCCAGGCATAGTGTTTAAATTTGTGACAGTTCAGTATTTCCCCCAGGCCTTGTGTTTAAATTTGTGACAGTTCAGTATTTCCTCCAGGCCCTGTGTTTAAATTTGTGACAGTTCTGTATTTCCTCCAGGCCTTGTGTTTAAATTTGTGACAGTTCAGTATTTCCCCCAGGCCTTGTGTTTAAATTTGTGACAGTTCAGTATTTCCTCCAGGCCCTGTGTTTAAATTTGTGACAGTTCAGTATTTCCTCCAGGCCTTGTGTTTAAATTTGTGACAGTTCAGTATTTCCTCCAGGCCTTGTGTTTAAATTTGTGACAGTTCAGTATTTCCTCCAGGCCTTGTGTTTAAATTTGTGACAGTTCAGTATTTCCTTCAGGACCTGTGTTTAAAGTTGTGACAGTTCAGTATTTCCTCCAGGCCTTGTGTTTAAATTTGTGACAGTTCAGTATTTCCTCCAGGTATTGTGTTTAAATTTGTGACAGTTCAGTATTTCCTCCAGGCCTTGTGTTTAAATTTGTGACAGTTCAGTATTTCCTCCAGGCCTTGTGTTTAAATTTGTGACTGTTCAGTATTTCCTCCAGGCCTTGTGTTTAAATTTGTGACAGTTCAGTATTTCCTCCAGTCCCTGTGTTTAAATTTGTGACAGTTCAGTATTTCCTCCAGTCCCTGTGTTTAAATTTGTGACAGTTCAGTATTTCCTCCAGGCCTTGTGTTTAAATTTGTGACAGTTCAGTATTTCCTCCAGGCCTTGTGTTTAAATTTGTGACAGTTCAGTATTTCCTCCAGGCCCTGTGTTTAAATTTGTGACAGTTCAGTATTTCCTCCAGGCCTTGTGTTTAAATTTGTGACAGTTCAGTATTTCCTCCAGTCCCTGTGTTTAAATTTGTGACAGTTCAGTATTTCCTCCAGTCCCTGTGTTTAAATTTGTGACAGTTCAGTATTTCCTCCAGGCCTTGTGTTTAAATTTGTGACAGCTCAGTATTTCCTCCAGGCCTTGTGTTTAAATTTGTGACAGTTCAGTATTTCCTCCAGGCCCTGTGTTTAAATTTGTGACAGTTCAGTATTTCCTCCAGGCCCTGTGTTTAAATTTGTGACAGTTCAGTATTCCCTCCAGGCCTTGTGTTTAAATTTGTGACAGTTCGGTATTTCCCCCAGGCCTTGTGTTTAAATTTGTGACAGCTCAGTATTTCCTCCAGGCCTTGTGTTTAAATTTGTGACAGTTCAGTATTCCCTCCAGGCCCTGTGTTTAAATTTGTGACAGTTCAGTATTTCCCTCCAGGCCTTGTGTTTAAATTTGTGACAGTTCAGTATTTCCCCCAGGCCTTGTGTTTAAATTTGTGACAGTTTAGTATTTACTCCAGGCTTTGTGTTTAAATTTGTGACAGTTCAGTATTTCCTCCAGGCCTTGTGTTTAAATTTGTGACAGTTCAGTATTTACTCCAGGCCTTGTGTTTACATATGTGACATTTCAGTATTTCTTCCAGGCCTTGTGTTTAAATTTGTGACATTTCAGTATTTACTCCAGACCCTGTGTTTAAATTTGTGACAGTTCAGTATTTCCTCCAGGCCTTGTGTTTAAATTTGTGACAGTTCAGTATTTCCTCCAGGCCTTGTGTTTAAATTTGTAACAGTTCAGTATTTCCTCCAGTCCCTGTGTTTAAATTTGTGACAGTTCAGTATTTCCTCCAGACCCTGTGTTTAAATTTGTGACAGTTCAGTATTTCCTCCAGGCCTTGTGTTTAAATTTGTGACAGTTCAGTATTTCCTCCAGGCCCTGTGTTTAAATTTGTGACAGTTCAGTATTTCCTCCAGGCCTTGTGTTTAAATTTGTGACAGTTCAGTATTTCCTCCAGGCCTTGTGTTTAAATTTGTAACAGTTCAGTATTTCCTCCAGTCCCTGTGTTTAAATTTGTGACAGTTCAGTATTTCCCTCCAGGCCTTGTGTTTAAATTTGTGACAGTTCAGTATTTCCTCCAGGCCTTGTGCTAAATTTGTGACAGTTCAGTATTTCCTCCAGGCCCTGTGTTTAAATTTGTGACAGTTCAGTATTTCCTCCAGGCCTTGTGTTTAAATTTGTGACAGTTCAGTATTTCCCTCCAGGCCTTGTGTTTAAATTTGTGACAGTTCAGTATTTCCTCCAGGCCTTGTGTTTAAATTTGTGACAGCTCAGTATTTCCTCCAGGCCCTGTGTTAAAATTTGTGACAGTTCAGTATTTCCTCCAGGCCCTGTGTTTAAATTTGTGACAGTGCAGTATTTCCTCCAGGCCCTGTGTTTAAATTTGTGACAGTTCAGTATTTCCTCCAGGCCCTGTGTTTAAATTTGTGACATATCAGTATTTCCTCCATGCCCTGTGTTTAAATTTGTGACAGTTCAGTATTTCCTCCAGGCCCTGTGTTTAAATTTGTGACAGTTCAGTATTTCCTCCAGGCCCTGTGTTTAAATTTGTGACAGTTCAGTATTTCCTCCAGGCCTTGTGTTTAAATTTGTGACAGTTCAGTATTCCCTCCAGACCTTGTGTTTAAATTTGTGACAGTTCAGTATTTCCTCCAGACCCTGTGTTTAAATTTGTAACAGTTCAGTATTTCCTCCAGACCCTGTGTTTAAATTTGTGACAGTTCAGTATTTCCTCCAGGCCTTGTGTTTAAATTTGTGACAGTTCAGTATTTCCTCCAGTCCCTGTGTTTAAATTTGTGACAGTTCAGTATTCCCTCCAGGCCTTGTGTTTAAATTTGTGACAGTTCAGTATTTCCTCCAGGCCTTGTGTTTAAATTTGTGACAGTTCAGTATTTCCTCCATTCCCTGTGTTTAAATTTGTGACAGTTCAGTATTCCCTCCAGGCCTTGTGTTTAAATTTGTGACAGTTCAGTATTTCCTCCAGGCCTTGTGTTTAAATTTGTGACAGTTCAGTGTTTCCTCCAGGCATAGTGTTTAAATTTGTGACAGTTCAGTATTTCCCCCAGGCCTTGTGTTTAAATTTGTGACAGTTCAGTATTTCCCCCAGGCCTTGTGTTTAAATTTGTGACAGTTCAGTATTTCCTCCAGGCCCTGTGTTTAAATTTGTGACAGTTCAGAATTCCCTCCAGGCCTTGTGTTTACATTTGTGACAGTTCAGTCTTTCCTCCAGGCCCTGTGTTTAAATTTGTGACAGTTCAGTATTTCCTCCAGGCCCTGTGTTTAAATTTGTGACAGTTCAGTATTTCCTCCAGGCATAGTGTTTAAATTTGTGACAGTTCAGTGTTTCCTCCAGGCATAGTGTTTAAATTTGTGACAGTTCAGTATTTCCCCCAGGCCTTGTGTTTAAATTTGTGACAGTTCAGTATTTCCCCCAGGCCTTGTGTTTAAATTTGTGACAGTTCAGTATTTCCTCCAGGCCCTGTGTTTAAATTTGTGACAGTTCAGTATTTCCTCCAGGCCTTGTGTTTAAATTTGTGACAGTTCAGTGTTTCCTCCAGGCATAGTGTTTAAATTTGTGACAGTTCAGTATTTCCCCCAGGCCTTGTGTTTAAATTTGTGACAGTTCAGTATTTCCCCCAGGCCTTGTGTTTAAATTTGTGACAGTTCAGTATTTCCTCCAGGCCCTGTGTTTAAATTTGTGACAGTTCAGTCTTTCCTCCAGGCCCTGTGTTTAAATTTGTGACAGTTCAGTATTTCCTCCAGGCCTTGTGTTTAAATTTGTGACAGTTCAGTATTTCCTCCAGACCCTGTGTTTAAATTTGTGACAGTTCAGAATTCCCTCCAGGCCTTGTGTTTAAATTTGTGACAGTTCAGTCTTTCCTCCAGGCCCTGTGTTTAAATTTGTGACAGTTCAGTATTTCCTCCAGGCCCTGTGTTTAAATTTGTGACAGTTCAGTATTTCCTCCAGGCCTTGTGTTTAAATTTGTGACAGTTCAGTATTTCCCCCAGGCCTTGTGTTTAAATTTGTGACAGTTCAGTATTTCCTCCAGGCCCTGTGTTTAAATTTGTGACAGTTCAGTATTTCCTCCAGGCCTTGTGTTTAAATTTGTGACAGTTCAGTATTTCCTCCAGGCCTTGTGTTTAAATTTGTGACAGTTCAGTATTTCCTCCAGGCCTTGTGTTTAAATTTGTGACAGTTCAGTATTTCCTTCAGGACCTGTGTTTAAAGTTGTGACAGTTCAGTATTTCCTCCAGGCCTTGTGTTTAAATTTGTGACAGTTCAGTATTTCCTCCAGTCCCTGTGTTTAAATTTGTGACAGTTCAGTATTTCCTCCAGTCCCTGTGTTTAAATTTGTGACAGTTCAGTATTTCCTCCAGGCCTTGTGTTTAAATTTGTGACAGCTCAGTATTTCCTCCAGGCCTTGTGTTTAAATTTGTGACAGTTCAGTATTTCCTCCAGGCCTTGTGTTTAAATTTGTGACAGTTCAGTATTTCCTCCAGGCCCTGTGTTTAAATTTGTGACAGTTCAGTATTTCCTCCAGGCCTTGTGTTTAAATTTGTGACAGTTCAGTATTTCCTCCAGTCCCTGTGTTTAAATTTGTGACAGTTCAGTATTTCCTCCAGTCCCTGTGTTTAAATTTGTGACAGTTCAGTATTTCCTCCAGGCCTTGTGTTTAAATTTGTGACAGCTCAGTATTTCCTCCAGGCCTTGTGTTTAAATTTGTGACAGTTCAGTATTCCCTCCAGGCCTTGTGTTTAAATTTGTGACAGTTCAGTATTTACTCCAGGCCTTGTGTTTAAATTTGTGACAGTTCAGTATTTCCCTCCAGGCCTTGTGTTTAAATTTGTGACAGTTCAGTATTTACTCCAGTCCCTGTGTTTAAATTTGTGACAGTTCAGTATTTCCTCCAGGCCTTGTGTTTAAATTTGTGACAGTTCAGTATTTACTCCAGGCCTTGTGTTTACATATGTGACATTTCAGTATTTCTTCCAGGCCTTGTGTTTAAATTTGTGACATTTCAGTATTTACTCCAGACCCTGTGTTTAAATTTGTGACAGTTCAGTATTTCCTCCAGGCCTTGTGTTTAAATTTGTGACAGTTCAGTATTTCCTCCAGGCCTTGTGTTTAAATTTGTAACAGTTCAGTATTTCCTCCAGTCCCTGTGTTTAAATTTGTGACAGTTCAGTATTTCCTCCAGACCCTGTGTTTAAATTTGTGACAGTTCAGTATTTCCTCCAGGCCTTGTGTTTAAATTTGTGACAGTTCAGTATTTCCTCCAGGCCCTGTGTTTAAATTTGTGACAGTTCAGTATTTCCTCCAGGCCTTGTGTTTAAATTTGTGACAGTTCAGTATTTCCTCCAGACCCTGTGTTTAAATTTGTGACAGTTCAGTATTTCCTCCAGGCCTTGTGTTTAAATTTGTGACAGTTCAGTATTTCCTCCAGGCCTTGTGTTTAAATTTGTAACAGTTCAGTATTTCCTCCAGTCCCTGTGTTTAAATTTGTGACAGTTCAGTATTTCCCTCCAGGCCTTGTGTTTAAATTTGTGACAGTTCAGTATTTCCTCCAGGACCTGTGTTTAAAGTTGTGACAGTTCAGTATTTCCCCCAGGCCCTGTGTTTAAATTTGTGACAGTTCAGTATTTCCTCCAGACCTTGTGTTTAAATTTGTGACAGTTCAGTATTTCCTCCAGACCCTGTGTTTAAATTTGTAACAGTTCAGTATTTCCTCCAGGCCTTGTGTTTAAATTTGTGACAGTTCAGTATTTCCTCCAGGCCTTGTGTTTAAATTTGTGACAGTTCAGTATCTCCTCCAGGCCTTGTGTTTAAATTTGTGACAGTTCAGTATTTCCTCCAGGCCTTGTGTTTAAATTTGTGACTGTTCAGTATTTCCTCCAGGGCTTGTGTTTAAATTTGTAACAGTTCAGTATTTCCTCCAGGCCTTGTGTTTAAATTTGTGACAGTTCAGTATTTCCTCCAGGCCTTGTGTTTAAATTTGTGACAGTTCAGTATTTCCTCCAGGCCCTGTGTTTAAATTTGTGACAGTTCAGTATTTCCCTCCAGGCCTTGTGTTTAAATTTGTGACAGTACAGTATTTCCTCCAGGCCTTGTGTTTAAATTTGTGACAGTTCAGTATTTCCTCCAGGCCTTGTGTTTAAATTTGTGAGAGTTCAGTATTTCCTCCAGACCCCGTGTTTAAATTTCTGACAGTTCAGTATTTCCTCCAGGCCTTGTGTTTAAATTTGTGAGAGTTCAGTATTTCCTCCAGACCCCGTGATAAAATTTCTGACAGTTCAGTATTTCCTCCAGGCCTTGTGTTTAAATTTGTGACAGTTCAGTATTTCCTCCAGGCCCTGTGTTTAAATTTGTGAGAGTTCAGTATTTCCTCCAGACCCCGTGTTTAAATTTCTGACAGTTCAGTATTTCCTCCAGGCCTTGTGTTTAAATTTGTGACAGTTCAGTATTTCCTCCAGGCCTTGTGTTTAAATTTGTGACAGTTCAGTATTTCCTCCAGGCCTTGTGTTTAAATTTGTGACAGTTCAGTATTTCCTCCAGGCCTTGTGTTTAAATTTGTGGCAGTTCAGTATTTCCTCCAGGCCTTGTGTTTAAATTTGTGACAGTTCAGTATTTCCTCCAGGCCATGTGTTTAAATTTATGACAGTTCAGTATTCCCTCCAGGCCTTGTGTTTAAATTTGTGACAGTTCAGTATTTCCTCCAGGCCTTGTGTTTAAATTTGTGGCAGTTCAGTATTTCCTCCAGGCCTTGTGTTTAAATTTGTGACAGTTCAGTATTTCCTCCAGGCCATGTGTTTAAATTTGTGACAGTTCAGTATTTCCTCCAGGCCTTGTGTTTAAATTTGTGACAGTTCAGTATTTCCCTCCAGGCCTTGTGTTTAAATTTGTGACAGTTCAGTATTTCCTCCAGGCCTTGTGTTTAAATTTGTGACAGTTCAGTATTTCCTCCGGGCCTTGTGTTTAAATTTGTGACAGTACAGTATTTCCTCCGGGCCTTGTGTTTAAATTTGTGACAGTTCAGTATTTCCCTCCAGGCCTTGTGTTTAAATTTGTGACAGTTCAGTATTCCCTCCAGGCCCTGTGTTTAAATTTGTGACAGTTCAGTATTTCCTCCAGGCCTTATGTTTAAATTTGTGACAGTTCAGTATTTCCTCCAGGCCTTGTGTTTAAATTTGTGACAGTTCCGTATTTCCTCCAGGCTCTGTGTTTAAATTTGTGACAGTTCAGTAATTCCTCCAGGCCGTGTGTTTAAATTTGTGACAGTTCAGTATTTCCTCCAGGCCTTGTGTTTAAATTTGTGACAGTTCAGTATTTCCTCCAGGCCTTGTGTTTAAATTTGTGACAGTTCAGTATCTCCTCCAGACCCTGTGTTTAAAGTTGTGACAGTTCAGTATTTCCTCCAGGCCTTGTGTTTAAATTTGTGACAGTTCAGTATCTCCTCCAGACCCTGTGTTTAAAGTTGTGACAGTTCAGTATTTCCTCCAGGCCCTGTGCTTAAATTTGTGACAGTTCAGTATTTCATCCAGGCCTTGTGTTCAAATTTGTGACAGTTCAGTATTTCCTCCAGGCCGTGTGTTTAAATTTGTGACAGTTCAGTATTTCCTCCAGGCCTTGTGTTTAAATTTGTGACAGTTCAGTATTTCCTCCAGGCCTTGTGTTTAAATTTGTGACAGTTCAGTATCTCCTCCAGACCCTGTGTTTAAAGTTGTGACAGTTCAGTATTTCCTCCAGGCCTTGTGTTTAAATTTGTGACAGTTCAGTATTTCCTCCAGACCCTGTGTTTAAAGCTGTGACAGTTCAGTATTTCCTCCAGACCCTGTGTTTAAAGTTGTGACAGTTCAGTATTTCCTCCGGGCCCTGTGCTTAAATTTGTGACAGTTCAGTATTTCCTCCAGACCCTGTGTTTAAAGTTGTGACAGTTCAGTATTTCTTCCGGGCCATGTGCTTAAATTTGTGACAGTTCAGTATTTCCTCCAGACCCTGTGTTTAAATTTGTAACAGTTCAGTATTTCCTCCGGGCCTTGTGTTTAAATTTGTGACAGTTCAGTATTTCCTCCAGACCCTGTGTTTAAAGTTGTGACAGTTCAGTATTTCCTCCGGGCCATGTGCATAAATTTGTGACAGTTCAGTATTTCCTCCAGACCCTGTGTTTAAGGCTGTGACAGTTCAGTATTTCCTCCAGGCCTTGTGTTTAAATTTGTGACAGTTCAGTATTTCCTCCAGGCCTTGTGTTTAAATTTGTGACAGTTCAGTATTTCCTGCAGGCCCTGTGTTTAAATTTGTGACAGTTCAGTATTTCCTCCAGGCCTTGTGTTTAAATTTGTGACAGTTCAGTATTTCCTCCAGGCCTTGTGTTTAAATTTGTGACAGTTCAGTATTTCCTCCAGGCCCTGTGTTTAAATTTGTGACAGTTCAGTATTTCCTCCAGGCCTTGTGTTTAAATTTGTGACAGTTCAGTATTTCCTCCAGGCCTTGTGTTTAAATTTGTGACAGTTCAGTATTTCCTCCAGGCCTTGTGTTTAAATTGGTGACAGTTCAGTATTTCCTCCAGGCCTTGTGTTTAAATTTGTGACAGTTCAGTATTTCCTCCAGGCCTTGTGTTTAAATTTGTGACAGTTCAGTATTCCCTCCAGGCCCTGTGTTTAAATTTGTAACAGTTCAGTATTCCCTCCAGGCCCTGTGTTTAAATTTGTAACAGTTCAGTATTTCCTCCAGGCCCTGTGTTTAAATTTGTGACAGTTCAGTATTTCCTCCAGGCCTTGTGTTTAAATTTGTGACAGTTCAGTATTTCCTCCAGGCCTTGTGTTTAAATTTGTGACAGTTCAGTATTTCCTCCAGGCCTTGTGTTTAAATTTGTAACAGTTCAGTATTTCCTCCAGGCCTTGTGTTTAAATTTGTGACAGTCCAGTATTTCCTCCAGACCCTGTGTTTAAATTTGTGACAGTTCAGTATTTCCTCCAGGCCTTGTGTTTAAATTTGTAACAGTTCAGTATTCCCTCCAGGCCTTGTGTTTAAATTTGTGACCGTTCAGTAGTTCCTCCAGGCCCTGTGTTTAAATTTGTGACAGTTCAGTATTTCCTCCAGGCCTTGTGTTTAAATTTGTGACAGTTCAGTATTTCCTCCAGGCCTTGTGTTTAAATTTGTGACAGTTCAGTATTTCCTCCAGACCCTGTGTTTAAATTTGTGACAGTTCAGTATTTCCTCCAGGCCTTGTGTTTAAATTTGTAACAGTTCAGTATTCCCTCCAGGCCTTGTGTTTAAATTTGTGACCGTTCAGTAGTTCCTCCAGGCCCTGTGTTTAAATTTGTGACAGTTCAGTATTCCCTCCAGGCCTTGTGTTTAAATTTGTGACCGTTCAGTAGTTCCTCCAGGCCCTGTGTTTAAATTTGTGACAGTTCAGTATTCCCTCCAGGCCTTGTGTTTAAATTTGTGACCGTTCAGTAGTTCCTCCAGGCCCTGTGTTTAAATTTGTGACAGTTCAGTATTTCCTCCAGGCCTTGTGTTTAAAGTTGTGACAGTTCAGTATTTCCTCCAGGCCTTGTGTTTAAATTTGTGACAGTTCAGTATTTCCTCCAGGCCTTGTGTTTAAATTTGTGACAGTTCAGTATTTCCTCCAGGCCTTGTGTTTAAATTTGTGACCGTTCAGTAGTTCCTCCAGGCCCTGTGTTTAAATTTGTGACAGTTCAGTATTTCCTCCAGGCCTTGTGTTTAAAGTTGTGACAGTTCAGTATTTCCTCCAGGCCTTGTGTTTAAATTTGTGACAGTTCAGTATTTCCTCCAGGCCTTGTGTTTAAATTTGTGACAGTTCAGTATTTCCTCCAGGCCTTGTGTTTAAATTTGTGACAGTTCAGTATTTCCTCCAGGCCCTGTGTTTAAATTTGTGACAGTTCAGTATTTCCTCCAGGCCTTGTGTTTAAAGCTGTGACAGTTCAGTATTTCCTCCAGGCCCTGTGTTTAAAGTTGTGACAGTTCAGTATTTCCTCCAGGCCTTGTGTTTAAATTTGTGACAGTTCAGTATTTCCTCCAGGCCTTGTGTTTAAATTTGTGACAGTTCAGTATTTCCTCCAGGCCTTGTGTTTAAATTTGTAACAGTTCAGTATTTCCTCCAGGCCTTGTGTTTAAATTTGTGACAGTTCAGTATTTCCTCCAGGCCTTGTGTTTAAATTTGTGACAGTTCAGTATTTCCTCCAGGCCTTGTGTTTAAATTTGTAACAGTTCAGTATTTCCTCCAGGCCCTGTGTTTAAATTTGTGACAGTTCAGTATTTCCTCCAGGCCCTGTGTTTAAATTTGTGACAGTTCAGTATTTCCTCCAGGCCTTGTGTTTAAATTTGTGAGAGTTCAGTATTTCCTCCAGGCCTTGTGTTTAAATTTGTGACAGTTCAGTATTTCCTCCAGGCCTTGTGTTTAAATTTGTGACAGTTCAGTATTTCCTCCAGGCCTTGTGTTTAAATTTGTGGCAGTTCAGTATTTCCTCCAGGCCCTGTGTTTAAATTTGTGACAGTTCAGTATTTCCTCCAGGCCTTGTGTTTAAATTTGTGGCAGTTCAGTATTTCCTCCAGGCCTTGTGTTTAAATTTGTGACAGTTCAGTATTTCCTCCAGGCCTTGTGTTTAAATTTGTGGCAGTTCAGTATTTCCTCCAGGCCCTGTGTTTAAATTTGTGACAGTTCAGTATTTCCTGCAGGCCATGTATTTAAATTGGTGACAATTCAGTATTTCCTCCAGGCCCTGTGTTTAAATTTGTGGCAGTTCAGTATTTCCTCCAGGCCTTGTGTTTAAATTAGTGACAGTTCAGTATTTCCCTCCAGGCCTTGTGTTTAAATTTGTGACAGTTCAGTATTTCCTCCAGGCCCTGTGTTTAAATTTGTGACAGTTCAGTATTTCCTCCAGGCCTTGTGTTTAAATTTGTGAGAGTTCAGTATTTCCTCCAGGCCCTGTGTTTAAATTTGTGACAGTTCAGTATTTCCTCCAGGACTTGTGTTTAAATTTGTGACAGTTCAGTATTTCCTCCAGGCCTTGTGTTTAAATTTGTGACAGTTCAGTGTTTCCTCCAGGCCCTGTATTTAAATTTGTGACAGTTCAGTATTTCCTCCAGACCTTGTGTTTAAATTTGTGACAGTTCAGTATTTCCTCCAGGCCTTGTGTTTAAATTTGTGACCGTTCAGTATATACTTCAGGCCCTGTGTTTAAATTTGTGACAGTTCAGTATTTCCTCCAGGCCTTGTGTTTAAATTTGTGACAGTTCAGTATTTCCTCCAGGCCTTGTGCTTAAATTTGTGACAGTTCAGTATTTCCTCCAGGCCCTGTGTTTAAATTTGTGACAGTTCAGTATTTCCTCCAGGCCTTGTGTTTAAATTTGTGACAGTTCAGTATTTCCCTCCAGTCCCTGTGTTTAAATTTGTGACAGTTCAGTATTTCCACCAGGCCCTGTGTTTAAATTTGTGACAGTTCAGTATTTCCTCCAGGCCTTGTGTTTAAATTTGTGACAGTTCAGTATATACTCCAGGCCCTGTGTTTATATGTATGACATTTCAGTATTTCCTCCAGGCCTTGTGTTTAAATTTGTGACAGTTCAGTATTTCCTCCAGGCCTTGTGCTTAAATTTGTGACAGTTCAGTATTTCCTCCAGGCCCTGGGTTTAAATTTGTGACAGTTCAGTATTTCCTCCAGGCCTTGTGTTTAAATTTGTGACAGTTCAGTATTTCTTCCAGGCCTTGTGTTTAAATTTGTGACAGTTCAGTATTCCCTCCAGGCCTTGTGTTTAAATTTGTGAGAGTTCAGTATTTCCTCCAGGCCCTGTGTTTAAATTTGTGACAGTTCAGTATTTCCTCCAGGCCTTGTGTTTAAATTTGTGACAGTTCAGTATTTCCTCCAGGCCTTGTGTTTTAATTTGTGACAGTTCAGTATTCCCTCCAGGCCTTGTGTTTTAATTTGTGACAGTTCAGTATTTCCTCCAGGCCCTGTGTTTAAATTTGTGTCAGTTCAGTATTTCCTCCAGGCCTTGTGTTTAAATTTGTGACAGTTCAGTATTTCCTCCAGGCCTTGTGTTTAAATTTGTGACAGTTCAGTATTTCCTCCAGGCCCTGTGTTTAAATTTGTGACAGTTCAGTATTTCCTCCAGGCCTTGTGTTTAAATTTGTGACAGTTCAGTATTTCCCTCCAGTCCCTGTGTTTAAATTTGTGACAGTTCAGTATTTCCTCCAGGCCTTGTGTTTAAATTTGTGACAGTTCAGTATTTCCCTCCAGTCCCTGTGTTTAAATTTGTGACAGTTCAGTATTTCCACCAGGCCCTGTGTTTAAATTTGTGACAGTTCAGTATTTCCTCCAGGCCTTGTGTTTAAATTTGTGACAGTTCAGTATTTCCTCCAGGCCTTGTGTTTAAATTTGTGACAGTTCAGTATTTCCTCCAGGCCTTGTGTTTAAATTTGTGACAGTTCAGTATTTCCTCCAGGCCTTGTGTTTAAATTTGTGACAGTTCAGTATTTCCTCCAGGCCTTGTGTTTAAATTTGTGACAGTTCAGTATTTCCTCCAGGCCCTGTGTTTAAATTTGTGACAGTTCAGTATTTCCTCCAGACCTTGTGTTTAAATTTGTGAGAGTTCAGTATTTCCTCCAGGCACTGTGTTTAAATTTGTGACAGTTCAGTATTTCCTCCAGGCCTTGTGTTTAAATTTGTGACAGTTCAGTATTTCCTCCAGGCCCTGTGTTTAAATTTGTGACAGTTCAGTATTTCCTCCAGGCCTTGTGTTTAAATTTGTGACAGTTCAGTATTTCCTCCAGGCCTTGTGTTTAAATTTGTGACAGTTCAGTATTTCCTCCAGGCCTTGTGTTTAAATTTGTGACAGTTCAGTATTCCCTCCAGGCCCTGTGTTTAAATTTGTGACAGCTCAGTATTTCCTCCAGGCCTTGTGTTTAAATTTGTGACAGTTCAGTATTCCCTCCAGGCCCTGTGTTTAAATTTGTGACAGTTCAGTATTTCCTCCAGGCCTTGTGTTTAAATTTGTGACAGTTCAGTATTTCCTCCAGGCCTTGTGTTTAAATTTGTGACAGTTCAGTATTCCCTCCAGGCCCTGTGTTTAAATTTGTGACAGCTCAGTATTTCCTCCAGGCCTTGTGTTTAAATTTGTGACAGTTCAGTATTCCCTCCAGGCCCTGTGTTTAAATTTGTGACAGCTCAGTATTTCCTCCAGGCACTGTGTTTAAATTTGTGACAGTTCAGTATTTCCTCCAGGCCTTGTGTTTAAATTTGTGACAGTTCAGTATTCCCTCCAGGCCCTGTGTTTAAATTTGTGACAGCTCAGTATTTCCTCCAGGCCTTGTGTTTAAATTTGTGACAGTTCAGTATTCCCTCCAGGCCCTGTGTTTAAATTTGTGACAGTTCAGTATTTCCTCCAGGCCTTGTGTTTAAATTTGTGACAGTTCAGTATTTCCTCCAGGCCCTGTGTTTAAATTTGTGACAGTTCAGTATTTCCTCCAGGCCCTGTGTTTAAATTTGTAACAGTTCAGTATTTCCTCCAGGCCTTGTGTTTAAATTTGTAACAGTTCAGTATTTCCTCCAGGCCTTGTGTTTAAATTTGTGACAGTTCAGTATTTCCTCCAGGCCTTGTGTTTAAATTTGTGAGAGTTCAGTATTTCCTCCAGGCCTTGTGTTTAAATTTGTGACAGTTCAGTATTTCCTCCAGGCCTTGTGTTTAAATTTGTGACAGTTCAGTATTTCCTCCAGGTCTTGTGTTTAAATTTGTGACAGTTCAGTATTTCCTCCAGGCCTTGTGTTTAAATTTGTGACAGTTCAGTCTTTCCTCCAGGCCTTGTGTTTAAATTTGTGACAGTTCAGTATTTCCTCCAGGCCCTGTGTTTAAATTTGTGACAGTTCAGTATTTCCTCCAGGCCTTGTGTTTAAATTTGTGCCAGTTCAGTATTTACTCCAGGCCTTGTGTTTAAATTTGTGACTGTTCTGTATTTCCTCCAGGCCCTGTGTTTAAATTTGTGACAGTTCAGTATTTCCTCCAGGCCTTGTGTTTAAATTTGTGACAGTTCAGTATTTCCCTCCAGGCCTTGTCTTTAAATTTGTGACAGTTCAGTATTTCCTCCAGGCCTTGTGTTTAAAGTTGTGACAGTTCAGTATTTCCTCCAGACCCTGTGTTTAAATTTGTGACAGTTCAGTATTTCCTCCAGGCCTTGTGTTTAAATTTGTGCCAGTTCAGTATTTACTCCAGGCCTTGTGTTTAAATTTGTGACTGTTCTGTATTTCCTCCAGGCCCTGTGTTTAAATTTGTGACAGTTCAGTATTTCCTCCAGGCCTTGTGTTTAAATTTGTGACAGTTCAGTATTTCCTCCAGGCCTTGTGTTTAAATTTGTGACAGTTCAGTATTTCCTCCAGGCCTTGTGTTTAAATTTGTGACAGTTCAGTATTTCCTCCAGGCCTTGTGTTTAAATTTGTGACAGTTCAGTATTTCCTCCAGGCCTTGTGTTTAAAGTTGTGACAGTTCAGTATTTCCTCCAGACCCTGTGTTTAAATTTGTGACAGTTCAGTATTTCCTCCAGGCCTTGTGTTTAAATTTGTGCCAGTTCAGTATTTACTCCAGGCCTTGTGTTTAAATTTGTGACTGTTCTGTATTTCCTCCAGGCCCTGTGTTTAAATTTGTGACAGTTCAGTATTTCCTCCAGGCCTTGTGTTTAAATTTGTGACAGTTCAGTATTTCCTCCAGGCCTTGTGTTTAAATTTGTGACAGTTCAGTATTTCCTCCAGGCCTTGTGTTTAAATTTGTGACAGTTCAGTATTTCCTCCAGGCCTTGTGTTTAAATTTGTGACAGTTCAGTATTTCCTCCAGGCCTTGTGTTTAAAGTTGTGACAGTTCAGTATTTCCTCCAGACCTTGTGTTTAAATTTGTGACAGTTCAGTATTTCCTCCAGACCCTGTGTTTAAATTTGTGACAGTTCAGTATTTCCTCCAGGCCTTGTGTTTAAATTTGTGACAGTTCAGTATTTCCTCCAGGCCTTGTGTTTAAATTTGTGACAGTTCAGTATTTACTCCAGGCCCTGTGTTTAAATTTGTGACAGTTCAGTATTTCCTCCAGACCCTGTGTTTAAATTTGTGACAGTTCAGTATTTCCTCCAGGCCTTGTGTTTAAATTTGTGACAGTTCAGTATTTCCTCCAGGCCTTGTGTTTAAATTTGTGACAGTTCAGTATTTCCTCCAGGCCTTGTGTTTAAAGTTGTGACAGTTCAGTATTTCCTCCAGACCCTGTGTTTAAATTTGTGACAGTTCAGTATTTCCTCCAGGCCTTGTGTTTAAATTTGTGCCAGTTCAGTATTTACTCCAGGCCTTGTGTTTAAATTTGTGACTGTTCTGTATTTCCTCCAGGCCCTGTGTTTAAATTTGTGACAGTTCAGTATTTCCTCCAGGCCTTGTGTTTAAATTTGTGACAGTTCAGTATTTCCTCCAGGCCTTGTGTTTAAATTTGTGACAGTTCAGTATTTCCTCCAGGCCTTGTGTTTAAATTTGTGACAGTTCAGTATTTCCTCCAGGCCTTGTGTTTAAATTTGTGACAGTTCAGTATTTCCTCCAGGCCTTGTGTTTAAAGTTGTGACAGTTCAGTATTTCCTCCAGACCTTGTGTTTAAATTTGTGACAGTTCAGTATTTCCTCCAGACCCTGTGTTTAAATTTGTGACAGTTCAGTATTTCCTCCAGGCCTTGTGTTTAAATTTGTGACAGTTCAGTATTTCCTCCAGGCCCTGTGTTTAAATTTGTGACAGTTCAGTATTTCCTCCAGGCCTTGTGTTTAAATTTGTGACAGTTCAGTATTTCCTCCAGGCCTTGTGTTTAAAGTTGTGACAGTTCAGTATTTCCTCCAGACCCTGTGTTTAAATTTGTGACAGTTCAGTATTTCCTCCAGGCCTTGTGTTTAAATTTGTGCCAGTTCAGTATTTACTCCAGGCCTTGTGTTTAAATTTGTGACTGTTCTGTATTTCCTCCAGGCCCTGTGTTTAAATTTGTGACAGTTCAGTATTTCCTCCAGGCCTTGTGTTTAAATTTGTGACAGTTCAGTATTTCCTCCAGGCCTTGTGTTTAAATTTGTGACAGTTCAGTATTTCCTCCAGGCCTTGTGTTTAAATTTGTGACAGTTCAGTATTTCCTCCAGGCCTTGTGTTTAAATTTGTGACAGTTCAGTATTTCCTCCAGGCCTTGTGTTTAAAGTTGTGACAGTTCAGTATTTCCTCCAGGCCTTGTGTTTAAAGTTGTGACAGTTCAGTATTTCCTCCAGACCTTGTGTTTAAATTTGTGACAGTTCAGTATTTCCTCCAGGCCTTGTGTTTAAAGTTGTGACAGTTCAGTATTTCCTCCAGACCCTGTGTTTAAATTTGTGACAGTTCAGTATTTCCTCCAGGCCTTGTGTTTAAATTTGTGACAGTTCAGTATTTCCTCCAGACCCTGTGTTTAAATTTGTGACAGTTCAGTATTTCCTCCAGGCCTTGTGTTTAAATTTGTGACAGTTCAGTATTCCCTCCAGGCCTTGTGTTTAAATTTGTGACAGTTCAGTATTTCCTCCAGGCCCTGTGTTTAAATTTGTGCCAGTTCAGTATTCCCTCCAGGCCCTGTGTTTAAATTTGTGACAGTTCTGTATTTCCTCCAGGCCTTGTGTTTAAATTTGTGACATTTCAGTATTTCCTCCAGGCCTTGTGTTTAAATTTGTGACAGTTCAGTATTTCCTCCAGGCCTTGTGTTTAAATTTGTGCCAGTTCTGTATTTCCTCCAGGCCTTGTGTTTAAATTTGTGCCAGTTCTGTATTTCCTCCAGGCCTTGTGTTTAAATTTGTGACAGTTCAGTATTTCCTCCAGACCCTGTGTTTAAATTTGTGACAGTTCAGTATTTCCTCCAGGCCTTGTGTTTAAATTTGTGACAGTTCAGTATTCCCTCCAGGCCTTGTGTTTAAATTTGTGACAGTTCAGTATTTCCTCCAGACCCTGTGTTTAAATTTGTGACAGTTCAGTATTTCCTCCAGGCCTTGTGTTTAAATTTGTGACAGTTCAGTATTCCCTCCAGGCCTTGTGTTTAAATTTGTGACAGTTCAGTATTTCCTCCAGGCCCTGTGTTTAAATTTGTGCCAGTTCAGTATTCCCTCCAGGCCCTGTGTTTAAATTTGTGACAGTTCTGTATTTCCTCCAGGCCTTGTGTTTAAATTTGTGACATTTCAGTATTTCCTCCAGGCCTTGTGTTTAAATTTGTGACAGTTCAGTATTTCCTCCAGGCCTTGTGTTTAAATTTGTGCCAGTTCTGTATTTCCTCCAGGCCTTGTGTTTAAATTTGTGACAGTTCAGTATTTCCTCCAGGCCTTGTGTTTAAATTTGTGCCAGTTCTGTATTTCCTCCAGACCCTGTGTTTAAATTTGTGACAGTTCAGTATTTCCTCCAGACCTTGTGTTTAAATTTGTGACAGTTCAGTATTTCCTCCAGACCCTGTGTTTAAATTTGTGCCAGTTCTGTATTTCCTCCAGGCCTTGTGTTTAAATTTGTGACAGTTCAGTATTTCCTCCAGGCCTTGTGTTTAAATTTGTGCCAGTTCTGTATTTCCTCCAGACCCTGTGTTTAAATTTGTGACAGTTCAGTATTTCCTCCAGACCTTGTGTTTAAATTTGTGACAGTTCAGTATTTCCTCCAGACCCTGTGTTTAAATTTGTGACAGTTCAGTATTTCCTCCAGGCCCTGTGTTTAAATTTGTGCCAGTTCTGTATTTCCTCCAGGCCCTGTGTTTAAATTTGTGCCAGTTCTGTATTTCCTCCAGACCCTGTGTTTAAATTTGTGACAGTTCAGTATTTCCTCCAGGCCCTGTGTTTAAATTTGTGCCAGTTCTGTATTTCCTCCAGGCCCTGTGTTTAAATTTGTGCCAGTTCTGTATTTCCTCCAGACCCTGTGTTTAAATTTGTGCCAGTTCTGTATTTCCTCCAGGCCCTGTGTTTAAATTTGTGACAGTTCAGTATTTCCTCCAGGCCCTGTGTTTAAATTTGTGCCAGTTCTGTATTTCCTCCAGACCCTGTGTTTAAATTTGTGACAGTTCAGTATTTCCTCCAGACCTTGTGTTTAAATTTGTGACAGTTCAGTATTTCCTCCAGACCTTGTGTTTAAATTTGTGACATTTCAGTATTTCCTCCAGGCCCTGTGTTTAAATTTGTGACAGTTCAGTATTTCCTCCAGACCTTGTGTTTAAATTTGTGACAGTTCAGTATTACCTCCAGGCCTTGTGTTTAAATTTGTGGCAGTTCAGTATTTCCTCCAGGCCCTGTGTTTAAATTTGTGCCAGTTCTGTATTTCCTCCAGACCTTGTGTTTAAATTTGTGACAGTTCAGTATTTCCTCCAGGCCTTGTGTTTAAATTTGTGACACTTCAGTATTTCCTCCAGACCTTGTGTTTAAATTTGTGACAGTTCAGTATTTCCTCCAGACCTTGTGTTTAAATTTGTGACACTTCAGTATTTCCTCCAGACCTTGTGTTTAAATTTGTGACAGTTCAGTATTTCCTCCAGACCTTGTGTTTAAATTTGTGACATTTCAGTATTTCCTCCAGGCCCTGTGTTTAAATTTGTGACAGTTCAGTATTTCCTCCAGGCCTTGTGTTTAAATTTGTGGCAGTTCAGTGTTTCCTCCAGGCCCTGTGTTTAAATTTGTGACAGTTCAGTATTTCCTCCAGGCCTTGTGTTTAAATTTGTGGCAGTTCAGTATTTCCTCCAGGCCCTGTGTTTAAATTTGTGCCAGTTCAGTATTTCCTCCAGGCCTTGTGTTTAAATTTGTGACAGTTCAGTATTTCCTCCAGGCCTTGTGTTTAAATTTGTGACAGTTCAGTATTTCCTCCAGACCTTGTGTTTAAATTTGTGACAGTTCAGTATTTCCTCCAGACCTTGTGTTTAAATTTGTGACAGTTCAGTATTTCCTCCAGGCCTTGTGTTTAAATTTGTGACAGTTCAGTATTTCCTCCAGACCTTGTGTTTAAATTTGTGACAGTTCAGTATTTCCTCCAGGCCTTGTGTTTAAATTTGTGACAGTTCAGTATTTCCTCCAGACCTTGTGTTTAAATTTGTGACAGTTCAGTATTTCCTCCAGGCCTTGTGTTTAAATTTGTGACAGTTCAGTATTTCCTCCAGACCTTGTGTTTAAATTTGTGACAGTTCAGTATTTCCTCCAGGCCTTGTGTTTAAATTTGTGACAGTTCAGTATTTCCTCCAGGCCTTGTGTTTAAATTTGTGACAGTTCAGTATTCCCTCCAGGCCTTGTGTTTAAATTTGTGACAGTTCAGTATTTCCTCCAGGCCTTGTGTTTAAATTTGTGACAGTTCAGTATTTCCTCCAGGCCTTGTGTTTAAATTTGTGCCAGTTCTGTATTTCCTCCAGACCCTGTGTTTAAATTTGTGACAGTTCAGTATTTCCTCCAGGCCCTGTGTTTAAATTTGTGACAGTTCAGTATTTCCTCCAGGCCCTGTGTTTAAATTTGTGACAGTTCAGTATTTCCTCCAGACCCTGTGTTTAAATTTGTGACAGTTCAGTATTTCCTCCAGGCCTTGTGTTTAAATTTGTGCCAGTTCAGTATTTCCTCCAGACCTTGTGTTTAAATTTGTGACAGTTCAGTATTTCCTCCAGACCTTGTGTTTAAATTTGTGACAGTTCAGTATTTCCTCCAGGCCTTGTGTTTAAATTTGTGACAGTTCAGTATTTCCTCCAGGCCTTGTGTTTAAATTTGTGACAGTTCAGTAGTTCCTCCAGGCCTTGTGTTTAAATTTCTGACAGTTCTGTATTTCCTCCAGGCCTTGTGTTTAAATTTGTGCCAGTTCAGTATTTCCTCCAGGCCCTGTGTTTAAATTTGTGACAGTTCAGTATTTCCTCCAGACCTTGTGTTTAAATTTGTGACAGTTCAGTATTTCCTCCAGACCTTGTGTTTAAATTTGTGACAGTTCAGTATTTCCTCCAGACCTTGTGTTTAAATTTGTGACATTTCAGTATTTCCTCCAGGCCTTGTGTTTAAATTTGTGACAGTTCAGTATTTCCTCCAGACCCTGTGTTTAAATTTGTGACTGTTCAGTATTTCCTCCAGGCCTTGTGTTTAAATTTGTGCCAGTTCTGTATTTCCTCCAGGCCTTGTGTTTAAATTTGTGACAGTTCTGTATTTCCTCCAGGCCCTGTGTTTAAATTTGTGACTGTTCAGTATTTCCTCCAGGCCTTGTGTTTAAATTTGTGACAGTTCAGTATTTCCTCCAGGCCTTGTGTTTAAATTTGTGCCAGTTCTGTATTTCCTCCAGGCCCTGTGTTTAAATTTGTGACAGTTCAGTATTTCCTCCAGGCCTTGTGTTTAAATTTGTGACAGTTCAGTATTTCCTCCAGGCCTTGTGTTTAAATTTGTGCCAGTTCAGTATTTCCTCCAGGCCCTGTGTTTAAATTTGTGACAGTTCAGTATTTCCTCCAGACCTTGTGTTTAAATTTGTGACAGTTCAGTATTTCCTCCAGACCTTGTGTTTAAATTTGTGACAGTTCAGTATTTCCTCCAGACCTTGTGTTTAAATTTGTGACATTTCAGTATTTCCTCCAGGCCTTGTGTTTAAATTTGTGACAGTTCAGTATTTCCTCCAGACCCTGTGTTTAAATTTGTGACTGTTCAGTATTTCCTCCAGGCCTTGTGTTTAAATTTGTGCCAGTTCTGTATTTCCTCCAGGCCTTGTGTTTAAATTTGTGACAGTTCTGTATTTCCTCCAGGCCCTGTGTTTAAATTTGTGACTGTTCAGTATTTCCTCCAGGCCTTGTGTTTAAATTTGTGACAGTTCAGTATTTCCTCCAGGCCTTGTGTTTAAATTTGTGCCAGTTCTGTATTTCCTCCAGGCCCTGTGTTTAAATTTGTGACTGTTCAGTATTTCCTCCAGGCCTTGTGTTTAAATTTGTGACAGTTCAGTATTTCCTCCAGGCCTTGTGTTTAAATTTGTGCCAGTTCTGTATTTCCTCCAGACCTTGTGTTTAAATTTGTGACAGTTCAGTATTTCCTCCAGGCCTTGTGTTTAAATTTGTGCCAGTTCTGTATTTCCTCCAGGCCTTGTGTTTAAATTTGTGACAGTTCAGTATTTCCTCCAGGCCTTGTGTTTAAATTTGTGCCAGTTCTGTATTTCCTCCAGGCCTTGTGTTTAAATTTGTGACAGTTCTGTATTTCCTCCAGGCCCTGTGTTTAAATTTGTGACATTTCAGTATTTCCTCCAGGCCCTGTGTTTAAATTTGTGACATTTCAGTATTTCCTCCAGGCCTTGTGTTTAAATTTGTGACAGTTCAGTATTTCCTCCAGGCCTTGTGTTTAAATTTGTGACATTTCAGTATTTCCTCCAGGCCTTGTGTTTAAATTTGTGACAGTTCTGTATTTCCTCCAGACCCTGTGTTTAAATTTGTGACAGTTCAGTATTTCCTCCAGGCCTTGTGTTTAAATTTGTGACATTTCAGTATTTCCTCCAGGCCTTGTGTTTAAATTTGTGCCAGTTCTGTATTTCCTCCAGACCTTGTGTTTAAATTTGTGACAGTTCAGTATTTCCTCCAGACCCTGTGTTTAAATTTGTGACAGTTCAGTATTTCCTCCAGGCCTTGTGTTTAAATTTGTGACATTTCAGTATTTCCTCCAGGCCTTGTGTTTAAATTTGTGCCAGTTCTGTATTTCCTCCAGACCTTGTGTTTAAATTTGTGACAGTTCAGTATTTCCTCCAGACCCTGTGTTTAAATTTGTGACAGTTCAGTATTTCCTCCAGACCCTGTGTTTAAATTTGTGACAGTTCAGTATTTCCTCCAGACCCTGTGTTTAAATTTGTGACAGTTCAGTATTTCCTCCAGACCTTGTGTTTAAATTTGTGACAGTTCAGTATTTCCTCCAGACCCTGTGTTTAAATTTGTGACAGTTCAGTATTTCCTCCAGACCCTGTGTTTAAATTTGTGACAGTTCAGTATTTCCTCCAGACCCTGTGTTTAAATTTGTGACAGTTCAGTATTTCCTCCAGGCCCTGTGTTTAAATTTGTGACAGTTCAGTATTTCCTCCAGGCCTTGTGTTTAAATTTGTGCCAGTTCTGTATTTCCTCCAGACCCTGTGTTTAAATTTGTGACAGTTCAGTATTTCCTCCAGTCCTTGTGTTTAAATTTGTGACAGTTCAGTATTTCCTCCAGTCCTTGTGTTTAAATTTGTGAGAGTTCAGTATTTCCTCCAGGCCCTGTGTTTAAATTTGTGACAGTTCAGTATTTCCTCCAGTCCTTGTGTTTAAATTTGTGACAGTTCAGTATTTCCTCCAGGCCTTGTGTTTAAATTTGTGCCAGTTCTGTATTTCCTCCAGACCCTGTGTTTAAATTTGTGACAGTTCAGTATTTCCTCCAGGCCCTGTGTTTAAATTTGTGACAGTTCAGTATTTCCTCCAGACCTTGTGTTTAAATTTGTGACAGTTCAGTATTTCCTCCAGGACTTGTGTTTAAATTTGTGACAGTTCAGTATTTCCTCCAGACCTTGTGTTTAAATTTGTGACAGTTCAGTATTTCCTCCAGGACTTGTGTTTAAATTTGTGACAGTTCAGTATTTCCTCCAGACCTTGTGTTTAAATTTGTGACAGTTCAGTATTTCCTCCAGGCCTTGTGTTTAAATTTGTGACAGTTCAGTATTTCCTCCAGACCCTGTGTTTAAATTTGTGACAGTTCAGTATTTCCTCCAGACCCTGTGTTTAAATTTGTGACAGTTCAGTATTTCCTCCAGGCCTTGTGTTTAAATTTGTGACAGTTCAGTATTTCCTCCAGGCCTTGTGTTTAAATTTGTGACAGTTCAGTATTTCCTCCAGACCCTGTGTTTAAATTTGTGACAGTTCAGTATTTCCTCCAGGCCTTGTGTTTAAATTTGTGACAGTTCAGTATTTCCTCCAGACCTTGTGTTTAAATTTGTGACAGTTCAGTATTTCCTCCAGGCCTTGTGTTTAAATTTGTGACAGTTCAGTATCTCCTCCAGGCCCTGTGTTTAAATTTGTGACAGTTCAGTATTTCCTCCAGGCCTTGTGTTTAAATTTGTGACAGTTCAGTATTTCCTCCAGGCCCTGTGTTTAAATTTGTGACAGTTCAGTATTTCCTCCAGGCCTTGTGTTTAAATTTGTGCCAGTTCAGTATTCCCTCCAGGCCTTGTGTTTAAATTTGTGACAGTTCAGTATTCCCTCCAGGCCTTGTGTTTAAATTTGTGACAGTTCAGTATTTCCTCCAGGCCCTGTGTTTAAATTTGTGACAGTTCAGTATTTCCTCCAGGCCTTGTGTTTAAATTTGTGCCAGTTCAGTATTCCCTCCAGGCCTTGTGTTTAAATTTGTGACAGTTCAGTATTTCCTCCAGACCCTGTGTTTAAATTTGTGACAGTTCAGTATTTCCTCCAGGCCTTGTGTTTAAATTTGTGACAGTTCAGTATTTCCTCCAGGCCCTTGTGTTTAAATTTGTGACAGTTCTGTATTTCCTCCAGACCCTGTGTTTAAATTTGTGACAGTTCAGTATTTCCTCCAGACCTTGTGTTTAAATTTGTGACAGTTCTGTATTTCCTCCAGACCCTGTGTTTAAATTTGTGACAGTTCAGTATTTACTCCAGGCCCTGTGTTTAAATTTGTGCCAGTTCTGTATTTCCTCCAGGCCTTGTGTTTAAATTTGTGACAGCTCAGTATTTCCTCCAGGCCCTTGTGTTTAAATTTGTGACAGTTCTGTATTTCCTCCAGACCCTGTGTTTAAATTTGTGACAGTTCAGTATTTACTCCAGGCCCTGTGTTTAAATTTGTGCCAGTTCTGTATTTCCTCCAGGCCTTGTGTTTAAATTTGTGACAGCTCAGTATTTCCTCCAGACCCTGTGTTTAAATTTGTGACAGTACAGTATTTCCTCCAGACCCTGTGTTTAAATTTGTGACAGCTCAGTATTTCCTCCAGGCCTTGTGTTTAAATTTGTGACAGTTCAGTATTTCCTCCAGACCCTGTGTTTAAATTTGTGACAGCTCAGTATTTCCTCCAGACCCTGTGTTTAAATTTGTGACAGTTCAGTATCTCCTCCAGGCCCTGTGTTTAAATTTGTGACAGTTCTGTATTTCCTCCAGACCCTGTGTTTAAATTTGTGACAGTTCAGTATTTCCTCCAGGCCTTGTGTTTAAATTTGTGACAGTTCAGTATCTCCTCCAGGCCCTGTGTTTAAATTTGTGACAGTTCTGTATTTCCTCCAGACCCTGTGTTTAAATTTGTGACAGCTCAGTATTTCCTCCAGGCCTTGTGTTTAAATTTGTGACAGTACAGTATTTCCTCCAGACCCTGTGTTTAAATTTGTGACAGCTCAGTATTTCCTCCAGGCCTTGTGTTTAAATTTGTGACAGTACAGTATTTCCTCCAGACCCTGTGTTTAAATTTGTGACAGCTCAGTATTTCCTCCAGACCCTGTGTTTAAATTTGTGACAGCTCAGTATTTCCTCCAGACCTTGTGTTTAAATTTGTGCCAGTTCTGTATTTCCTCCAGACCTTGTGTTTAAATTTGTGACAGTTCAGTATTTCCTCCAGACCCTGTGTTTAAATTTGTGACAGTTCAGTATTTCCTCCAGACCTTGTGTTTAAATTTGTGACAGTTCAGTATTTCCTCCAGGCCTTGTGTTTAAATTTGTGCCAGTTCTGTATTTCCTCCAGACCCTGTGTTTAAATTTGTGACAGTTCAGTATTTCCTCCAGGCCTTGTGTTTAAATTTGTGACAGTTCAGTATTTCCTCCAGGCCCTGTGTTTAAATTTGTGACAGTTCAGTATTTCCTCCAGGCCTTGTGTTTAAATTTGTGACAGTACAGTATTTCCTCCAGACCCTGTGTTTAAATTTGTGACAGTACAGTATTTCCTCCAGACCCTGTGTTTAAATTTGTGACAGTTCAGTATTTCCTCCAGACCCTGTGTTTAAATTTGTGACAGTACAGTATTTCCTCCAGGCCTTGTGTTTAAATTTGTGCCAGTTCTGTATTTCCTCCAGACCCTGTGTTTAAATTTGTGACAGTTCAGTATTTCCTCCAGGCCTTGTGTTTAAATTTGTGAGAGTTCAGTATTTCCTCCAGGCCTTGTGTTTAAATTTGTGACAGTTCAGTATTCCCTCCAGGCCCTGTGTTTAAATTTGTGACAGTTCAGTATTTCCTCCAGGCCTTGTGTTTAAATTTGTGAGAGTTCAGTATTTCCTCCAGGCCTTGTGTTTAAATTTGTGACAGTTCAGTATTCCCTCCAGGCCCTGTGTTTAAATTTGTGACAGTTCAGTATTTCCTCCAGGCCTTGTGTTTAAATTTGTGAGAGTTCAGTAATTCCTCCAGGCCTTGTGTTTAAATTTGTGACAGTTCAGTATTCCCTCCAGGCCCTGTGTTTAAATTTGTGACAGTTCAGTATTTCCTCCAGACCCTGTGTTTAAATTTGTGACAGTTCAGTATTTCCTCCAGGCCTTGTGTTTAAATTTGTGACAGTTCAGTATTTTCTCCAGGCCTTGTGTTTAAATTTGTGACAGTTCAGTATTTTCTCCAGGCCTTGTGTTTAAATTTGTGAGAGTTCAGTATTTCCTCCAGGCCTTGTGTTTAAATTTGTGACAGTTCAGTATTCCCTCCAGGCCCTGTGTTTAAATTTGTGACAGTTCAGTATTTCCTCCAGGCCTTGTGTTTAAATTTGTGCCAGTTCTGTATTTCCTCCAGACCCTGTGTTTAAATTTGTGACAGTTCAGTATTTCCTCCAGACCTTGTGTTTAAATTTGTGACACTTCAGTATTTCCTCCAGACCTTGTGTTTAAATTTGTGACATTTCAGTATTTCCTCCAGACCCTGTGTTTAAATTTGTGACAGTTCAGTATTTCCTCCAGGCCCTGTGTTTAAATTTGTGCCAGTTCTGTATTTCCTCCAGGCCCTGTGTTTAAATTTGTGCCAGTTCTGTATTTCCTCCAGACCCTGTGTTTAAATTTGTGACAGTTCAGTATTTCCTCCAGGCCCTGTGTTTAAATTTGTGCCAGTTCTGTATTTCCTCCAGGCCCTGTGTTTAAATTTGTGCCAGTTCTGTATTTCCTCCAGACCCTGTGTTTAAATTTGTGCCAGTTCTGTATTTCCTCCAGGCCCTGTGTTTAAATTTGTGACAGTTCAGTATTTCCTCCAGGCCCTGTGTTTAAATTTGTGCCAGTTCTGTATTTCCTCCAGACCCTGTGTTTAAATTTGTGACAGTTCAGTATTTCCTCCAGACCTTGTGTTTAAATTTGTGACAGTTCAGTATTTCCTCCAGACCTTGTGTTTAAATTTGTGACATTTCAGTATTTCCTCCAGGCCCTGTGTTTAAATTTGTGACAGTTCAGTATTTCCTCCAGGCCTTGTGTTTAAATTTGTGGCAGTTCAGTATTTCCTCCAGGCCCTGTGTTTAAATTTGTGCCAGTTCTGTATTTCCTCCAGACCTTGTGTTTAAATTTGTGACAGTTCAGTATTTCCTCCAGGCCTTGTGTTTAAATTTGTGACACTTCAGTATTTCCTCCAGACCTTGTGTTTAAATTTGTGACAGTTCAGTATTTCCTCCAGACCTTGTGTTTAAATTTGTGACACTTCAGTATTTCCTCCAGACCTTGTGTTTAAATTTGTGACAGTTCAGTATTTCCTCCAGACCTTGTGTTTAAATTTGTGACATTTCAGTATTTCCTCCAGGCCCTGTGTTTAAATTTGTGACAGTTCAGTATTTCCTCCAGGCCTTGTGTTTAAATTTGTGGCAGTTCAGTATTTCCTCCAGGCCCTGTGTTTAAATTTGTGACAGTTCAGTATTTCCTCCAGGCCTTGTGTTTAAATTTGTGGCAGTTCAGTATTTCCTCCAGGCCCTGTGTTTAAATTTGTGCCAGTTCAGTATTTCCTCCAGGCCTTGTGTTTAAATTTGTGACAGTTCAGTATTTCCTCCAGGCCTTGTGTTTAAATTTGTGACAGTTCAGTATTTCCTCCAGACCTTGTGTTTAAATTTGTGACAGTTCAGTATTTCCTCCAGACCTTGTGTTTAAATTTGTGACAGTTCAGTATTTCCTCCAGGCCTTGTGTTTAAATTTGTGACAGTTCAGTATTTCCTCCAGACCTTGTGTTTAAATTTGTGACAGTTCAGTATTTCCTCCAGGCCTTGTGTTTAAATTTGTGACAGTTCAGTATTTCCTCCAGACCTTGTGTTTAAATTTGTGACAGTTCAGTATTTCCTCCAGGCCTTGTGTTTAAATTTGTGACAGTTCAGTATTTCCTCCAGACCTTGTGTTTAAATTTGTGACAGTTCAGTATTTCCTCCAGGCCTTGTGTTTAAATTTGTGACAGTTCAGTATTTCCTCCAGGCCTTGTGTTTAAATTTGTGACAGTTCAGTATTCCCTCCAGGCCTTGTGTTTAAATTTGTGACAGTTCAGTATTTCCTCCAGGCCTTGTGTTTAAATTTGTGACAGTTCAGTATTTCCTCCAGGCCTTGTGTTTAAATTTGTGCCAGTTCTGTATTTCCTCCAGACCCTGTGTTTAAATTTGTGACAGTTCAGTATTTCCTCCAGGCCCTGTGTTTAAATTTGTGACAGTTCAGTATTTCCTCCAGGCCCTGTGTTTAAATTTGTGACAGTTCAGTATTTCCTCCAGACCCTGTGTTTAAATTTGTGACAGTTCAGTATTTCCTCCAGGCCTTGTGTTTAAATTTGTGCCAGTTCAGTATTTCCTCCAGACCTTGTGTTTAAATTTGTGACAGTTCAGTATTTCCTCCAGACCTTGTGTTTAAATTTGTGACAGTTCAGTATTTCCTCCAGGCCTTGTGTTTAAATTTGTGACAGTTCAGTATTTCCTCCAGGCCTTGTGTTTAAATTTGTGACAGTTCAGTAGTTCCTCCAGGCCTTGTGTTTAAATTTCTGACAGTTCTGTATTTCCTCCAGGCCTTGTGTTTAAATTTGTGCCAGTTCAGTATTTCCTCCAGGCCCTGTGTTTAAATTTGTGACAGTTCAGTATTTCCTCCAGACCTTGTGTTTAAATTTGTGACAGTTCAGTATTTCCTCCAGACCTTGTGTTTAAATTTGTGACAGTTCAGTATTTCCTCCAGACCTTGTGTTTAAATTTGTGACATTTCAGTATTTCCTCCAGGCCTTGTGTTTAAATTTGTGACAGTTCAGTATTTCCTCCAGACCCTGTGTTTAAATTTGTGACTGTTCAGTATTTCCTCCAGGCCTTGTGTTTAAATTTGTGCCAGTTCTGTATTTCCTCCAGGCCTTGTGTTTAAATTTGTGACAGTTCTGTATTTCCTCCAGGCCCTGTGTTTAAATTTGTGACTGTTCAGTATTTCCTCCAGGCCTTGTGTTTAAATTTGTGACAGTTCAGTATTTCCTCCAGGCCTTGTGTTTAAATTTGTGCCAGTTCTGTATTTCCTCCAGGCCCTGTGTTTAAATTTGTGACAGTTCAGTATTTCCTCCAGGCCTTGTGTTTAAATTTGTGACAGTTCAGTATTTCCTCCAGGCCTTGTGTTTAAATTTGTGCCAGTTCAGTATTTCCTCCAGGCCCTGTGTTTAAATTTGTGACAGTTCAGTATTTCCTCCAGACCTTGTGTTTAAATTTGTGACAGTTCAGTATTTCCTCCAGACCTTGTGTTTAAATTTGTGACAGTTCAGTATTTCCTCCAGACCTTGTGTTTAAATTTGTGACATTTCAGTATTTCCTCCAGGCCTTGTGTTTAAATTTGTGACAGTTCAGTATTTCCTCCAGACCCTGTGTTTAAATTTGTGACTGTTCAGTATTTCCTCCAGGCCTTGTGTTTAAATTTGTGCCAGTTCTGTATTTCCTCCAGGCCTTGTGTTTAAATTTGTGACAGTTCTGTATTTCCTCCAGGCCCTGTGTTTAAATTTGTGACTGTTCAGTATTTCCTCCAGGCCTTGTGTTTAAATTTGTGACAGTTCAGTATTTCCTCCAGGCCTTGTGTTTAAATTTGTGCCAGTTCAGTATTTCCTCCAGGCATTGTGTTTAAATTTGTGACTGTTCAGTATTTCCTCCAGGCCTTGTGTTTAAATTTGTGACAGTTCAGTATTTCCTCCAGGCCTTGTGTTTAAATTTGTGCCAGTTCTGTATTTCCTCCAGACCTTGTGTTTAAATTTGTGACAGTTCAGTATTTCCTCCAGGCCTTGTGTTTAAATTTGTGCCAGTTCTGTATTTCCTCCAGGCCTTGTGTTTAAATTTGTGACAGTTCAGTATTTCCTCCAGGCCTTGTGTTTAAATTTGTGCCAGTTCTGTATTTCCTCCAGGCCTTGTGTTTAAATTTGTGACAGTTCTGTATTTCCTCCAGGCCCTGTGTTTAAATTTGTGACATTTCAGTATTTCCTCCAGGCCCTGTGTTTAAATTTGTGACATTTCAGTATTTCCTCCAGGCCTTGTGTTTAAATTTGTGACAGTTCAGTATTTCCTCCAGGCCTTGTGTTTAAATTTGTGACATTTCAGTATTTCCTCCAGGCCTTGTGTTTAAATTTGTGACAGTTCTGTATTTCCTCCAGACCCTGTGTTTAAATTTGTGACTGTTCAGTATTTCCTCCAGGCCTTGTGTTTAAATTTGTGCCAGTTCTGTATTTCCTCCAGACCTTGTGTTTAAATTTGTGACAGTTCAGTATTTCCTCCAGACCCTGTGTTTAAATTTGTGACAGTTCAGTATTTCCTCCAGACCCTGTGTTTAAATTTGTGACAGTTCAGTATTTCCTCCAGACCCTGTGTTTAAATTTGTGACAGTTCAGTATTTCCTCCAGACCTTGTGTTTAAATTTGTGACAGTTCAGTATTTCCTCCAGACCCTGTGTTTAAATTTGTGACAGTTCAGTATTTCCTCCAGACCCTGTGTTTAAATTTGTGACAGTTCAGTATTTCCTCCAGACCCTGTGTTTAAATTTGTGACAGTTCAGTATTTCCTCCAGGCCCTGTGTTTAAATTTGTGACAGTTCAGTATTTCCTCCAGGCCTTGTGTTTAAATTTGTGCCAGTTCTGTATTTCCTCCAGACCCTGTGTTTAAATTTGTGACAGTTCAGTATTTCCTCCAGTCCTTGTGTTTAAATTTGTGACAGTTCAGTATTTCCTCCAGTCCTTGTGTTTAAATTTGTGAGAGTTCAGTATTTCCTCCAGGCCCTGTGTTTAAATTTGTGACAGTTCAGTATTTCCTCCAGTCCTTGTGTTTAAATTTGTGACAGTTCAGTATTTCCTCCAGGCCTTGTGTTTAAATTTGTAACAGTTCAGTATTTCCTCCAGTCCTTGTGTTTAAATTTGTGCCAGTTCTGTATTTCCTCCAGGCCCTGTATTTAAATTTGTGACAGTTCAGTATTTCCTCCAGACCCTGTGTTTAAATTTGTGACAGTTCAGTATTTCCTCCAGACCCTGTGTTTAAATTTGTGACAGTTCAGTATTTCCTCCAGTCCTTGTGTTTAAATTTGTGACAGTTCAGTATTTCCTCCAGTCCTTGTGTTTAAATTTGTGAGAGTTCAGTATTTCCTCCAGGCCCTGTGTTTAAATTTGTGACAGTTCAGTATTTCCTCCAGTCCTTGTGTTTAAATTTGTGACAGTTCAGTATTTCCTCCAGGCCCTGTGTTTAAATTTGTGCCAGTTCTGTATTTCCTCCAGGCCCTGTGTTTAAATTTGTAACAGTTCAGTATTTCCTCCAGGCCTTGTGTTTAAATTTGTGACAGTTCAGTATTCCCTCCAGACCCTGTGTTTAAATTTGTGACAGTTCAGTATTTCCTCCAGGCCTTGTGTTTAAATTTGTGACAGTTCAGTATTTCCTCCAGGCCCTGTGTTTAAATTTGTGACAGTTCAGTATTTCCTCCAGGCCTTGTGTTTAAATTTGTGACAGTTCAGTATTTCCTCCAGGCCTTGTGTTTAAATTTGTGCCAGTTCTGTATTTCCTCCAGGCCTTGTGTTTAAATTTGTGACAGTTCAGTATTTCCTCCAGGCCTTGTGTTTAAATTTGTGACAGTTCAGTATTTCCTCCAGGCCTTGTGTTTAAATTTGTGAGAGTTCAGTATTTCCTCCAGACCCTGTGTTTAAATTTGTGACAGTTCAGTATTTCCTCCAGGCCCTGTGTTTAAATTTGTGACAGTTCAGTATTTCCTCCAGACCTTGTGTTTAAATTTGTGACAGTTCAGTATTTCCTCCAGGACTTGTGTTTAAATTTGTGACAGTTCAGTATTTCCTCCAGACCTTGTGTTTAAATTTGTGACAGTTCAGTATTTCCTCCAGGACTTGTGTTTAAATTTGTGACAGTTCAGTATTTCCTCCAGACCTTGTGTTTAAATTTGTGACAGTTCAGTATTTCCTCCAGGCCTTGTGTTTAAATTTGTGACAGTTCAGTATTTCCTCCAGACCCTGTGTTTAAATTTGTGACAGTTCAGTATTTCCTCCAGACCCTGTGTTTAAATTTGTGACAGTTCAGTATTTCCTCCAGGCCTTGTGTTTAAATTTGTGACAGTTCAGTATTTCCTCCAGGCCTTGTGTTTAAATTTGTGACAGTTCAGTATTTCCTCCAGACCCTGTGTTTAAATTTGTGACAGTTCAGTATTTCCTCCAGGCCTTGTGTTTAAATTTGTGCCAGTTCTGTATTTCCTCCAGGCCTTGTGTTTAAATTTGTGACAGTTCTGTATTTCCTCCAGGCCTTGTGTTTAAATTTGTGACAGTTCAGTATTTCCTCCAGGCCTTGTGTTTAAATTTGTGACAGTTCAGTATCTCCTCCAGGCCCTGTGTTTAAATTTGTGACAGTTCTGTATTTCCTCCAGACCCTGTGTTTAAATTTGTGACAGTTCAGTATTTCCTCCAGGCCTTGTGTTTAAATTTGTGACAGTTCAGTATTTCCTCCAGGCCTTGTGTTTAAATTTGTGAGAGTTCAGTATTTCCTCCAGGACTTGTGTTTAAATTTGTGAGAGTTCAGTATTTCCTCCAGGACTTGTGTTTAAATTTGTGCCAGTTCTGTATTTCCTCCAGACCCTGTGTTTAAATTTGTGACAGTTCAGTATTTCCTCCAGACCTTGTGTTTAAATTTGTGACAGTTCAGTATTTCCTCCAGACCCTGTGTTTAAATTTGTGACAGTTCAGTATTTCCTCCAGACCTTGTGTTTAAATTTGTGACAGTTCAGTATTTCCTCCAGACCCTGTGTTTAAATTTGTGACAGTTCAGTATTTCCTCCAGACCCTGTGTTTAAATTTGTGACAGTTCAGTATTTCCTCCAGGCCTTGTGTTTAAATTTGTGCCAGTTCAGTATTCCCTCCAGGCCTTGTGTTTAAATTTGTGACAGTTCAGTATTCCCTCCAGGCCTTGTGTTTAAATTTGTGACAGTTCAGTATTTCCTCCAGGCCCTGTGTTTAAATTTGTGACAGTTCAGTATTTCCTCCAGGCCTTGTGTTTAAATTTGTGCCAGTTCAGTATTCCCTCCAGGCCTTGTGTTTAAATTTGTGACAGTTCAGTATTTCCTCCAGACCCTGTGTTTAAATTTGTGACAGTTCAGTATTTCCTCCAGGCCTTGTGTTTAAATTTGTGACAGTTCAGTATTTCCTCCAGGCCTTGTGTTTAAATTTGTGCCAGTTCTGTATTTCCTCCAGACCCTGTGTTTAAATTTGTGACAGTTCAGTATTTCCTCCAGGCCCTGTGTTTAAATTTGTGCCAGTTCTGTATTTCCTCCAGGCCTTGTGTTTAAATTTGTGACAGCTCAGTATTTCCTCCAGACCCTGTGTTTAAATTTGTGACAGTACAGTATTTCCTCCAGACCCTGTGTTTAAATTTGTGACAGTACAGTATTTCCTCCAGACCCTGTGTTTAAATTTGTGACAGTACAGTATTTCCTCCAGGCCTTGTGTTTAAATTTGTGCCAGTTCTGTATTTCCTCCAGACCCTGTGTTTAAATTTGTGACAGTTCAGTATTTCCTCCAGGCCTTGTGTTTAAATTTGTGACAGTTCAGTATTTCCTCCAGGCCCTGTGTTTAAATTTGTGACAGTTCAGTATTTCCTCCAGGCCTTGTGTTTAAATTTGTGACAGTACAGTATTTCCTCCAGACCCTGTGTTTAAATTTGTGACAGTACAGTATTTCCTCCAGACCCTGTGTTTAAATTTGTGACAGTTCAGTATTTCCTCCAGACCCTGTGTTTAAATTTGTGACAGTACAGTATTTCCTCCAGGCCTTGTGTTTAAATTTGTGCCAGTTCTGTATTTCCTCCAGACCCTGTGTTTAAATTTGTGACAGTTCAGTATTTCCTCCAGGCCTTGTGTTTAAATTTGTGACAGTTCAGTATTCCCTCCAGGCCCTGTGTTTAAATTTGTGACAGTTCAGTATTCCCTCCAGGCCCTGTGTTTAAATTTGTGACAGTTCAGTATTTCCTCCAGGCCTTGTGTTTAAATTTGTGAGAGTTCAGTATTTCCTCCAGGCCTTGTGTTTAAATTTGTGACAGTTCAGTATTCCCTCCAGGCCCTGTGTTTAAATTTGTGACAGTTCAGTATTTCCTCCAGGCCTTGTGTTTAAATTTGTGAGAGTTCAGTATTTCCTCCAGGCCTTGTGTTTAAATTTGTGACAGTTCAGTATTCCCTCCAGGCCCTGTGTTTAAATTTGTGACAGTTCAGTATTTCCTCCAGGCCTTGTGTTTAAATTTGTGACAGTTCAGTATTTCCTCCAGGCCTTGTGTTTAAATTTGTGACAGTTCAGTATTTCCTCCAGGCCTTGTGTTTAAATTTGTGACATTACAGTATTCCCTCCAGGCCTTGTGTTTAAATTTGTGACAGTTCAGTATTTCCTCCAGGCCCTGTGTTTAAATTTGTGCCAGTTCAGTATTCCCTCCAGGCCCTGTGTTTAAATTTGTGACAGTTCTGTATTTCCTCCAGGCCTTGTGTTTAAATTTGTGACATTTCAGTATTTCCTCCAGGCCTTGTGTTTAAATTTGTGACAGTTCAGTATTTCCTCCAGGCCTTGTGTTTAAATTTGTGCCAGTTCTGTATTTCCTCCAGGCCTTGTGTTTAAATTTGTGCCAGTTCTGTATTTCCTCCAGGCCTTGTGTTTAAATTTGTGACAGTTCAGTATTTCCTCCAGGCCTTGTGTTTAAATTTGTGCCAGTTCTGTATTTCCTCCAGACCCTGTGTTTAAATTTGTGACAGTTCAGTATTTCCTCCAGACCTTGTGTTTAAATTTGTGACACTTCAGTATTTCCTCCAGACCTTGTGTTTAAATTTGTGACATTTCAGTATTTCCTCCAGACCCTGTGTTTAAATTTGTGACAGTTCAGTATTTCCTCCAGGCCCTGTGTTTAAATTTGTGCCAGTTCTGTATTTCCTCCAGGCCCTGTGTTTAAATTTGTGCCAGTTCTGTATTTCCTCCAGACCCTGTGTTTAAATTTGTGACAGTTCAGTATTTCCTCCAGGCCCTGTGTTTAAATTTGTGCCAGTTCTGTATTTCCTCCAGGCCCTGTGTTTAAATTTGTGCCAGTTCTGTATTTCCTCCAGACCCTGTGTTTAAATTTGTGCCAGTTCTGTATTTCCTCCAGGCCCTGTGTTTAAATTTGTGACAGTTCAGTATTTCCTCCAGGCCCTGTGTTTAAATTTGTGCCAGTTCTGTATTTCCTCCAGACCCTGTGTTTAAATTTGTGACAGTTCAGTATTTCCTCCAGACCTTGTGTTTAAATTTGTGACAGTTCAGTATTTCCTCCAGACCTTGTGTTTAAATTTGTGACATTTCAGTATTTCCTCCAGGCCCTGTGTTTAAATTTGTGACAGTTCAGTATTTCCTCCAGGCCTTGTGTTTAAATTTGTGGCAGTTCAGTATTTCCTCCAGGCCCTGTGTTTAAATTTGTGCCAGTTCTGTATTTCCTCCAGACCTTGTGTTTAAATTTGTGACAGTTCAGTATTTCCTCCAGGCCTTGTGTTTAAATTTGTGACACTTCAGTATTTCCTCCAGACCTTGTGTTTAAATTTGTGACAGTTCAGTATTTCCTCCAGACCTTGTGTTTAAATTTGTGACACTTCAGTATTTCCTCCAGACCTTGTGTTTAAATTTGTGACAGTTCAGTATTTCCTCCAGACCTTGTGTTTAAATTTGTGACATTTCAGTATTTCCTCCAGGCCCTGTGTTTAAATTTGTGACAGTTCAGTATTTCCTCCAGGCCTTGTGTTTAAATTTGTGGCAGTTCAGTATTTCCTCCAGGCCCTGTGTTTAAATTTGTGACAGTTCAGTATTTCCTCCAGGCCTTGTGTTTAAATTTGTGGCAGTTCAGTATTTCCTCCAGGCCCTGTGTTTAAATTTGTGCCAGTTCAGTATTTCCTCCAGGCCTTGTGTTTAAATTTGTGACAGTTCAGTATTTCCTCCAGGCCTTGTGTTTAAATTTGTGCCAGTTCAGTATTTCCTCCAGACCTTGTGTTTAAATTTGTGACAGTTCAGTATTTCCTCCAGACCTTGTGTTTAAATTTGTGACAGTTCAGTATTTCCTCCAGGCCTTGTGTTTAAATTTGTGACAGTTCAGTATTTCCTCCAGGCCTTGTGTTTAAATTTGTGACAGTTCAGTAGTTCCTCCAGGCCTTGTGTTTAAATTTCTGACAGTTCTGTATTTCCTCCAGGCCTTGTGTTTAAATTTGTGCCAGTACAGTATTTCCTCCAGGCCCTGTGTTTAAATTTGTGACAGTTCAGTATTTCCTCCAGACCTTGTGTTTAAATTTGTGACAGTTCAGTATTTCCTCCAGACCTTGTGTTTAAATTTGTGACAGTTCAGTATTTCCTCCAGACCTTGTGTTTAAATTTGTGACATTTCAGTATTTCCTCCAGGCCTTGTGTTTAAATTTGTGACAGTTCAGTATTTCCTCCAGACCCTGTGTTTAAATTTGTGACTGTTCAGTATTTCCTCCAGGCCTTGTGTTTAAATTTGTGCCAGTTCTGTATTTCCTCCAGGCCTTGTGTTTAAATTTGTGACAGTTCTGTATTTCCTCCAGGCCCTGTGTTTAAATTTGTGACTGTTCAGTATTTCCTCCAGGCCTTGTGTTTAAATTTGTGACAGTTCAGTATTTCCTCCAGGCCTTGTGTTTAAATTTGTGCCAGTTCTGTATTTCCTCCAGGCCCTGTGTTTAAATTTGTGACAGTTCAGTATTTCCTCCAGGCCTTGTGTTTAAATTTGTGACAGTTCAGTATTTCCTCCAGGCCTTGTGTTTAAATTTGTGCCAGTTCAGTATTTCCTCCAGGCCCTGTGTTTAAATTTGTGACAGTTCAGTATTTCCTCCAGACCTTGTGTTTAAATTTGTGACAGTTCAGTATTTCCTCCAGACCTTGTGTTTAAATTTGTGACAGTTCAGTATTTCCTCCAGACCTTGTGTTTAAATTTGTGACATTTCAGTATTTCCTCCAGGCCTTGTGTTTAAATTTGTGACAGTTCAGTATTTCCTCCAGACCCTGTGTTTAAATTTGTGACTGTTCAGTATTTCCTCCAGGCCTTGTGTTTAAATTTGTGCCAGTTCTGTATTTCCTCCAGGCCTTGTGTTTAAATTTGTGACAGTTCTGTATTTCCTCCAGGCCCTGTGTTTAAATTTGTGACTGTTCAGTATTTCCTCCAGGCCTTGTGTTTAAATTTGTGACAGTTCAGTATTTCCTCCAGGCCTTGTGTTTAAATTTGTGCCAGTTCTGTATTTCCTCCAGGCCCTGTGTTTAAATTTGTGACTGTTCAGTATTTCCTCCAGGCCTTGTGTTTAAATTTGTGACAGTTCAGTATTTCCTCCAGGCCTTGTGTTTAAATTTGTGCCAGTTCTGTATTTCCTCCAGACCTTGTGTTTAAATTTGTGACAGTTCAGTATTTCCTCCAGGCCTTGTGTTTAAATTTGTGCCAGTTCTGTATTTCCTCCAGGCCTTGTGTTTAAATTTGTGACAGTTCAGTATTTCCTCCAGGCCTTGTGTTTAAATTTGTGACAGTTCAGTATTTCCTCCAGACCCTGTGTTTAAATTTGTGCCAGTTCTGTATTTCCTCCAGGCCTTGTGTTTAAATTTGTGACAGTTCTGTATTTCCTCCAGGCCCTGTGTTTAAATTTGTGACATTTCAGTATTTCCTCCAGGCCCTGTGTTTAAATTTGTGACATTTCAGTATTTCCTCCAGGCCTTGTGTTTAAATTTGTGACAGTTCAGTATTTCCTCCAGGCCTTGTGTTTAAATTTGTGACATTTCAGTATTTCCTCCAGGCCTTGTGTTTAAATTTGTGACAGTTCTGTATTTCCTCCAGACCCTGTGTTTAAATTTGTGACTGTTCAGTATTTCCTCCAGGCCTTGTGTTTAAATTTGTGACAGTTCTGTATTTCCTCCAGACCTTGTGTTTAAATTTGTGACAGTTCAGTATTTCCTCCAGACCCTGTGTTTAAATTTGTGACAGTTCAGTATTTCCTCCAGACCCTGTGTTTAAATTTGTGACAGTTCAGTATTTCCTCCAGACCCTGTGTTTAAATTTGTGACAGTTCAGTATTTCCTCCAGACCTTGTGTTTAAATTTGTGACAGTTCAGTATTTCCTCCAGACCCTGTGTTTAAATTTGTGACAGTTCAGTATTTCCTCCAGACCCTGTGTTTAAATTTGTGACAGTTCAGTATTTCCTCCAGACCCTGTGTTTAAATTTGTGACAGTTCAGTATTTCCTCCAGGCCCTGTGTTTAAATTTGTGACAGTTCAGTATTTCCTCCAGGCCTTGTGTTTAAATTTGTGCCAGTTCAGTATTTCCTCCAGGCCCTGTGTTTAAATTTGTGACAGTTCAGTATTTCCTCCAGGCCCTGTGTTTAAATTTGTGACAGTTCAGTATTTCCTCCAGGCCCTGTGTTTAAATTTGTGACAGTTCAGTATTTCCTCCAGGCCCTGTGTTTAAATTTGTGACAGTTCAGTATTTCCTCCAGGCCCTGTGTTTAAATTTGTGACAGTTCTGTATTTCCTCCAGGCCCTGTGTTTAAATTTGTGACAGTTCAGTATTTCCTCCAGGCCCTGTGTTTAAATTTGTGACAGTTCTGTATTTCCTCCAGACCCTGTGTTTAAATTTGTGACAGTTCAGTATTTCCTCCAGTCCTTGTGTTTAAATTTGTGACAGTTCAGTATTTCCTCCAGTCCTTGTGTTTAAATTTGTGAGAGTTCAGTATTTCCTCCAGGCCCTGTGTTTAAATTTGTGACAGTTCAGTATTTCCTCCAGTCCTTGTGTTTAAATTTGTGACAGTTCAGTATTTCCTCCAGGCCTTGTGTTTAAATTTGTGCCAGTTCTGTATTTCCTCCAGACCCTGTGTTTAAATTTGTGACAGTTCAGTATTTCCTCCAGGCCCTGTGTTTAAATTTGTGACAGTTCAGTATTTCCTCCAGACCTTGTGTTTAAATTTGTGACAGTTCAGTATTTCCTCCAGGACTTGTGTTTAAATTTGTGACAGTTCAGTATTTCCTCCAGACCTTGTGTTTAAATTTGTGACAGTTCAGTATTTCCTCCAGGACTTGTGTTTAAATTTGTGACAGTTCAGTATTTCCTCCAGACCTTGTGTTTAAATTTGTGACAGTTCAGTATTTCCTCCAGGCCTTGTGTTTAAATTTGTGACAGTTCAGTATTTCCTCCAGACCCTGTGTTTAAATTTGTGACAGTTCAGTATTTCCTCCAGACCCTGTGTTTAAATTTGTGACAGTTCAGTATTTCCTCCAGGCCTTGTGTTTAAATTTGTGACAGTTCAGTATTTCCTCCAGGCCTTGTGTTTAAATTTGTGACAGTTCAGTATTTCCTCCAGACCCTGTGTTTAAATTTGTGACAGTTCAGTATTTCCTCCAGGCCTTGTGTTTAAATTTGTGCCAGTTCTGTATTTCCTCCAGGCCTTGTGTTTAAATTTGTGACAGTTCTGTATTTCCTCCAGGCCTTGTGTTTAAATTTGTGACAGTTCAGTATTTCCTCCAGGCCTTGTGTTTAAATTTGTGACAGTTCAGTATCTCCTCCAGGCCCTGTGTTTAAATTTGTGACAGTTCTGTATTTCCTCCAGACCCTGTGTTTAAATTTGTGACAGTTCAGTATTTCCTCCAGGCCTTGTGTTTAAATTTGTGACAGTTCAGTATTTCCTCCAGGCCTTGTGTTTAAATTTGTGAGAGTTCAGTATTTCCTCCAGGACTTGTGTTTAAATTTGTGAGAGTTCAGTATTTCCTCCAGGACTTGTGTTTAAATTTGTGCCAGTTCTGTATTTCCTCCAGACCCTGTGTTTAAATTTGTGACAGTTCAGTATTTCCTCCAGACCTTGTGTTTAAATTTGTGACAGTTCAGTATTTCCTCCAGACCCTGTGTTTAAATTTGTGACAGTTCAGTATTTCCTCCAGACCTTGTGTTTAAATTTGTGACAGTTCAGTATTTCCTCCAGACCCTGTGTTTAAATTTGTGACAGTTCAGTATTTCCTCCAGACCCTGTGTTTAAATTTGTGACAGTTCAGTATTTCCTCCAGGCCTTGTGTTTAAATTTGTGCCAGTTCAGTATTCCCTCCAGGCCTTGTGTTTAAATTTGTGACAGTTCAGTATTCCCTCCAGGCCTTGTGTTTAAATTTGTGACAGTTCAGTATTTCCTCCAGGCCCTGTGTTTAAATTTGTGACAGTTCAGTATTTCCTCCAGGCCTTGTGTTTAAATTTGTGCCAGTTCAGTATTCCCTCCAGGCCTTGTGTTTAAATTTGTGACAGTTCAGTATTTCCTCCAGACCCTGTGTTTAAATTTGTGACAGTTCAGTATTTCCTCCAGGCCTTGTGTTTAAATTTGTGACAGTTCAGTATTTCCTCCAGGCCTTGTGTTTAAATTTGTGCCAGTTCTGTATTTCCTCCAGACCCTGTGTTTAAATTTGTGACAGTTCAGTATTTCCTCCAGGCCCTGTGTTTAAATTTGTGCCAGTTCTGTATTTCCTCCAGGCCTTGTGTTTAAATTTGTGACAGCTCAGTATTTCCTCCAGACCCTGTGTTTAAATTTGTGACAGTACAGTATTTCCTCCAGACCCTGTGTTTAAATTTGTGACAGTACAGTATTTCCTCCAGACCCTGTGTTTAAATTTGTGACAGTACAGTATTTCCTCCAGGCCTTGTGTTTAAATTTGTGCCAGTTCTGTATTTCCTCCAGACCCTGTGTTTAAATTTGTGACAGTTCAGTATTTCCTCCAGGCCTTGTGTTTAAATTTGTGACAGTTCAGTATTTCCTCCAGGCCCTGTGTTTAAATTTGTGACAGTTCAGTATTTCCTCCAGGCCTTGTGTTTAAATTTGTGACAGTACAGTATTTCCTCCAGACCCTGTGTTTAAATTTGTGACAGTACAGTATTTCCTCCAGACCCTGTGTTTAAATTTGTGACAGTTCAGTATTTCCTCCAGACCCTGTGTTTAAATTTGTGACAGTACAGTATTTCCTCCAGGCCTTGTGTTTAAATTTGTGCCAGTTCTGTATTTCCTCCAGACCCTGTGTTTAAATTTGTGACAGTTCAGTATTTCCTCCAGGCCTTGTGTTTAAATTTGTGAGAGTTCAGTATTTCCTCCAGGCCTTGTGTTTAAATTTGTGACAGTTCAGTATTCCCTCCAGGCCCTGTGTTTAAATTTGTGACAGTTCAGTATTTCCTCCAGGCCTTGTGTTTAAATTTGTGAGAGTTCAGTATTTCCTCCAGGCCTTGTGTTTAAATTTGTGACAGTTCAGTATTCCCTCCAGGCCCTGTGTTTAAATTTGTGACAGTTCAGTATTTCCTCCAGGCCTTGTGTTTAAATTTGTGAGAGTTCAGTATTTCCTCCAGGCCTTGTGTTTAAATTTGTGACAGTTCAGTATTCCCTCCAGGCCCTGTGTTTAAATTTGTGACAGTTCAGTATTTCCTCCAGACCCTGTGTTTAAATTTGTGACAGTTCAGTATTTCCTCCAGGCCTTGTGTTTAAATTTGTGACAGTTCAGTATTTTCTCCAGGCCTTGTGTTTAAATTTGTGACAGTTCAGTATTTTCTCCAGGCCTTGTGTTTAAATTTGTGAGAGTTCAGTATTTCCTCCAGGCCTTGTGTTTAAATTTGTGACAGTTCAGTATTCCCTCCAGGCCCTGTGTTTAAATTTGTGACAGTTCAGTATTTCCTCCAGGCCTTGTGTTTAAATTTGTGCCAGTTCTGTATTTCCTCCAGACCCTGTGTTTAAATTTGTGACAGTTCAGTATTTCCTCCAGACCTTGTGTTTAAATTTGTGACACTTCAGTATTTCCTCCAGACCTTGTGTTTAAATTTGTGACATTTCAGTATTTCCTCCAGACCCTGTGTTTAAATTTGTGACAGTTCAGTATTTCCTCCAGGCCCTGTGTTTAAATTTGTGCCAGTTCTGTATTTCCTCCAGGCCCTGTGTTTAAATTTGTGCCAGTTCTGTATTTCCTCCAGACCCTGTGTTTAAATTTGTGACAGTTCAGTATTTCCTCCAGGCCCTGTGTTTAAATTTGTGCCAGTTCTGTATTTCCTCCAGGCCCTGTGTTTAAATTTGTGCCAGTTCTGTATTTCCTCCAGACCCTGTGTTTAAATTTGTGCCAGTTCTGTATTTCCTCCAGGCCCTGTGTTTAAATTTGTGACAGTTCAGTATTTCCTCCAGGCCCTGTGTTTAAATTTGTGCCAGTTCTGTATTTCCTCCAGACCCTGTGTTTAAATTTGTGACAGTTCAGTATTTCCTCCAGACCTTGTGTTTAAATTTGTGACAGTTCAGTATTTCCTCCAGACCTTGTGTTTAAATTTGTGACATTTCAGTATTTCCTCCAGGCCCTGTGTTTAAATTTGTGACAGTTCAGTATTTCCTCCAGGCCTTGTGTTTAAATTTGTGGCAGTTCAGTATTTCCTCCAGGCCCTGTGTTTAAATTTGTGCCAGTTCTGTATTTCCTCCAGACCTTGTGTTTAAATTTGTGACAGTTCAGTATTTCCTCCAGGCCTTGTGTTTAAATTTGTGACACTTCAGTATTTCCTCCAGACCTTGTGTTTAAATTTGTGACAGTTCAGTATTTCCTCCAGACCTTGTGTTTAAATTTGTGACACTTCAGTATTTCCTCCAGACCTTGTGTTTAAATTTGTGACAGTTCAGTATTTCCTCCAGACCTTGTGTTTAAATTTGTGACATTTCAGTATTTCCTCCAGGCCCTGTGTTTAAATTTGTGACAGTTCAGTATTTCCTCCAGGCCTTGTGTTTAAATTTGTGGCAGTTCAGTATTTCCTCCAGGCCCTGTGTTTAAATTTGTGACAGTTCAGTATTTCCTCCAGGCCTTGTGTTTAAATTTGTGGCAGTTCAGTATTTCCTCCAGGCCCTGTGTTTAAATTTGTGCCAGTTCAGTATTTCCTCCAGGCCTTGTGTTTAAATTTGTGACAGTTCAGTATTTCCTCCAGGCCTTGTGTTTAAATTTGTGACAGTTCAGTATTTCCTCCAGACCTTGTGTTTAAATTTGTGACAGTTCAGTATTTCCTCCAGACCTTGTGTTTAAATTTGTGACAGTTCAGTATTTCCTCCAGGCCTTGTGTTTAAATTTGTGACAGTTCAGTATTTCCTCCAGACCTTGTGTTTAAATTTGTGACAGTTCAGTATTTCCTCCAGGCCTTGTGTTTAAATTTGTGACAGTTCAGTATTTCCTCCAGACCTTGTGTTTAAATTTGTGACAGTTCAGTATTTCCTCCAGGCCTTGTGTTTAAATTTGTGACAGTTCAGTATTTCCTCCAGACCTTGTGTTTAAATTTGTGACAGTTCAGTATTTCCTCCAGGCCTTGTGTTTAAATTTGTGACAGTTCAGTATTTCCTCCAGGCCTTGTGTTTAAATTTGTGACAGTTCAGTATTCCCTCCAGGCCTTGTGTTTAAATTTGTGACAGTTCAGTATTTCCTCCAGGCCTTGTGTTTAAATTTGTGACAGTTCAGTATTTCCTCCAGGCCTTGTGTTTAAATTTGTGCCAGTTCTGTATTTCCTCCAGACCCTGTGTTTAAATTTGTGACAGTTCAGTATTTCCTCCAGGCCCTGTGTTTAAATTTGTGACAGTTCAGTATTTCCTCCAGGCCCTGTGTTTAAATTTGTGACAGTTCAGTATTTCCTCCAGACCCTGTGTTTAAATTTGTGACAGTTCAGTATTTCCTCCAGGCCTTGTGTTTAAATTTGTGCCAGTTCAGTATTTCCTCCAGACCTTGTGTTTAAATTTGTGACAGTTCAGTATTTCCTCCAGACCTTGTGTTTAAATTTGTGACAGTTCAGTATTTCCTCCAGGCCTTGTGTTTAAATTTGTGACAGTTCAGTATTTCCTCCAGGCCTTGTGTTTAAATTTGTGACAGTTCAGTAGTTCCTCCAGGCCTTGTGTTTAAATTTCTGACAGTTCTGTATTTCCTCCAGGCCTTGTGTTTAAATTTGTGCCAGTTCAGTATTTCCTCCAGGCCCTGTGTTTAAATTTGTGACAGTTCAGTATTTCCTCCAGACCTTGTGTTTAAATTTGTGACAGTTCAGTATTTCCTCCAGACCTTGTGTTTAAATTTGTGACAGTTCAGTATTTCCTCCAGACCTTGTGTTTAAATTTGTGACATTTCAGTATTTCCTCCAGGCCTTGTGTTTAAATTTGTGACAGTTCAGTATTTCCTCCAGACCCTGTGTTTAAATTTGTGACTGTTCAGTATTTCCTCCAGGCCTTGTGTTTAAATTTGTGCCAGTTCTGTATTTCCTCCAGGCCTTGTGTTTAAATTTGTGACAGTTCTGTATTTCCTCCAGGCCCTGTGTTTAAATTTGTGACTGTTCAGTATTTCCTCCAGGCCTTGTGTTTAAATTTGTGACAGTTCAGTATTTCCTCCAGGCCTTGTGTTTAAATTTGTGCCAGTTCTGTATTTCCTCCAGGCCCTGTGTTTAAATTTGTGACAGTTCAGTATTTCCTCCAGGCCTTGTGTTTAAATTTGTGACAGTTCAGTATTTCCTCCAGGCCTTGTGTTTAAATTTGTGCCAGTTCAGTATTTCCTCCAGGCCCTGTGTTTAAATTTGTGACAGTTCAGTATTTCCTCCAGACCTTGTGTTTAAATTTGTGACAGTTCAGTATTTCCTCCAGACCTTGTGTTTAAATTTGTGACAGTTCAGTATTTCCTCCAGACCTTGTGTTTAAATTTGTGACATTTCAGTATTTCCTCCAGGCCTTGTGTTTAAATTTGTGACAGTTCAGTATTTCCTCCAGACCCTGTGTTTAAATTTGTGACTGTTCAGTATTTCCTCCAGGCCTTGTGTTTAAATTTGTGCCAGTTCTGTATTTCCTCCAGGCCTTGTGTTTAAATTTGTGACAGTTCTGTATTTCCTCCAGGCCCTGTGTTTAAATTTGTGACTGTTCAGTATTTCCTCCAGGCCTTGTGTTTAAATTTGTGACAGTTCAGTATTTCCTCCAGGCCTTGTGTTTAAATTTGTGCCAGTTCTGTATTTCCTCCAGGCCCTGTGTTTAAATTTGTGACTGTTCAGTATTTCCTCCAGGCCTTGTGTTTAAATTTGTGACAGTTCAGTATTTCCTCCAGGCCTTGTGTTTAAATTTGTGCCAGTTCTGTATTTCCTCCAGACCTTGTGTTTAAATTTGTGACAGTTCAGTATTTCCTCCAGGCCTTGTGTTTAAATTTGTGCCAGTTCTGTATTTCCTCCAGGCCTTGTGTTTAAATTTGTGACAGTTCAGTATTTCCTCCAGGCCTTGTGTTTAAATTTGTGCCAGTTCTGTATTTCCTCCAGGCCTTGTGTTTAAATTTGTGACAGTTCTGTATTTCCTCCAGGCCCTGTGTTTAAATTTGTGACATTTCAGTATTTCCTCCAGGCCCTGTGTTTAAATTTGTGACATTTCAGTATTTCCTCCAGGCCTTGTGTTTAAATTTGTGACAGTTCAGTATTTCCTCCAGGCCTTGTGTTTAAATTTGTGACATTTCAGTATTTCCTCCAGGCCTTGTGTTTAAATTTGTGACAGTTCTGTATTTCCTCCAGACCCTGTGTTTAAATTTGTGACTGTTCAGTATTTCCTCCAGGCCTTGTGTTTAAATTTGTGCCAGTTCTGTATTTCCTCCAGTCCTTGTGTTTAAATTTGTGACAGTTCAGTATTTCCTCCAGACCCTGTGTTTAAATTTGTGACAGTTCAGTATTTCCTCCAGACCCTGTGTTTAAATTTGTGACAGTTCAGTATTTCCTCCAGACCCTGTGTTTAAATTTGTGACAGTTCAGTATTTCCTCCAGACCTTGTGTTTAAATTTGTGACAGTTCAGTATTTCCTCCAGACCCTGTGTTTAAATTTGTGACAGTTCAGTATTTCCTCCAGACCCTGTGTTTAAATTTGTGACAGTTCAGTATTTCCTCCAGACCCTGTGTTTAAATTTGTGACAGTTCAGTATTTCCTCCAGGCCCTGTGTTTAAATTTGTGACAGTTCAGTATTTCCTCCAGGCCTTGTGTTTAAATTTGTGCCAGTTCTGTATTTCCTCCAGACCCTGTGTTTAAATTTGTGACAGTTCAGTATTTCCTCCAGTCCTTGTGTTTAAATTTGTGACAGTTCAGTATTTCCTCCAGTCCTTGTGTTTAAATTTGTGAGAGTTCAGTATTTCCTCCAGGCCCTGTGTTTAAATTTGTGACAGTTCAGTATTTCCTCCAGTCCTTGTGTTTAAATTTGTGACAGTTCAGTATTTCCTCCAGGCCTTGTGTTTAAATTTGTGCCAGTTCTGTATTTCCTCCAGGCCTTGTGTTTAAATTTGTGACAGTTCAGTATTTCCTCCAGGCCTTGTGTTTAAATTTGTGACAGTTCAGTATTTCCTCCAGGCCTTGTGTTTAAATTTGTGAGAGTTCAGTATTTCCTCCAGACCCTGTGTTTAAATTTGTGACAGTTCAGTATTTCCTCCAGGCCCTGTGTTTAAATTTGTGACAGTTCAGTATTTCCTCCAGACCTTGTGTTTAAATTTGTGACAGTTCAGTATTTCCTCCAGGACTTGTGTTTAAATTTGTGACAGTTCAGTATTTCCTCCAGACCTTGTGTTTAAATTTGTGACAGTTCAGTATTTCCTCCAGGACTTGTGTTTAAATTTGTGACAGTTCAGTATTTCCTCCAGACCTTGTGTTTAAATTTGTGACAGTTCAGTATTTCCTCCAGGCCTTGTGTTTAAATTTGTGACAGTTCAGTATTTCCTCCAGACCCTGTGTTTAAATTTGTGACAGTTCAGTATTTCCTCCAGACCCTGTGTTTAAATTTGTGACAGTTCAGTATTTCCTCCAGGCCTTGTGTTTAAATTTGTGACAGTTCAGTATTTCCTCCAGGCCTTGTGTTTAAATTTGTGACAGTTCAGTATTTCCTCCAGACCCTGTGTTTAAATTTGTGACAGTTCAGTATTTCCTCCAGGCCTTGTGTTTAAATTTGTGCCAGTTCTGTATTTCCTCCAGGCCTTGTGTTTAAATTTGTGACAGTTCTGTATTTCCTCCAGGCCTTGTGTTTAAATTTGTGACAGTTCAGTATTTCCTCCAGGCCTTGTGTTTAAATTTGTGACAGTTCAGTATCTCCTCCAGGCCCTGTGTTTAAATTTGTGACAGTTCTGTATTTCCTCCAGACCCTGTGTTTAAATTTGTGACAGTTCAGTATTTCCTCCAGGCCTTGTGTTTAAATTTGTGACAGTTCAGTATTTCCTCCAGGCCTTGTGTTTAAATTTGTGAGAGTTCAGTATTTCCTCCAGGACTTGTGTTTAAATTTGTGAGAGTTCAGTATTTCCTCCAGGACTTGTGTTTAAATTTGTGCCAGTTCTGTATTTCCTCCAGACCCTGTGTTTAAATTTGTGACAGTTCAGTATTTCCTCCAGACCTTGTGTTTAAATTTGTGACAGTTCAGTATTTCCTCCAGACCCTGTGTTTAAATTTGTGACAGTTCAGTATTTCCTCCAGACCTTGTGTTTAAATTTGTGACAGTTCAGTATTTCCTCCAGACCCTGTGTTTAAATTTGTGACAGTTCAGTATTTCCTCCAGACCCTGTGTTTAAATTTGTGACAGTTCAGTATTTCCTCCAGGCCTTGTGTTTAAATTTGTGCCAGTTCAGTATTCCCTCCAGGCCTTGTGTTTAAATTTGTGACAGTTCAGTATTCCCTCCAGGCCTTGTGTTTAAATTTGTGACAGTTCAGTATTTCCTCCAGGCCCTGTGTTTAAATTTGTGACAGTTCAGTATTTCCTCCAGGCCTTGTGTTTAAATTTGTGCCAGTTCAGTATTCCCTCCAGGCCTTGTGTTTAAATTTGTGACAGTTCAGTATTTCCTCCAGACCCTGTGTTTAAATTTGTGACAGTTCAGTATTTCCTCCAGGCCTTGTGTTTAAATTTGTGACAGTTCAGTATTTCCTCCAGGCCTTGTGTTTAAATTTGTGCCAGTTCTGTATTTCCTCCAGACCCTGTGTTTAAATTTGTGACAGTTCAGTATTTCCTCCAGGCCTTGTGTTTAAATTTGTGCCAGTTCTGTATTTCCTCCAGGCCTTGTGTTTAAATTTGTGACAGCTCAGTATTTCCTCCAGACCCTGTGTTTAAATTTGTGACAGTACAGTATTCCCTCCAGGCCCTGTGTTTAAATTTGTGACAGTTCTGTATTTCCTCCAGGCCTTGTGTTTAAATTTGTGACATTTCAGTATTTCCTCCAGGCCTTGTGTTTAAATTTGTGACAGTTCAGTATTTCCTCCAGGCCTTGTGTTTAAATTTGTGCCAGTTCTGTATTTCCTCCAGGCCTTGTGTTTAAATTTGTGCCAGTTCTGTATTTCCTCCAGGCCTTGTGTTTAAATTTGTGACAGTTCAGTATTTCCTCCAGGCCTTGTGTTTAAATTTGTGCCAGTTCTGTATTTCCTCCAGACCCTGTGTTTAAATTTGTGACAGTTCAGTATTTCCTCCAGACCTTGTGTTTAAATTTGTGACACTTCAGTATTTCCTCCAGACCTTGTGTTTAAATTTGTGACATTTCAGTATTTCCTCCAGACCCTGTGTTTAAATTTGTGACAGTTCAGTATTTCCTCCAGGCCCTGTGTTTAAATTTGTGCCAGTTCTGTATTTCCTCCAGGCCCTGTGTTTAAATTTGTGCCAGTTCTGTATTTCCTCCAGACCCTGTGTTTAAATTTGTGACAGTTCAGTATTTCCTCCAGGCCCTGTGTTTAAATTTGTGCCAGTTCTGTATTTCCTCCAGGCCCTGTGTTTAAATTTGTGCCAGTTCTGTATTTCCTCCAGACCCTGTGTTTAAATTTGTGCCAGTTCTGTATTTCCTCCAGGCCCTGTGTTTAAATTTGTGACAGTTCAGTATTTCCTCCAGGCCCTGTGTTTAAATTTGTGCCAGTTCTGTATTTCCTCCAGACCCTGTGTTTAAATTTGTGACAGTTCAGTATTTCCTCCAGACCTTGTGTTTAAATTTGTGACAGTTCAGTATTTCCTCCAGACCTTGTGTTTAAATTTGTGACATTTCAGTATTTCCTCCAGGCCCTGTGTTTAAATTTGTGACAGTTCAGTATTTCCTCCAGGCCTTGTGTTTAAATTTGTGGCAGTTCAGTATTTCCTCCAGGCCCTGTGTTTAAATTTGTGCCAGTTCTGTATTTCCTCCAGACCTTGTGTTTAAATTTGTGACAGTTCAGTATTTCCTCCAGGCCTTGTGTTTAAATTTGTGACACTTCAGTATTTCCTCCAGACCTTGTGTTTAAATTTGTGACAGTTCAGTATTTCCTCCAGACCTTGTGTTTAAATTTGTGACACTTCAGTATTTCCTCCAGACCTTGTGTTTAAATTTGTGACAGTTCAGTATTTCCTCCAGACCTTGTGTTTAAATTTGTGACATTTCAGTATTTCCTCCAGGCCCTGTGTTTAAATTTGTGACAGTTCAGTATTTCCTCCAGGCCTTGTGTTTAAATTTGTGGCAGTTCAGTATTTCCTCCAGGCCCTGTGTTTAAATTTGTGACAGTTCAGTATTTCCTCCAGGCCTTGTGTTTAAATTTGTGGCAGTTCAGTATTTCCTCCAGGCCCTGTGTTTAAATTTGTGCCAGTTCAGTATTTCCTCCAGGCCTTGTGTTTAAATTTGTGACAGTTCAGTATTTCCTCCAGGCCTTGTGTTTAAATTTGTGACAGTTCAGTATTTCCTCCAGACCTTGTGTTTAAATTTGTGACAGTTCAGTATTTCCTCCAGACCTTGTGTTTAAATTTGTGACAGTTCAGTATTTCCTCCAGGCCTTGTGTTTAAATTTGTGACAGTTCAGTATTTCCTCCAGACCTTGTGTTTAAATTTGTGACAGTTCAGTATTTCCTCCAGGCCTTGTGTTTAAATTTGTGACAGTTCAGTATTTCCTCCAGACCTTGTGTTTAAATTTGTGACAGTTCAGTATTTCCTCCAGGCCTTGTGTTTAAATTTGTGACAGTTCAGTATTTCCTCCAGACCTTGTGTTTAAATTTGTGACAGTTCAGTATTTCCTCCAGGCCTTGTGTTTAAATTTGTGACAGTTCAGTATTTCCTCCAGGCCTTGTGTTTAAATTTGTGACAGTTCAGTATTCCCTCCAGGCCTTGTGTTTAAATTTGTGACAGTTCAGTATTTCCTCCAGGCCCTGTGTTTAAATTTGTGACAGTTCAGTATTTCCTCCAGGCCTTGTGTTTAAATTTGTGACAGTTCAGTATTTCCTCCAGGCCTTGTGTTTAAATTTGTGACAGTTCAGTATTTCCTCCAGGCCTTGTGTTTAAATTTGTGCCAGTTCTGTATTTCCTCCAGACCCTGTGTTTAAATTTGTGACAGTTCAGTATTTCCTCCAGGCCCTGTGTTTAAATTTGTGACAGTTCAGTATTTCCTCCAGGCCCTGTGTTTAAATTTGTGACAGTTCAGTATTTCCTCCAGACCCTGTGTTTAAATTTGTGACAGTTCAGTATTTCCTCCAGGCCTTGTGTTTAAATTTGTGCCAGTTCAGTATTTCCTCCAGACCTTGTGTTTAAATTTGTGACAGTTCAGTATTTCCTCCAGACCTTGTGTTTAAATTTGTGACAGTTCAGTATTTCCTCCAGGCCTTGTGTTTAAATTTGTGACAGTTCAGTATTTCCTCCAGGCCTTGTGTTTAAATTTGTGACAGTTCAGTAGTTCCTCCAGGCCTTGTGTTTAAATTTCTGACAGTTCTGTATTTCCTCCAGGCCTTGTGTTTAAATTTGTGCCAGTACAGTATTTCCTCCAGGCCCTGTGTTTAAATTTGTGACAGTTCAGTATTTCCTCCAGACCTTGTGTTTAAATTTGTGACAGTTCAGTATTTCCTCCAGACCTTGTGTTTAAATTTGTGACAGTTCAGTATTTCCTCCAGACCTTGTGTTTAAATTTGTGACATTTCAGTATTTCCTCCAGGCCTTGTGTTTAAATTTGTGACAGTTCAGTATTTCCTCCAGACCCTGTGTTTAAATTTGTGACTGTTCAGTATTTCCTCCAGGCCTTGTGTTTAAATTTGTGCCAGTTCTGTATTTCCTCCAGGCCTTGTGTTTAAATTTGTGACAGTTCTGTATTTCCTCCAGGCCCTGTGTTTAAATTTGTGACTGTTCAGTATTTCCTCCAGGCCTTGTGTTTAAATTTGTGACAGTTCAGTATTTCCTCCAGGCCTTGTGTTTAAATTTGTGCCAGTTCTGTATTTCCTCCAGGCCCTGTGTTTAAATTTGTGACAGTTCAGTATTTCCTCCAGGCCTTGTGTTTAAATTTGTGACAGTTCAGTATTTCCTCCAGGCCTTGTGTTTAAATTTGTGCCAGTTCAGTATTTCCTCCAGGCCCTGTGTTTAAATTTGTGACAGTTCAGTATTTCCTCCAGACCTTGTGTTTAAATTTGTGACAGTTCAGTATTTCCTCCAGACCTTGTGTTTAAATTTGTGACAGTTCAGTATTTCCTCCAGACCTTGTGTTTAAATTTGTGACATTTCAGTATTTCCTCCAGGCCTTGTGTTTAAATTTGTGACAGTTCAGTATTTCCTCCAGACCCTGTGTTTAAATTTGTGACTGTTCAGTATTTCCTCCAGGCCTTGTGTTTAAATTTGTGCCAGTTCTGTATTTCCTCCAGGCCTTGTGTTTAAATTTGTGACAGTTCTGTATTTCCTCCAGGCCCTGTGTTTAAATTTGTGACTGTTCAGTATTTCCTCCAGGCCTTGTGTTTAAATTTGTGACAGTTCAGTATTTCCTCCAGGCCTTGTGTTTAAATTTGTGCCAGTTCTGTATTTCCTCCAGGCCCTGTGTTTAAATTTGTGACTGTTCAGTATTTCCTCCAGGCCTTGTGTTTAAATTTGTGACAGTTCAGTATTTCCTCCAGGCCTTGTGTTTAAATTTGTGCCAGTTCTGTATTTCCTCCAGACCTTGTGTTTAAATTTGTGACAGTTCAGTATTTCCTCCAGGCCTTGTGTTTAAATTTGTGCCAGTTCTGTATTTCCTCCAGGCCTTGTGTTTAAATTTGTGACAGTTCAGTATTTCCTCCAGGCCTTGTGTTTAAATTTGTGACAGTTCAGTATTTCCTCCAGACCCTGTGTTTAAATTTGTGCCAGTTCTGTATTTCCTCCAGGCCTTGTGTTTAAATTTGTGACAGTTCTGTATTTCCTCCAGGCCCTGTGTTTAAATTTGTGACATTTCAGTATTTCCTCCAGGCCCTGTGTTTAAATTTGTGACATTTCAGTATTTCCTCCAGGCCTTGTGTTTAAATTTGTGACAGTTCAGTATTTCCTCCAGGCCTTGTGTTTAAATTTGTGACATTTCAGTATTTCCTCCAGGCCTTGTGTTTAAATTTGTGACAGTTCTGTATTTCCTCCAGACCCTGTGTTTAAATTTGTGACTGTTCAGTATTTCCTCCAGGCCTTGTGTTTAAATTTGTGCCAGTTCTGTATTTCCTCCAGACCTTGTGTTTAAATTTGTGACAGTTCAGTATTTCCTCCAGACCCTGTGTTTAAATTTGTGACAGTTCAGTATTTCCTCCAGACCCTGTGTTTAAATTTGTGACAGTTCAGTATTTCCTCCAGACCCTGTGTTTAAATTTGTGACAGTTCAGTATTTCCTCCAGACCTTGTGTTTAAATTTGTGACAGTTCAGTATTTCCTCCAGACCCTGTGTTTAAATTTGTGACAGTTCAGTATTTCCTCCAGACCCTGTGTTTAAATTTGTGACAGTTCAGTATTTCCTCCAGACCCTGTGTTTAAATTTGTGACAGTTCAGTATTTCCTCCAGGCCCTGTGTTTAAATTTGTGACAGTTCAGTATTTCCTCCAGGCCTTGTGTTTAAATTTGTGCCAGTTCAGTATTTCCTCCAGGCCCTGTGTTTAAATTTGTGACAGTTCAGTATTTCCTCCAGGCCCTGTGTTTAAATTTGTGACAGTTCAGTATTTCCTCCAGGCCCTGTGTTTAAATTTGTGACAGTTCAGTATTTCCTCCAGGCCCTGTGTTTAAATTTGTGACAGTTCAGTATTTCCTCCAGGCCCTGTGTTTAAATTTGTGACAGTTCTGTATTTCCTCCAGGCCCTGTGTTTAAATTTGTGACAGTTCAGTATTTCCTCCAGGCCCTGTGTTTAAATTTGTGACAGTTCTGTATTTCCTCCAGACCCTGTGTTTAAATTTGTGACAGTTCAGTATTTCCTCCAGTCCTTGTGTTTAAATTTGTGACAGTTCAGTATTTCCTCCAGTCCTTGTGTTTAAATTTGTGAGAGTTCAGTATTTCCTCCAGGCCCTGTGTTTAAATTTGTGACAGTTCAGTATTTCCTCCAGGCCTTGTGTTTAAATTTGTGAGAGTTCAGTATTTCCTCCAGTCCTTGTGTTTAAATTTGTGAGAGTTCAGTATTTCCTCCAGTCCTTGTGTTTAAATTTGTGACAGTTCAGTATTTCCTCCAGGCCTTGTGTTTAAATTTGTGCCAGTTCTGTATTTCCTCCAGACCCTGTGTTTAAATTTGTGACAGTTCAGTATTTCCTCCAGGCCCTGTGTTTAAATTTGTGACAGTTCAGTATTTCCTCCAGACCTTGTGTTTAAATTTGTGACAGTTCAGTATTTCCTCCAGGACTTGTGTTTAAATTTGTGACAGTTCAGTATTTCCTCCAGACCTTGTGTTTAAATTTGTGACAGTTCAGTATTTCCTCCAGGACTTGTGTTTAAATTTGTGACAGTTCAGTATTTCCTCCAGACCTTGTGTTTAAATTTGTGACAGTTCAGTATTTCCTCCAGGCCTTGTGTTTAAATTTGTGACAGTTCAGTATTTCCTCCAGACCCTGTGTTTAAATTTGTGACAGTTCAGTATTTCCTCCAGACCCTGTGTTTAAATTTGTGACAGTTCAGTATTTCCTCCAGGCCTTGTGTTTAAATTTGTGACAGTTCAGTATTTCCTCCAGGCCTTGTGTTTAAATTTGTGACAGTTCAGTATTTCCTCCAGACCCTGTGTTTAAATTTGTGACAGTTCAGTATTTCCTCCAGGCCTTGTGTTTAAATTTGTGCCAGTTCTGTATTTCCTCCAGGCCTTGTGTTTAAATTTGTGACAGTTCTGTATTTCCTCCAGGCCTTGTGTTTAAATTTGTGACAGTTCAGTATTTCCTCCAGGCCTTGTGTTTAAATTTGTGACAGTTCAGTATCTCCTCCAGGCCCTGTGTTTAAATTTGTGACAGTTCTGTATTTCCTCCAGACCCTGTGTTTAAATTTGTGACAGTTCAGTATTTCCTCCAGGCCTTGTGTTTAAATTTGTGACAGTTCAGTATTTCCTCCAGGCCTTGTGTTTAAATTTGTGAGAGTTCAGTATTTCCTCCAGGACTTGTGTTTAAATTTGTGAGAGTTCAGTATTTCCTCCAGGACTTGTGTTTAAATTTGTGCCAGTTCTGTATTTCCTCCAGACCCTGTGTTTAAATTTGTGACAGTTCAGTATTTCCTCCAGACCTTGTGTTTAAATTTGTGACAGTTCAGTATTTCCTCCAGACCCTGTGTTTAAATTTGTGACAGTTCAGTATTTCCTCCAGACCTTGTGTTTAAATTTGTGACAGTTCAGTATTTCCTCCAGACCCTGTGTTTAAATTTGTGACAGTTCAGTATTTCCTCCAGACCCTGTGTTTAAATTTGTGACAGTTCAGTATTTCCTCCAGGCCTTGTGTTTAAATTTGTGCCAGTTCAGTATTCCCTCCAGGCCTTGTGTTTAAATTTGTGACAGTTCAGTATTCCCTCCAGGCCTTGTGTTTAAATTTGTGACAGTTCAGTATTTCCTCCAGGCCCTGTGTTTAAATTTGTGACAGTTCAGTATTTCCTCCAGGCCTTGTGTTTAAATTTGTGCCAGTTCAGTATTCCCTCCAGGCCTTGTGTTTAAATTTGTGACAGTTCAGTATTTCCTCCAGACCCTGTGTTTAAATTTGTGACAGTTCAGTATTTCCTCCAGGCCTTGTGTTTAAATTTGTGACAGTTCAGTATTTCCTCCAGGCCTTGTGTTTAAATTTGTGCCAGTTCTGTATTTCCTCCAGACCCTGTGTTTAAATTTGTGACAGTTCAGTATTTCCTCCAGGCCCTGTGTTTAAATTTGTGCCAGTTCTGTATTTCCTCCAGGCCTTGTGTTTAAATTTGTGACAGCTCAGTATTTCCTCCAGACCCTGTGTTTAAATTTGTGACAGTACAGTATTTCCTCCAGACCCTGTGTTTAAATTTGTGACAGTACAGTATTTCCTCCAGACCCTGTGTTTAAATTTGTGACAGTACAGTATTTCCTCCAGGCCTTGTGTTTAAATTTGTGCCAGTTCTGTATTTCCTCCAGACCCTGTGTTTAAATTTGTGACAGTTCAGTATTTCCTCCAGGCCTTGTGTTTAAATTTGTGACAGTTCAGTATTTCCTCCAGGCCCTGTGTTTAAATTTGTGACAGTTCAGTATTTCCTCCAGGCCTTGTGTTTAAATTTGTGACAGTACAGTATTTCCTCCAGACCCTGTGTTTAAATTTGTGACAGTACAGTATTTCCTCCAGACCCTGTGTTTAAATTTGTGACAGTTCAGTATTTCCTCCAGACCCTGTGTTTAAATTTGTGACAGTACAGTATTTCCTCCAGGCCTTGTGTTTAAATTTGTGCCAGTTCTGTATTTCCTCCAGACCCTGTGTTTAAATTTGTGACAGTTCAGTATTTCCTCCAGGCCTTGTGTTTAAATTTGTGAGAGTTCAGTATTTCCTCCAGGCCTTGTGTTTAAATTTGTGACAGTTCAGTATTCCCTCCAGGCCCTGTGTTTAAATTTGTGACAGTTCAGTATTTCCTCCAGGCCTTGTGTTTAAATTTGTGAGAGTTCAGTATTTCCTCCAGGCCTTGTGTTTAAATTTGTGACAGTTCAGTATTCCCTCCAGGCCCTGTGTTTAAATTTGTGACAGTTCAGTATTTCCTCCAGGCCTTGTGTTTAAATTTGTGAGAGTTCAGTATTTCCTCCAGGCCTTGTGTTTAAATTTGTGACAGTTCAGTATTCCCTCCAGGCCCTGTGTTTAAATTTGTGACAGTTCAGTATTTCCTCCAGACCCTGTGTTTAAATTTGTGACAGTTCAGTATTTCCTCCAGGCCTTGTGTTTAAATTTGTGACAGTTCAGTATTTTCTCCAGGCCTTGTGTTTAAATTTGTGACAGTTCAGTATTTTCTCCAGGCCTTGTGTTTAAATTTGTGAGAGTTCAGTATTTCCTCCAGGCCTTGTGTTTAAATTTGTGACAGTTCAGTATTTCCTCCAGGCCCTGTGTTTAAATTTGTGAGAGTTCAGTATTTCCTCCAGGCCTTGTGTTTAAATTTGTGAGAGTTCAGTATTTCCTCCAGGCCTTGTGTTTAAATTTGTGAGAGTTCAGTATTTCCTCCAGGCCTTGTGTTTAAATTTGTGACAGTTCAGTATTTCCTCCAGGCCCTGTGTTTAAATTTGTAACAGTTCAGTATTTCCTCCAGACCCTGTGTTTAAATTTGTGACAGTTCTGTATTCCCTCCAGGCCCTGTGTTTAAATTTGTGACAGTTCAGTATTTCCTCCAGGCCTTGTGTTTAAATTTGTGCCAGTTCTGTATTTCCTCCAGACCCTGTGTTTAAATTTGTGACAGTTCAGTATTTCCTCCAGACCTTGTGTTTAAATTTGTGACACTTCAGTATTTCCTCCAGACCTTGTGTTTAAATTTGTGACATTTCAGTATTTCCTCCAGACCCTGTGTTTAAATTTGTGACAGTTCAGTATTTCCTCCAGGCCCTGTGTTTAAATTTGTGACAGTTCAGTATTTCCTCCAGGCCTTGTGTTTAAATTTGTGGCAGTTCAGTATTTCCTCCAGACCCTGTGTTTAAATTTGTGACAGTTCAGTATTTCCTCCAGGCCTTGTGTTTAAATTTGTGGCAGTTCAGTATTTCCTCCAGGCCCTGTGTTTAAATTTGTGCCAGTTCAGTATTTCCTCCAGGCCTTGTGTTTAAATTTGTGACAGTTCAGTATTTCCTCCAGGCCTTGTGTTTAAATTTGTGACAGTTCAGTATTTCCTCCAGACCTTGTGTTTAAATTTGTGACAGTTCAGTATTTCCTCCAGACCTTGTGTTTAAATTTGTGACAGTTCAGTATTTCCTCCAGGCCTTGTGTTTAAATTTGTGACAGTTCTGTATTTCCTCCAGGCCCTGTGTTTAAATTTGTGCCAGTTCTGTATTTCCTCCAGACCCTGTGTTTAAATTTGTGCCAGTTCTGTATTTCCTCCAGGCCCTGTGTTTAAATTTGTGACAGTTCAGTATTTCCTCCAGGCCCTGTGTTTAAATTTGTGCCAGTTCTGTATTTCCTCCAGACCCTGTGTTTAAATTTGTGACAGTTCAGTATTTCCTCCAGACCTTGTGTTTAAATTTGTGACAGTTCAGTATTTCCTCCAGACCTTGTGTTTAAATTTGTGACATTTCAGTATTTCCTCCAGGCCCTGTGTTTAAATTTGTGACAGTTCAGTATTTCCTCCAGGCCTTGTGTTTAAATTTGTGGCAGTTCAGTATTTCCTCCAGGCCCTGTGTTTAAATTTGTGCCAGTTCTGTATTTCCTCCAGACCTTGTGTTTAAATTTGTGACAGTTCAGTATTTCCTCCAGGCCTTGTGTTTAAATTTGTGACACTTCAGTATTTCCTCCAGACCTTGTGTTTAAATTTGTGACAGTTCAGTATTTCCTCCAGACCTTGTGTTTAAATTTGTGACACTTCAGTATTTCCTCCAGACCTTGTGTTTAAATTTGTGACAGTTCAGTATTTCCTCCAGACCTTGTGTTTAAATTTGTGACATTTCAGTATTTCCTCCAGGCCCTGTGTTTAAATTTGTGACAGTTCAGTATTTCCTCCAGGCCTTGTGTTTAAATTTGTGGCAGTTCAGTATTTCCTCCAGGCCCTGTGTTTAAATTTGTGACAGTTCAGTATTTCCTCCAGGCCTTGTGTTTAAATTTGTGGCAGTTCAGTATTTCCTCCAGGCCCTGTGTTTAAATTTGTGCCAGTTCAGTATTTCCTCCAGGCCTTGTGTTTAAATTTGTGACAGTTCAGTATTTCCTCCAGGCCTTGTGTTTAAATTTGTGACAGTTCAGTATTTCCTCCAGACCTTGTGTTTAAATTTGTGACAGTTCAGTATTTCCTCCAGACCTTGTGTTTAAATTTGTGACAGTTCAGTATTTCCTCCAGGCCTTGTGTTTAAATTTGTGACAGTTCAGTATTTCCTCCAGACCTTGTGTTTAAATTTGTGACAGTTCAGTATTTCCTCCAGGCCTTGTGTTTAAATTTGTGACAGTTCAGTATTTCCTCCAGACCTTGTGTTTAAATTTGTGACAGTTCAGTATTTCCTCCAGGCCTTGTGTTTAAATTTGTGACAGTTCAGTATTTCCTCCAGACCTTGTGTTTAAATTTGTGACAGTTCAGTATTTCCTCCAGGCCTTGTGTTTAAATTTGTGACAGTTCAGTATTTCCTCCAGGCCTTGTGTTTAAATTTGTGACAGTTCAGTATTCCCTCCAGGCCTTGTGTTTAAATTTGTGACAGTTCAGTATTTCCTCCAGGCCTTGTGTTTAAATTTGTGACAGTTCAGTATTTCCTCCAGGCCTTGTGTTTAAATTTGTGCCAGTTCTGTATTTCCTCCAGACCCTGTGTTTAAATTTGTGACAGTTCAGTATTTCCTCCAGGCCCTGTGTTTAAATTTGTGACAGTTCAGTATTTCCTCCAGGCCCTGTGTTTAAATTTGTGACAGTTCAGTATTTCCTCCAGACCCTGTGTTTAAATTTGTGACAGTTCAGTATTTCCTCCAGGCCTTGTGTTTAAATTTGTGCCAGTTCAGTATTTCCTCCAGACCTTGTGTTTAAATTTGTGACAGTTCAGTATTTCCTCCAGACCTTGTGTTTAAATTTGTGACAGTTCAGTATTTCCTCCAGGCCTTGTGTTTAAATTTGTGACAGTTCAGTATTTCCTCCAGGCCTTGTGTTTAAATTTGTGACAGTTCAGTAGTTCCTCCAGGCCTTGTGTTTAAATTTCTGACAGTTCTGTATTTCCTCCAGGCCTTGTGTTTAAATTTGTGCCAGTTCAGTATTTCCTCCAGGCCCTGTGTTTAAATTTGTGACAGTTCAGTATTTCCTCCAGACCTTGTGTTTAAATTTGTGACAGTTCAGTATTTCCTCCAGACCTTGTGTTTAAATTTGTGACAGTTCAGTATTTCCTCCAGACCTTGTGTTTAAATTTGTGACATTTCAGTATTTCCTCCAGGCCTTGTGTTTAAATTTGTGACAGTTCAGTATTTCCTCCAGACCCTGTGTTTAAATTTGTGACTGTTCAGTATTTCCTCCAGGCCTTGTGTTTAAATTTGTGCCAGTTCTGTATTTCCTCCAGGCCTTGTGTTTAAATTTGTGACAGTTCTGTATTTCCTCCAGGCCCTGTGTTTAAATTTGTGACTGTTCAGTATTTCCTCCAGGCCTTGTGTTTAAATTTGTGACAGTTCAGTATTTCCTCCAGGCCTTGTGTTTAAATTTGTGCCAGTTCTGTATTTCCTCCAGGCCCTGTGTTTAAATTTGTGACAGTTCAGTATTTCCTCCAGGCCTTGTGTTTAAATTTGTGACAGTTCAGTATTTCCTCCAGGCCTTGTGTTTAAATTTGTGCCAGTTCAGTATTTCCTCCAGGCCCTGTGTTTAAATTTGTGACAGTTCAGTATTTCCTCCAGACCTTGTGTTTAAATTTGTGACAGTTCAGTATTTCCTCCAGACCTTGTGTTTAAATTTGTGACAGTTCAGTATTTCCTCCAGACCTTGTGTTTAAATTTGTGACATTTCAGTATTTCCTCCAGACCTTGTGTTTAAATTTGTGACAGTTCTGTATTTCCTCCAGGCCTTGTGTTTAAATTTGTGACAGTTCTGTATTTCCTCCAGGCCCTGTGTTTAAATTTGTGACTGTTCAGTATTTCCTCCAGGCCTTGTGTTTAAATTTGTGACAGTTCAGTATTTCCTCCAGGCCTTGTGTTTAAATTTGTGCCAGTTCTGTATTTCCTCCAGGCCCTGTGTTTAAATTTGTGACTGTTCAGTATTTCCTCCAGGCCTTGTGTTTAAATTTGTGACAGTTCAGTATTTCCTCCAGGCCTTGTGTTTAAATTTGTGCCAGTTCTGTATTTCCTCCAGACCTTGTGTTTAAATTTGTGACAGTTCAGTATTTCCTCCAGGCCTTGTGTTTAAATTTGTGCCAGTTCTGTATTTCCTCCAGGCCTTGTGTTTAAATTTGTGACAGTTCAGTATTTCCTCCAGGCCTTGTGTTTAAATTTGTGCCAGTTCTGTATTTCCTCCAGGCCTTGTGTTTAAATTTGTGACAGTTCTGTATTTCCTCCAGGCCCTGTGTTTAAATTTGTGACATTTCAGTATTTCCTCCAGGCCCTGTGTTTAAATTTGTGACATTTCAGTATTTCCTCCAGGCCTTGTGTTTAAATTTGTGACAGTTCAGTATTTCCTCCAGGCCTTGTGTTTAAATTTGTGACATTTCAGTATTTCCTCCAGGCCTTGTGTTTAAATTTGTGACAGTTCTGTATTTCCTCCAGACCCTGTGTTTAAATTTGTGACTGTTCAGTATTTCCTCCAGGCCTTGTGTTTAAATTTGTGCCAGTTCTGTATTTCCTCCAGTCCTTGTGTTTAAATTTGTGACAGTTCAGTATTTCCTCCAGACCCTGTGTTTAAATTTGTGACAGTTCAGTATTTCCTCCAGACCCTGTGTTTAAATTTGTGACAGTTCAGTATTTCCTCCAGACCCTGTGTTTAAATTTGTGACAGTTCAGTATTTCCTCCAGACCTTGTGTTTAAATTTGTGACAGTTCAGTATTTCCTCCAGACCCTGTGTTTAAATTTGTGACAGTTCAGTATTTCCTCCAGACCCTGTGTTTAAATTTGTGACAGTTCAGTATTTCCTCCAGACCCTGTGTTTAAATTTGTGACAGTTCAGTATTTCCTCCAGGCCCTGTGTTTAAATTTGTGACAGTTCAGTATTTCCTCCAGGCCTTGTGTTTAAATTTGTGCCAGTTCTGTATTTCCTCCAGACCCTGTGTTTAAATTTGTGACAGTTCAGTATTTCCTCCAGTCCTTGTGTTTAAATTTGTGACAGTTCAGTATTTCCTCCAGTCCTTGTGTTTAAATTTGTGAGAGTTCAGTATTTCCTCCAGGCCCTGTGTTTAAATTTGTGACAGTTCAGTATTTCCTCCAGTCCTTGTGTTTAAATTTGTGACAGTTCAGTATTTCCTCCAGGCCTTGTGTTTAAATTTGTGCCAGTTCTGTATTTCCTCCAGGCCTTGTGTTTAAATTTGTGACAGTTCAGTATTTCCTCCAGGCCTTGTGTTTAAATTTGTGACAGTTCAGTATTTCCTCCAGGCCTTGTGTTTAAATTTGTGAGAGTTCAGTATTTCCTCCAGACCCTGTGTTTAAATTTGTGACAGTTCAGTATTTCCTCCAGGCCCTGTGTTTAAATTTGTGACAGTTCAGTATTTCCTCCAGACCTTGTGTTTAAATTTGTGACAGTTCAGTATTTCCTCCAGGACTTGTGTTTAAATTTGTGACAGTTCAGTATTTCCTCCAGACCTTGTGTTTAAATTTGTGACAGTTCAGTATTTCCTCCAGGACTTGTGTTTAAATTTGTGACAGTTCAGTATTTCCTCCAGACCTTGTGTTTAAATTTGTGACAGTTCAGTATTTCCTCCAGGCCTTGTGTTTAAATTTGTGACAGTTCAGTATTTCCTCCAGACCCTGTGTTTAAATTTGTGACAGTTCAGTATTTCCTCCAGACCCTGTGTTTAAATTTGTGACAGTTCAGTATTTCCTCCAGGCCTTGTGTTTAAATTTGTGACAGTTCAGTATTTCCTCCAGGCCTTGTGTTTAAATTTGTGACAGTTCAGTATTTCCTCCAGACCCTGTGTTTAAATTTGTGACAGTTCAGTATTTCCTCCAGGCCTTGTGTTTAAATTTGTGCCAGTTCTGTATTTCCTCCAGGCCTTGTGTTTAAATTTGTGACAGTTCTGTATTTCCTCCAGGCCTTGTGTTTAAATTTGTGACAGTTCAGTATTTCCTCCAGGCCTTGTGTTTAAATTTGTGACAGTTCAGTATCTCCTCCAGGCCCTGTGTTTAAATTTGTGACAGTTCTGTATTTCCTCCAGACCCTGTGTTTAAATTTGTGACAGTTCAGTATTTCCTCCAGGCCTTGTGTTTAAATTTGTGACAGTTCAGTATTTCCTCCAGGCCTTGTGTTTAAATTTGTGAGAGTTCAGTATTTCCTCCAGGACTTGTGTTTAAATTTGTGCCAGTTCTGTATTTCCTCCAGACCCTGTGTTTAAATTTGTGACAGTTCAGTATTTCCTCCAGACCCTGTGTTTAAATTTGTGACAGTTCAGTATTTCCTCCAGACCCTGTGTTTAAATTTGTGACAGTTCAGTATTTCCTCCAGGACCTGTGTTTAAATTTGTGACAGTTCAGTATTTCCTCCAGACCCTGTGTTTAAATTTGTGACAGTTCAGTATTTCCTCCAGGCCTTGTGTTTAAATTTGTGACAGTTCAGTATTTCCTCCAGGACTTGTGTTTAAATTTGTGAGAGTTCAGTATTTCCTCCAGGACTTGTGTTTAAATTTGTGCCAGTTCTGTATTTCCTCCAGACCCTGTGTTTAAATTTGTGACAGTTCAGTATTTCCTCCAGACCTTGTGTTTAAATTTGTGACAGTTCAGTATTTCCTCCAGACCCTGTGTTTAAATTTGTGACAGTTCAGTATTTCCTCCAGACCTTGTGTTTAAATTTGTGACAGTTCAGTATTTCCTCCAGACCCTGTGTTTAAATTTGTGACAGTTCAGTATTTCCTCCAGACCCTGTGTTTAAATTTGTGACAGTTCAGTATTTCCTCCAGGCCTTGTGTTTAAATTTGTGCCAGTTCAGTATTCCCTCCAGGCCTTGTGTTTAAATTTGTGACAGTTCAGTATTCCCTCCAGGCCTTGTGTTTAAATTTGTGACAGTTCAGTATTTCCTCCAGGCCCTGTGTTTAAATTTGTGACAGTTCAGTATTTCCTCCAGGCCTTGTGTTTAAATTTGTGCCAGTTCAGTATTCCCTCCAGGCCTTGTGTTTAAATTTGTGACAGTTCAGTATTTCCTCCAGACCCTGTGTTTAAATTTGTGACAGTTCAGTATTTCCTCCAGGCCTTGTGTTTAAATTTGTGACAGTTCTGTATTTCCTCCAGACCCTGTGTTTAAATTTGTGACAGTTCAGTATTTCCTCCAGGCCTTGTGTTTAAATTTGTGACAGTTCAGTATTTCCTCCAGGCCCTGTGTTTAAATTTGTGCCAGTTCTGTATTTCCTCCAGGCCTTGTGTTTAAATTTGTGACAGCTCAGTATTTCCTCCAGGCCTTGTGTTTAAATTTGTGACAGTACAGTATTTCCTCCAGACCCTGTGTTTAAATTTGTGACAGTACAGTATTTCCTCCAGGCCTTGTGTTTAAATTTGTGACAGTTCAGTATTTACTCCAGGCCCTGTGTTTAAATTTGTGACAGTACAGTATTTCCTCCAGACCCTGTGTTTAAATTTGTGACAGTACAGTATTTCCTCCAGGCCTTGTGTTTAAATTTGTGCCAGTTCTGTATTTCCTCCAGGCCCTGTGTTTAAATTTGTGACAGTTCTGTATTTCCTCCAGGCCTTGTGTTTAAATTTGTGCCAGTTCAGTATTCCCTCCAGGCCTTGTGTTTAAATTTGTGACAGTTCAGTATTCCCTCCAGGCCTTGTGTTTAAATTTGTGACAGTTCAGTATTTCCTCCAGGCCCTGTGTTTAAATTTGTGACAGTTCAGTATTTCCTCCAGGCCTTGTGTTTAAATTTGTGCCAGTTCAGTATTCCCTCCAGGCCTTGTGTTTAAATTTGTGACAGTTCAGTATTTCCTCCAGACCCTGTGTTTAAATTTGTGACAGTTCAGTATTTCCTCCAGGCCTTGTGTTTAAATTTGTGACAGTTCAGTATTTCCTCCAGGCCCTTGTGTTTAAATTTGTGACAGTTCTGTATTTCCTCCAGACCCTGTGTTTAAATTTGTGACAGTTCAGTATTTCCTCCAGACCTTGTGTTTAAATTTGTGACAGTTCTGTATTTCCTCCAGACCCTGTGTTTAAATTTGTGACAGTTCAGTATTTACTCCAGGCCCTGTGTTTAAATTTGTGCCAGTTCTGTATTTCCTCCAGGCCTTGTGTTTAAATTTGTGACAGTTCAGTATTTCCTCCAGGCCTTGTGTTTAAATTTGTGACAGTACAGTATTTCCTCCAGACCCTGTGTTTAAATTTGTGACAGTACAGTATTTCCTCCAGACCCTGTGTTTAAATTTGTGACAGTTCAGTATTTCCTCCAGACCCTGTGTTTAAATTTGTGACAGTACAGTATTTCCTCCAGGCCTTGTGTTTAAATTTGTGCCAGTTCTGTATTTCCTCCAGACCCTGTGTTTAAATTTGTGACAGTTCAGTATTTCCTCCAGGCCTTGTGTTTAAATTTGTGAGAGTTCAGTATTTCCTCCAGGCCTTGTGTTTAAATTTGTGACAGTTCAGTATTCCCTCCAGGCCCTGTGTTTAAATTTGTGACAGTTCAGTATTTCCTCCAGGCCTTGTGTTTAAATTTGTGAGAGTTCAGTATTTCCTCCAGGCCTTGTGTTTAAATTTGTGACAGTTCAGTATTCCCTCCAGGCCCTGTGTTTAAATTTGTGACAGTTCAGTATTTCCTCCAGGCCTTGTGTTTAAATTTGTGAGAGTTCAGTATTTCCTCCAGGCCTTGTGTTTAAATTTGTGACAGTTCAGTATTCCCTCCAGGCCCTGTGTTTAAATTTGTGACAGTTCAGTATTTCCTCCAGACCCTGTGTTTAAATTTGTGACAGTTCAGTATTTCCTCCAGGCCTTGTGTTTAAATTTGTGACAGTTCAGTATTTTCTCCAGGCCTTGTGTTTAAATTTGTGACAGTTCAGTATTTTCTCCAGGCCTTGTGTTTAAATTTGTGAGAGTTCAGTATTTCCTCCAGGCCTTGTGTTTAAATTTGTGACAGTTCAGTATTCCCTCCAGGCCCTGTGTTTAAATTTGTGACAGTTCAGTATTTCCTCCAGGCCTTGTGTTTAAATTTGTGCCAGTTCTGTATTTCCTCCAGACCCTGTGTTTAAATTTGTGACAGTTCAGTATTTCCTCCAGACCCTGTGTTTAAATTTGTGCCAGTTCTGTATTTCCTCCAGACCCTGTGTTTAAATTTGTGACAGTTCAGTATTCCCTCCAGGCCTTGTGTTTAAATTTGTGACAGTTCAGTATTTCCTCCAGACCCTGTGTTTAAATTTGTGACAGTTCAGTATTTCCTCCAGGCCTTGTGTTTAAATTTGTGACAGTTCAGTATTTCCTCCAGACCCTGTGTTTAAATTTGTGACAGTTCAGTATTTCCTCCAGGCCTTGTGTTTAAATTTGTGCCAGTTCTGTATTTCCTCCAGACCCTGTGTTTAAATTTGTGACAGTTCAGTATTTCCTCCAGACCCTGTGTTTAAATTTGTGCCAGTTCTGTATTTCCTCCAGACCCTGTGTTTAAATTTGTGACAGTTCAGTATTTCCTCCAGGCCTTGTGTTTAAATTTGTGACAGTTCAGTATTTCCTCCAGACCCTGTGTTTAAATTTGTGACAGTTCAGTATTTCCTCCAGGCCTTGTGTTTAAATTTGTGACAGTTCAGTATTTCCTCCAGACCCTGTGTTTAAATTTGTGCCAGTTCTGTATTTCCTCCAGACCCTGTGTTTAAATTTGTGACAGTTCAGTATTTCCTCCAGGCCTTGTGTTTAAATTTGTGACAGTTCAGTATTTCCTCCAGACCCTGTGTTTAAATTTGTGACAGTTCAGTATTTCCTCCAGGCCTTGTGTTTAAATTTGTGACAGTTCAGTATTTCCTCCAGACCCTGTGTTTAAATTTGTGACAGTTCAGTATTTCCTCCAGGCCTTGTGTTTAAATTTGTGCCAGTTCTGTATTTCCTCCAGACCCTGTGTTTAAATTTGTGACAGTTCAGTATTCCCTCCAGGCCTTGTGTTTAAATTTGTGACAGTTCAGTATTTCCTCCAGACCCTGTGTTTAAATTTGTGACAGTTCAGTATTTCCTCCAGACCCTGTGTTTAAATTTGTGACAGTTCAGTATTTCCTCCAGACCCTGTGTTTAAATTTGTGACAGTTCAGTATTTCCTCCAGGCCTTGTGTTTAAATTTGTGACAGTTCAGTATCTCCTCCAGGCCTTGTGAGTAAATTTGTGACAGTTCAGTATTTCCTCCAGTCCCTGTGTTTAAATTTGTGACAGTTCAGTATTTCCTCCAGGCCTTGTGTTTAAATTTGTGACAGTTCAGTATTTCCTCCAGTCCCTGTGTTTAAATTTGTGACAGTTCAGTATTTCCTCCAGGCCTTGTGTTTAAATTTGTGACAGTTCAGTATTTCCTCCAGGCCTTGTGTTTAAATTTGTGACAGTTCAGTATTTCCTCCAGGCCTTGTGTTTAAATTTGTGACAGTTCAGTATTTCCTCCAGGCCCTGTGTTTAAAGTTGTGACAGTTCAGTATTTCCTCCAGGCCCTGTGTTTAAATTTGTGACAGTTCAGTATTTCCTCCAGACCTTGTGTTTAAATTTGTGACAGTTCAGTATTCCCTCCAGGCCTTGTGTTTAAATTTGTGACAGTTCAGTATTTCCTCCAGGCCTTGTGTTTAAATTTGTGACAGTTCAGTATTCCCTCCAGGCCTTGTGTTTAAATTTGTGACAGTTCAGTATTTCCTCCAGGCCTTGTGTTTAAATTTGTGACAGTTCAGTATTTCCTCCAGGCCTTGTGTTTAAATTTGTGACATTTCAGTATTTCCTCCAGGCCCTATGTTTATATTTGTGACAGTTCAGTATTCCCTCCAGGCCCTGTGTTTAAATTTGTGACAGTTCAGTATTTCCTCCAGGCCCTGTGTTTAAATTTGTGACATTTCAGTATTTCCTCCAGGCCCTATGTTTAAATTTGTGACAGTTCAGTATTCCCTCCAGGCCCTGTGTTTAAATTTGTGACATTTCAGTATTTCCTTAGGCCCTATGTTTAAATTTGTGACAGTTCAGTATTCCCTCCAGGCCCTGTGTTTAAATTTGTGACATTTCAGTATTTCCTCCAGGCCCTATGTTTAAATTTGTGACAGTTCAGTATTCCCTCCAGGCCCTGTGTTTAAATTTGTGACATTTCAGTATTTCCTCCAGGCCCTATGTTTAAATTTGTGACAGTTCAGTATTCCCTCCAGGCCCTGTGTTTAAATTTGTGACATTTCAGTATTTCCTCCAGGCCCTATGTTTAAATTTGTGACAGTTCAGTATTCCCTCCAGGCCCTGTGTTTAAATTTGTGACATTTCAGTATTTCCTCCAGGCCCTATGTTTAAATTTGTGACATTTCAGTATTTCCTCCAGGCCCTATGTTTAAATTTGTGACATTTCAGTATTTCCTCCAGGCCCTATGTTTAAATTTGTGACAGTTCAGTATTTCCTCCAGGCCTTGTGTTTAAATTTGTGACAGTTCAGTATTTCCTCCAGTCCCTGTGTTTAAATTTGTGACAGTTCAGTATTCCCTCCAGGCCCTGTGTTTAAATTTGTGACATTTCAGTATTTCCTCCAGGCCCTATGTTTAAATTTGTGACAGTTCAGTATTTCCTCCAGGCCTTGTGTTTAAATTTGTGACAGTTCAGTATTTCCTCCAGGCCTTGTGTTTAAATTTGTGACAGTTCAGTATTTCCCTCCAGGCCTTGTGTTTAAATTTGTGACAGTTCAGTATTTCCTCCAGGCCTTGTGTTTAAATTTGTGACATTTCAGTATTTCCTCCAGGCCCTATGTTTAAATTTGTGACAGTTCAGTATTTCCTCCAGGCCCTGTGTTTAAATTTGTGACAGTTCAGTATTTCCCTCCAGGCCCTGTGTTTAAATTTGTGACAGTTCTGTATTCCCTCCAGGCCTTGTGTTTAAATTTGTGACAGTTCAGTATTTCCTCCAGGCCCTATGTTTAAATTTGTGACAGTTCAGTATTTCCTCCAGGCCTTGAGTTTAAATTTGTGACAGTTCAGTATTCCCTCCAGGCCCTGTGTTTAAATTTGTGACAGTTCAGTATTTCCTCCAGGCCCTGTGTTTAAATTTGTGACAGTTCAGTATTTCCTCCAGGCCCTGTGTTTAAATTTGTGACAGTTCAGTATTTCCTCCAGGCCTTGTGTTTAAATTTGTGACAGTTCAGTATTTCCTCCAGTCCTTGTGCTTAAATTTGTGACAGTTCAGTATTTCCTCCAGGCCTTGTGTTTAAATTTGTGACAGTTCAGTATTTCCTCCAGGCCCTGTGTTTAAATTTGTAACAGTTCAGTATTTCCTCCAGGCCTTGTGCTTAAAATTGTGACAGTTCAGTATTTCCTCCAGGCCCTGTGTTTAAATTTGTAACAGTTCAGTATTTCCTCCAGGCCCTGTGTTTAAATTTGTGAGAGTTCAGTATTCCCTCCAGTCCTTGTGTTTAAATTTGTGACAGTACAGTATTTCCTCCAGGCCTTGTGTTTAAATTTGTGACTGTTGAGTATTTACTCCAGGTCTTGTGTTTAAATTTGTGACAGTTCAGTATTTCCTCCAGGCCTTGTGTTTAAATTTGTGACAGTTTAGTATTTCCTCCAGGCCCTGTGTTTAAATTTGTGACAGTTCAGTATTTCCTCCAGGCATTGTGTTTAAATTTGTGACAGTTCAGTATTTCCTCCAGGCCTTGTGTTTAAATTTGTGACAGTTCTGTATTTCCTCCAGGCCTTGTGTTTAAATTTGTGACAGTTCAGTATTTCCTCCAGGCCCTGTGTTTAAAGTTGTGACAGTTCAGTATTCCCTCCAGGCCTTGTGTTTAAAATTGTGACTGTTCAGTATTTCCTCCAGGCCCTGTGTTTAAATTTGTGACAGTTCAGTATTTACTCCAGGCCTTGTGTTTAAATTTGTGACAGTTCAGTATTTCCTCCAGGCCCTGTGTTTAAATTTGTGACAGTTCAGTATTTACTCCAGGCCTTGTGTTTAAATTTGTGACAGTTCAGTATTTCCTCCAGGCCCTGTGTTTAAATTTGTGACAGTTCAGTATTTACTCCAGGCCTTGTGTTTAAATTTGTGACAGTTCAGTATTTCCTCCAGGCCTTGTGTTTAAATTTGTGACTGTTCAGTATTTCCTCCAGGCATTGTGTTTAAATTTGTGACAGTTCAGTATTTCCTCCAGGCCTTGTGTTTAAATTTGTGACAGTTCTGTATTTCCTCCAGGCCTTGTGTTTAAATTTGTGACAGTTCAGTATTTCCTCCAGGCCCTGTGTTTAAAGTTGTGACAGTTCAGTATTCCCTCCAGGCCTTGTGTTTAAAATTGTGACAGTTCAGTATTTCCTCCAGACCCTGTGTTTAAATTTGTGACAGTTCAGTATTTCCTCCAGGCCTTGTGTTTAAAATTGTGACAGTTCAGTATTTCCTCCAGACCCTGTGTTTAAATTTGTGACAGTTCAGTATTTCCTCCAGGCCTTGTGTTTAAATTTGTGACAGTTCAGTATTTACTCCAGGCCTTGTGTTTAAATTTGTGACAGTTCAGTATTTCCTCCAAGCCCTGTGTTTAAAATTGTGACAGTTCAGTATTTCCTCCAGACCCTGTGTTTAAATTTGTGACAGTTCAGTATTTCCTCCAGGCCTTGTGTTTAAAATTGTGACAGTTCAGTATTTCCTCCAGACCCTGTGTTTAAATTTGTGACAGTTCAGTATTTCCTCCAGGCCTTGTGTTTAAATTTGTGACTGTTCAGTATTTCCTCCAGGCCTTGTGTTTAAATTTGTGACAGTTCAGTATTTCCTCCAGTCCCTGTGTTTAAATTTGTGACAGTTCAGTATTTCCTCCAGGCCTTGTGTTTAAATTTGTGACAGTTCAGTATTTCCTCCAGGCCTTGTGTTTAAATTTGTGACAGTTCAGTATTTCCTCCAGGCCTTGTGTTTAAATTTGTGACAGTTCAGTATTTCCTCCAGGCCCTGTGTTTAAAGTTGTGACAGTTCAGTATTTCCTCCAGGCCCTGTGTTTAAATTTGTGACAGTTCAGTATTTCCTCCAGACCTTGTGTTTAAATTTCTGACAGTTCAGTATTCCCTCCAGGCCTTGTGTTTAAATTTGTGACAGTTCAGTATTTCCTCCAGGCCTTGTGTTTAAATTTGTGACAGTTCAGTATTTCCTCCAGGCCTTGTGTTTAAATTTGTGACAGTTCAGTATTTCCTCCAGGCCTTGTGTTTAAATTTGTGACATTTCAGTATTTCCTCCAGGCCCTATGTTTAAATTTGTGACAGTTCAGTATTCCCTCCAGGCCCTGTGTTTAAATTTGTGACAGTTCAGTATTTCCTCCAGGCCCTGTGTTTAAATTTGTGACATTTCAGTATTTCCTCCAGGCCCTATGTTTAAATTTGTGACAGTTCAGTATTCCCTCCAGGCCCTGTGTTTAAATTTGTGACATTTCAGTATTTCCTCCAGGCCCTATGTTTAAATTTGTGACAGTTCAGTATTCCCTCCAGGCCCTGTGTTTAAATTTGTGACATTTCAGTATTTCCTCCAGGCCCTATGTTTAAATTTGTGACAGTTCAGTATTCCCTCCAGGCCCTGTGTTTAAATTTGTGACATTTCAGTATTTCCTCCAGGCCCTATGTTTAAATTTGTGACAGTTCAGTATTTCCTCCAGGCCTTGTGTTTAAATTTGTGACAGTTCAGTATTCCCTCCAGGCCTTGTGTTTAAATTTGTGACAGTTCAGTATTTCCTCCAGGCCTTGTGTTTAAATTTGTGACAGTTCAGTATTTCCTCCAGGCCCTGTGTTTAAATTTGTGACAGTTCAGTATTTCCTCCAGGCCTTGTGTTTAAATTTGTGACAGTTCAGTATTTCCTCCAGGCCCTGTGTTTAAATTTGTGACATTTCAGTATTTCCTCCAGGCCCTATGTTTAAATTTGTGACAGTTCAGTATTCCCTCCAGGCCCTGTGTTTAAATTTGTGACATTTCAGTATTTCCTCCAGGCCCTATGTTTAAATTTGTGACAGTTCAGTATTCCCTCCAGGCCCTGTGTTTAAATTTGTGACAGTTCAGTATTTCCTCCAGGCCTTGTGTTTAAATTTGTGACAGTTCAGTATTTCCTCCAGACGCTGTGTTTAAATTTGTGACAGTTCAGTATTTCCTCCAGACCCTGTGTTTAAATTTGTGACAGTTCAGTATTTCCTCCAGACGCTGTGTTTAAATTTGTGACAGTTCAGTATTTCCTCCAGACCCTGTGTTTAAATTTGTGACAGTTCAGTATTTCCTCCAGGCCTTGTGTTTAAATTTGTGACAGTTCAGTATTTCCTCCAGGCCTTGTGAGTAAATTTGTGACAGTTCAGTATTTCCTCCAGTCCCTGTGTTTAAATTTGTGACAGTTCAGTATTTCCTCCAGGCCCTGTGTTTAAATTTGTGACAGTTCAGTATTTCCTCCAGTCCCTGTGTTTAAATTTGTGACAGTTCAGTATTTCCTCCAGGCCTTGTGTTTAAATTTGTGACAGTTCAGTAATTCCTCCAGGCCTTGTGTTTAAATTTGTGACAGTTCAGTATTTCCTCCAGTCCCTGTGTTTCAATTTGTGACAGTTCAGTATTTCCTCCAGGCCTTGTGTTTAAATTTGTGACAGTTCAGTATTTCCTCCAGGCCCTGTGTTTAAATTTGTGACAGTTCAGTATTTCCTCCAGGCCTTGTGTTTAAATTTGTGACAGTTCAGTATTTCCTCCAGGCCTTGTGTTTAAATTTGTGACAGTTCAGTATTTACTCCAGGCCCTGTGTTTAAATTTGTGACAGTTCAGTATTTCCTCCAGGCCTTGTGTTTAAATTTGTGACAGTTCAGTATTTCCTCCAGGCCTTGTGTTTAAATTTGTGACAGTTCAGTATTTCCTCCAGGCCTTGTGTTTAAATTTGTGACAGTTCAGTATTTCCTCCAGGCCTTGTGTTTAAATTTGTGACAGTTCAGTATTTCCTCCAGGCCTTGTGTTTAAATTTGTGACAGTTCAGTATTTCCTCCAGGCCCTGTGTTTAAATTTGTGACAGTTCAGTATTTCCTCCAGGCCTTGTGTTTAAATTTGTGACAGTTCAGTATTTACTCCAGGCCCTGTGTTTAAATTTGTGACAGTTCAGTATTTCCTCCAGGCCTTGTGTTTAAATTTGTGACAGTTCAGTATTCCCTCCAGTCCCTGTGTTTAAATTTGTGACAGTTCAGTATTTCCTCCAGGCCTTGTGTTTAAATTTGTGACAGTTCAGTATTTCCTCCAGTCCTTGTGTTTAAATTTGTGACAGTTCAGTATTTCCCTCCAGGCCTTGTGTTTAAATTTGTGACAGTTCAGTATTTCCTCCAGACCTTGTGTTTAAATTTGTGACAGTTCAGTATTTCCTCCAGACCCTGTGTTTAAATTTGTGACAGTTCAGTATTTCCTCCAGGCCTTGTGTTTAAATTTGTGACAGTTCAGTATTTCCTCCAGGCCTTGTGTTTAAATTTGTGACAGTTCAGTATTTCCTCCAGACGCTGTGTTTAAATTTGTGACAGTTCAGTATTTCCTCCAGACCCTGTGTTTAAATTTGTGACAGTTCAGTATTTCCTCCAGACCCTGTGTTTAAATTTGTGACAGTTCAGTATTTCCTCCAGACCCTGTGTTTAAATTTGTGACAGTTCAGTATTTCCTCCAGGCCCTGTGTTTAAATTTGTGACAGTTCAGTATTTCCTCCAGACCCTGTGTTTAAATTTGTGACAGTTCAGTATTTCCTCCAGGCCTTGTGTTTAAATTTGTGACAGTTCAGTATTTCCTCCAGGCCCTATGTTTAAATTTGTGACAGTTCAGTATTCCCTCCAGGCCCTATGTTTAAATTTGTGACAGTTCAGTATTCCCTCCAGGCCCTATGTTTAAATTTGTGACAGTTCAGTATTCCCTCCAGGCCCTATGTTTAAATTTGTGACAGTTCAGTATTCCCTCCAGGCCCTATGTTTAAATTTGTGACAGTTCAGTATTTCCTCCAGGCCTTGTGTTTAAATTTGTGACAGTTCAGTATTTCATCCAGGCCCTATGTTTAAATTTGTGACAGTTCAGTATTCCCTCCAGGCCCTATGTTTAAATTTGTGACAGTTCAGTATTCCCTCCAGGCCCTGTGTTTAAATTTGTGACAGTTCAGTATTCCCTCCAGGCCCTGTGTTTAAATTTGTGACATTTCAGTATTTCCTCCAGGCCCTATGTTTAAATTTGTGACAGTTCAGTATTCCCTCCAGGCCCTGTGTTTAAATTTGTGACAGTTCAGTATTTCCTCCAGGCCTTGTGTTTAAATTTGTGACAGTTCAGTATTTCCTCCAGGCCCTGTGTTTAAAGTTGTGACAGTTCAGTATTCCCTCCAGGCCTTGTGTTGAAATTTGTGACAGTTCAGTATTTCCTCCAGTCCTTGTGTTTAAATTTGTGACAGTTCAGCATTTCCTCCAGGCCTTGTGTTTAAATTTGTGACAGTTCAGTATTTCCTCCAGGCCTTGTGTTTAAATTTGTGACAGTTCAGCATTTCCTCCAGGCCTTGTGTTTAAATTTGTGACAGTTCAGTATTTCCTCCAGGCCCTGTGTTTAAATTTGTGACTGTTCAGTATTTCCTCCAGGCCTTGTGTTTAAATTTGTGACAGTTCAGTATTTCCTCCAGGCCTTGTGTTTAAATTTGTGACATTTCAGTATTTCCTCCAGGCCCTGTGTTTAAATTTGTGACAGTTCAGTATTTCCTCCAGGCCTTGTGTTTAAATTTGTGACAGTTCAGTATTTCCTCCAGGCCTTGTGTTTACATTTGTGACAGTTCAGTATTTACTCCAGGCCCTGTGTTTAAATTTGTGACAGTTCAGTATTTCCCCCAGGCCTTGTGTTTAAATTTGTGACAGTTCAGTATTTCCTCCAGGCCCTGTGTTTAAAGTTGTGACAGTTCAGTATTCCCTCCAGGCCTTGTGTTTAAATTTGTGACAGTTCAGTATTTCCTCCAGGCCCTGTGTTTAACTTTGTGACAGTTCAGTATTTCCTCCAGACCCTGTGTTTAAATTTGTGACAGTTCAGTATTTCCTCCAGGCCTTGTGTTTAAATTTGTGACAGTTCAGTATTTCCTCCAGACGCTGTGTTTAAATTTGTGACAGTTCAGTATTTCCTCCAGACCCTGTGTTTAAATTTGTGACAGTTCAGTATTTCCTCCAGACGTTGTGTTTAAATTTGTGACAGTTCAGTATTTCCTCCAGACCCTGTGTTTAAATTTGTGACCGTTCAGTATTTCCTCCAGGCCCTGTGTTTAAAGTTGTGACAGTTCAGTATTTCCTCCAGGCCTTGTGTTTAAATGTGTGACAGTTCAGTATTTCCTCCAGGCCTTGTGTTTAAATTTGTGACAGTTCAGTATTTCCTCCAGACCCTGTGTTTAAATTTGTGACAGTTCAGTATTTCCTCCAGGCCCTATGTTTAAATTTGTGACAGTTCAGTATTTCCTCCAGGCCCTATGTTTAAATTTGTGACAGTTCAGTATTTCCTCCAGACGCTGTGTTTAAATTTGTGACAGTTCAGTATTTCCTCCAGACCCTGTGTTTAAATTTGTGACAGTTCAGTATTTCCTCCAGGCCCTATGTTTAAATTTGTGACAGTTCAGTATTTCCTCCAGACCCTGTGTTTAAATTTGTGACAGTTCAGTATTTCCTCCAGGCCCTATGTTTAAATTTGTGACAGTTCAGTATTTCCTCCAGGCCTTGTGTTTAAATTTGTGACAGTTCAGTATTTCCTCCAGACGCTGTGTTTAAATTTGTGACAGTTCAGTATTTCCTCCAGACCCTGTGTTTAAATTTGTGACAGTTCAGTATTTCCTCCAGGCCTTGTGTTTAAATTTGTGACAGTTCAGTATTTCCTCCAGACGCTGTGTTTAAATTTGTGACAGTTCAGTATTTCCTCCAGGCCTTGTGTTTAAATTTGTGACAGTTCAGTATTTCCTCCAGGCCCTGTGTTTAAATTTGTGACAGTTCAGTATTTCCTCCAGGCCTTGTGTTTAAATTTGTGACAGTTCAGTATTTCCTCCAGGCCTTGTGTTTAAATTTGTGACAGTTCAGTATTTCCTCCAGGCCTTGTGTTTAAATTTGTGACAGTTCAGTATTTCCTCCAGGCCTTGTGTTTAAATTTGTGACAGTTCAGTATTTCCTCCAGGCCCTGTGTTTAAATTTGTGACAGTTCAGTATTTCCTCCAGGCCTTGTGTTTAAATTTGTGACAGTTCAGTATTTACTCCAGGCCCTGTGTTTAAATTTGTGACAGTTCAGTATTTCCTCCAGGCCTTGTGTTTAAATTTGTGACAGTTCAGTATTCCCTCCAGTCCCTGTGTTTAAATTTGTGACAGTTCAGTATTTCCTCCAGGCCTTGTGTTTAAATTTGTGACAGTTCAGTATTTCCTCCAGTCCTTGTGTTTAAATTTGTGACAGTTCAGTATTTCCCTCCAGGCCTTGTGTTTAAATTTGTGACAGTTCAGTATTTCCTCCAGACCTTGTGTTTAAATTTGTGACAGTTCAGTATTTCCTCCAGACCCTGTGTTTAAATTTGTGACAGTTCAGTATTTCCTCCAGGCCTTGTGTTTAAATTTGTGACAGTTCAGTATTTCCTCCAGGCCTTGTGTTTAAATTTGTGACAGTTCAGTATTTCCTCCAGACGCTGTGTTTAAATTTGTGACAGTTCAGTATTTCCTCCAGACCCTGTGTTTAAATTTGTGACAGTTCAGTATTTCCTCCAGACCCTGTGTTTAAATTTGTGACAGTTCAGTATTTCCTCCAGACCCTGTGTTTAAATTTGTGACAGTTCAGTATTTCCTCCAGGCCCTGTGTTTAAATTTGTGACAGTTCAGTATTTCCTCCAGACCCTGTGTTTAAATTTGTGACAGTTCAGTATTCCCTCCAGGCCCTATGTTTAAATTTGTGACAGTTCAGTATTTCCTCCAGGCCTTGTGTTTAAATTTGTGACAGTTCAGTATTTCCTCCAGGCCCTATGTTTAAATTTGTGACAGTTCAGTATTCCCTCCAGGCCCTATGTTTAAATTTGTGACAGTTCAGTATTCCCTCCAGGCCCTATGTTTAAATTTGTGACAGTTCAGTATTCCCTCCAGGCCCTATGTTTAAATTTGTGACAGTTCAGTATTCCCTCCAGGCCCTATGTTTAAATTTGTGACAGTTCAGTATTTCCTCCAGGCCTTGTGTTTAAATTTGTGACAGTTCAGTATTTCATCCAGGCCCTATGTTTAAATTTGTGACAGTTCAGTATTCCCTCCAGGCCCTATGTTTAAATTTGTGACAGTTCAGTATTCCCTCCAGGCCCTGTGTTTAAATTTGTGACAGTTCAGTATTCCCTCCAGGCCCTGTGTTTAAATTTGTGACATTTCAGTATTTCCTCCAGGCCCTATGTTTAAATTTGTGACAGTTCAGTATTCCCTCCAGGCCCTGTGTTTAAATTTGTGACAGTTCAGTATTTCCTCCAGGCCTTGTGTTTAAATTTGTGACAGTTCAGTATTTCCTCCAGGCCCTGTGTTTAAAGTTGTGACAGTTCAGTATTCCCTCCAGGCCTTGTGTTGAAATTTGTGACAGTTCAGTATTTCCTCCAGTCCTTGTGTTTAAATTTGTGACAGTTCAGCATTTCCTCCAGGCCTTGTGTTTAAATTTGTGACAGTTCAGTATTTCCTCCAGGCCTTGTGTTTAAATTTGTGACAGTTCAGCATTTCCTCCAGGCCTTGTGTTTAAATTTGTGACAGTTCAGTATTTCCTCCAGGCCCTGTGTTTAAATTTGTGACTGTTCAGTATTTCCTCCAGGCCTTGTGTTTAAATTTGTGACAGTTCAGTATTTCCTCCAGGCCTTGTGTTTAAATTTGTGACATTTCAGTATTTCCTCCAGGCCCTGTGTTTAAATTTGTGACAGTTCAGTATTTCCTCCAGGCCTTGTGTTTAAATTTGTGACAGTTCAGTATTTCCTCCAGGCCTTGTGTTTACATTTGTGACAGTTCAGTATTTACTCCAGGCCCTGTGTTTAAATTTGTGACAGTTCAGTATTTCCCCCAGGCCTTGTGTTTAAATTTGTGACAGTTCAGTATTTCCTCCAGGCCCTGTGTTTAAAGTTGTGACAGTTCAGTATTCCCTCCAGGCCTTGTGTTTAAATTTGTGACAGTTCAGTATTTCCTCCAGGCCCTGTGTTTAACTTTGTGACAGTTCAGTATTTCCTCCAGACCCTGTGTTTAAATTTGTGACAGTTCAGTATTTCCTCCAGGCCTTGTGTTTAAATTTGTGACAGTTCAGTATTTCCTCCAGACGCTGTGTTTAAATTTGTGACAGTTCAGTATTTCCTCCAGACCCTGTGTTTAAATTTGTGACAGTTCAGTATTTCCTCCAGGCCCTGTGTTTAACTTTGTGACAGTTCAGTATTTCCTCCAGACCCTGTGTTTAAATTTGTGACAGTTCAGTATTTCCTCCAGGCCTTGTGTTTAAATTTGTGACAGTTCAGTATTTCCTCCAGGCCTTGTGTTTAAATTTGTAACAGTTCAGTATTTCCTCCAGGCCCTGTGTTTAAATTTGTGACAGTTCAGTATTTACTCCAGGCCTTGTGTTTAAATTTGTGACAGTTCAGTATTTCCTCCAGACGTTGTGTTTAAATTTGTGACAGTTCAGTATTTCCTCCAGACCCTGTGTTTAAATTTGTGACCGTTCAGTATTTCCTCCAGGCCCTGTGTTTAAAGTTGTGACAGTTCAGTATTTCCTCCAGGCCTTGTGTTTAAATGTGTGACAGTTCAGTATTTCCTCCAGGCCTTGTGTTTAAATTTGTGACAGTTCAGTATTTCCTCCAGACCCTGTGTTTAAATTTGTGACAGTTCAGTATTTCCTCCAGGCCCTATGTTTAAATTTGTGACAGTTCAGTATTTCCTCCAGGCCCTATGTTTAAATTTGTGACAGTTCAGTATTTCCTCCAGACGCTGTGTTTAAATTTGTGACAGTTCAGTATTTCCTCCAGACCCTGTGTTTAAATTTGTGACAGTTCAGTATTTCCTCCAGGCCCTATGTTTAAATTTGTGACAGTTCAGTATTTCCTCCAGACCCTGTGTTTAAATTTGTGACAGTTCAGTATTTCCTCCAGGCCCTATGTTTAAATTTGTGACAGTTCAGTATTTCCTCCAGGCCTTGTGTTTAAATTTGTGACAGTTCAGTATTTCCTCCAGACGCTGTGTTTAAATTTGTGACAGTTCAGTATTTCCTCCAGACCCTGTGTTTAAATTTGTGACAGTTCAGTATTTCCTCCAGGCCTTGTGTTTAAATTTGTGACAGTTCAGTATTTCCTCCAGACGCTGTGTTTAAATTTGTGACAGTTCAGTATTTCCTCCAGGCCTTGTGTTTAAATTTGTGACAGTTCAGTATTTCCTCCAGGCCCTGTGTTTAAATTTGTGACAGTTCAGTATTTCCTCCAGGCCTTGTGTTTAAATTTGTGACAGTTCAGTATTTCCTCCAGGCCCTGTGTTTAAATTTGTGACAGTTCAGTATTCCCTCCAGGCCTTGTGTTTAAATTTGTGACAGTTCAGTATTTCCTCCAGGCCTTGTGTTTAAATTTGTGACAGTTCAGTATTTCCTCCAGGCCCTGTGTTTAAATTTGTGACTGTTCAGTATTTCCTCCAGGCCCTGTGTTTAAATTTGTGACAGTTCAGTATTTCCTCCAGGCCTTGTGTTTAAATTTGTGACAGTTCAGTATTTCCTCCAGGCCTTGTGTTTAAATTTGTGACAGTTCAGTATTTCCTCCAGACGCTGTGTTTAAATTTGTGACAGTTCAGTATTTCCTCCAGGCCCTGTGTTTAAATTTGTGACAGTTCAGTATTTCCTCCAGACGCTGTGTTTAAATTTGTGACAGTTCAGTATTTCCTCCAGGCCCTGTGTTTAAATTTGTGACAGTTCAGTATTTCCTCCAGACGCTGTGTTTAAATTTGTGACAGTTCAGTATTTCCTCCAGGCCTTGCGTTTAAATGTGTGACAGTTCAGTATTTCCTCCAGGCCTTGTGTTTAAAATTGTGACAGTTCAGTATTTCCTCCAGTCCCTGTGTTTAAATTTGTGACAGTTCAGTATTTCCTCCAGGCCTTGTGTTTAAATTTGTGACAGTTCAGTATTTCCTCCAGACGCTGTGTTTAAATTTGTGACAGTTCAGTATTTCCTCCAGACCCTGTGTTTAAATTTGTGACAGTTCAGTATTTCCTCCAGACGCTGTGTTTAAATTTGTGACAGTTCAGTATTTCCTCCAGACCCTGTGTTTAAATTTGTGACAGTTCAGTATTTCCTCCAGGCCCTATGTTTAAATTTGTGACAGTTCAGTATTTCCTCCAGACCCTGTGTTTAAATTTGTGACAGTTCAGTATTTCCTCCAGGCCTTGTGTTTAAATTTGTGACAGTTCAGTATTTCCTCCAGGCCCTGTGTTTAAATTTGTGACAGTTCAGTATTTCCTCCAGGCCTTGTGTTTAAATTTGTGACAGTTCAGTATTTCCTCCAGACCCTGTGTTTAAATTTGTGACAGTTCAGTATTTCCTCCAGGCCCTATGTTTAAATTTGTGACAGTTCAGTATTTCCTCCAGACCCTGTGTTTAAATTTGTGACAGTTCAGTATTTCCTCCAGGCCTTGTGTTTAAATTTGTGACAGTTCAGTATTTCCTCCAGACCTTGTGTTTAAATTTGTGACAGTTCAGTATTTCCTCCAGGCCTTGTGTTTAAATTTGTGACAGTTCAGTATTTCCTCCAGACGCTGTGTTTAAATTTGTGACAGTTCAGTATTTCCTCCAGACCCTGTGTTTAAATTTGTGACAGTTCAGTATTTCCTCCAGGCCTTGTGTTTAAAGTTGTGACAGTTCAGTATTTCCTCCAGACCCTGTGTTTAAATTTGTGACAGTTCAGTATTTCCTCCAGGCCCTATGTTTAAATTTGTGACAGTTCAGTATTTCCTCCAGACGCTGTGTTTAAATTTGTGACAGTTCAGTATTTCCTCCAGACCTTGTGTTTAAATTTGTGACAGTTCAGTATTTCCTCCAGACCCTGTGTTTAAATTTGTGACAGTTCAGTATTTCCTCCAGGCCTTGTGTTTAAAGTTGTGACAGTTCAGTATTTCCTCCAGACCCTGTGTTTAAATTTGTGACAGTTCAGTATTTCCTCCAGGCCCTATGTTTAAATTTGTGACAGTTCAGTATTTCCTCCAGACGCTGTGTTTAAATTTGTGACAGTTCAGTATTTCCTCCAGGCCTTGTGTTTAAAGTTGTGACAGTTCAGTATTTCCTCCAGACCCTGTGTTTAAATTTGTGACAGTTCAGTATTTCCTCCAGGCCCTATGTTTAAATTTGTGACAGTTCAGTATTTCCTCCAGACGCTGTGTTTAAATTTGTGACAGTTCAGTATTTCCTCCAGGCCTTGTGTTTAAATTTGTGACAGTTCAGTATTTCCTCCAGGCCCTGTGTTTAAATTTGTGACTGTTCAGTATTTCCTCCAGGCCCTGTGTTTAAAGTTGTGACAGTTCAGTATTTCCTCCAGACCCTTTGTTTAAATTTGTGACAGTTCAGTATTTCCTCCAGGCCTTGTGTTTAAATTTGTGACAGTTCAGTATTTCCTCCAGGCCTTGTGTTTAAAATTGTGACAGTTCAGTATTTCCTCCAGTCCCTGTGTTTAAATTTGTGACAGTTCAGTATTTCCTCCAGGCCTTGTGTTTAAATTTGTGACAGTTCAGTATTTCCTCCAGTCCCTGTGTTTAAATTTGTGACAGTTCAGTATTTCCTCCAGGCCTTGTGTTTAAATTTGTGACAGTTCAGTATTTCCTCCAGACGCTGTGTTTAAATTTGTGACAGTTCAGTATTTCCTCCAGACCCTGTGTTTAAATTTGTGACAGTTCAGTATTTCCTCCAGACCCTGTGTTTAAATTTGTGACAGTTCAGTATTTCCTCCAGGCCCTATGTTTAAATTTGTGACAGTTCAGTATTTCCTCCAGACCCTGTGTTTAAATTTGTGACAGTTCAGTATTTCCTCCAGGCCCTATGTTTAAATTTGTGACAGTTCAGTATTTCCTCCAGACCCTGTGTTTAAATTTGTGACAGTTCAGTATTTCCTCCAGGCCCTATGTTTAAATTTGTGACAGTTCAGTATTTCCTCCAGGCCTTGTGTTTAAATTTGTGACAGTTCAGTATTTCCTCCAGGCCTTGTGTTTAAATTTGTGACAGTTCAGTATTTCCTCCAGGCCTTGTGTTTAAATTTGTGACAGTTCAGTATTTCCTCCAGACGCTGTGTTTAAATTTGTGACAGTTCAGTATTTCCTCCAGGCCTTGTGTTTAAAGTTGTGACAGTTCAGTATTTCCTCCAGGCCTTGTGTTTAAATTTGTGACAGTTCAGTATTTCCTCCAGGCCCTGTGTTTAAAGTTGTGACAGTTCAGTATTCCCTCCAGGCCTTGTGTTTAAATTTGTGACAGTTCAGTATTTCCTCCAGGCCTTGTGTTTAAATTTGTGACAGTTCAGTATTTCCTCCAGACGCTGTGTTTAAATTTGTGACAGTTCAGTATTTCCTCCAGGCCTTGTGTTTAAATTTGTGACAGTTCAGTATTTCCTCCAGGCCTTGTGTTTAAATTTGTGACAGTTCAGTATTTCCTCCAGGCCCTGTGTTTAAAGTTGTGACAGTTCAGTATTCCCTCCAGGCCTTGTGTTTAAATTTGTGACAGTTCAGTATTTCCTCCAGGCCTTGTGTTTAAATTTGTGACAGTTCAGTATTTCCTCCAGGCCCTGTGTTTAAAGTTGTGACAGTTCAGTATTCCCTCCAGGCCTTGTGTTTAAATTTGTGACAGTTCAGTATTTCCTCCAGGCCTTGTGTTTAAATTTGTGACAGTTCAGTATTTCCTCCAGGCCCTGTGTTTAAAGTTGTGACAGTTCAGTATTCCCTCCAGGCCTTGTGTTTAAATTTGTGACAGTTCAGTATTTCCCTCCAGGCCTTGTGTTTAAATTTGTGACAGTTCAGTATTTCCTCCAGGCCTTGTGTTTAAATTTGTGACAGTTCAGTATTTCCTCCAGGCCCTGTGTTTAAATTTGTGACTGTTCAGTATTTCCTCCAGGCCCTGTGTTTAAATTTGTGACAGTTCAGTATTTCCTCCAGGCCTTGTGTTTAAATTTGTGACAGTTCAGTATTTCCTCCAGGCCTTGTGTTTAAATTTGTGACAGTTCAGTATTTCCTCCAGACGCTGTGTTTAAATTTGTGACAGTTCAGTATTTCCTCCAGGCCCTGTGTTTAAATTTGTGACAGTTCAGTATTTCCTCCAGACGCTGTGTTTAAATTTGTGACAGTTCAGTATTTCCTCCAGGCCTTGTGTTTAAATGTGTGACAATTCAGTATTTCCTCCAGGCCTTGTGTTTAAAATTGTGACAGTTCAGTATTTCCTCCAGGCCTTGTGTTTAAATTTGTGACAGTTCAGTATTTCCTCCAGGCCTTGTGTTTAAATTTGTGACAGTTCAGTATTTCCTCCAGACCTTGTGTTTAAATTTGTGACAGTTCAGTATTTCCTCCAGACGCTGTGTTTAAATTTGTGACAGTTCAGTATTTCCTCCAGACCCTGTGTTTAAATTTGTGACAGTTCAGTATTTCCTCCAGACGCTGTGTTTAAATTTGTGACAGTTCAGTATTTCCTCCAGACCCTGTGTTTAAATTTGTGACAGTTCAGTATTTCCTCCAGGCCCTATGTTTAAATTTGTGACAGTTCAGTATTTCCTCCAGACCCTGTGTTTAAATTTGTGACAGTTCAGTATTTCCTCCAGGCCCTATGTTTAAATTTGTGACAGTTCAGTATTTCCTCCAGGCCTTGTGTTTAAATTTGTGACAGTTCAGTATTTCCTCCAGACGCTGTGTTTAAATTTGTGACAGTTCAGTATTTCCTCCAGACGCTGTGTTTAAATTTGTGACAGTTCAGTATTTCCTCCAGACCCTGTGTTTAAATTTGTGACAGTTCAGTATTTCCTCCAGGCCTTGTGTTTAAAGTTGTGACAGTTCAGTATTTCCTCCAGGCCCTATGTTTAAATTTGTGACAGTTCAGTATTTCCTCCAGACGCTGTGTTTAAATTTGTGACAGTTCAGTATTTCCTCCAGACCTTGTGTTTAAATTTGTGACAGTTCAGTATTTCCTCCAGGCCTTGTGTTTAAAGTTGTGACAGTTCAGTATTTCCTCCAGACGCTGTGTTTAAATTTGTGACAGTTCAGTATTTCCTCCAGACGCTGTGTTTAAATTTGTGACAGTTCAGTATTTCCTCCAGACGCTGTGTTTAAATTTGTGACAGTTCAGTATTTCCTCCAGACCCTGTGTTTAAATTTGTGACAGTTCAGTATTTCCTCCAGGCCTTGTGTTTAAAGTTGTGACAGTTCAGTATTTCCTCCAGGCCCTATGTTTAAATTTGTGACAGTTCAGTATTTCCTCCAGACGCTGTGTTTAAATTTGTGACAGTTCAGTATTTCCTCCAGACGCTGTGTTTAAATTTGTGACAGTTCAGTATTTCCTCCAGGCCCTGTGTTTAAAGTTATGAAGTTCAGTATTTCCTCCAGGCCCTATGTTTAAATTTGTGACAGTTCAGTATTTCCTCCAGACCTTGTGTTTAAATTTGTGACAGTTCAGTATTTCCTCCAGGCCTTGTGTTTAAAGTTGTGACAGTTCAGTATTTCCGCCAGGCCTTGTGTTTAAAGTTGTGACAGTTCAGTATTTCCTCCAGGCCCTATGTTTAAATTTGTGACAGTTCAGTATTTCCTCCAGGCCTTGTGTTTAAAGTTGTGACAGTTCAGTATTTCCTCCAGGCCCTATGTTTAAATTTGTGACAGTTCAGTATTTCCTCCAGGCCCTGTGTTTAAAGTTGTGACAGTTCAGTATTTCCTCCAGACCCTGTGTTTAAATTTGTGACAGTTCAGTATTTCCTCCAGGCCCTATGTTTAAATTTGTGACAGTTCAGTATTTCCTCCAGGCCCTATGTTTAAATTTGTGACAGTTCAGTATTTCCTCCAGACCCTGTGTTTAAATTTGTGACAGTTCAGTATTTACTCCAGGCCCTGTGTTTAAATTTGTGACAGTTCAGTATTTCCTCCAGACCCTGTGTTTAAATTTGTGACAGTTCAGTATTTACTCCAGGCCCTGTGTTTAAATTTGTGACAGTTCAGTATTTCCTCCAGACCCTGTGTTTAAATTTGTGACAGTTCAGTATTTCCTCCAGACCCTGTGTTTAAATTTGTGACAGTTCAGTATTTCCTCCAGGCTCTGTGTTTAAATTTGTGAGAGTTCAGTATTTCCTCCAGGCCTTGTGTTTAAATTTGTGACAGTTCAGTATATACTCCAGGCCTTGTGTTTAAATTTGTGACAGTTCAGTATTTCCTCCAGACCCTGTGTTTAAATTTGTGACAGTTCAGTATTTCCTCCAGGCCTTGTGTTTAAATTTGTGACAGTTCAGTATTTCCTCCAGGCTCTGTGTTTAAATTTGTGAGAGTTCAGTATTTCCTCCAGGCCTTGTGTTTAAATTTGTGACAGTTCAGTATTTCCTCCAGGCCTTGTGTTTAAATTTGTGACAGTTCAGTATTTCCTCCAGGACCTGTGTTTAAATTTGTGAGAGTTCAGTATTTCCTCCAGGCCTTGTGTTTAAATTTGTGACAGTTCAGTATTCCCTCCAGGCCTTGTTTTTAAATTTGTGACAGTTCAGTATTTCCTCCAGGCCTTGTGTTTAAATTTGTGAGAGTTCAGTATTTCCTCCAGGCCTTGTGTTTAAATTTGTGACAGTTCAGTATTTCCTCCAGGCTCTGTGTTTAAATTTGTGAGAGTTCAGTATTTCCTCCAGGCTCTGTGTTTAAATTTGTGAGAGTTCAGTATTTCCTCCAGGCCTTGTGTTTAAATTTGTGACAGTTCAGTATTTCCTCCAGGCCTTGTGTTTAAATTTGTGACAGTTCAGTATTTCCTCCAGGACCTGTGTTTAAATTTGTGAGAGTTCAGTATTTCCTCCAGGCCTTGTGTTTAAATTTGTGACAGTTCAGTATTCCCTCCAGGCCTTGTGTTTAAATTTGTGACAGTTCAGTATTTCCTCCAGACCCTGTGTTTAAATTTGTGACAGTTCAGTATTTCCTCCAGACCCTGTGTTTAAATTTGTGACAGTTCAGTATTTCCTCCAGGCCTTGTGTTTAAATTTGTGACAGTTCAGTATGTCCTCCAGGCCTTGTGTTTAAAGTTGTGACAGTTCAGTATTTCCTCCAGGCCTTGTGTTTAAATTTGTGACAGTTCAGTATTTCCTCCAGGCCTTGTGTTTAAAGTTGTGACAGTTCAGTATTTCCTCCAGGCCTTGTGTTTAAATTTGTGACAGTTCAGTATTTCCTCCTGGCCCTGTGTTTAAATTTGTGACAGTTCAGTATTTCCTCCAGGCCTTGTGTTTAAATTTGTGACAGTTCAGTATTTCCTCCAGGCCTTGTGTTTAAATTTGTGACAGTTCAGTATTTCCTCCAGGCCTTGTGTTTACATTTGTGACAGTTCAGTATTTACTCCAGGCCCTGTGTTTAAATTTGTGACAGTTCAGTATTTCCTCCAGGCCCTGTGTTTAAAGTTGTGACAGTTCAGTATTCCCTCCAGGCCTTGTGTTTAAATTTGTGACAGTTCAGTATTTCCTCCAGGCCCTGTGTTTAAATTTGTGACAGTTCAGTATTTCCTCCAGACGCTGTGTTTAAATTTGTGACAGTTCAGTATTTCCTCCAGACCCTGTGTTTAAATTTGTGACAGTTCAGTATTTCCTCCAGACGCTGTGTTTAAATTTGTGACAGTTCAGTATTTCCTCCAGACCCTGTGTTTAAATTTGTGACAGTTCAGTATTTCCTCCAGGCCCTGTGTTTAAAGTTGTGACAGTTCAGTATTTCCTCCAGGCCTTGTGTTTAAATGTGTGACAGTTCAGTATTTCCTCCAGGCCCTGTGTTTAAATTTGTGACAGTTCAGTATTTCCTCCAGGCCTTGTGTTTAAATTTGTGACAGTTCAGTATTTCCTCCAGGCCTTGTGTTTAAATTTGTGACAGTTCAGTATTTCCTCCAGGCCCTGTGTTTAAATTTGTGACAGTTCAGTATTTCCTCCAGGCCTTGTGTTTAAATTTGTGACAGTTCAGTATTTCCTCCAGGCCCTGTGTTTAAAATTGTGACAGTTCAGTATTTCCTCCAGTCCCTGTGTTTAAATTTGTGACAGTTCAGTATTTCCTCCAGGCCTTGTGTTTAAATTTGTGACAGTTCAGTATTTCCTCCAGGCCCTGTGTTTAAATTTGTGACAGTTCAGTATTTCCTCCAGACCCTGTGTTTAAATTTGTGACAGTTCAGTATTTCCTCCAGGCCCTGTGTTTAAATTTGTGACAGTTCAGTATTTCCTCCAGGCCCTGTGTTTAAATTTGTGACAGTTCAGTATTTCCTCCAGGCCTTGTGTTTAAATTTGTGACAGTTCAGTATTTCCTCCAGGCCTTGTGTTTAAATTTGTGACAGTTCAGTATTTCCTCCAGGCCCTGTGTTTAAATTTGTGACAGTTCAGTATTTCCTCCAGACCTTGTGTTTAAATTTGTGACAGTTCAGTATTTCCTCCAGGCCCTGTGTTTAAATTTGTGACAGTTCAGTATTTCCTCCAGGCCCTGTGTTTAAAGTTGTGACAGTTCAGTATTTCCTCCAGGCCCTGTGTTTAAATTTGTGACAGTTCAGTATTTCCTCCAGACCCTGTGTTTAAATTTGTGACAGTTCAGTATTTCCTCCAGGCCCTGTGTTTAAAGTTGTGACAGTTCAGGATTTCCTCCAGGCCTTGTGTTTAAATTTGTGACAGTTCAGTATTTCCTCCAGGCCCTGTGTTTAAATTTGTGACAGTTCAGTATTTCCTCCAGTCCTTGTGTTTAAAATTGTGACAGTTCAGTATTTCCTCCAGTCCCTGTGTTTAAATTTGTGACAGTTCAGTATTTCCTCCAGACCCTGTGTTTAAATTTGTGACAGTTCAGTATTTCCTCCAGTCCCTGTGTTTAAATTTGTGACAGTTCAGTATTTCCTCCAGGCCTTGTGTTTAAATTTGTGACAGTTCAGTATTTCCTCCAGTCCCTGTGTTTAAATTTGTGACAGTTCAGTATTTCCTCCAGGCCTTGTGTTTAAATTTGTGACAGTTCAGTATTTCCTCCAGGCCTTGTGTTTAAATTTGTGACAGTTCAGTATTTCCTCCAGGCCTTGTGTTTAAATTTGTGACAGTTCAGTATTTCCTCCAGGCCTTGTGTTTAAATTTGTGACAGTTCAGTATTTCCTCCAGGCCTTGTGTTTAAATTTGTGACAGTTCAGTATTTCCTCCAGGCCTTGTGTTTAAATTTGTGACAGTTCAGTATTTCCTCCAGGCCTTGTGTTTAAATTTGTGACAGTTCAGTATTTCCTCCAGACGCTGTGTTTAAATTTGTGACAGTTCAGTATTTCCTCCAGACCCTGTGTTTAAATTTGTGACAGTTCAGTATTTCCTCCAGGCCCTATGTTTAAATTTGTGACAGTTCAGTATTTCCTCCAGACCTTGTGTTTAAATTTGTGACAGTTCAGTATTTCCTCCAGGCCTTGTGTTTAAATTTGTGACAGTTCAGTATTTCCTCCAGGCCTTGTGTTTAAATTTGTGACAGTTCAGTATTTCCTCCAGGCCTTGTGTTTAAATTTGTGACAGTTCAGTATTTCCTCCAGGCCTTGTGTTTAAATTTGTGACAGTTCAGTATTTCCTCCAGGCCTTGTGTTTAAATTTGTGACAGTTCAGTATTTCCTCCAGGCCTTGTGTTTAAATTTGTGACAGTTCAGTATTTCCTCCAGGCCTTGTGTTTAAATTTGTGACAGTTCAGTATTCCCTCCAGGCCCTGTGTTTAAATTTGTGACAGTTCAGTATTTCCTCCAGGCCCTGTGTTTAAATTTGTGACAGTTCAGTATTTCCTCCAGACCCTGTGTTTAAATTTGTGACAGTTCAGTATTTCCTCCAGGCCCTATGTTTAAATTTGTGACAGTTCAGTATTTCCTCCAGGCCTTGTGTTTAAATTTGTGACAGTTCAGTATTTCCTCCAGACGCTGTGTTTAAATTTGTGACAGTTCAGTATTTCCTCCAGACCCTGTGTTTAAATTTGTGACAGTTCAGTATTTCCTCCAGGCCTTGTGTTTAAATTTGTGACAGTTCAGTATTTCCTCCAGACGCTGTGTTTAAATTTGTGACAGTTCAGTATTTCCTCCAGGCCTTGTGTTTAAATTTGTGACAGTTCAGTATTCCCTCCAGGCCCTGTGTTTAAATTTGTGACAGTTCAGTATTTCCTCCAGGCATTGTGTTTAAATTTGTGACAGTTCAGTATTTCCTCCAGGCCTTGTGTTTAAATTTGTGACAGTTCAGTATTTCCTCCAGACCCTGTGTTTAAATTTGTGACAGTTCAGTATTTCCTCCAGGCCCTATGTTTAAATTTGTGACAGTTCAGTATTTCCTCCAGGCCTTGTGTTTAAATTTGTGACAGTTCAGTATTTCCTCCAGACGCTGTGTTTAAATTTGTGACAGTTCAGTATTTCCTCCAGGCCTTGTGTTTAAATTTGTGACAGTTCAGTATTTCCTCCAGACCCTGTGTTTAAATTTGTGACAGTTCAGTATTTCCTCCAGGCACTATGTTTAAATTTGTGACAGTTCAGTATTTCCTCCAGGCCTTGTGTTTAAATTTGTGACAGTTCAGTATTTCCTCCAGACGCTGTGTTTAAATTTGTGACAGTTCAGTATTTCCTCCAGACCCTGTGTTTAAATTTGTGACAGTTCAGTATTTCCTCCAGGCCTTGTGTTTAAATTTGTGACAGTTCAGTATTTCCTCCAGACGCTGTGTTTAAATTTGTGACAGTTCAGTATTTCCTCCAGACCCTGTGTTTAAATTTGTGACAGTTCAGTATTTCCTCCAGGCCTTGTGTTTAAATTTGTGACAGTTCAGTATTTCCTCCAGACGCTGTGTTTAAATTTGTGACAGTTCAGTATTTCCTCCAGACCCTGTGTTTAAATTTGTGACAGTTCAGTATTTCCTCCAGGCCTTGTGTTTAAATTTGTGACAGTTCAGTATTTCCTCCAGACGCTGTGTTTAAATTTGTGACAGTTCAGTATTTCCTCCAGACCCTGTGTTTAAATTTGTGACAGTTCAGTATTTCCTCCAGGCCTTGTGTTTAAATTTGTGACAGTTCAGTATTTCCTCCAGACGCTGTGTTTAAATTTGTGACAGTTCAGTATTTCCTCCAGGCCTTGTGTTTAAATTTGTGACAGTTCAGTATTTCCTCCAGGCCCTGTGTTTAAAGTTGTGACAGTTCAGTATTCCCTCCAGGCCTTGTGTTTAAAATTGTGACAGTTCAGTATTTCCTCCAGGCCCTGTGTTTAAATTTGTGACAGTTCAGTATTTCCTCCAGGCCCTGTGTTTAAATTTGTGACAGTTCAGTATTTCCTCCAGGCCTTGTGTTTAAATTTGTGACAGTTCAGTATTCCCTCCAGGCCCTGTGTTTAAATTTGTGACAGTTCAGTATTTCCTCCAGGCCCTGTGTTTAAATTTGTGACAGTTCAGTATTTCCTCCAGGCCTTGTGTTTAAATTTGTGACAGTTCAGTATTCCCTCCAGGCCTTGTGTTTAAATTTGTGACAGTTCAGTATTTCCTCCAGGCCTTGTGTTTAAATTTGTGACAGTTCAGTATTTCCTCCAGTCCCTGTGTTTAAATTTGTGACAGTTCAGTATTTCCTCCAGGCCTTGTGTTTAAATTTGTGACAGTTCAGTATTTCCTCCAGGCCTTGTGTTTAAATTTGTGACAGTTCAGTATTTCCTCCAGGCCTTGTGTTTAAATTTGTGACAGTTCAGTATTTCCTCCAGGCCTTGTGTTTAAATTTGTGACAGTTCAGTATTTCCTCCAGGCCTTGTGTTTAAATTTGTGACAGTTCAGTATTTCCTCCAGGCCTTGTGTTTAAATTTGTGACAGTTCAGTATTTCCTCCAGGCCTTGTGTTTAAATTTGTGACAGTTCAGTATTTCCTCCAGGCCTTGTGTTTAAATTTGTGACAGTTCAGTATTTCCTCCAGGCCTTGTGTTTAAATTTGTGACAGTTCAGTATTTCCTCCAGGCCTTGTGTTTAAATTTGTGACAGTTCAGTATTTCCTCCAGGCCTTGTGTTTAAATTTGTGACAGTTCAGTATTTCCTCCAGGCCTTGTGTTTAAATTTGTGACAGTTCAGTATTTCCTCCAGGCCTTGTGTTTAAATTTGTGACAGTTCAGTATTCCCTCCAGGCCTTGTGTTTAAATTTGTGACAGTTCAGTATTTCCTCCAGGCCTTGTGTTTAAATTTGTGACAGTTCAGTATTTCCTCCAGTCCCTGTGTTTAAATTTGTGACAGTTCAGTATTTCCTCCAGGCCTTGTGTTTAAATTTGTGACAGTTCAGTATTTCCTCCAGGCCTTGTGTTTAAATTTGTGACAGTTCAGTATTTCCTCCAGGCCTTGTGTTTAAATTTGTGACAGTTCAGTATTTCCTCCAGGCCTTGTGTTTAAATTTGTGACAGTTCAGTATTTCCTCCAGGCCCTGTGTTTAAATTTGTGACAGTTCAGTATTTCCTCCAGGCCTTGTGTTTAAATTTGTGACAGTTCAGTATTTCCCTCCAGGCCCTGTGTTTAAATTTGTGACAGTTCAGTATTTCCTCCAGGCCCTGTGTTTAAATTTGTGACAGTTCAGTATTTCCTCCAGGCCTTGTGTTTAAATTTGTGACAGTTCAGTATTCCCTCCAGGCCCTGTGTTTAAATTTGTGACAGTTCAGTATTTCCTCCAGGCCCTGTGTTTAAATTTGTGACAGTTCAGTATTTCCTCCAGGCCTTGTGTTTAAATTTGTGACAGTTCAGTATTCCCTCCAGGCCTTGTGTTTAAATTTGTGACAGTTCAGTATTTCCTCCAGGCCTTGTGTTTAAATTTGTGACAGTTCAGTATTTCCTCCAGTCCCTGTGTTTAAATTTGTGACAGTTCAGTATTTCCTCCAGGCCTTGTGTTTAAATTTGTGACAGTTCAGTATTTCCTCCAGGCCTTGTGTTTAAATTTGTGACAGTTCAGTATTTCCTCCAGGCCTTGTGTTTAAATTTGTGACAGTTCAGTATTTCCTCCAGGCCCTGTGTTTAAAGTTGTGACAGTTCAGTATTCCCTCCAGGCATTGTGTTTAAATTTGTGACAGTTCAGTATTTCCTCCAGGCCTTGTGTTTAAATTTGTGACAGTTCAGTATTTCCTCCAGGCCTTGTGTTTAAATTTGTGACAGTTCAGTATTTCCTCCAGGCCTTGTGTTTAAATTTGTGACAGTTCAGTATTTCCTCCAGGCCTTGTGTTTAAATTTGTGACAGTTCAGTATTTCCTCCAGGCCTTGTGTTTAAATTTGTGACAGTTCAGTATTTCCTCCAGGCCTTGTGTTTAAATTTGTGACAGTTCAGTATTTCCTCCAGGCATTGTGTTTAAATTTGTGACAGTTCAGTATTTCCTCCAGGCCTTGTGTTTAAATTTGTGACAGTTCAGTATTTCCTCCAGGCCTTGTGTTTAAATTTGTGACAGTTCAGTATTTCCTCCAGACGCTGTGTTTAAATTTGTGACAGTTCAGTATTTCCTCCAGACCCTGTGTTTAAATTTGTGACAGTTCAGTATTTCCTCCAGACGCTGTGTTTAAATTTGTGACAGTTCAGTATTTCCTCCAGACCCTGTGTTTAAATTTGTGACAGTTCAGTATTTCCTCCAGGCCCTGTGTTTAAAGTTGTGACAGTTCAGTATTTCCTCCAGGCCTTGTGTTTAAATTTGTGACAGTTCAGTATTTCCTCCAGGTCCTGTGTTTAAATTTTTGACAGTTCAGTATTTCCTCCAGGCCCTGTGTTTAAATTTGTGACAGTTCAGTATTTCCTCCAGGCCCTGTGTTTAAAGTTGTGACAGTTCAGTATTTCCTCCAGGCCTTGTGTTTAAATGTGTGACAGTTCAGTATTTCCTCCAGGCCTTGTGTTTAAAATTGTGACAGTTCAGTATTTCCTCCAGTCCCTGTGTTTAAATTTGTGACAGTTCAGTATTTCCTACAGGCCTTGTGTTTAAATTTGTGACAGTTCAGTATTTCCTCTAGACGCTGTGTTTAAATTTGTGACAGTTCAGTATTTCCTCCAGACCCTGTGTTTAAATTTGTGACAGTTCAGTATTTCCTCCAGACGCTGTGTTTAAATTTGTGACAGTTCAGTATTTCCTCCAGACCCTGTGTTTAAATTTGTGACAGTTCAGTATTTCCTCCAGGCCCTATGTTTAAATTTGTGACAGTTCAGTATTTCCTCCAGACCCTGTGTTTAAATTTGTGACAGTTCAGTATTTCCTCCAGGCCCTATGTTTAAATTTGTGACAGTTCAGTATTTCCTCCAGGCCTTGTGTTTAAATTTGTGACAGTTCAGTATTTCCTCCAGACGCTGTGTTTAAATTTGTGACAGTTCAGTATTTCCTCCAGACCCTGTGTTTAAATTTGTGACAGTTCAGTATTTCCTCCAGGCCCTATGTTTAAATTTGTGACAGTTCAGTATTTCCTCCAGGCCTTGTGTTTAAATTTGTGACAGTTCAGTATTTCCTCCAGGCCTTGTGTTTAAATTTGTGACAGTTCAGTATTTCCTCCAGGCCCTGTGTTTAAATTTGTGACAGTTCAGTATTTCCTCCAGGCCTTGTGTTTAAATTTGTGACAGTTCAGTATTTCCTCCAGACCCTGTGTTTAAATTTGTGACAGTTCAGTATTTCCTCCAGGCCTTGTGTTTAAATTTGTGACAGTTCAGTATTTCCTCCAGGCCCTGTGTTTAAATTTGTGACAGTTCAGTATTTCCTCCAGGCCTTGTGTTTAAATTTGTGACAGTTCAGTATTTCCTCCAGACGCTGTGTTTAAATTTGTGACAGTTCAGTATTTCCTCCAGACCCTGTGTTTAAATTTGTGACAGTTCAGTATTTCCTCCAGGCCTTGTGTTTAAATTTGTGACAGTTCAGTATTTCCTCCAGACGCTGTGTTTAAATTTGTGACAGTTCAGTATTTCCTCCAGACCCTGTGTTTAAATTTGTGACAGTTCAGTATTTCCTCCAGGCCTTGTGTTTAAATTTGTGACAGTTCAGTATTTCCTCCAGACGCTGTGTTTAAATTTGTGACAGTTCAGTATTTCCTCCAGACCCTGTGTTTAAATTTGTGACAGTTCAGTATTTCCTCCAGGCCTTGTGTTTAAATTTGTGACAGTTCAGTATTTCCTCCAGACGCTGTGTTTAAATTTGTGACAGTTCAGTATTTCCTCCAGGCCTTGTGTTTAAATTTGTGACAGTTCAGTATTTCCTCCAGGCCCTGTGTTTAAAGTTGTGACAGTTCAGTATTCCCTCCAGGCCTTGTGTTTAAAATTGTGACAGTTCAGTATTTCCTCCAGGCCCTGTGTTTAAATTTGTGACTGTTCAGTATTTCCTCCAGGCCCTGTGTTTAAATTTGTGACAGTTCAGTATTTCCTCCAGGCCTTGTGTTTAAATTTGTGACAGTTCAGTATTCCCTCCAGGCCTTGTGTTTAAATTTGTGACAGTTCAGTATTCCCTCCAGGCCCTGTGTTTAAATTTGTGACAGTTCAGTATTTCCTCCAGGCCCTGTGTTTAAATTTGTGACAGTTCAGTATTTCCTCCAGGCCTTGTGTTTAAATTTGTGACAGTTCAGTATTCCCTCCAGGCCTTGTGTTTAAATTTGTGACAGTTCAGTATTTCCTCCAGGCCTTGTGTTTAAATTTGTGACAGTTCAGTATTTCCTCCAGGCCTTGTGTTTAAATTTGTGACAGTTCAGTATTTCCTCCAGTCCCTGTGTTTAAATTTGTGACAGTTCAGTATTTCCTCCAGGCCTTGTGTTTAAATTTGTGACAGTTCAGTATTTCCTCCAGGCCTTGTGTTTAAATTTGTGACAGTTCAGTATTTCCTCCAGGCCTTGTGTTTAAATTTGTGACAGTTCAGTATTTCCTCCAGGCCCTGTGTTTAAAGTTGTGACAGTTCAGTATTTCCTCCAGGCCTTGTGTTTAAATTTGTGACAGTTCAGTATTTCCTCCAGGCCTTGTGTTTAAATTTGTGACAGTTCAGTATTTCCTCCAGGCCTTGTGTTTAAATTTGTGACAGTTCAGTATTCCCTCCAGGCCTTGTGTTTAAATTTGTGACAGTTCAGTATTTCCTCCAGGCCTTGTGTTTAAATTTGTGACAGTTCAGTATTTCCTCCAGGCCCTGTGTTTAAATTTGTGACAGTTCAGTATTTCCTCCAGGCCTTGTGTTTAAATTTGTGACAGTTCAGTATTTCCTCCAGACGCTGTGTTTAAATTTGTGACAGTTCAGTATTTCCTCCAGACCCTGTGTTTAAATTTGTGACAGTTCAGTATTTCCTCCAGACGCTGTGTTTAAATTTGTGACAGTTCAGTATTTCCTCCAGACCCTGTGTTTAAATTTGTGACAGTTCAGTATTTCCTCCAGGCCCTGTGTTTAAAGTTGTGACAGTTCAGTATTTCCTCCAGGCCTTGTGTTTAAATTTGTGACAGTTCAGTATTTCCTCCAGGTCCTGTGTTTAAATTTGTGACAGTTCAGTATTTCCTCCAGGCCCTGTGTTTAAATTTGTGACAGTTCAGTATTTCCTCCAGGCCCTGTGTTTAAAGTTGTGACAGTTCAGTATTTCCTCCAGGCCTTGTGTTTAAATGTGTGACAGTTCAGTATTTCCTCTAGGCCTTGTGTTTAAAATTGTGACAGTTCAGTATTTCCTCCAGTCCCTGTGTTTAAATTTGTGACAGTTCAGTATTTCCTCCAGGCCTTGTGTTTAAATTTGTGACAGTTCAGTATTTCCTCTAGACGCTGTGTTTAAATTTGTGACAGTTCAGTATTTCCTCCAGACCCTGTGTTTAAATTTGTGACAGTTCAGTATTTCCTCCAGACGCTGTGTTTAAATTTGTGACAGTTCAGTATTTCCTCCAGACCCTGTGTTTAAATTTGTGACAGTTCAGTATTTCCTCCAGGCCCTATGTTTAAATTTGTGACAGTTCAGTATTTCCTCCAGACCCTGTGTTTAAATTTGTGACAGTTCAGTATTTCCTCCAGGCCCTATGTTTAAATTTGTGACAGTTCAGTATTTCCTCCAGGCCTTGTGTTTAAATTTGTGACAGTTCAGTATTTCCTCCAGACGCTGTGTTTAAATTTGTGACAGTTCAGTATTTCCTCCAGACCCTGTGTTTAAATTTGTGACAGTTCAGTATTTCCTCCAGGCCTTGTGTTTAAATTTGTGACAGTTCAGTATTTCCTCCAGGCCCTGTGTTTAAATTTGTGACAGTTCAGTATTTCCTCCAGGCCTTGTGTTTAAATTTGTGACAGTTCAGTATTTCCTCCAGACGCTGTGTTTAAATTTGTGACAGTTCAGTATTTCCTCCAGACCCTGTGTTTAAATTTGTGACAGTTCAGTATTTCCTCCAGGCCTTGTGTTTAAATTTGTGACAGTTCAGTATTCCCTCCAGGCCCTGTGTTTAAATTTGTGACAGTTCAGTATTTCCTCCAGGCCTTGTGTTTAAAGTTGTGACAGTTCAGTATTTCCTCCAGGCCTTGTGTTTAAATTTGTGACAGTTCAGTATTCCCTCCAGGCCCTGTGTTTAAATTTGTGACAGTTCAGTATTTCCTCCAGGCCCTGTGTTTAAATTTGTGACAGTTCAGTATTTCCTCCAGGCCTTGTGTTTAAATTTGTGACAGTTCAGTATTCCCTCCAGGCCCTGTGTTTAAATTTGTGACAGTTCAGTATTTCCTCCAGGCCTTGTGTTTAAAGTTGTGACAGTTCAGTATTTCCTCCAGGCCCTGTGTTTAAATTTGTGACAGTTCAGTATTTCCTCCAGACGCTGTGTTTAAATTTGTGACAGTTCAGTATTTCCTCCAGACCTTGTGTTTAAATTTGTGACAGTTCAGTATTTCCTCCAGGCCTTGTGTTTAAATTTGTGACAGTTCAGTATTTCCTCCAGACCCTGTGTTTAAATTTGTGACAGTTCAGTATTTCCTCCAGACGCTGTGTTTAAATTTGTGACAGTTCAGTATTTCCTCCAGACCCTGTGTTTAAATTTGTGACAGTTCAGTATTTCCTCCAGGCCTTGTGTTTAAAGTTGTGACAGTTCAGTATTTCCTCCAGGCCCTATGTTTAAATTTGTGACAGTTCAGTATTTCCTCCAGACCCTGTGTTTAAATTTGTGACAGTTCAGTATTTCCTCCAGACCCTGTGTTTAAATTTGTGACAGTTCAGTATTTCCTCCAGGCTCTGTGTTTAAATTTGTGAGAGTTCAGTATTTCCTCCAGGCCTTGTGTTTAAATTTGTGACAGTTCAGTATTTCCTCCAGGATTGTGTTTAAAGTTGTGACAGTTCAGTATTTCCTCCAGGACCTGTGTTTAAATTTGTGAGAGTTCAGTATTTCCTCCAGGCCTTGTGTTTAAATTTGTGACAGTTCAGTATTCCCTCCAGGCCTTGTGTTTAAATTTGTGACAGTTCAGTATTTCCTCCAGGCCCTATGTTTAAATTTGTGACAGTTCAGTATTTCCTCCAGACCCTGTGTTTAAATTTGTGACAGTTCAGTATTTCCTCCAGGCCTTGTGTTTAAAGTTGTGACAGTTCAGTATTTCCTCCAGGCCTTGTGTTTAAATTTGTGACAGTTCAGTATTTCCTCCAGGCCCTGTGTTTAAAGTTGTGACAGTTCAGTATTCCCTCCAGGCCTTGTGTTTAAATTTGTGACAGTTCAGTATTTCCTCCAGGCCTTGTGTTTAAATTTGTGACAGTTCAGTATTTCCTCCAGGCCCTGTGTTTAAATTTGTGACAGTTCAGTATTTCCTCCAGGCCTTGTGTTTAAATTTGTGACAGTTCAGTATTTCCTCCAGGCCTTGTGTTTAAATTTGTGACAGTTCAGTATTTCCTCCAGACCCTGTGTTTAAATTTGTGACAGTTCAGTATTTCCTCCAGGCCTTGTGTTTAAAGTTGTGACAGTTCAGTATTCCCTCCAGGCCTTGTGTTTAAATTTGTGACAGTTCAGTATTTCCTCCAGGCCTTGTGTTTAAATTTGTGACAGTTCAGTATTTCCTCCAGGCTATGTGTTTAAATTTGTGACAGTTCAGTATTCCCTCCAGGCCTTGTGAGTAAATTTGTGACAGTTCAGTATTTCCTCCAGGCCTTGTGTTTAAATTTGTGACAGTTCAGTATTTCCTCCAGGCCTTGTGTTTAAATTTGTGACAGTTCATTATTTCCTCCAGGCTAAGTGTTTAAATTTGTGACAGTTCAGTATTCCCTCCAGGCCCTGTGTTTAAATTTGTGACAGTTCAGTATTCCCTCCAGGCCCTGTGTTTAAATTTGTGACAGTTCAGTATTTCCTCCAGGCCTTGTGTGTAAATTTGTGACAGTTCAGTATTTCCTCCAGACCCTGTGTTTAAATTTGTGACAGTTCAGTATTTCCTCCAGGCCTTGTGTTTAAATTTGTGACAGTTCAGTATTTCCTCCAGGCTATGTGTTTAAATTTGTGACAGTTCAGTATTCCCTCCAGGCCCTGTGTTTAAATTTGTGACAGTTCAGTATTTCCTCCAGGCCTTGTGTTTAAATTTGTGACAGTTCAGTATTTCCTCCAGGCCTTGTGTTTAAATTTGTGACAGTTCAGTATTTCCTCCAGGCCTTGTGTTTAAATTTGTAACAGTTCAGTATTTCCTCCAGGCCTTGTGTTTAAATTTGTGACAGTTCAGTATTTCCTCCAGGCCCTGTGTTTAAATTTGTGACAGCTCAGTATTTCCTCCAGGCCCTGTGTTTAAATTTGTGACAGTTCAGTATTTCCTCCAGGCCTTGTGTTTAAATTTGTGACAGTTCAGTATTCCCTCCAGGCCTTGTGTTTAAATTTGTGACAGTTCATTATTTCCTCCAGGACCTGTGTTTAAATTTGTGACAGTTCAGTATTTCCTCCAGGCCCTGTGTTTAAATTTGTGACAGTTCAGTATTTCCTCCAGGCCTTGTGTTTAACGTTGTGACAGTTCAGTATTCCCTCCAGGCCTTGTGTTTAAATTTGTGACTGTTCAGTATTTCCTCCAGGCATTGTGTTTAAATTTGTGACAGTTCAGTATTTCCTCCAGGCCTTGTGTTTAAATTTGTGACAGTTCAGTATTTCCTCCAGGCCCTGTGTTTAAATTTGTGACAGTTCAGTATTTCCTCCAGGCCCTGTGTTTAAATTTGTGACAGTTCAGTATTTCCTCCAGACCCTGTGTTTAAATTTGTGACAGTTCAGTATTTCCTCCAGGCCCTGTGTTTAAATTTGTGACAGTTCAGTATTTCCTCCAGGCCCTGTGTTTAAATTTGTGACTGTTCAGTATTTCCTCCAGGCCTTGTGTTTAAATTTGTGACAGTTCAGTATTTCCTCCAGGCCCTGTGTTTAAATTTGTGACAGTTCAGTATTTCCTCCAGGCCTTGTGTTTAAATTTGTGACAGTTCAGTATTTCCTCCAGGCCCTGTGTTTAAATTTGTGACAGTTCAGTATTTCCTCCAGGCCTTGTGTTTAAATTTGTGACAGTTCAGTATTTCCTCCAGGCCTTGTGTTTAAATTTGTGACTGTTCAGTATTTCCTCCAGGCCTTGTGTTTAAATTTGTGACAGTTCAGTATTTCCTCCAGGCCTTGTGTTTAAATTTGTGACAGTTCAGTATTTCCTCCAGGGCTTGTGTTTAAATTTGTGACAGTTCAGTATTTCCTCCAGGCCCTGTGTTTAAATTTGTGACAGTTCAGTATTTCCTCCAGGCCTTGTGTTTAAATGTGTGACAGTTCAGTATTTCCTCCAGGCCTTGTGTTTAAATTTGTGAGAGTTCAGTATTTCCTCCAGGCCTTGTGTTTAAATTTGTGACAGTTCAGTATTTCCCCCAGGCCTTGTGTTTAAATTTGTGACAGTTCAGTATTTCCTCCAGGCCTTGTGTTTAAATTTGTGACAGTTCAGTATTTCCTCCAGGCCTTGTGTTTAAATTTGTGACAGTTCAGTATTTCCTCCAGGCCTTGTGTTTAAATTTGTGACAGTTCAGTATTTCCTCCAGGCCTTGTGTTTAAATTTGTGACAGTTCAGTATTTCCCCCAGTCCCTGTGTTTAAATTTGTGACAGTTCAGTATTTCCTCCAGACCTTGTGTTTAAATTTGTGACAGTTCAGTATTTCCTCCAGGCCTTGTGTTTAAATTTGTGACTGTTCAGTATTTCCTCCAGGCCTTGTGTTTAAATTTGTGACAGTTCAGTATTCCCTCCAGGCCTTGTGTTTAAATTTGTGACAGTTCAGTATTTCCTCCAGGCCTTGTGTTTAAATTTGTGACAGTTCAGTATTTCCTCCAGGCCTTGTGTTTAAATTTGTGACAGTTCAGTATTTCCTCCAGGCCTTGTGTTTAAATTTGTGACTGTTCAGTATTTCCTCCAGGCCCTGTGTTTAAATTTGTGACAGTTCAGTATTTCCTCCAGGCCTTGTGTTTAAATTTGTGACAGTTCAGTATTTCCTCCAGACCCTGTGCTTAAATTTGTGACAGTTCAGTATTTCCTCCAGGCCTTGTGTTTAAATTTGTGACAGTTCAGTATTTCCTCCAGGCCTTGTGTTTAAATTTGTGACAGTTCAGTATTTCCTCCAGGCCTTGTGTTTAAATTTGTGACAGTTCAGTATTTCCTCCAGGCCCTGTGTTTAAATTTGTGACTGTTCAGTATTTACTCCAGGCCTTGTGTTTAAATTTGTGACAGTTCAGTATTTCCTCCAGGCCTTGTGTTTAAATTTGTGACTGTTCAGTATTTACTCCAGGCCTTGTGTTTAAATTTGTGACTGTTCAGTATTTACTCCAGGCCTTGTGTTTAAATTTGTGACAGTTCAGTATTTCCTCCTGGCCCTGTGTTTAATTTGTGACAGTTGAGTATTTCCTCCAGGCCTTGTGTTTAAATTTGTGACAGTTCAGTATTTACTCCAGGCCTTGTGTTTAAATTTGTGACAGTTCAGTATTTCCTGAAGGTCTTGTGTTTAATTTTGTGACAGTTCCGTATTTCCTCCAGGCCTTGTGTTTAAATTTGTGACAGTTCAGTATTTCCTCCAGGCCCTGTGTTTAAATTTGTGACATTTCAGTATTTCCTCCAGGCCTTGTGTTTAAATTTGTGACAGTTCAGTATTTCCTCCAGTCCCTGTGTTTAAATTTGTGACAGTTCAGTATTTCCTCCAGGCCCTGTGTTTAAATTTGTGAGAGTTCAGTATTTCCTCCAGTCCCTGTGTTTAAATTTGTGACAGTTCAGTGTTTCCTCCAGGCCTTGTGTTTAAATTTGTGACAGTTCAGTATTTCCTCCAGTCCCTGTGTTTAAATTTGTGACATTTCAGTGTTTCTTCCAGGCCTTGTGTTTAAATTTGTGACAGTTCAGTATTTCCTCCAGGCCTTGTGTTTAAATTTGTGACTGTTCAGTATTTCCTCCAGGCCTTGTGTTTAAATTTGTGACAGTTCAGTATTTCCTCCAGGCCTTGTGTTTAAATTTGTGACAGATCAGTATTTCCTCCAGGCCTTGTGTTTAAATTTGTGACTGTTCAGTATTTCCTCCAGGCCTTGTGTTTAAATTTGTGACAGTTCAGTATTTCCTCCAGGCCTTGTGTTTAAATTTGTGACTGTTCAGTATTTCCTCCAGGCCTTGTGTTTAAATTTGTGACAGTTCAGTATTTCCTCCAGGCCCTGTGTTTAAATTTGTGACAGTTCAGTATTCCCTCCAGTTCTTGTGTTTAAATTTGTGACAGTTCAGTATATACTCCAGACCCTGTGTTTAAATTTGTGACAGTTCAGTATTTCCTCCAGGCCTTGTGTTTAAATTTGTGACAGTTCAGTATTTCCTCCAGGCCCTATGTTTAAATTTGTGACAGTTCAGTATTTCCTCCAGTCCTTGTGTTTAAATTTGTGACAGTTCAGTATTTCCTCCAGTCCTTGTGTTTAAATTTGTGACAGTTCAGTATTTCCTCCAGGCCCTGTGTTTAAATTTGTGACAGTTCAGTATTTCCTCCAGACGCTGTGTTTAAATTTGTGACAGTTCAGTATTTCCTCCAGGCCCTGTGTTTAAATTTGTGACAGTTCAGTATTCCCTCCAGTCCTTGTGTTTAAATTTGTGACAGTTCAGTATATACTCCAGACCCTGTGTTTAAATTTGTGACAGTTCAGTATTTCCTCCAGGCCTTGTGTTTAAATTTGTGACAGTTCAGTATTTCCTCCAGGCCTTGTGTTTAAATTTGTGACAGTTCAGTATTCCCTCCAGGCCTTGTGTTTAAATTTGTGACAGTTCAGTATTTCCTCCAGTCCTTGTGTTTAAATTTGTGACAGTTCAGTATTTCCTCCAGTCCTTGTGTTTAAATTTGTGACAGTTCAGTATTTCCTCCAGGCCCTGTGTTTAAATTTGTGACAGTTCAGTATTTCCTCCAGGCCTTGTGTTTAAATTTGTGACAGTTCAGTATTTCCTCCAGGCCTTGTGTTTAAAGTTGTGACAGTTCAGTATTTCCTCCAGGCCTTGTGTTTAAATTTGTGACAGTTCAGTATTTCCTCCAGGCCCTGTGTTTAAATTTGTGACTGTTCAGTATTTCCTCCAGTCCTTGTGTTTAAATTTGTGACAGTTCAGTATTTCCTCCAGGCCCTGTGTTTAAATTTGTGACAGTTCAGTATTTCCTCCAGGCCTTGTGTTTAAATTTGTGACAGTTCAGTATTTCCTCCAGGCCTTGTGTTTAAATTTGTGACAGTTCAGTATTTCCTCCAGGCCTTGTGTTTAAATTTGTGACAGTTCAGTATTTCCTCCAGGCCCTGTTTTTAAATTTGTGACAGTTCAGTATTTCCTCCAGGCCTTGTGTTTAAATTTGTGACAGTTCAGTATTTCCTCCAGGCCTTGTGTTTAAATTTGTGACAGTTCAGTATTTCCTCCAGGCCTTGTGTTTAAATTTGTGACAGTTCAGTATTTCCTCCAGGCCCTGTGTTTAAATTTGTGACAGTTCAGTATTTCCTCCAGGCCTTGTGTTTAAATTTGTGACAGTTCAGTATTTCCTCCATGCCTTGTGTTTAAATTTGTGACAGTTCAGTATTCCCTCCAGGCCTTCTGTTTAAATTTGTGACAGTTCAGTATTTCCTCCAGTCCTTGTGTTTAAATTTGTGACAGTTCAGTATTTCCTCCAGGCCCTGTTTTTAAATTTGTGACAGTTCAGTATTTCCTCCAGGCCTTGTGTTTAAATTTGTGACAGTTCAGTATTTCCTCCAGGCCCTGTGTTTAAATTTGTGACAGTTCAGTATTTCCTCCAGGCCCTGTGTTTAAATTTGTGACAGTTCAGTATTTCCTCCAGGCCTTGTGTTTAAATTTGTGACAGTTCAGTATTTCCTCCAGGCCCTGTGTTTAAATTTGTGACAGTTCAGTATTTCCTCCAGGCCTTGTGTTTAAATTTGTGACAGTTCAGTATTTCCTCCATGCCTTGTGTTTAAATTTGTGACAGTTCAGTATTCCCTCCAGGCCTTCTGTTTAAATTTGTGACAGTTCAGTATTTCCTCCAGTCCTTGTGTTTAAATTTGTGACAGTTCAGTATTTCCTCCAGTCCTTGTGTTTAAATTTGTGACAGTTCAGTATTTCCTCCAGGCCTTGTGTTTAAATTTGTGACAGTTCAGTATTTCCTCCAGGCCTTGTGTTTAAATTTGTGACAGTTCAGTATTTCCTCCAGGCCTTGTGTTTAAATTTGTGACAGTTCAGTATTTCCTCCAGACCCTGTGTTTAAATTTGTGACAGTTCAGTATTTCCTCCAACCCTTGTGTTTAAATTTGTGACAGTTCAGTATTTCCTCCAGGCCCTGTGTTTAAATTTGTGACAGTTCAGTATTTCCTCCAGGCCTTGTGTTTAAATTTGTAACAGTTCAGTATTTCCTCCAGGCCTTGTGTTTAAATTTGTGACAGTTCAGTATTTCCTCCAGGCCTTGTGTTTAAATTTGTGACAGTTCAGTATTTCCTCCAGGCCTTGTGTTTAAATTTGTGACAGTTCAGTATTCCCTCCAGGCCTTGTGTTTAAATTTGTGAGAGTTCAGTATTTCCTCCAGACCCCGTGTTTAAATTTGTGACAGTTCAGTATTTCCTCCAGGCCTTGAATTTAAATTTGTGACAGTTCAGTATTTACTCCAGTCCCCGTGTTTAAATTTGTGACAGTTCAGTATTCCCTCCAGGCCCTGTGTTTAAATTTGTGACAGTTCAGTATTTCCTCCAGGCCTTGAATTTAAATTTGTGACAGTTCAGTATTTCCCTCCAGGCCTTGTGTTTAAATTTGTGACAGTTCAGTATTTCCCTCCAGGCCTTGTGTTTAAATTTGTGACAGTTCAGTATTTCCTCCAGACCCCGTGTTTAAATTTGTGACAGTTCAGTATTTCCTCCAGGCCTTGAATTTAAATTTGTGACAGTTCAGTATTTCCTCCAGGCCTTGAATTTAAATTTGTGACAGTTCAGTATTTCCTCCAGGCCCTGTGTTTAAATTTGTGACAGTTCAGTATTTCCTCCAGGCCCTGTGTTTAAATTTGTGACAGTTCAGTATTTCCTCCAGGCCTTGTGTTTAAATTTGTGACAGTTCAGTATTTCCTCCAGGCCTTGTGTTTAAATTTGTGACAGTTCAGTATTCCCTCCAGGCCCTGTGTTTAATTTTGTGACAGTTCAGTATTTCCTCCAGGCCTTGTGTTTAAATTTGTGACAGTTCAGTATTCCCTCCAGGCCTTGTGTTTAAATTTGTGAGAGTTCAGTATTTCCTCCAGACCCTGTGTTTAAATTTGTGACAGTTCAGTATTTCCTCCAGGCCTTGTGTTTAAATTTGTGACAGTTCAGTATTCCCTCCAGGCCTTGTGTTTAAATTTGTGACAGTTCAGTATTTCCTCCAGACCCCGTGTTTAAATTTGTGACAGTTCAGTATTTCCTCCAGGCCTTGTGTTTAAATTTGTGACAGTTCAGTATTTACTCCAGGCCTTGTGTTTAAATTTGTGACAGTTCAGTATTTCCTCCAGGCCTTGTGTTTAAATTTGTGACAGTTCAGTATTTCCTCCAGGCCCTGTGTTTAATTTTGTGACAGTTCAGTATTCCCTCCAGGCCCTGTGTTTAAATTTGTGACAGTTCAGTATTTCCTCCAGGCCTTGTGTTTAAATTTGTGACAGTTCAGTATTTCCTCCAGGCCTTGTGTTTAAATTTGTGACAGTTCAGTATTTCCTCCATGCCCTGTGTTTAAATTTGTGACAGTTCAGTATTTCCTCCAGGCCCTGTGTTTAAATTTGTGACAGTTCAGTATTCCCTCCAGGCCTTGTGTTTAATTTTGTGACATTTCAGTATTCCCTCCAGGCCTTGTGTTTAAATTTGTGACAGTTCAGTATTTCCTCCAGGCCTTGTGTTTAAAGCTGTGACAGTTCAGTATTTCCTCCAGGCCTTGTGTTTAAATTTGTGACAGTTCAGTATTTCCTCCAGGCCCTGTGTTTAAAGCTGTGACAGTTCAGTATTTCCTCCAGTCCCTGTGTTTAGATTTGTGACAGTTCAGTATTTCCTCCAGGCCTTGTGTTTAAATTTGTGACAGTTCAGTATTTCCCTCCAGGCCCTGTGTTTAAATTTGTGACAGTTCAGTATTTCCTCCAGGCCTTGTGTTTAAATTTGTGACATTTCAGTATTTCCTCCAGGCCTTGTGTTTAAATTTGTGACAGTTCAGTATTTCCTCCAGGCCTTGTGTTTAAATTTGTGACATTTCAGTATTTCCTCCAGGCCTTGTGTTTAAATTTGTGACAGTTCAGTATTTCCTCCAGGCCTTGTGTTTAAATTTGTGACAGTTCAGTATTCCCTCCAGGCCTTGTGTTTAAATTTGTGACAGTTCAGTATTTCCACCAGGCCTTGTGTTTAAATTTGTGACAGTTCAGTATTTCCTCCAGGCCTTGTGTTTAAATTTGTGACAGTTCAGTATTTCCACCAGGCCTTGTGTTTAAATTTGTGACAGTTCAGTATTTCCTCCAGGCCTTGTGTTTAAATTTGTGACAGTTCAGTATTTCCTCCAGGCCTTGTGTTTAAATTTGTGACAGTTCAGTATTTCCTCCAGGCCTTGTGTTTAAATTTGTGACATTTCAGTATTTCCTCCAGGCCTTGTGTTTAAATTTGTGACAGTTCAGTATTTCCTCCAGGCCTTGTGTTTAAATTTGTGACATTTCAGTATTTCCTCCAGGCCTTGTGTTTAAATTTGTGACAGTTCAGTATTTCCTCCAGGCCTTGTGTTTAAATTTGTGACAGTTCAGTATTCCCTCCAGGCCTTGTGTTTAAATTTGTGACAGTTCAGTATTTCCACCAGGCCTTGTGTTTAAATTTGTGACAGTTCAGTATTTCCTCCAGGCCTTGTGTTTAAATTTGTGACAGTTCAGTATTTCCTCCAGGCCTTGTGTTTAAATTTGTGACAGTTCAGTATTTCCTCCAGGCCTTGTGTTTAAATTTGTGACAGTTCAGTATTCCCTCCAGGCCTTGTGTTTAAATTTGTGAGAGTTCAGTATTTCCTCCAGACCCTGTGTTTAAATTTGTGACAGTTCAGTATTTCCTCCAGGCCTTGTGTTTAAATTTGTGACAGTTCAGTATTCCCTCCAGGCCTTGTGTTTAAATTTGTGACAGTTCAGTATTTCCTCCAGACCCCGTGTTTAAATTTGTGACAGTTCAGTATTTCCTCCAGGCCTTGTGTTTAAATTTGTGACAGTTCAGTATTTACTCCAGGCCTTGTGTTTAAATTTGTGACAGTTCAGTATTTCCTCCAGGCCCTGTGTTTAATTTTGTGACAGTTCAGTATTCCCTCCAGGCCCTGTGTTTAAATTTGTGACAGTTCAGTATTTCCTCCAGGCCTTGTGTTTAAATTTGTGACAGTTCAGTATTTCCTCCATGCCCTGTGTTTAAATTTGTGACAGTTCAGTATTTCCTCCAGGCCCTGTGTTTAAATTTGTGACAGTTCAGTATTCCCTCCAGGCCTTGTGTTTAATTTTGTGACATTTCAGTATTCCCTCCAGGCCTTGTGTTTAAATTTGTGACAGTTCAGTATTTCCTCCAGGCCTTGTGTTTAAAGCTGTGACAGTTCAGTATTTCCCTCCAGGCCTTGTGTTTAAATTTGTGACAGTTCAGTATTTCCTCCAGGCCTTGTGTTTAAATTTGTGACAGTTCAGTATTTCCTCCAGGCCCTGTGTTTAAAGCTGTGACAGTTCAGTATTTCCTCCAGTCCCTGTGTTTAGATTTGTGACAGTTCAGTATTTCCTCCAGGCCTTGTGTTTAAATTTGTGACAGTTCAGTATTTCCCTCCAGGCCCTGTGTTTAAATTTGTGACAGTTCAGTATTTCCTCCAGGCCTTGTGTTTAAATTTGTGACATTTCAGTATTTCCTCCAGGCCTTGTGTTTAAATTTGTGACAGTTCAGTATTTCCTCCAGGCCTTGTGTTTAAATTTGTGACATTTCAGTATTTCCTCCAGGCCTTGTGTTTAAATTTGTGACAGTTCAGTATTTCCTCCAGGCCTTGTGTTTAAATTTGTGACAGTTCAGTATTCCCTCCAGGCCTTGTGTTTAAATTTGTGACAGTTCAGTATTTCCACCAGGCCTTGTGTTTAAATTTGTGACAGTTCAGTATTTCCTCCAGGCCTTGTGTTTAAATTTGTGACAGTTCAGTATTTCCTCCAGGCCTTGTGTTTAAATTTGTGACAGTTCAGTATTTCCTCCAGGCCTTGTGTTTAAATTTGTGACAGTTCAGTATTTCCTCCAGGCCTTGTGTTTAAATTTGTGACAGTTCAGTATTCCCTCCAGGCCTTGTGTTTAAATTTGTGACAGTTCAGTATTCCCTCCAGGCCTTGTGTTTAAATTTGTGACAGTTCAGTATTTCCTCCAGACCCCGTGTTTAAATTTGTGACAGTTCAGTATTTCCTCCAGGCATTGTGTTTAAATTTGTGACAGTTCAGTATTTACTCCAGGCCTTGTGTTTAAATTTGTGACAGTTCAGTATTTCCTCCAGGCCCTGTGTTTAATTTTGTGACAGTTCAGTATTCCCTCCAGGCCCTGTGTTTAAATTTGTGACAGTTCAGTATTTCCTCCAGGCCTTGTGTTTAAATTTGTGACAGTTCAGTATTTCCTCCATGCCCTGTGTTTAAATTTGTGACAGTTCAGTATTTCCTCCAGGCCCTGTGTTTAAATTTGTGACAGTTCAGTATTCCCTCCAGGCCTTGTGTTTAATTTTGTGACATTTCAGTATTCCCTCCAGGCCTTGTGTTTAAATTTGTGACAGTTCAGTATTTCCTCCAGGCCTTGTGTTTAAAGCTGTGACAGTTCAGTATTTCCTCCAGGCCTTGTGTTTAAATTTGTGACAGTTCAGTATTTCCTCCAGGCCCTGTGTTTAAAGCTGTGACAGTTCAGTATTTCCTCCAGTCCCTGTGTTTAGATTTGTGACAGTTCAGTATTTCCTCCAGGCCTTGTGTTTAAATTTGTGACAGTTCAGTATTTCCCTCCAGGCCCTGTGTTTAAATTTGTGACAGTTCAGTATTTCCTCCAGGCCTTGTGTTTAAATTTGTGACAGTTCAGTATTTCCTCCAGGCCTTGTGTTTAAATTTGTGACAGTTCAGTATTTCCTCCAGGCCTTGTGTTTAAATTTGTGACATTTCAGTATTTCCTCCAGGCCTTGTGTTTAAATTTGTGACAGTTCAGTATTTCCTCCAGGCCTTGTGTTTAAATTTGTGACATTTCAGTATTTCCTCCAGGCCTTGTGTTTAAATTTGTGACAGTTCAGTATTTCCCTCCAGTCCCTATGTTTAAATTTGTAACAGTTCAGTATTTCCTCCAGGCCTTGTGTTTAAATTTGTGACAGTTCAGTATTTCCCTCCAGGCCCTGTGTTTAAATTTGTGACAGTTCAGTATTCCCTCCAGGCCTTGTGTTTAAATTTGTGACAGTTCAGTATTTCCTCCAGGCCTTGTGTTTAAATTTGTGACAGTTCAGTATTTCCCTCCAGGCCTTGTGTTTAAATTTGTGACAGTTCAGTATTTCCCTCCAGGCCCTGTGTTTAAATTTGTGACAGTTCAGTATTTCCTCCAGGCCTTGTGTTTAAATTTGTGACAGTTCAGTATTTCCCTCCAGGCCCTGTGTTTAAATTTGTGACAGTTCAGTATTTCCTCCAGGCCTTGTGTTTAAATTTGTGACAGTTCAGTATTTCCTCCAGGCCTTGTGTTTAAATTTGTGACAGTTCAGTATTTCCTCCAGGCCTTGTGTTTAAATTTGTGACATTTCAGTATTTCCTCCAGGCCTTGTGTTTAAATTTGTGACAGTTCAGTATTTCCTCCAGGCCTTGTGTTTAAATTTGTGACATTTCAGTATTTCCTCCAGGCCTTGTGTTTAAATTTGTGACAGTTCAGTATTTCCCTCCAGTCCCTATGTTTAAATTTGTAACAGTTCAGTATTTCCTCCAGGCCTTGTGTTTAAATTTGTGACAGTTCAGTATTTCCCTCCAGGCCCTGTGTTTAAATTTGTGACAGTTCAGTATTCCCTCCAGGCCTTGTGTTTAAATTTGTGACAGTTCAGTATTTCCTCCAGGCCTTGTGTTTAAATTTGTGACAGTTCAGTATTTCCCTCCAGGCCTTGTGTTTAAATTTGTGACAGTTCAGTATTTCCCTCCAGGCCCTGTGTTTAAATTTGTGACAGTTCAGTATTTCCTCCAGGCCTTGTGTTTAAATTTGTGACAGTTCAGTATTTCCCTCCAGGCCCTGTGTTTAAATTTGTGACAGTTCAGTATTTCCCTCCAGGCCCTGTGTTTAAATTTGTGACAGTTCAGTATTTCCTCCAGGCCTTGTGTTTAAATTTGTGACAGTTCAGTATTTCCTCCAGGCCCTGTGTTTAAATTTGTGACAGTTCAGTATTTCCTCCAGGCCTTGTGTTTAAAGTTGTGACAGTTCAGTATTTCCTCCAGGCCCTGTGTTTAAATTTGTGACAGTTCAGTATTTCCTCCAGACCCTGTGTTTAAATTTGTGAGAGTTCAGTATTTCCTCCAGGCCTTGTGTTTAAATTTGTGACAGTTCAGTATTTCCTCCAGGCCTTGTGTTTAAATTTGTGACAGTTCAGTATTTCCTCCAGACCCCGTGTTTAAATTTGTGAGAGTTCAGTATTTCCTCCAGGCCTTGTGTTTAAATTTGTGACAGTTCAGTATTTCCTCCAGGCCCTGTGTTTAAATTTGTGACAGTTCTGTATTTCCTCCAGGCCTTGTGTTTAAATTTGTGACAGTTCAGTATTCCCTCCAGGCCTTGTGTTTAAATTTGTGACAGCTCAGTATTTCCCCCTGGACCTGTCATTAAAGTTGTGACAGTTCAGTATTTCCCTCCAGACCCTGTGTTTAAATTTGTGGCAGGTCAGTATTTCCCCCAGGCCCTGTGTTTAAATTTGTGGCAGGTCAGTATTTGCTCCAGGACCTGTGTTTAAATTTGTGGCAGGTCAGTATTTTCTCCAGGACCTGTGTTTAAATTAGTGGCAGGTCAGTATTTGCTCCAGGACCTGTGTTTAAATTTGTGGCAGTTCAGTATTTCCTCCAGGACCTGTGTTTAAAGTTGTGACAGCTCAATATTTCCTCCAGGCCCTGTGTTTGCATTTGTGACAGTTCAGAATTTGCCCCAGACCCTGTGTTCAAAGTTGTGACAGCTCAGTATTTACCCCAGGCCCTGTCTTTATATTTGTGACAGCTCGGTATTTCCCCCAGGACCTGTCTTTAAATTTGCGACAGCTCAATATTTCCCCCAGGACCTGTCTTTGAAGTTGTGACAGTTCAGTATATCCTCCAGGCCCTGTGTTTAAAGTTGTGACAGTTCTGTCTTTCCTCCGGGCCCTGTGCTAAAATTTGTGACAGTTCTGTGTTTCCACCATGCCTTATGTTTAAATTTGTGACAATTCAGTATTTCCCCCAGGACCTGTCATTCAAAGTTGTGACATTTCAGTATTTCCCCCAGGACCTGTGTTTAAAGTTGTGACAGCTCACTATTTCCGCCAGGACCTGTCTTTAAAGTTGTGACAGTTCAGTATTTACACCAGGACCTGTGTTTCCAGTTGTGACAGCTCACTATTTCCACCAGGACCTGTGTTTACTGTTGTGACCGCTCACTATTTCACCCAGGACCTGTCTTTGAAGTTATGACACTCAGTGTTTCCTCCAGGCCCTGTGTTTACCGTTGTGACAGCTCAGTGTTTCCTCCAGGACCTGTCGTAAAGTTGTGACAGTGCCTTTTTTCCCCCAAGGCCCTGCGTTTATAGTTATGGCAGATCAGTATTTCCCCCAGGCCCTTTGTTGAAATTTGTGAGAATTCAGTATTTCCTCCAGGCCCTGTGTTTAAATTTGTGACACTTCAGTATTTCCTCCAGGCCCTGTGTTTAAATTTGTGACAGTTCAGTATTTCACCCAGGCCTTGTGTTTAAATTTGTGACAGTTCAGTATTTCCTCCAGGCCCTGTGTTTAAATTTGTGACAGTTCAGTATTTCACCCAGGCCTTGTGTTTAAATTTGTGACAGTTCAGTATTTCACCCAGGCCTTGTGTTTAAATTTGTGACAGTTCAGTATTTCCTCCAGGCCCTGTGTTTAAAATTGTGAAAGTTCAGTATTTCCCCCCGGACCAGTCATTAAAAGCTGTGAAAGTTCAGTGTTTCCTCCAGGACCTGTGTTTACAGCTGTGACAGTTCAGTATTTCCCCCAGGACCTGTGTTTACAGTTGTGACAGTTCTGTATTTCCCCCAGAACCTGTGTTCAAATCTGTGACAGCTCAGTATTTCCCCCAGGACCTGTGTTTAAATTTGTGACAGTTCAGTATTTCCCCCAGGCCCTGTGTTTAAATTTGTTACAGTTCAGTATGTCCTCCAAGCCTTGTGTTGAAATTTGTGACTGTTCAGTTTTTCGTCCAGGCTGTGTGTTTAAAGTTGTGACAGTTCAGTATTTCCTCCAGGCCTTGTGTTTAAATTTGTGACAGTTCAGTATTTCCTCCAGGCCCTGTGTTTAAAGTTGTGACAGCTCAGTATTTCCCCCAGGACCTGTGTTTAAAGTTGTGACAGCTCAGTATTTCCCCCAGGACCTGTGTTTAAATTTGTGACAGTTCAGTATTTCCTCCAGGCCCTGTGTTTAAAGTTGTGACAGTTCAGTATTTCCCCCAGGCCCTGTGTTTACAGTTGTGACAGCTCAGTATTTCCTCCAGGCCTTGTGTTTAAAATTGTGACAGTTCAGTATTTTCCCCTGGCCCTGTGTTTAAAATTGTGACAGTTTAGTATTTCCTCCAGTCCTAATGTTTACAGTTGGGAAAGTTCAGTATTTATTCCAGGCCCTGTATTTACAGGTGTGACACTTCAGTATTTCCCCCAGGCTCTGTGTTTAAAATTGTGACAGTTCAGTATTACCCCCACACCCCATGTTTACATTTGTGACAGTTCAGTATTTCCTCCAGGCCCTATGTTTACAGTTGTGACAGTTCAGTATTTCCCCCAGGCCCTGTGTTTAAATTTGTGACAGCTCAGTATTTCCTCCAGGCCTTGTGTTTAAAATTGTGACAGTTCAGTATTTTCCCCTGGCCCTGTGTTTAAAATTGTGACAGTTCAGTATTACCCCCACACCCCATGTTTACATTTGTGACAGTTCAGTATTTCCTCCAGGCCCTATGTTTACAGTTGTGACAGTTCAGTATTTCCCCCAGGCCCTGTGTTTAAAATTGTGACAGTTCAGTATTACCCCCACACCCCATGTTTACATTTGTGACAGTTCAGTATTTCCTCCAGGCCCTATGTTTACAGTTGTGACAGTTCAGTATTTCCCCCAGGCCCTGTGTTTAAATTTGTGACAGCTCAGTATTTCCTCCAGGCCTTGTGTTTAAAATTGTGACAGTTCAGTATTTTCCCCTGGCCCTGTGTTTAAAATTGTGACAGTTTAGTATTTCCTCCAGCCCTGTGTTTACAGTTGTGGCAGTTCAGTATTTCCCCCAGGACCTATCTCTAAAGTTGTGGCAGCTCAGTATTTCCCCCAGGGCCTGTGTTTACAGTTGTGGCAGTTCAGTATTTCCCCCAGGACCTATCTCTAAAGTTGTGGCAGCTCAGTATTTCCCCCAGGGCCTGTGTTTAAAGTTGTGGCAGCTCAGTATTTCCCCCAGGGCCTGTGTTTAAAGTTGTGGCAGCTCAGTATTTCCTCCAGGACCTATCTTTAAAGTTGTTACAATTCAGTGTTTCCCCCAGGCCCCATGTTTATCAATCTGACAGATCAGGATTTCCCCAAGGGCCTGTGTTTAAAATTCTGTGAATTCAGGATTTCCCCCAAGCCCGGTGTTTAACATTGTGACAGTTCTGAAGTGGCTCAGTGTCAATTTTTTGTGTTTTTTATTAAAGTTGATTCAAGTGACATGTGTGTCACTGGCAAGGCCAACATCTATTACCCATCCGTAATCGCCCTTTGAGAGGGTGGTGGTGAGCCATGTTCTTGTACCACTGCACTCCATGGCGGGTCGGTACAGCCACAGTGCTGTTAGGAAGGGTGTTCAAAAATGTTGACACCGTGACTGTGAAGGAAGTGCAATATAGATCCAAGTGAGGATGGTGTGTGACTTCAGTTGTTGTGTGTGGCCATATTTTTCAGATTTTGATCTTTTTGATATATTTTTAGCACGGTTTGATGTAAAATCTCTCCTAAAATCTGCCTGTCTCTCCCTCCATCTTTCTGCACATCGCTCCCTCCCTCTCTTTCTTTGTCTCTCTGTGACCAAGATCACATACGTCTAATGAATTACTCTCTTAATATATCCTATCGCCTTCAAAGATCACTGGTCATGATCCACCAGGTCCCTCTGTACCTGCACACGCTTGAGAAATATGACATAGTGCAATCAAACAAAGTCAACATGGTTTCATGAAAGGGAAATCTCCTTTTAATCTTCTCTGCTCTGAGGAGAACAAGCCCAGCTTCTCCAGTCTATCAGTGTAACTGTAATAATCTCATCAGGAACCGTTCTAGTAAATCTCTTCTGTTCATTCACCAAATCATCCATGTACTTCCCAAAGTGTGGTCCCAGAATTAGACACAATACGTCAGCTGGGGACAAACTATTATTTTAGAAAGGTTTCACATCACTTCCTTTTTCAAACAGAAATGCATTGGCAGTGATATTATTAAAGTCCTTAGGAAGACGGAGAAGGCCATTCGGCCCCTCAAACCTGTCCCGCCATTCACTCAGGTCTTGGCTGATTTGCTCCTTATCCACATTGAGCTGTCTCGGCTCCGTAAACATTAATAACCTTTCCTAACAAATCTCTACCGACAATCAGGAATTAATGTCACTGCCTGTTAATAGTGGGGAATTCCTTCCCTAAACCTCTCCGCCTCTCGACCTCTAATACTTGCTTAAAGATGTTCCTTAAAACTAACCTCTTTGACCGAGCTTTTAATCTCAACTTATGTGGGTTTGGTTTCAGATTTTGCCTTTTAATGGACCCTGTGCAGCACCTTTGGGACTTTTTATTTCTTGCCTTCTCCATCATCCGGTCTCGCTCTCTCTCTTTCTCCCCCTCACCCACCCCTCTCTCTCTTTCTCCCCCTCGCCCACCCCCCTCTCTCTTTCTCCCCCTTACCCTGTATCTCCCTCTCTCTCCTCCTCACCTCTAAGACAAGTATATCCTTCCTTCAGTACCGAGACCAGGACTGCACACAGTACTCCAGGTGTGGGCCCACCAAACCCTGTACCATTACAGCAAGACTTCCTCACTCTTGTACTCTAACCTCCTTGCAATAAAGGACAACACTCCATTTGCTGCACCTGCATGTTAACTTTCTGTGATTTGTGTACAAGGACTCCCAAATCCCTCTTAGGACCAACATTTAATAGTTTCTCAACATTTTTTTTTAGAACATTACAGTGCAGTAAAGGCCCTTCGGCCCTCAATGTTGCGCCGACCTGTGAAACCATCTGACCAACACTATTCCATTTTCATCCATATGTCTATCCAATGTCCACTTAAATGCCCTTAAAGATGGCGAGTCTACTACTGTTGCAGGCAGGGCGTTCCACGCCCTTACTACTCTCCGAGTAAAGAAACTACCTCTGACATCTGTCCTATATCTATCACCCCTCAACTTAAAGCTATGTCCCCTCGTGTTTGCCATCATCATCCGAGGAAAAAGACTCTCACTATCCACCCTATCTAACCCTCTGATTATCTTGTATGTCTCTATTAAGTCACCTCTCCTCCTCCTTCTCTCTAACGAAAACAACCCCAAGTCCCTCAGCCTTTCCTCGTAAGACCTTCCCTCATTACAAGGCAACATCCTAGTAAATCTCCTTTGCACCCTTTCCATAGCTTCCACATCCTTCCTATAATGTGGTGACCAGAACTGCACGCAATACTCCAGGTGCGGTCTCACCAGAGTTTTGTACAGCTGCAGCATGACCTCGTGGCTCCGAAACTCGATCCCCCTACTAATAAAAGCTAACACAACATATGCCTTCTTAACAGCCCTATTAACCTGGGTAGCAACTTTCAGGGATTTATGTACCTGGACACCAAGATCTCTCTGCTCATCTACACTAACAAGAATCTTCCCATTAGCCCAGTATTCTGCATTCCTGTTACTCCTTCCAAAGTGAATCACCTCACACTTCTCCGCATTAAACTCCATTTGCCATCTCTCAGCCCAGCTCTGCAGCCTATCTATGTCCCTCTGTACCCTACAACACCCTTCGGCACTATCCACAACTCCACCGACCTTAGTGTTATCTGCAAATTTACTAACCCACCCTTCTACACCCTCTTCCAGGTCATTTATAAAAATGACAAACAGCAGTGGTCCCAAAACAGAACCTTGCGGTACACCACTAGAAACTATACTCCAGGATGAACATTTGCCATCAACCACCACACTCTGTCTTCTTTCAGCTAGCCAATTTCTGATCCAAAGCTCTAAATCACCATCAACCCCATACTTCCGTATTTTCTGCAATAGCCTACCTTGGGGAACCTTATCAAACGCCTTACTGAAATCCATATACACCACATCCACGGCTTTACCCTCATCCACCTGTTTGGTCACCTTCTCGAAAAACTCAATAAGGTTTGTGAGGCACGACCTACCTTTCACAAAACCGTGCTGACTATCGCAAATGAACATATTCTTTTCAAGATGATTATAAATCCTGTCTCTTATAACCTTTTCCAACATTTTACCCACAACCGAAGTAAGGCTCACAGGTCTATAATTACCAGGGCTGTCTCTACTCCCCTTCTTGAACAAGGGGACAACATTTGCTATCCTCCAGTCCTCCGGCACTACTCCTGTCGACAATGACAACATAAAGATCAACAACAACGGCTCTGCAATCTCCTCCCTGGCTTCCCAGAGAATCCTAGGATAAATCCCATCTGGCCCAGGGGACTTATCTATTTTCACTCTTTCCAAAATTGCTAACACCTCCTCCTTGTGAATCTCAATCCCATCTAGCCTAGTAGGCTGTATCTCAGTAATCTCCTCGGCAACATTTTCTTTCTCTACTGTAAATACTGACGAAAAATATTCATTTAACGCTTCCCCTATCTCCTCTGATTCCACACACAACTTCCCACTACTATCCTTGATTGGATTCACTCAGCAGGTCTGGCAGCATCTGTGGAAAGAGAAGCAGAGTTAACGTTTCGGGTCAGTGACCCTTCTTCGGAACTGACAAATATTAGAAAAGTCACAGATTATAAACAAGTGAGGTGGGGGTTGGGCAAGAGATAACAAAGGAGAAGGTGCAGATTGGACCAGGCCACATAGCTGACCAAAAGGTCACGGAGCAAAGGCAAACAATATGTTAATGGTGTGTTGAAAGACAAAGCATTAGTACAGATTAGGTGTGAATATACTGAATATTGAACATCAGCAAGTGCAAAGCTGAAGAAAAACAACCTGAAAAAAACAGTGGGTAAGCAAACTGAACAAACTAAGATGAAATGAAATAAATGCAAAAAAAGATTGTAAAAAATGTAAAAAGGAATGCAAAAAAAAAGGAAGAAAAAATAACTAAAAATGACTAAAAATGAAAGTAAAGTGGGGGGCTGTCATGCTCTGAAATTATTGAACTCAATGTTCAGTCCGGCAGGCTGTAGTGTGCCTAATCGGTAGATGAGATGCTGTTCCTCGAGCTTGCGTTGATGTTCACTGGAACACTGCAGCAATCCCAGGACAGAGATGTGAGCATGAGAGCAGTGGGGAGTGTTGAAATGGCAAGCAACCGGAAGCTCAGGGTCCTGCTTGCGGACTGAGCGGAGATGTTCCGCAAAGCGGTCACCCAGTCTGCGCTTGGTCTCCCCAATGTAGAGGAGACCACAATGTGAGCAGCGAATACAGTATACTACATTGAAAGAAGTACAAGTAAATCGCTGCTTCACCTGAAAGGAGTGTTTGGGGCCTGGGATAGTGAGGAGAGAGGAGGTAAATGGGCAGGTATTACACCTCCTGCGATTGCAAGGGAAGGTGCCCTGGGACGGGGACGAGGTGGTGGGGGTAATGGAGGAGTGGACCAGGGTGTCGCGGAGGGAACGATCCCTTCGGAATGCTGACAGGGGAAGGGAGGGGAAGATGCGACTGGTAGTGGCATCACGCTGGAGGTGGCGAAAATGGCGGAGGATGATCCTTTGGATATGGAGGCTGGTGGGATGAAAAGTGAGGACAAGGGGAACCCTGTCACGGTTCTGGGAGGGAGGGGAAGGGGTGAGGGTAGAGGTGCGGGGAATGGGTCGGACACGGTTGAGGGCCCTGTCAACCACAGTGGGGGGAAATCCTCGGTTGAGGAAAAAGGAGGTCATATCAGAAGCACCGTCATGGAAGGTAGCATCATCAGAGCAGATGCGTCGGAGACGGAGAAACTGGGAGAATGGAATGGAGTCCTTACAGGAGGTAGGGTGTGAAGAAGTGTAGTCGAGGTAGCTGTGGGAGTCAGTGGGCTTATAATGGATATTGGTAGACAACCTATCCCCAGAGATGGAGACAGAGAAGTCGAGGAAGGGAAGGGAAGTGTCAGAGATGGACCATGTAAAGGTGAGAGAAGGGTGGAAATTGGAAGCAAAGTTGATAAAGTTTTCTAGTTCGGGGCGGGAGCAGGAAATGGCACCGATACAGTCATCAATGTACTGGAAAAAGAGTTGGGGGAGGGGGCCTGAGTAGGACTGGAACAAAGAATGCTCGACATATCCCACAAAAAGACAGGCATAACTAGGACCCATGCGGGTACCCATAGCGGCACCTTTTACTTGAAGGAAATGCATGGAGTTGAAGGAGAAGTTGTTCAATGTGAGAACAAGTTCAGCCAGGCGGAGGAGGGTGTTGGTGGATGGGGACTGGTTGGGCCTCTGTTCCAGGAAGAAGCGGAGAGCTCTCAAACCATCCTGGTGGGGGATGGAGGTGTAGAGCGATTGGACGTCCATAGTGCAGAGGAGGCGGTTGGGACCAGGAAACTGGAAATTGTCAAAATGACGTAGGGCGTCAGAAGAGTCACGGATGTAGGTGGGAAGAGACTGGACCAGCGGAGAAAAGATAGAGTCTCGATCGGAAGAAATAAGTTCAGTTGGGCAGGAGCAGGCTGACACAATGGGTCTGCTGGGACAGTCCCGTTTGTGGATTTTGGGAAGGAGGTAGAAGCGGGCTGTCCGGGGTTGCGGGACTATGAGGTTGGAAGCTGTAGAGGGAAGATCTCCAGAGGAGATGAGGTCAGTGACAGTCCTTTGGACGGTGGCTTGATGTTCGGTGGTGGGGTCATGGTCCAGAGGGAGGTAGGAAGAGGTGTCTGTGAGTTGGCGTTGAGCTTCTGCAAGGTAGAGGTCGGTACGCCATACAACAACAGCACCACCCTTGTCTGCAGGTTTGATGACCATGTTGGGGTTAGACCTGAGAGAACGGAGTGCCTCAAGTTCAGAGGGGGACAGGTTAGAGTGAGTGAGGGGGGCAGAGAAATTGAGACGACCAATGTCTCGCCGACAGTTTTCAATGAAGAGATCAAGAGCGGGTAAGAGGCCAGGGTGAGGGGTCCAGGTAGAGGGAGAATGCTGGAGGCGGGTGAATGGGTCTGCTGGTCGGGGGGAGGACTCCTGGTCAAAGAAGTGAGCCCGGAGGCGGAGGCGACGGAAGAAGAGCTCAACGTCATGCCGAGCGCGAAATTCATTGAGGTGGGGACGTAAGGGGATAAAACTGAGTCCTTTGCTGAGTACAGAATGCTCAGCATCAGAGAGGGGGAGGTCAGAGGGTATAGTGAATACACGGCAAGGGGTCAGATCAGAAGGGGTGGGGTCAGAGGGAAGTGAAGCGGAAGGAGGATCTGGAGGGGCATTCGTCCCCATCAGCTGCTGGAGCTTGCGTTCCTTAACACCTGAAAGGAAGAAAAAAAGTTTTTTGTTAATGCGTCGGATGAGACGTAAGATGAGATGAAACTGCGGAGTAGAACAGATTTGAGATAAGGTGAGACGGTGCTGCTGGAGAGAGAGGTCCAGTGTGTGCATATGGCGGCGCATAGCACTGAGTGTAGATCTCAGGATGCGGCGAGAGTAGCAGTCCGAGGAACGTTGTATTTCTCGGAGATACCTGTGATCCTGGGTGGTTTCAAAGCATGATGGGTGAAACTGCAGTTGGAACCCACGTGGAATCAGTCGGAGCCGGAGACAATCACTGAGGAAGGAGATGTGGCTGTGAAAACGGGTTTTGGTAGATACCTTATCAAACACCAGGAGGGAAATAGAAAGCAATGAAGGTGAACAAGGTAAAAGAGACAAACGAAAATCCCGTCGGAGAGAAGAGCAGAACTTCGTCAAGGTAGGCATTCCTGGAAGAGAAGTGGCAGTGAATTAAACACTAAAATAAAAGCAAAATACAGCGGATGCTGGAAATCTGAAACAAAAACAAGAAATGCTGGATTCACTCAGCAGGTCTGGCAGCATCTGTGGAAAGAGAAGCAGAGTTAACGTTTCGGGTCAGTGACCCTTCTTCGGAACTGACAAATATTAGAAAAGTCACAGATTATAAACAAGTGAGGTGGGGGTGGGGCAAGAGATAACAAAGGAGAAGGTGCAGATTGGACCAGGCGACATAGCTGACCAAAAGGTCACAGAGCAAAGGCAAACAATATGTTAATGGTGTGTGACTTTTCTAATATTTGTCAGTTCCGAAGAAGGGTCACTGACCCGAAACGTTAACTCTGCTTCTCTTTCCACAGATGCTGCCAGACCTGCTGAGTGAATCCAGCATTTCATGTTTTTGTTTCAGATTTCCAGCATCGCAGTATTTTGCTTTTATTATCCTTGATTGGCCCTGTTCTAACTCTTTTCATTCGTGTATTCCTGATATACCTCTCGAAAGCCTTAGGGTTTTCTTTGATCCTATCCGCCAATGACTTCTCGTGTCCTCTCCTTGCTCTTCTTAGCCCTCCCTTTAGATCCTTCCTGGCTAGCTTGTAACTCTCAAGCGCCCTAACTGAGCCTTCACCTCTCATCCTAACATAAGCCTTCTTCTTCCTCTTGACAAACACTTCAACTTCTTTAGTAAACCACGGCTCCCTCGCTCGACATCTTCCTCCCTGCCTCACAGGTTCATACTTATCAAGGACACACAGTAGCTGCTCCTTGAATAAGCTCCACATTTTGATTGTTCCCATCCCCTGCAGTTTCCTTCCCCATCCTACGCATCCTAAATCTTGCCTAATCGCATCATAATTTCCTTTCCCCCAGCTATAATTCTTGCCCTGCGGTATATACCTGTCCCTGCCCATCGCTAAGGTAAACCTAACCGAATTGTGATCACTATCACCAAAGTGCTCACCTACATCTAAATCTAACACCTGGCCGGGTTCTTTACCCAATACCAAATCCAATGTGGCATCGCCCCTGGTTGGCCTGTCTACATACTGTGTCAGAAAACCCTTCGGGGTGGTTTAAACTAAATCAGCAGGGGCATGGGAACCTAAATTGTAGTTCCAGTGTACAGGCTGTTGAGAGTAGTGAGGTCAGGGATAAGGTTACAGGGACGCAAGAGGGCACTGGCAAGCAAGAACTTGGTTTAAAGTGTGTCTACTTCAATGCCAGTAGCATCCGGAATAAGGTGGGTGAGCTTGCAGCATGGGTTGGTACCTGGGATCCTGATGTTGTGGCCATTTCGGAGACATGGGTAGAGCAGGGACAGGAATGGATGTTGCAGGTTCCGGGATTTTGATGTTTCAGTAAGAACAGAGAAGAGGGTAAAAGAGGGGGGGTGTGGCATTGTTAATCAAGGAAAGTATTACAGCGGCAGAAAGGACGTTTGAGGACTCATCTACTGAGGTAGTCTGGGCCGAGGTTAGAAACAGGAGAGGAGAGGTCACCCTGTTGGGAGTTTTCTATAGACCTCCGAATAGTTCCAGAGATGTAGAGGAAATGATAACAAAGATGATTCTCGACAGGAGAGAGAGTAACAGACCAGTGGTTATGGGGGACTTTAACTTTCCAAATATTGACTGGAAATACTATAGTTCGAGTATTTTAGATGGGTCTGTTTTTGTCCAGTGTGTGCAGGAGGGTTTTCTGACACAGTATGTAGACAGGCCAACCAGGGGCGATGCCACATTGGATTTGGTACTGGGTAATGAATCCGGCCAGGTGTTAGATTTAGATGTAGGTGAGTACTTTGGCGATAGTGATCACAATTCGGTTAGGTTTACATTAGCGATGGGCAGGGACAGGTATATACCGCAGGGCAAGAATTATAGCTGGGGGAAAGGAAATTATGACGCGATTAGGCCAGATTTAGGATGTGTAGGATGGGGAAAGAAACTGCAGGGGATGTGCACAAACAAAATGTGGAGCTTATTCAAGGAGCAGCTAATGCGTGTCCTTGATAAGTATGTACCTGTCAGGCAGGGAGGAAGTTGTCGAGCGAGGGAGCCGCGGTTTACTCAAGAAGTTGAAGAGCTTGTCAAGAGGAAGAGGGCGGCTTATGTTAGGATGAGACGTGAAGGCTCAGTTAGGGCGCTTGAGAGTTACAAGCTAGCCAGGAAGGATCTAAAGGGAGAGCTAAGAAGAGCAAGGAGAGGACACGAGAAGTCATTGGTGGATAGGATCAGGGAAAACCCTAAGGCTTTCTATAGGTATATCAGGAATAAAAGAATGACTAGAGTTAGATTAGGGCCAATCAAGGATAGTAGTGGGAAGTTGTGTGTGGAATCAGAGGAGATAGGGGAAGCGTAAAATGAATATTTTTCGTCAGTATTTACAGTAGAGAAAGAAAATGTTGTTGAGGAGAATACTGAGATTCAGGCTATTAGGCTAGATGGGATTGAGGTTCACAAGGAGGAGGTGTTATCAATTTTGGAAAGTGTGAAAATGGATAAGTCCCCTGTGCCAGATGGGATTTATCCTAGGATTCTCTGGGAAGCTAGGGAGGAGAATGCAGAGCCTTTGTCCCTGATCTTTATGTCGTCATTGTCGACAGGAATAGTGCCGGAAGACTGGAGGACAGCAAATGTTGTCCCCTTGTTCAAGAAGGGGAGTAGAGACAGCCCTGGTAATTATAGACCTGTGAGCCTTACTTCGGTTGTGGGTAAAATGTTGGAAAAGGTTATAAGAGATAGGATTTATAATCATCTTGAAAAGAATAAGTTCATTAGAGATAGTCAGCACGGTTTTGTGAAGGGTAGGTCGTGCCTCACAAACCTTATTGGGTTTTTCGAGAAGGTGACCAAACAGGTGGATGAGGGTAAAGCAGTGGATGTGGTGTATATGGATTTCAGTAAGGCGTTTGATAAGGTTCCCCACGGTAGGCTATTGCAAAAAATACGCAATTATGGGGTTGAAGGTGATTTAGAGCTTTGGATCAGAAATTGGCTAGCTGAAAGAAGACAGAGGGTGGTGGTTGATGGCAAATGTTCATCCTGGAGTTTAGTTACTAGTGGTGTACCGCAAGGATCTGTTTTGGGGCCACTGCTGTTTGTCATTTTTATAAATGACCTGGAAGAGGGTGTAGAAGGGTGGGTTAGTAAATTTGCAGATAACACTAAGGTCGGTGGAGTTGTGGATAGTGCCGAAGGATGTTGTGGGGTACAGAGGGACATAGATAGGCTGCAGAGCTGGGCTGAGAGATGGCAAATGGAGTTTAATGCGGAAAAGTGTGAGGTGATTCACTTTGGAAGGAGTAACAGGAATGCAGAGTACTGGGCTAATGGGAAGATTCTTGGTAGTGTAGATGAACAGAGAGATCTTGGTGTCCAGGTACATAAATCCCTGAAGGTTGCTACCCAGGTTAATAGGGCTGTTGAGAAGGCATATGGTGTGTTAGCTCTTATTAGTAGGGGGATCGAGTTTCGGAGCCACGAGGTCATGCTGCAGCTGTACAAAACTCTGGTGAGACTGCACCTGGAGTATTGCGTGCAGTTCTGGTCACCTCATTATAGGAAGGATGTGGAAGCTATGGAAAGACTGCAGACGAGATTTACTACGATGTTGCCTGGTATGGAGGGAAGGTCTTACGAGGAAAGGCTGAGGGACTTGAGGTTGTTTTCGTTGGAGAGAAGGAGGAGGAGAGGTGACTTAATAGAGACATATAAGATAATCAGAGGGTTAGATAGGGTGGATAGTGAGCGTCTTTTTCCTCGGATGGCGATGGCAAACACGAGGGGACATAGCTTTAAGTTGAGGGGTGATAGATATAGGACAGATGTGAGAGGTAGTTTCTTTACTCAGAGAGTAGTAAGGGCGTGGAACGCCCTGCCTGCAGCAGTAGTAGATTCGCCAACTTTAAGGGCATTTAAGTGGTCATTGGATAGACATATGGATGAAAATGGAATAGTGTAGGTCAGATGGTTTCACAGGTCGGCGCAACTTCGAGGGCCGAAGGGCCTGTACTGCGCTGTAATGTTCTAATTCTAATTCTAAGAGCAATAACAAATCTCCCCCCCAGGATATTGGTACCCCTCTGGTTCAGAGGGAACATTTGAAAAATGTTCTGTGTTTCTATTCTTCCTGCCAAAGTGAAGAACCTCACATCTCTCCACATGATATTCCAGCTGCCACTTTCTTGCCCACTCGCTTAACCCGTCCATCTGCCAATGCAGTATCTTTGTGCCCTCCTCACAGCTTTCAGTACCACCTAACTTTGTATCATCAGCCCATATAAACCCAACATCGGCCGTGTTTGAGAGAGGAACCTTTGTCCTGACAAGTATTAAGTAACAACTGGTTGATATTTTGTGCAGGATATTTCTGCATATTTATTGGAGTTGTTAAGATGGAAGATCTTTAATAAGAGATTAGAGTGTGTCCGTTTGTGCCCTCTCCCACCCTCACATCCAGAATTGGAAACACAAACACACAGAGACACATAGACAGCCAAGTAAACACAGATAGACTAACACGTCCAGATAAAAACACACACGCGCACACACACACACACACACACACACACACACACATAGAAATCCACACCCAGACACATCCACTCCCACTGATCGAGAGAGAGAAAAACCCACACAGAGACACATATATTCACATTGACCAACTTAGACAGATAAACACACATACTGCCTTCTGTTTAAATACTGTTTTTACAAACATCATAATCTCTCTTTTCTCCTTTTATATTTCACTCTCGGGTTTTAAATTTATTGTCAATCTGATTTCTCAGGGACCAGGAGAATTTTGGCTTTCCTTTTCTTGCCTTTGGGGTCAGGGGTTATTGGTGAATCCCAGTGTCCGTCCAGTCTGTTTACCCCTGACCCAGCGCTGTGTCCCCGAGGGGGGTGGAGGGAGTAGGGAGAGTGTCAGTCCCAACCTCTTAAAGGGACCCCGCACTGCCAGAAATGCTCCTTCGGTTTAGATCTTCGAAGGAATCAGTAGGAAATTGAACAAGGATGGGAACAAAATGACATTGAATCTTCCAATATTAATTTATTCAGTGATGTTAATAAACAGCAAATTATCTGCCAACCCCAAATTCACACAAATACTATTGTGAATTCGGATTAATAATTTTAAAGGAGAACCTGTTGTTAATTACTTGCATTTCATATGCTAAAAAATGACCAAGACCTTGTTTATTTCAGGATGTAATATTAGTAAAAAAACTTAGGAAGACAGGAGGAGGCCGTTCGGCCCCTCGAGCACGTCCAATCCCCAGGAGACATTTTATTCCTCACCCTCTCCCTTACTATGTGTGTGTGTCTCTCTCTCTCAACCCGTCTCTCTCTCTCTCTTTCCCTCACCCCGTCTATCTCTCTCTCTCTCTCTTTCCCTCACCCCATCTATCTCTCTCTCTCTCTTTCCCTCACCCCGTCTATCTCTCTCTCTCTTTCCCTCACCCCGTCTATCTCTCTCTCTCTCTCTTTCCCTCACCCCGTCTATCTCTCTCTCTCTCTCTTTCCCTCACCCCATCTATCTCTCTCTCTCTCTTTCCCTCACCCCGTCTATCTCTCTCTCTCTCTCTTTCCCTCACCCTGTCTATCTCTCTCTCTCTCTCTTTCCCTCACCCCGTCTATCTCTCTCTCTCTCTCTTTCCCTCACCCCGTCTATCTCTCTCTCTCTCTCTCTTTCCCTCACCCTGTCTATCTCTCTCTCTCTCTTTCCCTCACCCTGTCTATCTCTCTCTCTCTCTTTCCCTCACCCCGTCTATCTCTCTCTCTTTCCCTCACCCCGTCTATCTCTCTCTCTCTCTCTTTCCCTCACCCCGTCTATCTCTCTCTCTCTTTCCCTCATCCCGTCCATCTCTCTCTCAGAAGACGACTAAAAAATCAAATAGGATTGCAGAAAATACGGAAGTATGGGGTTGAAGGTGATTTAAAGCTTTGGATCAGAAATTGGCTAGCTGAAAGAAGACAGAGGGTGGTGGTTGATGGTAAATGTTCATCCTGGAGTTTAGTTACTAGTGGTGTACCGCAAGGATCTGTTTTGGGGCCACTGCTGTTTGTCATTTTTATAAATGACCTGGATGAGGGTGTATAAGTGTGGGTTAGTAAATTTGCGGATGACACGAAGGTCGGTGGAGTTGTGGATAGTGCCGAAGGATGTTGTAGGGTACAGAGGGACATAGATAGGCTGCAGAGCTGGGCTGAGAGATGGCAAATGGAGTTTAATGCGGAGAAGTGTGAGGTGATTCACTTTGGAAGGAGTAACAGGAATGCAGAGTACTGGGCTAATGGGAAGATTCTTGGTAGTGTAGATGAGCAGAGAGATCTTGGTGTCCAGGTGCATAAATCCCTGAAAGTTGCTACCCAGGTTAATAGGGCTGTTAAGAAGGCATATGGTGTGTTAGCTTTTATTAGTAGGGGGATCGAGTTTCGGAGCCACGAGGTCATGCTGTAGCTTTACAAAACTCTGGTGAGACCGCACCTGGAGTATTGCGTGCAGTTCTGGTCACCGCATTATATTGGTAGTGTTCCCTACTGGATCTCTTGTTGCGGCATCAGTTCTCATGTGGCCTTGGAACCTGCCGTCACCAGCTTAAAAAGAATCCATTGTGGCTCTGCCCCTGAGCCCAATGGGTTAATTTGTCCAATTCTATCTGTCAATTTCGAAATGTAAAATTTAACAATGTCAAATATGTATAAATTTGACTCTCAGCAATGCAAAAAGCTGCAGCGGGTTAATTTCTTTGTTTGCCTCCAAGGGCGCGGAGCAAAACATTCTCAGCTACGTCATTTTCTGAAACTTTTTTTTTCTGATCGAAAACAACTATCCATTTTAAATTTATTTCAATCCTTTTGGTATCCTTAGGGTTTAAAAACAACAAAATCATGTGTAACATTTTCAAATTCAAAGGGAAGCATCTCTATCAGGAAAGACAGCATTTTATATTACACTCCAATTGTTTCCACATTTTTTAGTATCTTTTGTAAGAGGTTCCTAATCCAAGGATTTTTACAACAAAGATGATTCCAATTCCAATTCATTGCAATAATATTTAAAAATCAAAATTGCCGATGTTATATGAGTGAGTCCTCTGTCCGGAACTTAAGACTCCTCCAAAACTCGGCATGCTAAACTTGAAAGTTCATTGTGGTTGCAAATGACATTTCCAGTTCTTCAACTTAAACAGGTCAATTAACCTTAACAGTATTAATTCAATTCAGACTTATTAACTTCTAATACTTATTAACTACACACAGAACAGAATAGCTCGTGCTTATTTTAAAAGATAGGTAAATTACATCATTTTCTTGCTCTTACTTCAGGCGCCTTTTCAAATGACTGTAATAAAACCAAAAACTAAATAAAAAGTTATTTAACATTCTTAGAACAAAAGACTTAACACCAGGTCCTTACACAAACTTAAATCTTTTTAAACAGACAGAATCTTTCCTATATCTCCTTTTCTATCCTTTCTTTCCCTTAAAACAATATAACAGTCAGTAAAACATGTCTTCAAATTTAGACTGCAAAATAAAACAATAGCAGACTTTCCAATTAAAACAATGTTCCAAACCCCAAATTAGATTTCTGCCAGACCTTCAGACCTTCAAGGCTGAAGCTTATCCCTCAGAAAATTGTTCATTGCCTTTTCACAGTTGCAAAACCAACTAAAAATAAAACTTTAACTTAAAATATAATTCAATTTTATATCCCATTCCTGGGTGCACAACACTAAATAGAAATGAACACACTGAACAATCACTTTTCACAATCATTCAATTCCAAACAACTTAACAGACTTCAATTTTCAACATGAAAGCCAGACAACAAAGAGTTAACGACAGTCACTTTTACAGAACACAAACTGTACATCCCAGATATTCAATTCATTCGTGGAAGCTTCCAACATTCTCACAATTGAATCAAATACACCGTAACTTGTTTTTACTTTAAAACATACCTATCTTTAAAACACATATTTACCGTGACACTTCTGCATCTCCTTCAAGGGGGCAAACGGACGTGGGTCGCCTTTCTCCAGAGGACATGGATTACTCGTCCCCGAGGGCGACCCTTCCTTCTTGGAAGCCGTTGAGTCCATTCTTGCATCTACTTTCTCAAAACCTTCTAATTTTACGAGCTAATTTCTATGGAGTAAACAACATTAACACAAACAAAAGACAAAACCACACACAAAGAGACGAACAGGCGCAGTTAATGTTAAATTCTCAAGGTCAGCGAACCGGCTCATCCCTGTCTCTTCAGGTCAACGGTACTTTCGTTGTCCAACTCTTGTCACCCGCATCTTTCTCTAGGGCCAGATCAGCGGGTGTACTCAGGAGCCCCGAAAACGTGCCTGTTGGGTCAATTTGGTAAATTAGTTACAGCCCCAGTCATCTCTGTCCCATATCTTGTCACCGTATTTTACTCACTTCCCATGTGTGAGAGTTAACTTCCTATACTCAATAGGATCAGGTATTCGGCCCAGCCGATGGTGCCAGATTCCTAAATTTACTGGATTTTCCACTTATCTACTTTTCAACTTCCCTTCGCAGAATTACTCACTTCCCATGTGTGAGATTTAACTTACTCAATTTTAGAACTTTTCTGATCAGGTTTCATCCAATTCTTCCTTGACCACTCTGTCCCCCCCTCTCCCAGTTATCTGGCCTTCACGTGGGGCCCAGTCGCCCTCTTAATTCCGGCTCAGGCAGCGTGATTGAGACACTAGGGTCGCAGAAAAGTTGACTTACCCCTGATCCTGTCGATTAGTTTTTTCACTAGGTTCTTTTGGATCCCGTGAACTCAGGGATCCTGACGACGACACAAAACTGTTGGAGAAAATCCAGATTGTGCCCAATTGTTGAACAAATTCTCTGGACTCAGACGTTGGGAACAAACACTTTATTTTTGATATCATGGGGGAGCAGCACTGGATCGCCTTTAGGTAAGGTGTGCTCCCCCATGATATCAAAAATAAAGTGTTTGTTCTCAACGTCTGAGTCCAGAGAATTTGTTCAACAATTGGGCACAATCTGGATTTTCTCCAACAGTCATCCGTCTGCAGTGACAGTTCAGGGGATTGTTTGTCCATGGACCGAGTCACCACACAATCAGTGAGAATGCCAGGGACCTTCTCCTGTAACTGCTCTGTCTCCCTGACCGCATTTGGTCTCTCCAGAGCTACTGGGGAAGCTGCCACCTTTTCCCCTGTCAGATCATTACCCAGGAGCTGATCGACCCCTCCACCGGTAAACTAGGTACAATCCCCATGGTTACCGGTCTTGAAACTGGGTCACATTCCAAGTGCAGTCGATATACAGGTATGGTCATATATCATCTTCCGATACCATTCACTAACACTCTAGCGTTCACTGCACTCTCTCGGGTAAAGGTCTTTTCCCAGCAGAAGGGTTTGTTTGGCCCCTGTATCCCTCAGTATGACTATGGGTTTGCTTGCCCCACTCGAGGGGTATGGGGTCACTTTTCCTTGGAATACAAATTCCTGATAACTCTCAGGGATTTTGTTAAGTTTTCCCGCACTCTCTCTGGTGGGGTTACTGTGTCTGACTGTTACAGTTAAAGGCACAGCCTGACCTGCTGTGCTTTCCATCAGGGCCCGTTTTCCAGCACTGATCTGGTGGACTCTGATTAATCCTACAGGTTTTCCCCGTCACTTCCATTAGTCAACTCAATGGTGACCTGCCTTATTACTGTGGAAACACGCAGATCTTCAGCCATTACTCCTGCTCTCAGCACCTATTTGACCTGAGGATGGACCCTTGTGTGTCCCGCTTCTTGCCCATGACTGCTCGGGCTCCGATCTCCCTTCCACCTTTTATTCTCGGATCTTTGGGGTGACGAGGAAAGGGTTTTCCTCTGGGGTTAAGGCTTTGTGTACAAGGGAAAATTCATCAGCCAGAATACCTTTGAACCTTCTGTCCCTCTATGTGGGTTTTACTGGGAGGGGGCGAGTTTGTGAACTTCTCGAGAGGGATCACCGCTCTGAGGGTTTCATATGTGGGCTCTATCTTGAGAGCTCATATCACTGGCCAAAAACAAACACAAAAATGGACTGTAAAATCTTCTATAGATACGTGAAAAGGAAACGTTTCGCTAAGACAAATGTGGGTCCATTACAGGCAGTGTCAGGAGAATTTATAATGGGGAATAGAGAAATGGCAGAGAAGTTAAATGATTATTTTGTGTCTGTCTTCACTGAGGCAGATACAAGAAATCTCTCAGAACAAGAGATCCAAGGGATTCGTGTGAATGAGGAAATGGATTTAATTAGTATGAGTAAGAAGGTTGTCTTGGAGACATTAATGGAGCTGAAGGTTGACAAGTCCCCAGGACCTGATATTCTACATCCCAGAGTGTTGAAAGAGGAAGCTTTGGAAATAGTGGATGCATTGGTGAATATCTTTCAATATTCTGTAGATTCTGGAACTGTTCCTGTAGATTAGAAGATAGAAAATGTCTCCCCAGTATTTAAGAATGGAGGGAGAGAGAAAACAGGGCACTACAGACATGTTAGCCTTACATCAGTCGCTGGGAACAAGCTATACTCTATTCTAAAGAATGTGATAAATGGATCTGATTAGGCAGAGTCAACATGGATATATAAATGGGGAACAATGTTTGACGAACCTGTTGGAGTTATTTGACGATGTTGCGCACAGATTTGATGAAGGGAATTCGGTGGACGTGGTATACTTGGATTTTCAGAAAGCTTTTGATAAAGTCCCCGACAGGAGGTTGGTTAGTAAAATTGAAGCACATGGGATAGGAGATAATGTACTGGCATGGATTAAGGATTAGCTATCAGGCAGAAAGCAGAGAGTAGGAATAAATGGGCAATTCTTGCCTTGGCAGGCTGTGACTAGTGGGGTACTGCAGGGATCAGTGCTTGGGACCCGGCTCTTCACAATATGTATCAATGACTTGGATGTGGGGACCAATGTAATATCTCCAGGTTTTCAGATGCCAGTAAACTAGATGGGAATGAGTGTTGCGAGGAAGATGCAAAACGGCTTCAAGGGGATTTGGACAGACTTCGTGAGTGGGCAAGAACATGGCTGTTGAAATATAATGTGGAAAGATGTGAGGTTATCCACTTCGGTAGCAGGAACAGATGTGCAGAGTATTTCTTAAACGGTAAGAGATTAGAAAGTGTAGTTGTACGAAGGGACCTGGATGTCCTCGTCAATAAGTCACTGAAAACAAACATGCAGGTGCAGAAAGCAATTAGGAAGACTAATGGTATGTTAGCCTTTATTGAAGTGGATTTGAGTGCAGTAGTAGTGACGTTTTGCTGCAATTGTATGGAACCTTGGTTAGACTGCCCCTGGAGTAATGTGTGCAGTTTTGGTCCCCTTACCTTAGGAAGGATGTTATGATCATAGAGGGAGGACAATGACAGTTCATCAAACTTGTTCCCGAGATGGCAGGACCGTCCCATGAAGAGAGATTGGGGAAACTGGGCCTGTATTGTCTAGAGTTTCGAAGAATAAGAGGTGATCTCATTGAAACCTACAAAATACTGAAAGTGATAGACAGGGTAGATGCAGCTAACATGTTTCCCCTGGTTGGGGAATCTAGAACCAGGGGAAACAATTTCAAAATAAGTGGAAATCCACTGAAGACAGAGATGAGGAGACATGCCTTTTCTCAGAGGGTTGTGAATCTTTGGAATTCTCTACCCCAGAGGGCTGTGGAAGCTCAGTCATTGAGTATGTTTAAAGCAGAGATTAACAGATTTCTAAATGGAGTCATAGAGTAGTACAGCATAGAAACAGGCCCTTCGGCCCACCGCGTCTGGGCTGACTATAATGCCGATCTATACTAATCCCAACTGCTTGCATTAATTCCATATCCCTCTATGCCTTGTTCATTCAAGTACCTGTCCAGATGCCTCTTAAATGTCACTACTGTTCCTGCCTCCACCACCTCCTCAGGCAGATCATTCCAAATACCCACTATTCTTTGTGTGAAACATTTACCCCTTTGATCCCTTTAGACCTCCTCCCTCTCACCTTAAATCTACGCCCTCTAGTTTTATTCACCGCAACCATGGGAAACAGACTCTGGCTATCTACCCTATCTATGCCTCCCTTAATTTTATATACCTCTATCATGTCTCCTCTCAGCCTCCTTCACTGCAGGGAAATCAGACCCAGCCTATCCAGTCTCTCTTTATACCTCAAGCCCTTCAAACCAGGCAACATCCTTGTGAATCTTTTCTGCACCCTCTCTAGCTTAATCACATCTTTTGTGCAGTGCGACGACCAGAACTGCCCACAATACTCCAAATGCGGCCTAAACAATGTTATGTACAAATGTAACATGATGTCCCAATTGGTGTACTCAATGCCCCGGCCTAAATACCAGTGACATAACGGGAAATGGGGATTGTGTCGGAAAAAGACATAGAAGTGGATGATCAGCTATTATCATATTGAATGATGGAACAGGCTCGATGTCCTACTGCTGCTCCTATGTTCCAATGTTCCGAAATTGCTTAACTCTTTCAAACGCCAGGTAGGTTTGGTCAAGCTGCTTTCCAAAGATTCTGAATTTCTGCTGGTCCAGCTCCAGTACTATCTCATATGGGCCCAGGATAGCAATTTCAGTCCGCTCATAATCTGATGAACTTTCATCTTTCCTGTCATTTTGTTTCGTAAAACCAGTGTCCAGTTCTCTGACGGTCATTGCAGTTGCTTTGAAAATGTTTTAAAAGGAAAGAAAAGTGCTGCCACATCCTCCTCATTGAACTTTAGAATGAACTGGGAGAACTTTAAGAGATCAGCACATGGTCCTGAGCTAGGGGCAGCTCACACACTAGCTGTGCCTTCACTGGGTGTACTGGGTCTTCCTCTAGTTGTTTGAGCTGCCATATGTCCCTTTCCTCCTTCTCCTTCTGGAACACTCTTACGTTTTCCTTTTCTTGACACTCACTCTGCTCTTTCTCGCTCTCTCTGGAATTCTAATTCTAGTCTCTTCTGTTCTAGTTTTACCTTAGCTAACATTACTCTATCTGTTCGTGATTCTAACCCTGTTTGAGCCTTCAGCTTTAAGTGAGAAATGGTTGGTCTCAAGTCTTACGATTATGCATTCCCTAGCTTTTGGACGGAGTGTAATCCCTAACCTTCCAGCTGCATTACTCAACTTTTCAGCAGACAGGGCGTTTAACCTATACCAAGTTACTTCACTCTGTATGTAACTCCTTTATTGGCAATATAACTCCTTTATTCAAAAAGGGAGGGAGACAGAAAACAGGAAACTACAGGCCAGTTAGCTACACATTTGTCTTGGGGAAAAATTTAGAAGATATTATTAGGCATGGTATAGCCGGCACTCAGAACAAATCGAGGTAATCAGGCAGAATCAACATGGATTTATGAAAGTTAAATCATGTTTAATCAGTTTGTTGGATTTCTTTGATGGAGTTACATGTGCTGTGGATGAAGGGGAACCGGTGGATGTACTGTACTTAGATTTCTATCAGGCATTTGATCAGATGCCACATCAAAGTTTATCGCAGAAAATAAAAGCTCATGGTGTCGGGGGGAAAATATTGGTATGGAAAGAAGATTGACTAGCTAACAGGAAACCGAGTGTCAGCATAAATGGGTAATTTTCTGGTTGGCAAGATGAAACGAGTGGTGTACCACAGGGATCTTCAACTTTTTACAATTTATATAAATGAATTGGATGAAGGGACCGAATTGCTATATTTTCCCATGACACAAAGATATGTCGGAAACTAAGTTGTGAACAGGACATAGGGGACTGCAAAGGAATATAGATAGGTTAAGTGAGTGGGCAAAGACCTGGAAAATGGAGTATACTGCAGGAAAGTGTGAAATTGTCCATGTTGGCAAGAAGAATAAAAAAGAAGTCTGTTATCTAAATGGTGAGAGATTGCAGTGCTCTGAGATGCAGAGGGATCTGGGTGTCCAAGTGCATGAATCACAAAAGGCTAGTAAGCAGGTACAGCACGTAATTGGAAAACTAATAGAATGTTATTGTTTACTGCAAGAGAAATTGAATAGCAAAGTATGGAGGTCATGCTTCAGTTTTACAGGGCATTGGTGAGACCACATCTGGAGTATTATGTAAAGTATTGGTCTCCTTGTTAATGGAAAAATGTAAATGTATTGGGGGCAATACAGAGAAGGCTATTTAGACTGATACCTGGAATCGGCGGGCCGTCTTATGTGGGAATATTGGACAGGCTGGGCTTGTATCCGCTGGACTTTAGAAGAGTAAGAGGAGACTTGATTGAAACATATAGGACTCCGAGGGGTCTTGACGGGGTGGATGTGGAAAGGATGTTTCCCATTGTGGGAGAATCTAGAATTAGGGGTCCCTATTTAAAAATAAGGGGGTCACCCATTTAACACACAGATGAGGAGATTTTTTTCCTGTGAGGGTCGTGTGTTTTTGGAATTCTCTTCCTCAAAAGGCGCTGGAAGCAGAGTCTTTGAATATTTGTAAGGCAGAGGTAGATAGATTATTGATAAGCAAGGGGGTGAAAGGTTATCGGGGGCAGGTGGAAATGTGAAGTCGAGTTTACAATCAGATTAGTCATGACCTTATTGAATGGCAGAGCAGGCTTGAGGGGCCGAGTGGCCTACTCGTGATCCTAATTCATCTGTTCATATTTTCATGAGCTGTGGCTCAGGATGGTACTGTCTCCGAATGTGAACTTTTTAGTGCTGTAGCAGCGAAAGCCACAATAAAACTTACATTGAAATCTTCATTTTTTTTCTGGGAATCAATTGTTTTTCCCACTTCTAATTTCTCGTTTGTCATTGGGTGACAGTCAATTTCTGTTACAGCCATGTGAGGAGGGCTCCCAGATCCCCTCTTGTCCGATCTCTCATTTGACCACAATAGGGTTTATTTTTTTTTCGCATTGGACGTGCTGACCACCTCAGTGAGTATTTTACCTTATACCTTTATTGTGCTCGTGTAAGAACCAGTCAGACAGGTTTTCTTGAGATTAAACAAGAGGTGAATTTATTATACTTAACAATCTAAACTGGATCTGAATAAAATAATAAACATGTACGCTACTCATTCACGCACACACTCACACGAGAATCACACACAAATAAAGTAGACTGATAAATACATTGGTGTTGGATGAGAGTCCATGATAAATAAAAAATTATATACAGTCTGTGAGGTTGGATAATTCTGTGGTCTGCGCCTTTGTCACCCTTACTTATAAGTTTCATGCCATCTGCAGGAGTTGAAATTGTTTATTTTTACATTTAAGTCTATATCATGCATCTATCTATATGTTAGGAACAGCAATGATTCTAATACTGACCCCTGAGAAACATCACTGTATATTCTCCTCCCCCAGAATAAACAATGTCTGTTCACAACTTCTCTCTGCTTTCTGTCCCTGAGTCAATGTCATATCCACACTATCACTGTCACATTAATCCATGTCTTCCATTTTTCATAACAAGTCTATGAAATGTCATTTGATCACAGGCCTTTTGAAAGTTCATATACATAACACGAAACAAGCTGCCCTCATCAACACTCACAGTTATGTCATCAACTAACTTGATCAAGATTATCAGACATGATTGGTTATCAAGCTATCCATCCTGTTTGTCATTTATTATCAGATGTTTTTCCAAGAAAGATATATTTTTGAGCTGGGTTATGGCCTCTAGAAATTTCCAATGGCCGACATAAGACTGATTGGTCAGAAGTTACAGGGTTTATCCCATCTCTTTTTTTTTAAACAGGGTGTATCATTTACAGTCCTCCACTCCCCTGTCACTACTCCCATAGCCAAGGAGGAGTGAAAGCTTCTGGCCAGTGACTCTACCACTCCTTCCCTTAACAACCCTCATACATAACATCCAGTCTGGCTAAATGTTCTACTTTATTTTGGAACACTAAATGTTGGTTTGAAAGGGGTTAACTGAATCTGTTTGTTCAGTGTGTGTAATTAATGTCAGTCTCCATGCACCCTAATTGAGTCATTGGAGAGTTTTCCACTTCCATTAATAAGGGATTTCTTTCAATGTGTTATTCCAAGCCGGGTGCATCACCTCCAGACTAACAGCAGCTCCAGAGAGTGGGAAAGGATTGATCAGAATCTGAGAACAATAGATTGGAATTTTACAAAAATGGGCAGCAAGAGTTTATCCTATTGGTTTGGCGAAGTTACTGCAGATTATTATTGGAGAACATTAGAAATGCGAATCTATTGTGCACTAAAGATGATTCAAACGATTTACTATCCCATCCTCGCTATTATTGGTGTCCCTGGTAAGTCTCTGGATCCAACTATTATATCTATAAACCATATGTCACTGATTTGTGTTCTTGTCATGTAAATCCTGGGAATACTGAAGCCTCTGTCTTCAGTCTCTCTCACAAAGTCTGCTCCCTTTCCACTGTCTACATCGACCTCACGAGCCAATGTCTGAGGCTGAACCAGACAGTTTACAACCTCGATGTTCTGTTTATACCTGAGCTGAGTTCATCGCCATGTTCTCTCCATCACTTAACCTGCCTACTGCCACTTCTGTAATATCACCCGTCTCCACCTCTGTCTCAAAACATCTCCTGCATAAGCCCTCATCCGTGTTTTTGTTAAATCCACACTTGACTATTCCAATTCTATCCTCGTCACCCTCCCATTTATAAACCTCCATAAACCACAGACCATCCAGAACTCTGCTGCCTGTAAACTAATATACACCAAATCCCGATCACCCATCACCCCAAATCCCGATCACCCATCACCCCAAATCCCGATCACCCATCACCCCAAATCCTGATCACCCATCACCCCTGTGCTCACTGATCTACATTGGCTCCCGGTCTGGCAGCACCTTAATTTAAATATTCTCATTCTTGTGTTTTAATCCCTCCATGGCCTCACCCCTCCAATTAGTCCCATTTCCCTGTCCATATCCCATATTCATGAAAATCTGATGCCTTCAACTCTTTTCCCAATTCCCCATTGAAAGTGCGTTGCTTTTTCTCTCTATCTCCCCCGGCTGTGAATTTCATGCTGGTGCCAATGTTACAGAAATCTTGATCCATAAAATGATGCTATCTGCACAGCCGGCCACTTCTAGTGTGGCCAACACAGTGCCCCATGCTGGGCAGGGGACTTCCCCGGGTGTTCTATGTATGTGCTGTTAGTGTAAGGAGGGTTCAAGGTGACGTCAGTGCACCAGCCCAAAAGTGTTGATATCTGTCCTTGAAACTTGGTCTGTGGATGTTAACTGACAACCTATGTTTGAGCTGCCATATGTCCCTTTCCTCCTTCTCCTTCTGGAACACTCTTACGTTTTCCTTTTCTTGACACTCACTCTGCTCTTTCTCGCTCTCTCTGGAATTCTAATTCTAGTCCTTTCTGTTCTAGTTTTACCTTAGCTAACATTACTCTATCTGTTAGTAATTTTAACCCTGTTTGAGCCTTCAGCTTCAAGTGAAAAATGGTTGGCCACAAGTCTTGCGATGACGTATTCCCCAGCTTTTGGACGGAGTGCAATCCCTAACCTTCCGGCTACATTACTCAACTTTTCAGCAGACAGGGCGTTTAACCTATACCAAGTTACTTCACTCTGTATGTAACTCCTTTATTGGCAATATAACTCCTTTATTCAAAAAGGGAGGGAGACAGAAAGCAGGAAACTACAGGCCAGTTAGCTACACATTTGTCTTGGGGAAAAATTTAGAAGATATTATTAGGCATGGTATAGCCGGCACTCAGAACAAATCGAGGTAATCAGGCAGAATCAACATGGATTTATGAAAGTTAAATCATGTTTAATCAGTTTGTTGGATTTCTTTGATGGAGTTTCATGTGCTGTGGATCAAGGGGAACCGGTGGATGTACTGTACTTAGATTTCTATCAGGCATTTGATAAGATGCCACATCAAAGTTTATCGCGGAAAACAAAAGCTCATGGTGTCGGGGGTAAAATATTGGTATGGAAAGAAGATTGACTAGCTAACAGGAAACCGAGTGTCAGCATAAATGGGTAATTTTCTGGTTGGCAAGATGAAACGAGTGGTGTACCACAGGGATCTTCAACTTTTTACAATTTATATAAATGGATTAGATGAAGGGACCGAATTGCTAAATTTTCCCATGACACAAAGATATGTAGGAAACTAAGTTGTGAACAGGACATAGGGGACTGCAAAGGAATATAGATAGGTTAAGTGAGTGGGCAAAGACCTGGAAAATGGAGTATACTGCAGGAAAGTGTGAAATTGTCCACTTTGGCAGGAAGAATAAAAAAGAAGCCTGTTATCTAAATGGTGAGAGATTGCAGTGCTCTGAGATGCAGAGGGATCTGGGTGTCCAAGTGCATGAATCACAAAAGGCTAGTAAGCAGGTACAGCACGTAATTGGAAAACTAATAGAATGTTATTGTTTACTGCAAGAGAAATTGAATAACAAAGTATGGAGGTCATGCTTCAGTTTTACAGGGCATTGGTGAGACCACATCTGGAGTATTGTGTACAGTATTGGTCTCCTTGTTAATGGAATAATGTAATTGTATTGGGGGCAGTAAAGAGAAGGCTTATTAGACTGATACCTGGAATCGGCGGGCCGTCTTATGAGGGAATATTGGACAGGCTGGGCTTGTATCCGCTGGACTTTAGAAGAGTAAGCGGCGACTTGATTGAAACATATAGGACTCTGAGGCGTCTTGACGGGGTGGATGTGGAAAGGATGATTCCCATTGTGGGAAAATCGAAAATTAGGGGTCACTATTTAAGAATAAGGGGGGTCACCCATTTAACACACAGATGAGGAGATTTTTTTCATGTGAGGGTCGTGTGTTTTTGGAAATCTCTTCCTCAAAAGGCGCTGGAAGCAGAGTCTTTGAATATTTGTAAGGCAGAGGTAGATAGATTATTGATAAGCAAGGGGGTGAAAGGTTATCGGGGGCTGGCGGAAATGTGAAGTCGAGTTTACAATCAGATTAGTCATGACCTTATTGAATGGCAGAGCAGGCTTGAGGGGCCGAGTGGCCTGCTCGTGATCCTAATTCATCTGCTCATATTTTCATAAGCTGTGGCTTCGGATGGTACTGTCTCCGAATGTGAACTTTTTAGTGCTGTAGCAGCGAAAGCCACAATAAAACCTACATTGAAATCTTCATTTTTTTTCTGGGAATCAATTGTTTTTCCTACTTCTAATTTCTCGTTTGTCATTGGGTTACAATCAATTTCTGTTACAGCCATGTGAGGAGGGGTCCCAGATCCCCTCTTGTCCTATCTCTCATTTGACCACAATAGGGTTTATTCCTTTTTCGCATTGGACGTGCTGACCACCTCAGTGAGTATTTTACCTTATACCTTTATTATGCTCGTGTAAGAACCAGTCAGACAGGTTTTCTTGAGATTAAACAAGAGGTGAGTTTATTATACTTAACAATCTAAACTGGATCTGAATAAAATAATAAACATGTACGCTGCTCATTCACGGACACACTCACACGAGAATCACACACAAATAATTTCGAGTGAGAAATACATTGGTGTTGGATGAGAGTCCAAGATAAATAAAAAAATATATACAGTCTGTGAGGTTGGATAATTCTGTGGTCTGCGCCTTTGCCACCCTTACTTATGAGTTTCATGCCATCTGCAGGATTTGAAATTGTTTATTTTTACATTTACGTCGATATGATGCATCTATCTACATGTTAGGAACAGCAATGATTCTAATACTGACCCCTGAGAAACATCACTGTATATTCTCCTCCCCCAGAATAAACAATGTCTGTTCACCACTTCTCTCTGCTTTCTGTCCCTGAGTCAATGTCATATCCACACTATCACTGTCACATTAATCCATGTCTTCCATTTTTCAGAACAAGTCTATGAAATGTCATTTGATCACAGGCCTTTTGAAAGTTCATATACATAACACGAAACACGCTGCCCTCATCAACACTCACAGTTATGTCATCAACTAACTTGATCAAGATTATCAGACATGATTGGTTATCAAGCTATCCATCCTGTTTGTCATTTATTATCAGATGTTTTTCCAAGAAAGATATATTTTTGAGCTGGGTTATGGCCTCTAGAAATTTCCAATCGCCGACATAAGACTGTTTGGTCAGAAGTTACAGGGTTTATCCAATCTCTTTTTTTTTAAACAGGGTGCATAATTTACAGTACTCCACTCCCCTGTCACTACTCCCATAGCCAAGGAGGAGTGAAAGCTTCTGGCCAGTGACTCTACCACTCCTTCCCTTAACAAACCTCATACATAACATCCAGTCTGGCTAAATGTTCTACTTTATTTTGGAACACTAAATGTTGGTTTGAAAGGGGTTAACTGAATCTGTTTGTTCAGTGTGTGTAATTAATGTCAGTCTCCATGCACCCTAATTGAGTCATTGGAGAGTTTTCCACTTCCATTAATAAGGGATTTCTTTCAATGTGTTATTCCAAGCCGGGAGCATCACCCCCACACTAACAGCAGCTCCAGAGAGTGGGAAAGGATTGATCAGAATCTGAGAACAATAGATTGGAATGTTACCAAAATGGGCAGCAAGAGTTTATCCTATTGGTTTGGCGAAGTTACTGCAGATTATTATTGGAGAACATTAGAAATGCGAATCTATTATGCACTAAAGATGATTCAAACGATTTACTATCCCATCCTCGCTATTATTGGTGTCCCTGGTAAGTCTCTGGATCCAACTATTATATCTATAAACCATATGTCACTGACTTGTGCTCTTTGCATGTAAATCCTGGGAATACTGAAGCCTCTGTCTTCAGTCTCTCTCACAAAGTCTGCTCCCTATCCACTGTCTATATCGACCTCACTAGCCAATGTCTGAGGCTGAACCAGACAGTTTACAACCTCTATGTTCTATTTATACCTGAGGTGAGTTCATCGCTATGATCTCTCCATCACTTAACCTGTCTAATACCACTTCTGTAATATCACCCATGTCCACTTCTGTCTCAAAACATCTCCTGCATAAGCCCTCATCCATGTTTTTGTTAAATCCACACTTGATTATTCCAATTCTGTCCTGGTCACCCTCCCAGTTATAAACCTCCATAAACCACAGACCATCCAGAACTCTGCTGCCTGTAAACTAATATACACCAAATCCCGATCACCCATCACCCCAAATCCTGTAACCCATCAACCCTGTGCTCACTGATCTACATTGGCTCCCAGTCTGGCAGCACCTTAATTTAAATATTCTCATTCTTGTGTTTTAATCCCTCCATGGCCTCACCCCTCCAATTAGTCCCATTTCCCTGTCCATATCCCATATTCTTGAAAATCTGATGCTTTCAACTCTTTTCCCAAGTCCCCATTGAAAGTGAGTTGCTTTTTCTCTCTATCTCCCCCGGCTGTGAATTTCATGCTGGTGCCAATGTTACAGAAACCTTGATCCATAAAATGATGCTATCTGCACAGCCGGCCACTTCTAGTGTGGCCAACACAGTGCCCCATGCTGGGCAGGGGACTTGCCCGGGCGTTCTATGTATGTGCTGTTAGTGTAAGGAGGGTTCAAGGTGACGTCAGTGCACCAGCCCAACAGTATTGATGTCTGTCCTTGAAACTTGGTCTGTGGATGTCCACTGACAACCTGTGTTAGTCACTTGTTATTACAAAGGACCAGGCATCGAACTTACAGTTGAGGGGCTTTTGACTTGCTAATTCCATTGTAAAGTTAGTGGAGGTGCTTTGGATGTTTTTCTGGACGTTGTGTCGTGAGCTGCTGCAGACATTCAGGCAGGACAGAATACTTTGTGACCCAATTCTGGACGAGGTTTGGGGACTGTAGTTACAGTGTCTCTGGGTCTGTAACATGACCAACAAATGGAGCAGAGGCTGCAGAGAGAGGAATCTATGTCAAGAGGCAAGAGGAGGGGGCTCTGCCCTACCCACCACAGAAGCTTGCTCCTGCATGGCAGCAAGCATGGATCTCATGACCTCAGTCTGAGCTTCCATTGCAGCACTGAGACGTTGGCTGTCTGCCGTCTGTGCTGCAGTGGAAGCTGAGACAATGGTCACCAGATATTGTATCAAGGCTGGGTCCGCTAGTGCTGTCATGGAGTTAGTGACCACTTCCACAGGGGAAAGAATGGGCTTCAATCTCTGTGCAATGCCCTGTGCCATGTTGGAGCCGGACTCCTCCATGTTCTTTGACAGTGACAACAGACTGTCTGACAGGTCTGTCAATGGACAAAGTCTCTCAGTGAACATGTCCATCAGCATTCTCCTGTATGCAGTTCCAGCAATGTTCATATCTGAGTCCTGTGTATTATAACTCGTTTGTGACCTCGCCCTCTGGTGAGCTGACACATGAACTATCCTTTCCCCCTGGCCTGGCTGCAGCTCACTTGTGCGCGGTGACTCAGCACGTGTAGATTCCGACTCTATACCACCCTCTAAGGTACACACAGTGTAAGTATTTGAACTGTTGGCTGTGAGTATTAGACCAAGTGATGGTGCTTCGCCATCAGTGCTGTGCTGCTGCTCTCTCTCTGTCTCCTGGAGCTGCTGTGACTGGAAAGCTGGTAGTTTTGGGTTATCATTGAAAAGTATAAAATTAGAAGGGGAAACTTGGGGTGAGGGATTGAGGGTGGGATGGAAAGCAGGAGGTCAATGGTCCCACCATCTGCAGCTTGTACATCATCCCAGACAGCAGGATGAGGGGGAGGTGGGAGTTAAGAAGGGACAGAAGGCAGGAACATAGCATCATCCTGAATACTGTCGGTGATGCCGGATGTTACGGGCACTGTCACAGCCGGTCCCATGATGTGAAGAACCATCTCCTCCCTCAGGCTCAGGGGATGAAGGTATGCCTGGCCCTCGCCGGAACACTGCTGCTCCCTGTGATTATGGGCCACCTTGTCCTGCAAGAGAGAGAGCAGAATGGCAGTGATTGTGTTTCACTGTGTTTGGGTGATTTGCCTACCATAGCTGAATAGCTGGAGGTATGTGAAGGCATTGAGAGGTGGGTGTGAGGCTGGCATCAGTGGAAGGTGTGTGAGGGTGAGGTAGAGTAAGTGAATGTTAGGTGTGAGTCCTGAGTGTTAGGGATTGCTGATGGGTGAGTGATGGGGGTGTGGTACATTGAGCAGTGTGACAGGTTGGTTGTGTTGGGGGTAGGAGATGCCATGTGGAGATGAATTCACCGACATTGATCACCCGTGTGAGCTCATTAAACTTCTTCTGGCTCTGCTGCCAGGTCCTCGGGGCCGGAACTCTTGCATTGACCTCCCAGGCCACCTGCTCCCATTCCCTTCAGAAAGTGTTACTTGAGGGCCTCGTCCCCACGCCATGAAAACATGGCCTCCCTCCTCCTGTCCCCCTCCATGACTAAGGCCTCCAGCACCACATCCGTGAACTGCAGATCCCTCTCTCTGTCCTAGTATTCCATTTACCTTGTTTCCAATTGCAGAACTCACAGTCAGCAGCAGCAGCAGCACACGCAGCCTCCTGTGATTCAGTGCAGATTCCCTTTAAGAGGGACAGACTGCCTTTAAAAGCTGAATGCTGGCTGAAACACGAACCAGCCTCACGCACACTTCGCTCCCAGTTAATGTGCAGACAGACATCAGCGTGGGTCACCCTGGGCAGCAAGTAGAATTCATGGAAATGAGGAGAAAGCAGGAGCTTTGTGTGTCACCTGCCTCAACAAGAACGGGCACGGGCAAATCATGAATCACAAACCCTACGCACAGAAGGAGGATATTCAGCCCATTGTGTCAGTGCAGTCTCTTTGAAAGAGATATCTAATTAGTTCCTCTCTCCTCCTTTTGACCCACACACCAGCTTTTTAAATTCCAATTCATGTATTTGCTGAATTCTCTTTTGAAATATATTATTGAATCTGCTTCCACCATGTTTTCAGGCAGTGAATTCCAGATCCCAACAACTCGCTGTGTCAGAAAATTCTCCTCATTTCACCTCTGGTTCTTTTTCAATTACCTTCAATCTGTGCCTTCTTAATACTGAACATTCTGACACTGATAACAGTTTCACATTAATTAACCTATCAAAACCCTTCATGATTTTGAATTATATATTAAATCTCCCCTTACCCTTCACTGCTCCAAAGAGAACAATCCCAGCTTTTCCAATCTCTCCACGTAACTGAATTCCCAGATGCCTGGTACCATTCTAGTAAATCACTTCAGTATATTCACTAAGTCCTTGACATCCTTACCAAAGTGTGGTCATCAGAATTGGACACAATTCTCCAGCTGGGACCTAACCAATGATGGATGAAGATCAGCATTTCCTCCTGAGTTTTATTTCTCTGTGCCTCTCTCTCTAACACCAAGGACACTACATGTTACATTCAAAGATCTGTCTGTGTACACCCCAAGTCTCTCTAATCCTGCACCCACTTTATAATGGTACCATTGAGTTTATATTGTTTATCCTCATATTTCCTACCCAAATGTCTCACTTCACACTTCACTGTGTTAAATTACATCTGCCATGTTCCTGTACATTTCACCAGTCAGTCTCTGTCCTCCTGAAGTCTGTTACTATCCTTCAGACTGTTTATTAACATTTCTGAGTTTCCTGCCCTCTGAAAACTTTGACATTATCCTCTCTGTACACACGCCCATTGCATTAACAAATAGCAACAGTGATTCCAAGAGTAACCCTGCGGAACCCCACTGTGTACTTCCCTCCAGACTGATCAACAACCATTCTCTACTACTGTCTGCTTTCTGTCACTGACCTAATTTCCTGCACACTGACATTGAAAATAAAAAAGGACTTCCATTTATGTAACGCCTTCATGACCACTGCATGTCCCAAAGAGACTTACAACTAATGAGTACTTTTTACCGTTTAGTCAGTCTTGTAATGTAGGAAAAGCACAGCCAATGTCCGCACAACAAGATCCCACAAGTAGCAGTGTGGTCATGATCAGATCTGTTTTTGTGATGTTAATTTGAGGGGTAAATGTTGACCAGGACACTGGGAATAATTACCCTGACATTCTAAATAATTCCATGGGATCTTTACATCCACCTGAGTGGGCAGACGGGGCCTGGCTGTACCTTATCTTTGATAAGGCGGCACCTCTGACAGTGCAACACTCCCTCAGTACTGCACTGCAGTGTCAGCCTTGATTCTTCTCATCAAGTCCTGCAGTGACACTTGATCCTAGAAGCTTGTGATTGAAAGGAGAGAGAGCTACAAACTGAGCCACTGCTGACATTGGTCCTTTCATCCCATGTGCTTCTAATTTGGTAACACGGCTGTTATGTGGTAATTTATCAAACAGCTGCTGAAAGGATAGGAATATTGGGAAAGTACAGGCAGGAACAATCATAAAAACATAGAATAGCACAACCCTGAATGATGTCATTCGGCCCATCAAGTCAGTGCTGAACCTTTCAAAGAGCAATCCAGTTAGTCCCACTCCCTGACTCTTCCACTATATCCTAACATTTTTCCTGCTTCAAATATTTATCCAATTCCCTTTTGGGATCTATTATTGAATCTGTATCCATCAGCCTATCAGACAGTGCATCCCAAATCCAAACCACTCAGAAACAAAAATCCTCATATCTACTTCTTTTACCAATCGCATTAAATCTGTGTCTCTGGTTAGTGACCCCTTGGACATTGGAAACAGTTTCTCTTTATTTAATTTATCTAAACCCTTCCTAATGTTAAACAGCTCAATCGAATCTCCTCTGAAAGTTCTCTGCTCGAAGCAGAACAACCCCAGCTACATAACTGTAATCCCTCATACCTGCACAAATTCTCGTAAAATAGTTATTTACCCTCTCCGAAGGCTTCATGTCCTTCCTAAAGTGTGTTTCCCAGTATTCGACACAAGACTTCAGGTGCAGCTGAACTAGTATTTTAAATATGTTTCACATGATGTCCTTGCTTTTGCTTTTTTTGCCTCTATTTATAAAACCTAGGATCCCATATATTTATTAACGGTTTGGCTACACAGATTTGTGTACAAATACTCCAGGTGTCTCTGTTATTTCACCACCTTTATAGTTATACCATTTAACTTATATTGTCTCTCCTCATTCCTCCTTTCAAAATGTATTACCTCACACATCTGCAATGCCAATAAAATATTGAGAAGATTGAAGCCATTGCTTTCTGCCTCTGCTTCAAATATTTCCTAGCTACACACTCCATCCCTCTCCTTTGTAAATGTTTGAGACGAAAAGCCAAACTGTTCACACACTTGGTTACATAGTTAACCTTGAGATGCCTTGCGATGAGCTTCTGACCAAATATTCACACCATCAGTAAAATGGCTTATTTCCACCCGCGGTGGAGTTGCATTTCTGGTTAAAAAGGAAAGTTATAAAATAGTGAGGAAGGATATGAGATCTGATGATGTGGAGTCTGCATGGGTAGAGCTGAGAAACACTAAGGGGCAAAAAACGTTAGTGGGGGTTTCTATAGATCCCCAAACTGTGGTGGTGATGTGGGAATGGTCTTAAACAGGAAATTAGAGATGCATGCGATAAAGCAACATCTGTAATTATGGGTGACTTAAATCTGCATATAGATTGGTCAAATCAAATTTGTCACAATAACGTAGAGGAGGAATTACTGGAGTGTATACAAAAGTCTGAGTGAATCAGGCCTGTGTCGTCAGTACCTTGCTCTATGGCAGCGAGGCCTGGACAACGTATGTCAGCCAAGAGCGACGTCTCAATTCATTCCATCTTCGCTGCCTCCGGAGAATACTTGGCATCAGGTGGTAGGACCGTATCTCCAACACAGAAGTCCTCGAGGCTGCCAACATCCCCAGCTTGTACACACGACTGAGTCAGTGGCGCTTGAGATGGCTTGGCCTTTTGAGCCGTATGGAAGATGGCAGGATCCCCAAAGACACATTGTACAGCGAGATCGCCACTGGTATCAGACCCACCGGCCGTCCATGTCTCCGCTATAAAGACGTCTGCAAATGCGACATGAAATCCTGTGACATTGATCACAAGTCGTGGGAGTCAGTTGCCAGCGATCGCCAGAGTTGGCGGGCAGCCATGAAGACAGGGCTAAAATGTGGCGAGTCGAGGAGACTGAGTAGTTGGCAGGAAAAAAGACAGAGGCGCAAGGGGAGAGCCAACTGTGCAACAGCCCCGACAAACAAATTTCTCTGCAGCACCTGTGGAAAAGCCTGTCACTCTAGAATTGACCTTTATAGCCACTCCAGGCGCTGCTTCACAAACCACTGACCACCTCCAGGTGCATATCCATTGTCTCTCGAGATAAGGAGGCCCAAAAGAATACGGGATGGTTTTCTGGACCAATATTTTGAGGAACCAACGAGAGAACAGGCCATCCCAGACTGGGTATTGTGTAAAGAAAGAGGAATAATTGGCAATCCAGTTGTGTGAAATCCCTTGAGGATGAGCGACCATAATATCATAGAATTTGTCATGAGGAAAGTCAACATTGACGTCAGAGGAGAGCTGCAAGCTGATTGGTTGGGTGAGTAGCAGCTATTAGTGCATGTAGATATCTTTAAAAAAGTGAAAAGTTTATTTTTGTGGGAAAAGAACTCTGGTGATAAGGTGAGTACTACTGAAGTGTTTCTTTTTTTAATTCAGTGTAGTTTATTAAGAATCTTAGATTGAAGTGGGTAGAAAAAGGCCCCTCATGTAATTAGTATTTTTTTAAATTAAGGGTGTAACTAATTAATCTAAGGGTTGGTCATGACAGGAGAGGTCAGCCCCGTGATCTGCTCCTCCTGCCCTTTGTGGGAAATCAGGGATGCTTCCAGTGTCCCTAGTGAGCATGTGTGCAGGAAGTGGATCCATCTGCAACTACTGGCGACCCGCATTATGGAGATGGAGCTGCAGGAGAATTCACTGTGGAGCATCCATAATGCTGAGGAAGTCGTGGATAACATGTTTAGCGAGGTGGTCACACCGCAGATAATAGCTGCACAGGCAGAAAAGGGATGTGTGACCACCAGACAGAGTAGTAGGCACAGGCAGGTAGTGCAGGAGTCCTCTGTGGCCACCCCCTCTCAAACAGATAGACCGCTTTGGATACTGTTGGGGGGGATGACCTCCCAGGGGAAAGCAGCAACAGCCAGGCCCATGGGACCACAGAGGGCTCTGCCGCACAGCAGGGCAGGAAAAGTGGTGTAACAGCTATCGTGATAGGGAATTCTATCGTAAGGGGTGCAGGTAGGCGTTTCTGTGGCCGCAAAAGAGGCACCAGGATTGTATGTTGCCTCCCTGCTGCGAGGGTCAAGGATGTCTCGGAGTGGCCGCAGGAAATTCTGAAAGGAGAGTGTGAGCAGCCAGAGGTCGTGGTCCATATTGGTGCTAACGACATAGACAGGAAGAGAGATAAGGTCCTGCAAAGTGAATATAGGGAGTTAGGCAGAAGGTTAAAAAGTAGAACCTCTAGGGGTAATCTCAGGATTTGGCCTAACCATCAGCCTCAAGAAAATGAACATCATGGGACAGGATGTCAGAAATCCTCCATCCATCAATATCGGTGGCCACGCTCTGGAAGTGGTTCAAGAGTTCACCTACCTCGGCTCAACTGTCACCAGTTAACTGTCTCTAGATGCACAAATCAACAAGCGCACGGGAAAGGCTTCCACTGCTATGTCCAAACTGGCCAAGAGAGTGTGGCAAAATGGCGCACTGACACGGAACACAAATGTCCGAGTGTATCAAGCCTGTGTCCTCAGTACCTTGCTCTATGGCAGCGAGGCCTGGACAACGTTTGTGAGCCAAGAGCGACGTCTCAATTCATTCCATCTTCGCTGCCTCCGGAGAATACTTGGCATCAGGTGGCAGGACCATATCTCCAACACAGAAGTCCTCGAGGCGGCCAACATCCCCAGCTTGTACACACTACTGACTCAGCGGCGCTTGAGATGGTTTGGCCTCGTGAGCCGCATGGAATATGGCAGGATCCCCAAAGACACATTGTACAGCGAGCTCGCCACTGGTATCAGACCCACCGGCCGTCCATGTCTCCGCTTTAAAGACGTCTGCAAACGCGACATGAAGTCCTGTGACATCGATCACAAGTCGTGGGAGTCAGTTGCCAGCGATCGCCAGAGCTGACGGGCAGCCATAAAGGATGGGCTAAAGTGTGGCGAGTCGAAGAGACTTCACAGTTGGCAGGAAAAAAGGCAGAAGCGCAAGGGGAGAGCCAACTATGTAACAGCCCCGACAGACAAATTTTTCTGCAGCACCTGTGGGAGAGCCTGTCACTCTGGAATTGGCCTTTATAGCCACTCCAGGCGCTGCTGCACAAACCACTGACCACCTCCAGGCGCTTACCCATTGTCTCTCGAGGTAAGGAGGCCAAAGACAAAGAAGAAGAAGAATCTCAGGATTACTCCCTGTGCCACGTGCTAGTGAGGATAGGAATAGGAGGATTAGGCAAATGAAACTGTGGCTGAAGAGCTGGTGTAGGCGGGAGTGCTTCAGCTACTTGGATCATTGGGATCTCTTCTGGTGCAGAGGTGACCTGTTGAAGAGGGTCAGATTGCATCTAAACTGGAAGGGGACCAATATCCTTGCGGGGAGGTTTGTTAGTACTACTCGGGAGGGTTTAAACTAGTCTTGCAGAGAGGTGGGACTCAAAGTAGTAGTCTCTCCGATGAGATAGTTAAGGTAAATGTAGAGGTTAATGCAAGCAAGTCCAGTAGGCGGGCCTGGCAGTGGCCTGACAGGGAGCGTGGAAGTTCTGGTCGACTAAACTGCAAGTACTTTAATGCAAGAGGCCTTACAGGTAAGGCAGATGAACTCAGAGCATGGATCAGTACATGGGATTGTGATATTATAGCTATTACAGAAACGTGGTTGAGGGATAGGCAAGACTGGCAGCTCAATGTTACGGGGTACCGATGCTTCAGTTGGAGGGAAGAGAGGATGGGGAGTTGCACTATTGATTAGGGAGCACATCACGGCAGTAGTTAGAGAGGATATCCCGCGGGGAACGTCCAGTGAGGCCATCTGAGTGGATCTTAAATAAGCAAGGGGTGGTCTCTTCGATGGGATTATACTATAGGCCCCCCAATAGTCAGAGGGAATTGGAGGAGCATATATGCAGGGAAATCACAGATAGGTGTAGGAATTTTCGGGATGTAATAGTAAGTGATTTTAACTTTCCTAATATTGACTGGGACTGCCTTAGTGCTAAGGGATCAGATGGGCAAGAATTTGTTCAGTGTGTCCAGGATAGTTTTATGAAACAGTATATGGTCGAGAGAAAAGGCTACACTCGACCTCCTCTTTGGAAATGAGGATGGGCAGGTGGATGATGTGTTAGTGAGGGAGCACTTTGGGACCAGTGACCATAACTCTATTAGCTTCAAGATAGTTATGGAAGAGGATAAGACTGGTTCTCAGGTTGAAGTCCTAAATTGGAGGAAGGTTGATTTCGATGGCATCAGACAGGAACTCTCAGAAGCTGAATGGAAGGGGCTGTGTACAGGTAAAGGGATTTCTTCCAATTGGGAGGCTTTTAAAAGTGAGATAGGAAGAGTTATTTGCTGGCATATTCTTGTTAGATGGAAGGGCAAGACTGGCAAGTTTAGGGAACCTTGGTTGATGAGGGATGTTGAGGGTGTGGTCAGGACAAAGAAGGAGGCATATGTCAGGTATAGGCAGCGGGGATCAAACGAGTCCCTCCAGGAATAGAGTGGATTTAGGAGTGCACTCAAGAAAGAAATTAGGAGGGAGAAAAGGGGCCATGAGATTTCCCTGGCAGATAAGTTAATGGAGAATCCTAAAATATTCTATAAGTATATTAAGAGTAAAAGGGTAGCTAGGGTGAGAGTCGGTCCCCTTAAGGATCAGTGTGGTAATCTACTTGTGCAGCCACGGGAAATGGGCGAGGTCTTAAATGAATACTTCTCGTCTTTATTTACCATGGAGACAACATGGAAGCTAGTGAGTTCAAGGAGGGAACAGCGATATCCTGGAGTATATCAACATTACAAAGAAGGATGTGTAGGAGGTTTTGAAGCTCAATAAGGTAGATAAATCCCCAGGGCCTGACCAGGTGTATCCTAGGATGCTATGGTAATAAAGGGAGGATATTCCTGGAGCCCGAGCAGAGATTTTTGCATTAACGTTAGCCACAGGTGAGATACTGGAAGACTGGAGGATAGCTAATGCTGTGCCTTTATTTAATAAGGGCAGCAGTGATAAGCCAGGGAACAACAGGCTGGTGAGCCTTACATCAGTGATGGGAAAGTTAATGGAAGGTATTCTGACAGACAGGATTTATATGCATTTGGAAAGGCAACGTCTGATTAGGGATAGTCAGCATGGCTTTGTGCATGGGAATCATGTCTCAGGAATTTGATTGCGTTTTTTGAGGAGGTGACCAAAAGGATTGTCGAGGGCAGGGCGATGGACGTTTTCTACATGGACTTTAACAAGGCCTTTGACAAGGTCCCGCATGGTCGGCTGGTCCAGAAGGTTCAAACACATGGGATCCAGGGTGTGCTAGCCAATTGGATACAAATTTGGCTTGGTGATCGGATGGTAGTGGGGGGTTGTTTTTCACATTGGAGGCTGGTGAACAGTGGTGTGCCGCAGGGATCGGTTCTGGGCCCTCTCTTGTTTGTCATATATATTAATGACTTGGATATGAATGCAGGGGGCATGATTGATAAGTTTGCAGATGATACAAAAATTGATGGAATAGTAGAAAGTGAAGAAGGTTGTCTAAGGTTACAACAGGATATAGATAAACTTGGAAAGTGGGCAAGGGATTGGCAAATGGAATTTAATGCAGACAAGTGCGAAGTGATGCATTTTGGGAAGTTAAACCAGGACAGGACATATACAGTGAATGACAGGGCCTGGGGAGTGTTGTTGAGAATAGAGACCTTGGGGTGCAAGTGCATAGTTCCCTGATTGTGGCAACACAGGTAGACAGGGTGGTGAAGAAGGTGTATGGCATGCTTGTCTCCATCAACTGCGGCATGGAGTACAAGAGTTGGGACGTTATGTTACAGTTGTACATAACATTGGTTATTCCGCATTTGGAGTACAGTGTGCAGTTCTGGTCGCAGCACTACAGGAAAGATGTGATTAAGCTAGAGAGGGTGCAGAAAAGATTTATAAGGATGTTGCCTGGTTTGGAGGGCTTGAGTTATAAAGAGAGATTGGGTAGGCTGGGTCTGTTTTCCCTGGAGCAAAGACGGCTGAGAGGGGACATGATGGAGGTATATAAAATTATGAGAGGCATAGACAGAGCAGGTAGCCAGAGTCTGTTTCCCATGGTAGGGGTGACTAAAACTAGAGGGCATAGATTTAAGATGAAAGGGAGGAGGTTTAAAGGGGATTAAAAGGATAAATTTTACACACAAAGAATAGTGCGTATCTGGAATGAGCTGCCAGAGGAGGTGGTGGAGGCAGGAACAGTAGCCACATTTAAGAGTCATCTGGACAGGTATTTGAATGAGCAAAGCATAGACGGATATGGAATTAATGCAGGCACGTGGAATCAGTATCGATCGGCATTATGGTCGGCATGGACGCAGTGGGCCGAAGGGCCTGTTTCTATGCTGTCCGAATCTATGACTCTAAGATGGGGAGTGACGTAGTTGATTCTGAGACGAGGGTCGTGAATCTTAATAAAGGAAAGTATGAAGGTATGAGGCACGAGTTGGCTATGATGGATTGGGAAACGTTACTTAAAGGGATGATGGAGGAAAGGGAATGGCAATATTCAAAGAGTGCATTGATGAACTGCAACAATTGTTTACTCCTGTCTGGCGCAAAAGTAAAATGGGAAAGGTAGCCAAACCAAGGCTTACCAGGAAAATTAGAGATAGTATTAGATTCACGAGAGAGGCATATACATTCTCCAGAAAGAAGCAACAGACCTGAGGATTGGGAGCAGTTTCGAATTCAGGAAAGGAGGACCAAGGGATTGAGTAATAAGGGGAAAATAAAGTACGCGAGTAAGCTTTCGGGGAACATAAAAACTGACTGTAAAGGTTTCTGTAGGTATGTGAAGAGGAAAGGATTGGTTAAGACAAATGTAGGTCCTTACAGTTAGAAACATGGGAATTTATTCTGGGAAACAAAGAAATGGCTAACCAACTAAATGCATACTTTGATTCTGTCTTCGCAAAGGATGGCACAAATATCTTACCAGAAATGTTGGGGAACACAGGGTTTAGTGAGAGGAAGGAACCGAAGGAAACCAGTATTAGTAGAGAAATTGTGTTGGGGAAGTTGATGGTATTGAAGGCCGATAAATCCTCAGGGCCTGAAAATCTACATCCCAGATTACTTAAAGAAGTGACCCTAGAAATAGTGGATGCATTGGTGGTCATCTTTCAAGATTCTATAGACTTTGGAACATTTCCAGCTGATTGGAGGGCAGCTAATGTAACCCCACCATTTAAAAAGGGAGGTAGAAATAAAGCAGGGAATTGTAGACAAGTCAGCCTGACGTCGGTAGTGGGGAAAATTCTAGTGTCCATTGTCAAAGATTTGACAGCAGAGCACTTGGAGAACAGTGTTAGAATCGGATAGAGTCAGCATGGATTTACGAAAGGGAAATCATGCTTGATAAATCTATTAGAATTCTTCGAGGATGTAACTAATAGAGTGGATGAGGGGGAGTCCGAGAATGTGGTTTATTTGGACTTTCAGAAGGCTTTCGACAAAGTCCCACATAAGAAATTAGTGAGTAAAATTAAAGCGCATGGATTAGTGATAGTGTATTGCGATAGATAGAAAATTGGTTGGCAGATGGAAAAAAAGAGTATTGATAAACGGATCTTTTTCCAAAAGGCAGGCAGTGATTAGTGGGGTACCACAGGGATCGGCGCTAGTTCCCCAGCTATTCACCCTCCATATTAATGATTTAGATGGGGGAACTTAATGTAATATCTCCAAATTTTCAGAAGACACAAAACTGGGTGGGAGGGTGAGTTGTGAGGAGGATGCAGAGTGGCTTCAGGATGATTTAGACAAGTTGAGTGAGTGGGCTATTGCATGGCAGATGCAGTATAATGTGAATAAATGTGAGGTTATGCACTTTGGGAGCAAAAACAGGAAGGCTATAAACTGAGAGAGGGGAATATGCAACGAGACCTGGGTGTTCTCATACACCAGTCACTGAAGGTAAGCATGTAGGTGCAACAGGCGGTAGAAAAAGGAGAATTTTATGTTGGCCTTCATAGAGACAGGATTCGAGTACAGGAGCAGGGATGTCTTGTTACAATTATACAGGGCCTTGGTGAGGCCGCACTTGGAATATTGTGTGCAGTTGTGGTCTCCTTCTCCGAGAAAGGATGTTCCTGCTATAGAGAAAGTGCAATGAAGGTTTATCAGACTGATTCCTGGGATGGCGGGACTGATGTATGAGGAGAGTTAGGATTATATTCGCTGGAGTTCGGAAGAGTGAAGAGGGATCTCATAGAAACCTTTAAAATTCTAACAGGAAGGATGCTCCCGATGGTGGGGGAGTCCAGAACCAGGGGTCATAGTCTAAGGATAAGGGGTAAACTTTTCAGGACTGAAATGAGGAGAAATTTCTTCACTCAGAGAGTGGTGAGCCAGTGAAATTACGTCATCACTCCCATATCCAAGAGGGATTGGAATATGCTGGCCAGTGCCTCTGCTACTTCCACCATTCCATCCCTCAGCAACCCACATGCATCCCATCCAGACTGGGTAAATGATCTACTTTATTGTGGTACAAAAAGTGCTGTATTGAAAAGGGTTAACTGAATCTGTTTGTTCAGTGACTGCAAATAATGTCAGTCTCCATGGACCCTAATTGTGTCACTGGAAGTTTTCCATCTTCTATTAATAAGGGGCTGTCATGTGTTGTCCCATAGTTTCAGCCGGAACATCAACCCCGGCACAACAGAGATCAGCGGCTCCAGAGAGAGAGAAAGGATAGATTAGAATCTGAGAACAAATGACTGGAATGTTACATCACTTGGTCAGAATCTGAGAATAATAGATTGGAATGTTGCAGCACTTGGGCAGAATCTGAGAATAATAGATTGGAATGTTGCAACAATGGACAGGAGTTTATCCTCGGATCTTTACTACATTTCTACATATTATGATCGGATGTCATTAAACACTCGGATCCGTCTCGCACTGAAGATTATTCAATACATTTACTATCCCATCCTGGCTATTATTGGTGTCCCTGGTAAGTCTCTCTATCTAGCTATTAATTCTATAAACCAAGTTTAACAGCATTACTGCTCCTGTAATTTACTCTGCACTTTTTGCTGCCGTTGTATTCCTGGTGAATATGTCCAGCTATCAGCTCGATAAACCATTGCCAACTTTATTGGATTTCTTGACATTTGCTCTCTCATCTTTACTGCTGTTGCTGTCTCTATTTCCCGGTAGGGCATCTGTGAACCCCGTTTCACTGAAATACTGTTCCGTTATGTAAATTTTGGGAATACTGAAGCCAGTGTCATTGGTCTCCATCACAAACTCCATCCCCTATCTGCGAAACAAATACACCACCCTGCCCGATATCTGAGGCTGAACCTGACTGTTTGCAATCGGTGTGTTCTATTTAAACCTGAGCTGAGTCCATCTCCATATTCTCTCCATTGCCAACCCTGTCTACGACAACCTCTGTAATATCCCCCACCTCCACCTCTGTCTCAGCCAATATACTGCATAAACACTCACCTGTACCTTTGTTAAATCCACACTTGACTATTCCAATTCTATCCTGGTCACCCTCCCAGTTATAAACCTCCATAAACCACAGCCCATCCAGATCTCTGCTGCCTGTATCCTAACTCACACCAAATCGATCACCCATCATCCCTGTGCTCACTGATCTACATTGGCTCCTGGTCTGGCAGCACCTTAATTTTAATATAGTCATTCTTGTGTTTGAATACCTCCATGGCCTCACCCCTCCAATTAGTCCCATTCTCCTGCCCATTCTCATATCCCTGAAAATGTTTTGACTTCAATCTTTTCTCATTTCTCCTTCTGAAGTGAATTCCTTTCCCACTGTATCTGTCCCGAGCCACTATTTTAGACTGTACAGCAGTCTACTGGTGCTGACGGTACAGAAGCGGGGATCCATAGAGAGATGTGAACTGCACAGCCAGGCACTTCTAGTGCGGCCTGCACAGTGCCCCATGCTGGGCAGGGCTCTAGCTCAATCGTACCATGTAAGTGTTGTTGCTCTGAGGATGGTTTTGAATGTGATGTCAATATACCATACCGGCAGCTTTGATGTACGTCTTTGAAACTTGGTCTGTACATGTCCACTGATCGCATGTGTTAGTCACTCTCAGCTGAACATATATTCAGCAGCATGAGGAACCCCCTCCCGTATTATTTAAAAGGACCAGGCATCCAACTTACAGGTGAGGGGCTTTTGACTTACTTCTGTTATTGTAAAGTTAGTGGAGGTCCGGTGGATGGTTTGTTGGAGGTTGTGTTGTGAGCTGCTGCAGACATTCATGGAGGACAGAGGATTTGGTGACCAATCTGGACGAGGTATGGTCTATCAGGGGAAAACAGCAGCAGCCAGAGCAGAGGCACCACGGCTGGCACTGTTGTTCTGCAGGGAGGGACAAAGCACAGAAGAACAATAGTTATGGGGGATTCTGTAGTCAGGGGCACAGATAGGCGCTTCTGTGGACATGAAAGAGACTCCAGGATGATATGTTGCCTCCCTGGTGCCAGGATCAAGGATGTCTCTGAACGGACATGGGGCATTCTGAAGGGGGGAAGGTGAACAGCCAGAGGTTGTGGTACACATCGGTACCAATGACATAGGCAGGAAGAGTGATGAGGTCCTGCAGGGGGAGTTTAGGGAGTTAGGTGGAAATTTAAAAAACAGTACCTCTCGGGTTGTAATCTCTGGATTACTCCCTGTGCCACGTGCCAGTGAGGCTAGAAATAGGAAGATAGTGCAGCTAAACACGTGGCTGAACAGCTGGTGTAGAAGGGAGGGTTTCAGATATCTGGACCATTGGGATCTCTTCAGGGACAGATGGGACCTGTACAAGAAGGACGGGTTGCATATAAACTGGAGGGGCACTAATATCCTGGTTGCAAGGTTTGCTAGCGTCACTCGGGAGGGTTTAAACTAGTGTGGCAGGGGGGTGGGAACCAGAGCAGTAGGACAGCTAGTGAAATAAATGAGGAAGACATAGTAGAGAAGGCCAGTAGGACTAAGAGGAAAAGCAAGCAAGGAGATGTTTCTGAGCACAGCGGGACTGGTGTTCTGAAGTGCATTTGTTTCAATGCGAGAAGTATAACAGGTAAGGCAGGTGAACTTAGAACTTGGATTAGTACTTGGAAATATGATGTTGTTGCTATTGCAGAGACTTGGTTGAGGGAAGGGCAGGATTGGCAGCTAAATGTTCCAGGCTTTAGAAGCTTCAGGCGGGATAGAGGGGGATGTAAAAGGGGTGACGGAGTTGCATTACTGGTTAAGGAGAATAACACAGCTGTATTGCGGGAGGACAAATCAGAGGGGTCATGCAGCGAGTCAATATGGGTGGAGCTCAGGAATAGGAAGGTGCAGTCACGATGTTGGAGGTTTACTACAGGCCTCCCAACAGACAGCGTGAGGTAGAGGAGCAGATATGTAGACAGATTTAGGAAAGATGTAAAGGTAACAGGGTTGTAGTGGTGGGTGATTTTAACTTCCCCAATATTGACTGGGACTCGCTTAGTGATAGGTGCTTGGATGGGGCAGAATTTGTGAGGAACATCCAGGAGGGCTTCTTGAAACAGTATGTAGATAGTCCAACTGGGGATGGTGCCATTCTGGACCTGGTATTGGGGAATGAGCCCGGCCAGGTGGTCGAAGTTTCAGTGGGGGAGCATTCCCGGAACAGTGACCATAATTCCATAAGTTTTAAGGTACTTGTGGATAAGAATAAGAGTAGTCCTCGGGTGAAGGTGCTAAATTGGGGGAAGGCTAATTATAACAAAATTAGGCAGGATCTGAATAATTTAGAATGGGGGCAGCTGTTTGAGGGCAAATCAACATCTGGCATGTGGGAGTCTTTCAAGAGTCAGCTGATTAGAATCCAGGACAAGCATGTTCCTGTGAGCAAGAAAGACAAGTTTGGCAAGTTTCGGGAAGCTTGGATAACACAGGATATTGCGAGCCTCGTCAAAAAGAAAAAGGAAGCATTTGTAAGGGCTGGATGGCTAGGAACAGACTTGAGGAATATAAAGACAGTAGGAAGGAACTTAAGCAAGGAGTCAGGAAGGCTAAAAGGGGTGATGAGAAGTCATTGGCACACAGGATTAAGGAAAATCCCAAGGCTTTTTAAACATTTATAAAGAGCAAGAGGGTAACCAGGGAAAGGGTTGGCCCACTCAAGGACAGAGATGGGAATCTATGCGTGGAGCCAGAGGAAATGGGCGAGGTGCTAAATGAGTACTTTGCATCAGTATTCACCAAAGAGAAGGACTTGGTGGATGATGAGCCGAGGGAAGGGAGTGCAGATAGTCTCAGCCATCTCAGTATCAAAAAGGAGGAGGTGTTGGGTGTCTTGCAAAGCAATAAGATAGAAATGTCTCCAGGGCCTGACGGGATCTACCCCAGAATACTGAGGGAGGCAAGGGAAGAAATTGCTGGGGCCTTGACAGAAATCTTTGCATCCTCATTGGCTACAGGTGAGGTCCCAGAGGACTGGAGAAAAGCCAATGTTGTTCCTTTGTTTAAGAAGGGTGGCAAGGATAATCCAGGAAATTATAGGCCTGTGAGCCTTACGTCAGTGGTAGGGAAATTATTAGAGAGGATTCTTCGGGACAGGATTTACTCCCATTTGGAAACAAACGAACTTATTAGCGAGAGGCAGCATGGTTTTGTGAAGGGGAGGTCGTGTCTGACTAATTTGATTCAGTTTTTTGAGGAAGTGACGAAGATGATTGATGAAGGAAGGGCATTGGATGTTATCTATATGGACGTTAGCAAAGCCTCTGACAAGGTCCCGCATGGCAGACAAAAGGTGAAGTCACAAGGGATCAGAGGTGAGCTGGCAAGATGGATACAGAAGTGGCTCGGTCATCGAAGACAGAGGGTATCAGTGGATGGGTGTTTTTCTGAATGGAGGGATGTGACTAGTGGTGTTCCGCAGGGATCAGTGCTGGGACGTTTGCTGTTTGTAGTATATGCAGATGATTCGGAGGAAAATGTAGCTCGTCTGATTAGTAAGTTTGCGGATGATGCAAAGGTTGGCGGAGTTGCAGATAATAATGAGAATTTTCAGAAGATACAGCAGGATATAGATCGGTTGGAGACTTGGGCGGAGAAATGGCAGATGGAGTTTAATCCGGACAAATGTGAGGTAATGCATTTTGGAAGGTCTAATGCCGGTGGGAGGTATACAGTAAATGGCAGAACCCTTAGGAGTATTGACAGGCAGAGAGATCTGGGCGTACAGGTCCATGGGTCACTGAAAGTGGCAACGCAGGTGGATAAGGTATTCAAAAAGGCATACAGCATGCTTGCCTTCATCGGACGAGGCACAGAGTATAAAAATTGGCATGTCATGTTGCAGCTGTACGGAACCTTAGTTAGGCCACACTTGGAATTTTGCATGCAATTCTGGCTGCCACACTGCCAGAAGGACGTGGAGGCTTTGGAGAGGGTACAGAGGAGGTTTACCAGGATGTTGCCTTGTCTGGAGGGCATTAGTTATGAGGAGAGGTTGGAAAAACTCGGATTGTTTTCACTGGAACGACGGAGGTGGAGGGGCTACATGATAGAGGTTTACAAAGTTATGAGCGGCATGGACAGAGTGGATAGTCAGAAGCTTTTTCCCAGGGTGGAAGAGTCAGTTACTAGGCGACATAGGTTTAAGGTGCGAGGGGCAAAGTTTAGAGGGAATCTGCGAGGCAGGTTTTTTACACTGAGGGTGGTGAGTGCCTGGAACTTGCTGCCAGGGGAGGTGTGAGAAGCAGATACGATAGCGACGTTTAAGAGACATCTTGACAAATGCATAAATAGGAAGGGAATGGAGGGATATGGGCCCCGGAAGTGCAGAAGGTGTTAGTTTAGGCAGGCATTAAGATCGGCGCAGGCTTGGAGGGCCGAATGGTCAGTTCCTGTGCTGTACTGTTCTTTGGTATTTGTTCTTGACTGTAGTTACAGTGTCCCTGGGTCTGTAACACGACAAACAAATGGAGCAGAGGCTGCAGAGAGGGGAAGCTCTGTAAAGTGAGAGGAGGAAGGGGCTCTGCCCTACCCTCCCTGGGTTTTCCAAGAGCACTTTTACTATGCACACCTAACCCAGGAGCAGTGTGTGAGGTAACTCTGATTCAATTAGGAGGTGGTCACAGAGCTGTGTCACTTCCTGCAACACGACCTGGAGCCTCACTGCGTGCAGTTCTGGTCGCCACATTACCAAAAGGATGTAGATGGTTTTGAGAGGGTGCAGAGGAGGTTCACCAGGATGTTGCCTGGTATGGAGGGCGCTAGCTATGAAGAGAGGTTGAGCAGTTTAGGATTATTTTCATTAGAAAGACGGAGGTTGAGGGGGGACCTGATTGAGGTGTACAAAATCATGAGAGGTATAGACAGTGTGGATATCAAGAAGCTTTTTCCCAGTGTGGGGGATTGAATTACTAGGGCTCACGAGTTCAAAGTGAAAGGGGAAATGTTTAGGGGGGATATGCGTGGAAAGTTCTTTATGCAGAGGGTGGTGGGTGCCTGGAACGCATTGCCAGCGGAGGTGGTAGCCGCGGGCACGATGGCGTCTTTTCAGTTGTATCTGGAGAGATACATGAATGGGCAGGAAGCAAAGAGATACAGCCCCTTTGAAAATAGGCGAATGTTCAGATGGAGGATCTGGATCGGCGCAGGCTTGGAGGGCCGAAGGGCCTGTTCCTGTGCTGTAATGTTCCGTTTTCTTTTGTTCTTTCTCACACCAGGGTGAGGACGGAGTTGTCAGTGGCTGTTAAGGTCACAGTTTCATTGAACTTCTATGTATCTGAATATTTCCACGCAGGAGCAGGAGACAAATCAAACATAGAGTCATAGAGAGTGGTAGATACATTTATGGCACAGAAGATGGCCATTCGGCCCCTCGGTGCCCGCTCCCTGTGGAACAATCCAGTCAGTCCCACTCTCCCAGTCAGTCCCCGTATCCCTGCAAGATCATCTCCTTCGGGTGTCCATCCAGTATCCTTTTGAATTCATTGTCTCGAATGATGAAATCCAAGATCTGATATGCTTCGCTCAGCACTCTCCTAATATGTCCTGCCACCTTCACAGATCAATGCATATGCAGCCCCAGGTAGCTCTGTCCCTGCACAATCTTTAGAACTGTGTCATTAAGTCTATATTACCTTCCTATTCCTTCTGACAAAATACATCACCTCACACTCCGTTGTATGAAATTCCACCTGCCACTTCTCTGTCCATTCTGCTAGCCTATCTATATCCTGCTACAGGTGGTTTGCAACATCCTCACTGTTTACCACACCTCCAAGATTGGTATCATTGGAAAATTTTGAAATTCTACTCTGTATTCCAAGATCCATGTAACTCATATATAGCAAAAAAACAAACAGTGGTCCTAAGCACTGACCCTTGGGGAACATCACTGTCTACCATCCTCCAGTCTGAAAAACAACCATTTAACACATTTCTCTTTTTTATGTCCTATGGACAATTTTTGATACAATTAGATGCTATTCCATGAGGTTCAATTTTGTTAGCCAAGCTTCTGTGTGTTTCTTCGTCAAATAATTTCATAAAATCCACGTAGACAACATCCACCACATTCCCTTCATCAACCTTCTCTGATTTTCTAAATAAATTCAATTACTTCATCAAGCATGATGTGCCTTTTAGAAATCCGTGCTGACAATCCTTAATTAACTCAATCTCTCCAAGTGTGTGTTGTCCTTTTCCCCTGATTATTGCTTCTAAAACTTTCCTCACAACTGTTGTTAAGCTAACTGGCCAGTAGTTACTAGGACTGTGTGTTGTCCACTGATAATTCTGGGAAGTGAGGGTGACCATCTATGTCATCAATATCTCCCTCAGCAGGTAGAAGCAGGATGAGAGATCCCGTGGCTTTGTTAGGATAGCGGGATTCCTGATGGTGTAGGTTGCTCTGCGGGGCCCCCATGTCAACCCATGGGTTGAGGTACAGGGACTGAAAGAACTCTCACTCCTGCAATGTGCAGTTGGTGTGTGAGCATGGCCAGTACGTCATGTTGGTGAATGTCCACCATCCTGGCAGCAGCCACCATCCCTTCATTCTGAAGCAGTCAGCCGGTCCCAACACATCGGGGCTCCATGAAGAACCAGAATGTAGCTCCTTGGAGACAAATGAACCCCCTCTAGACACAGCCCATGCTTCTACACCCTCAATCAACCTCCCACTGTCAACTGTTAGTTATGCAATTAGCATGTGTATAATGTGAGCAATGGAGTCACCAGGAACATGGTGGAACAGACCATCGGTGTGATGAAGCAATGCTTCCGATGTCTGAACCGCTCGGGGCGAGCCCTCCAGTACACACTGGAGCAGGTGTCCAAGTTCATGGTGTTCTGCTGCACCCTTCATATCATCACCATCATGAGGACACAGGCATTGGCACCAGGAATCCAGAGGCCACCTCAGGAGGAGGTGGGAGGGAAGATATTTCCTGGATGCCTTCGACCCGGACAGGCTGTCGGAGAGTCCCTGCTAAGATTCCAGTTCCCATAGGACAACTTCCCTTTCCAGCCATGAATTCCCCATTCTCCACCATTACACCCATCTGAGACGCCCCATCACAGTGTCCCCTTGGTCAGCATCCTGTAATAAAAACATCAGAGAATTATTACAGCACAGAAGGACCAATTCAGCCTTTCGTGTCTGCACAGGCTCTCCGAATGAGCAATTCACCTAATGCCATTCCCTGCCTTCTTCCTGTAATCCTGCACATTCTTCCTTCTCAGATAACAGTCTATTCAGCTTCAATTGAACCTGCCTCCACCACACTCTCAGGCAGTGCATTCCAGACTCTAACCACTCACTGTGTGAAAAAATATTTTCCTCAGGTCATCTTTGCTTCTTTTACCCATGACATTAAATCTGTGCCCTTTCGTTCTCGATCCTTTCACGAGTGGGAACTGTTTCTCTCTATCTACTCTGTCCAGACACCTCATGATTTTTGAAACCTCTAACAAAGCACCTCTTCACCTTCTCCGAGGAAAACAGTCCTAACTTCTCCAGCCTATCTTCATAACTGAAAATCCTCATCCCGGGAATCATTCACGTGAATATTTTCTGCACTCTCTCCAATGCCCTCACGTCTTTCCTCAAGTGTGGCACCCAGAACTGGACGCAATGCCACAGCTGAGGCTGAAATAGTCTCTTATAGAAGTTCAACGTAACTTCCTTGCTCTTGTACTCTATGCCCCTATTAATAAAGCTCAGGATACTGCATGCTTTATTAAACACTTTCTCAACCTGTCCTGCCACCTTCGATGACTTCTGCACATATACACACAGGTCCCTCTGCTCCTGCACACCCGATAGAATTGTACCCTTTATTGTATATTGTCTCCCCATGTTCTTCCTATCAACATAAATCACTTCACATTTCTCTGTATTGAACTTCATCTGCCACCTGCCTGCCCATTCCACCAACTTGTGTGTGTCCTTTTGAAGTTCTGCACTATCCTCCTCACAGTTCACAATGCTTCCAACTTTCGTATCAGCTGCAAACTTTGAAATTGTGCCTGCATACCCAGGTTTAGTTCCTTAATATATATCAGGAAAAGCAAGGATGTCTGGGGAACTCCACAACAAACCTGCCTCCAGCCTGTAAAACATCCATTAATCATTAATGTTTGTTTCCTGTCACTTAGCTAATTTCGTATCCATGTTGCTACCGTCCCTTTTATTCTATGAGCTACAAGTTTGCTCACAGGTCTGTTGTGTGGCATTGTATCAAAAGGTTTTTGCATGCAGGGAATAGTTAAATGTCTGGAATGCACTGCTTGAGAATGGTGGAGGCAGGTTCATTTGAAACTGAATAGACCGTTATATGAAAGTCAATGTGCACCACATCAACAGAATTGCTCTCATCAACTTTCTCTGATACCACCTCAAACATCTCCAGCAAATTAGTTAAACATGATGTTCTCTCAAGAAATCCATGCTGGCTTGTTTCATTAACTCGCATTTGTCCATGTGACGATTAGCTTTGTCCAAGATTATTTCTTTCTTGAAGTTTTCCCACCACCGAAGTTAAACTGACAGGCCTGTAGTTGCTGGACTTATCTTTACACCCTTTTTGAACAAGGGTGTAACGTTTACAATTCTCCAGTCCTCTTGCATCACCCTCAAGTCGAAGGAAGACGGAAAGATTATGGCCAGTGCCTCTGCGATTTCCACCCTCACTTCCCTCAGTATCCTTGGATGCATCTCATCTGTTCCTGGTGCTTTATTCAATTTAAGTCCAGACAGCCTATCTAATACTTCCTCTTTATCAATTTTAAACCCCACTAGTGTCTGACCTACCTCCTCTTTCAACATTGCCTGGGTTGCATCATAGAATCATAGACAGTTTATGGCACAGAGAGAGGCCACTTGGCCCATCGTGTCTATGCTGTCCAAAAAACGATCCATCCATTCTAAACCTATATTCCAGCATTTGATAGATTACAGCACTTGAGGTGCATATCCAGACACCTTTTGAATGAGTTGTTGGTTTCTGCCTCAACTACCCTTTCGGACAGTGAGTTCCAGACTCTGACCACCCGCTGGGTGAAAAATAAAATCCGCAGCTCACTTATAATCTTTCTGCCAATCACTTTAAGTCCATGCCCACTCGTCACTGACCTCTTTGCTCAGGTGAATAGACCCTTCAGCTCCACTCTACCCAGACCCCTCTCAGTTTTGTACATTTCAATCAGATTTACCCTCAGCCTTCTCTATTCCAAGGAGAACAGTCCCAGCCTGTCCAATCTTTCCTCATAGCTGCATTTTTCCAGTCCTCGCCACATCCTCATAAATCTCCTGTGTACCCTCTCTGGTGCAATTACATCCTTTCTGTAATGAGGTGACCAGAACTGCACACAGTACTCAAGTTGTGTGCTAGCCAATGAGTTATAGAATTCCAGCATAACCTCCCTGGCCGTATATTCTATACCTCGGCTAATAAAGGAAAGGATTCCATATCTTCTTCCTTGGTAAAGACAGGTGGAAATTATTCATTTATTACCTCAGCTATATCCTCTGCCTCCATGTGCAAATCCCCTTTATGGTCCTGAGTCGGCCCCATTGTTCCTTTTACTACCCTTTTACTATTTAGATGCCTATAGAAAACTTTGGGATTTCCTTCAATGCTCGCCTAATTTCATGCTCTCTCTTTGCTTCTCTTATTTGCTTTTTCACTTCCCCTCTGGACCTTCTGTATTCTGCCTGCTTCTCAATAGTATTTTCTACCTGATGTCCGTTATATCAGACATAAACTTGTCAACCTTTCGTGTGGCCTTCAAAGATCTGTCTGAATACACACCAAGTCTCTCTGTTACTGTCTCCTCATTTAAACAATACCCATTTGTTTCTGTTGCCTTCCCTTACACTTCTTACCCAAACGTCTCGCTTCATACTTCACTGTGTTAAATTACATCTGCCATGTTCCTGCCCATTTCACCAGTCAGTCTCTGTCCTCCTGAAGTCTGCTACTATCCTTCTCACTGCTTATTAACATTTCTGACTTTCCTGCCATCCGAAAACTTTGACATTATCCCCACTGTACACAAGCCCATTGCATTAACATACAACAATAGTGATCCCAACAGTGACCCTGGGGAACTCCATTGACTACTTCCCTCCAGACTGAAGAATAACCATTCTCCACTACTCTCTACTTTCTGTCAGTGCGCTAATTTCCCATTAATGAAACGTCTTTCATGACCACTGCATGTCCCAAAGTGATTTACAACCAATGAATGCTTCTTAAAGCGAAGTCATTCTTGTAATGTAGAAAACAGGCAGACTATTTCTGCACAGCAAGCTCCCACAAGCAGCAATGTGATGATGATCAGATCTGTTTTAGCGATGCTTATTGAAGGATAAATATTGACAAGGACACCGGGAATAATTCCCCTGCTCTGCTTCTACATAGTGCAATGGGATCTTTAACATCCACCTGAGAGGGCAGACTGCAACTTGGTTTAAAGTTTCATTCGATAGACTGCACCTCTGGCTGTGCAGCACTCTCTCAGTGCTGCACTGCAATGTCAGCATTGATTCTTGTGAACATGTCCTGCAGTGACACTTGATCCTGGAAGCTTGTGACTGAAAGGGGAGAGAGCTACAAACTGAGCCACGGCTGACATTAACCCTTTAATCCCACGTGTTTCTAATTCGGTAACACGGTTGTTATGTGGTACTTTCTCAAACGACTGTGGAAAGGATAGGGATATTGTGAAAGTACAGGCAGGAGAAACATGTCTGTGCTGCCCCTTTAAAAGGGAAATCCAGTCAGTCCCACTCCCAGGCTTTTTCACTGTATCCTTGCATTTTTTCTCCTTCAGATATTTATCCAATTCCCTTTTGGGATCTACTATTGAATCTGTATCCATCAGCCTATCAGACAGTGCATCCCAAATCCAAACCACTCAGAAACAAAAATCCTCATGTCTGCTTCTTTTACCAATCGCCTTAAATCTGTGTCTCTTGGACATTGGAAATAGTTTCTCTTTATTAAATTTATCTAAATCCTCCCTAATGTTAAACACCTCAATCAAATCTCCTCTGAAAGTTCTCTGCTCCAAGTGGAACAACCCCAGCTACATAACTGTAATCCCTCATGCCTGGACAAATTCTAGTAAAACAGTTCTGTACCCTCTCCGAAGGCTTCATGTCCTTCCTAAAGTGTGGTTCCCAGTATTCGACACAAGACTCCAGGTGAAGCTGAACTAGTATTTTATATATGTTTCACATAATGTCCTTGCTTTTGTTATTTTTGCCTCTATTTATAAACCCGAGGATCCCATATATTTATTAACTGTCCAGTTAACCTTTCCTGCCACCTTCAAAGATTTGTGTATAAACACCCCATGTGTCTCTGTTATTTCACCACCTTTATGGTTGTACCATTTAACATGTATTGTCTCTCCTCATTCATCATTTCAAAATGTATTACCTCACACATCTGCAATGCTAATTAAATATTGAGAAGATTGAAGCCATTGTTTTCTGTCTCTGCTCCAAACATTTCCTAGTTACACACTCCATCCCTCTCCTTTGTAAATGTTTGAGACTAAGCCAAACTGTTCACAAACTTGTTGACATAGCTAACCTTGAGATCCCTTGAGATGAGCTTCCTACCAGATTTTCACACCATCAGTAAAACGGCCTATTTCCACCCTTGGTGAAGTTGCATTGCTGGTTAAAGAGGAAATTAACGCAATAGTGAGGCAGGATATTAGCTCTGACGATGCCGAATATGTATGGGTCGAGCTGAGAAACACTAAGGGGTAGAAAACCTTAGTGGGGGTTGTATATAGACCCCCAGATTGTAGTGCTGACTTTGGGAATGGCATTGAACAGGAAATTAGAGACTCATGCGATAAAGGAACATCTGTAATTTTGGGTTTCTTGAATCTGCATATAGATTGGGCAAATTAAATTGGTCACAATACATTGTGGAGGAATTCCTGGGGAATATGCGGGATGGTTTTCAGGACCAATTCTTTGAGGAACCAACTGGAGAACAGGCCATCCTAGACTGGTTATTGTGTAATGAGAGAGGAATAATTGACAATCTAGTTGTGCGAGATCCCTCGGGGATGAGCGACCATAATATGATAGAATTCTTCATCATGATGGAGAGTGTCCTAGTTGATTCTGAGACTAAGGTCGTGAATCTTAATAAAGTAAGCTACGAAGGTATGAGGCATAAGTCGTTGATGATACATTGGGAAACGTTACTTAAAGAGATGACCCTGGATAGGCAATGGCAAACATTCAAAGAGCGGATGGATGAACTGCAACAATTGTTTACTCCTGTCTGGCGCAAAAGTAAAACGGAAAAGGTAGCCAAATCATGGCTTACAAGGAAAGTTCGAGATAGCATTAGATCCAAGGATGAGGCATATAAATTCGCCAGGAAAAAACAACAGACCTGAGGATTGGGAGCAGTTTAAAATTCAGCAAAGAAGCACCAAGGGATTGATTAAGAAGGGGAAAATGGAGTACGAGAGTAAGCTTGCGGGGAACATAATAGCTGACTGTAAACGAATCTATAGGTATGTGAAGCGGAAAAGATTGGCGAAGACAAATACAGGTCCGTTACAGTCTGAAACAGGGAAATTTATTATGGGAAACAAAGAAACGGCTGACCAACTAAATGCATCCTTTAGTTCTGTCTTCACAAAGGAGGACTGAAATATCATACCAGAAATGTTGGTGAATACAGGGTTTAGTGAGAGAGAGGAACTGAAAGAAATCAGTATTAGTAGAGAAATGGTGTTGGGGAAGTTGATGGCATTGAAGGCCGATAAATCCCCAGGGCCTGGTAATCTACATCCCAGAGTACTTAAGGAAGTGGCCCTAGAAATATTGGATGGATTGGTGGTCATCTTCCAAGATTCTATGGACTCTGGAACAGTTCCTACAGATTGGAAGGTAGCTAATGTAACCCCACTATTCAAAAAGGAAGGTAGAGAGAAAGCAGGAAATTGTAGACCAGTCAGCCTGACATCGGTCGTGGGGAAAATCCTGGAGTCCATTATCAAATATTTTGCAGCAGAACACTTGGAGAATAGTGGTAGAATCGGACAGAGTCAGCATGGATTTATGAAAGGGAAATCATGCTTGATAAATCTACTAGCATTCTTCCAGGATGTAACTAGTAGAGTTGATGAGAGGGAGCCAGTGGGTGTCGTTTATTTGCACTTTACGAAGGCTCTCGACAAAGTTCCACGTAATGGTTTAGCGTGTAAAATTAAAGTGCACGAGACTGGGGGTAGTGTATTGCGATAGATAGAAAATTGGTTGGCAGACAGGAAACAAAGCATTGGAACATATGGATCTTTTTGTGAATGGCAGGCAATGACTAGTGGGGTACCTCTGGGATCGGTGCTAGGACCCCAGCTATTCACAATATATATGTTAATGATTTAGATGAGGAAACTAAATGTAATATCTCCAAATTTGCAGATTATACAAAATTGAGTGTGAGGGTAAGTTGTGAGGAGGATGCAGAGAGGCTTCAGGGTGATTTGGACAAGTTGAGTGAGTGGGCAAATGCATGGCAGATGCAGTATAATGTGGATAAATATGAAGTTATCCACTTTACTAGCAAAAACAGGAAGGCAGATTATTATCTGAACGGCTATAAACTGAGAGAGGGGAATATGCAGCGAGACATGGGTGTTCTCGTACACCAGTCACTGAAGGTAAGCATGCAGGTGCAACAGGCGGTAGAAAAAGGCGAATGTTATGTTGACCTTTATAGAGACAGGATTCGAGTACAGGAGCAGGGATGTTTTACTGCAATATACAGGGCCTTGGTGAGGCCGCACTTGGAATGTTGTGTGCAGTTTTGGTCTCCTTTTCTGAGGAAGGATGTTCTTGCAAGAGGGAGTGCAGTAGAGTTTTACCAGTCTGATACCTGGCTGGTAGGACTGCCGTCTGAGGAGAGATTGAGTCGGTTAGGACTATATTCACTGGAATTCAGAAGAGTGAGGAGGGATCTCATCGAAACCTATAAAATTCTAACATGACTTGACAGGGTAGATGCAGGAAGGATGTTCCCGATGGTGGGGGACTCCTGAACCACAGGATATGGGGTAAAACTTTCAGGACTGAGATGAGGAGACGTTTCATCACCCAGAGAGTGGTGAGCCTGTGGAAACCTGTCATCACGCCCATATCCAAGGGAGATTGGAAGGTTCTGGCCAGCGCCTCTGCTATTTCCCCCATTGCTTCCCTCAGCAACCCTCATACATCCCATCCAGACTGGATAAATGTTCAACTTTATTGTGGTACAAAAGTGTTGGATTGAAAAGGGTTAACTGAATCTGTTTGTTCCGTGACTGTAATTAATGTCAGTCTCCATGGACCCTAATTTTGTCACTGGACGTTTTCCATCTCCTATTAATAAGGGGGTTCTTTCAATGTGTTCTTCCATAGTGTCAGTGGGAACATCAGCCCCAGCACTTACAGAGATCAGCTGCTCCAGAGAGATAGAGAGAGGATAGGTTAGAATCTGAGAACAAAAGACTGGAATGTTACAACAATGGGTCAGAGTCTGAGAACAATAGATTGGAATGTTACAACAATGGACAGGAGTTTATCCTCGGATCTTTACTCCCTTTCTACATATTATGATCGGTTCTCATTAAACTCTCGTATCTATCTCGCACTGAAGATTATTCAATACATTTACTATCCCATCCTGGCTATTATTGGTGTCCCTGGTAAGTCTCTCTATCTAGCTATTAATTCTTTAAACCATGTTTAACTGCATTGCTGCTCCTGTAATTTACTCTGCCCTTCTTGCTGCCGTTGTATTCCTGGTGAATATGTCCAGCTATTAGCTCTATAAACCATTGTCATCTGTATTACAGTTCTTGTCATATACTCTCTCATCGTTGCTGCTGTTGCTGTCTCTATTTCAGGCCAGGAGATCTGTAAACCCTGTTTCACTGAAATACTGTTCTGTAATGTAAATTTTGGGAAGACTGAAGCCAGTGTCATTGGTCTCCATCACAAACTCCATCACCTATCTGGGAAGCACATACTCCACCATGCCCAATATCTGAGGCTCAACCAGACATTTTACAACTTCTGTGTCATATTTCAACCTGAGCTAAGTTCATCTTCATATTCTTTTCATCACCAACCCTGCCTAATACCACCTCAGTGATATCACCCCTCTCCACCTCTGCCTCAGCCCATCTACTGCGTAAACCCTTATCTGCATCACTGCTAGATACACAGCTGACTATTCCAATTCCATCTTGGTCACCCTCCCAGTTATAAACCTCCATAAACCACAGCCCATCCAGAACTCAGCTGCCTGTATCCTAACTCACACCAAATCCCGATCACCCATCACCCCTGTGCTCACTGATCTACATTGGCTCCCGGTCTGGCAGCACATTATTTTTAATATTCTCTTTCTTGTGTTTGAATCTCTCCATGGCCTCACCCCTCCATTTATTCACTTTCCCCTGTCCATTTCACATATTCCTGCAAATCTTTCGACTTCAATCTTTTTTCATTTCTCCTTTTCAAAGTGAATTTATTTCCCTCTGCATCTGTCCCGAGCCACGATTTTAGACTCTGCAGCAAGACTGCTGCTGACGGTACAGAATTGGGATCCATAAAGAGATGTGAATCGCACAGCCGGCCACTTCCGGTGCGGTCTGCACAATATCCCATGCTGAGCGGGGCTCCAGCCCAGTCATATCATCTATGTGCTGTCAGCGTGGTCTTCACAGCCAGCCACTTCTACTGTGGCCTGCACAATATCACATGCTGGGCAGGGCTCGAGCTCAATTGTACCTTGTATGTGTTGTTCTTTTGAGGGTGGATTTGAAAGTGATGTCAATGAAACATACCAGCAGCTTTGATGTCCTTCTTTGAAAGTTGGTCTGTGCATGTCCACTGACCACCTGTGTTAGACAATGTCTGCTGAACATACATTTAGCATCACAATGAATCCCCTCTAATGTTATTTAAAAGGACCAGGCATCCTGCTTACAGGTGACGGGCTTTTGACTTACTTCTGCTATTGTAAACTTAGTGGAGATGCTGTCGATGGTTTTCTGGAGGTTGTGTTGTGAGCTGCTGCAGACATTCAGGGAGGACAGAAGATTTGGTGACCCAAATCTGGACAAGGAATGGGGACTATATTTACAGTGTCTTTTGGTCTATGACATGACCAACAAATGGAGCAGAGCCTGCAGAGAGGGGTGCCTCTGTATAGAGGGAAGAGGAGGGGGCTTTGCCCTACCCACCCCGGGTTTTCCAAGAGCACTTTTTCTACCTACACCTAACCCAGGAGCAGTGCGTGAGGTGGCTCTGATTCAATAAGGATGTGGTCACATAGCTGTGTCACCTCCTGTCACATGACCTGGAGCCTCACAGCAGGGTGAGGAAGGAGCTGTCAGTGGCCGTTAAAGTCAGTTTCATTGAACTTCTGTGTATCAAGATCTTTCCAGACAGGAGCAGGAGACATATCCAACATAGAGTCACAGAGAGTGATGGAGTCATTTGCGGCACTGAAGGTGGTCATTCGGCCCCTCCATGTCAGCTCTCCCTGGAACAATCCAGCCAGTCCCAATCCCCCGCTCAGTCCCCGTATCCCTGCAAGTTCATTTCCTTCTGGTGTCCATCCAGTTTCCTTTTGAAATCATTAATTGCCTCAGCGTCCACCACCCTCATGGGCAGTGAGTTCCATCTTATTACCATCCACTGTCTTAAAATGTTCCTCCTCATATTCCCCCTGCATCTCTTACCCAAAACCTTCCATCTGTGTCCCCAAGTCCGTGTTTCATCAGTTAATGGGAACAGTTTTTCCTTGTCTGTCTTATCTAAACTTATCATAATCTTGTACACCTCGACCAAAGCTCTCTAAATCTCCTTTACTCCAGGGAGAACAACTCCATCTTCTCCAAACTAACCTTGTCGCTAAACCCCCATCCCGGAAACCATTTTGGTAAATCTCCTCAGCACCCTCTCAAGGACCTTCACATCCTTCCTAACGTGTGGTGACCAGAACTGGACACAGTTCTCTAGTTGAGGCCTAACCACAGCTTTATAACGTTTCAGCATAACTTCCCTGCCTTTGTATCTTTGTCTGTAATTATGAAGCCCAAGATCTGATATGATTTGCTAAACACTCTCCTAATGTCCTGCCACCTTCAAAGATCAGTGCATATGGAGGCCCAGGTCCCTCTGTTCCTGCACAATCTTTAGTAATGTGTCATTAAGTCTACATTGCCTTCCTAATCCATCTGACGAAATACATCACCGTACACTGCTCTGTAATAAATTCTACCTGCCACTTCTCTGTCCATTCTGCCAGCCTATCTATGTTCTGTTGTGGATGGTTTGTATCATCCTCCCTGTTTATCACACCTACAAGATTGGTATCATCGGAAAATTTTGAAATTCTACTTTGCATTCCAAGGTGCATGTCATTTATATATAGCAAGGAAAAAAAATCAGCGCTCCTAGCAATGACCCTTGGGGAACATCACTGTCTACCATCCTCCTGTCTGAAAAACAACCATTTAACACAAGACTCTTTTTGCTGTCCTTTGGACAATTTTTGATCCAATTGGATGCTATTCCATGAGCTTCAATTTTGTTAACCAAGCTTTGTGTGGTTCTTCATCGAATACTTTAATAAAATCCAGGGAGACAACATCCACCACATTCCCTTCATCAACCTTCTCTGATCATCGAAATCAATTCAATTAGTTCATCAAGCATAATCTGTCTTTTAGAAATCCGTGCTGACAATCCGTAATTAACTCAAACCTCTCCAAGTGTGTGTTGTCCTTTTTCACTGATTATTGTTTCGAAAACCTTACTCGCCACTGATGTTAAACTAATTGACCAATAGTTACTCGTCTGTGTGTTGTCCATTGATAATTCTGGGAGGTGAGGGTGACCATCGATGTCATCATTTTCTCCCTCAGAAGGCAGAAGCAGGATGAGAGATCCCGTGGCTTTGTCAGGATAGAGGGATTCCTGATGGTGTGGGTGTCTCTGCGGCGCCCCCGCTGTCAAGGGGGAGAGGTACAGGAACTGGAAAAACTATCACTCCATGAATGTACAGTTGGTGTGTGAGCATGCCCAGTACATCATGTTGGTGAATGTCCACTATCCTGGCAGCAGCCACCATACATTCATTCTGATGCAGTCAGCCGGTTCCAACACTTTGGCTGCCATGCAGAACCAGAATGTGGCTCCTCGGAGATGAAATATTCCATTCTCTAGACACAGCTCCCACCGCCAACCAACCACACACAATTAACATGTGTATAACGTGAGCAATGGAGTCACCAGGAACATGGTGGAACAGATCATCGGTGTGATGAAGCAATGCTTCCGACGTCTGAACCGCTCGGGGGAAGCCCTCCAGTACACACTGGAGCAGGTGTCCAAGTTCATGGTGTTCTGCTGCACCCTTCATATCATCACCATCATGAGGACACAGTCATTGGCACCAGTAATCCGGAGGCTACCTCAGGAGGAGGAGGCAGGCAGGATATTTCCTGGATGCCTTTGAACCGGGCAGGCTGTCGGAGAGTCCCTGCTAAGATTCCGGTTCCCATAGGACAACTTCTCTTTCCCACCATGGATCCCCCATTCACCACCATTACACCCATCTGAGACGCCCCATCACAGTGTCCCCTTGGCCACCATCCTGCAATAAAAAACACCAACAACAATCTTTTCATTAACATCTTTATCCAGCAACACATCCAATTATACAAACAAAACTGAACTATTCACCCTTGTGTATTCCCTTAGTGCCTGTCTTGTGGCTTCCCTCGACTTGTCTACTGCTCCGACACAGTGTTTCCCCAGTGACTGCAGCATGGCTGGTGGAAGGCTGCTGACTTTCACTGGGGAGACTGCAGATGGCCTTGCAGGACGTCCTCGAGCAGCACAGGGCTTTGCGGGTTTGTAGTCGGATTGCACCTCCTCGACATGGGCAGCAGCAGCCTGGGCTGGCTGATGGGGAACAGCAAGGACACTAGTGGAGTGGCAGTGAATGGAGGACAAATACTGTCATCCTGAGAGAGGACAGTAAGTTCATGCTCCACAGAGACACTGTCACTGCCAAGGGGCGACACCTCAGCAATCCTGGTAATCTACTGGATCACAGTTTGCTGGACTGCTGTGAGAGCCTGCAAACCCCTTTGAACACTGAGATCCACAGCCATGATAACGGCTGTCTGATCCTGCCTGGCAGCAAACATGGATCTCATGTCCTCAATCTGAGCTTCCACTGCAGCACTGAGACTTTGGTTGTCTGCCGTCTGTGCTGCAGTGGAAGCTGAAACAATGGTATCAGACACTGTATCACGGCTGGGGCCGCTAGTGCAGTCATGGAGTTAGTGACCACTTCCACAGGGGAAATAATGGGCTTCAAGCTCTGTGAAATGCCCTTTGCCATGTTGGAGCTGGACTCCTCCGTGTTCCTTGACAGTGACAACAGACTGTCTGACATGCCTGTCAATGGACCAAGTATCTCAGTGTACATGTCCATCAGCATTCTCCTGTATGCTGTTCCAGCAATGTTCACATCTGAGTCCTGTGTATTATAACTCGTTTGTGACCTCGCCCTCTGGTGAGCTGACACATGAACTATCCTTTCCCCCTGGCCCGGCTGCAGCTCACTCGTGCTCGGTGACTCACCCCGTGCAGATTGTGTCTCTATACAAGCCTCTAAGGTTGACACAATACAAGTGATGGGCCTACACCATCAGTGCTGTGCTGCTGCTCTCTCTCTGTCTCCTGGATCTGCTGTGACTGGGAAACTGGCAGTTTTGGGTTATTATCGGAAAGTATAAAATCAGAGGGGGAGGGTTGGGGTGAGGGATTGGGGGTGGGATGGAAAGCAGGAGGTCCATGGTCCCGCCATCTGCAGCTTGTACATCATCCCAGACAGCAGGATGAGGGGCAGGTGGGAGTTAAGAAGGGACATAAGGAAGGCACATAGCATCCTCCTGAATGCTCTCGGTGATGCCGGATGCTACGGGCTCTGTCACAGCCGTTCCCATGATGTGGAGAACCATCTCCTCCCTCAGGCTCAGGGGTTAAGGTATGCCTGGTCCCCGCCGGTTCACTGCTGCTCCCTGTGATTGTGGGCCACCTTGTCCTGTAAGAGAGAGGGCAGAATGTCGGTGACTGTGTTGCACTGTGTTTGGGTGCTGTGCCTACCATAGCTGAATAGCTGGAGATATGTGGAGGCAGTGAGTGATGGGTGTGAGGCTGGTATCAGTGGAAGGTGTGTGAGGGTAAGGTGGAGTATGTGCATGTTAAGTGTGAGTCCTGAGTGTTAGGGACTGCTGATGGGTGAGTGATAGGGGTGTGTTATATTGAGCAGTGTGAGAGGTTGGTGGTGTTGAGGGTAGGAGATGCCATGTGGTGATGAAGTCACTGACATTTACCACCCTTGTGAGCTCATTAAACTTCTTCTGGCTCTGCTGCCAGGCCGTCGGTGCCATACTTCTTGCATTCACCTCCGTTGCCACTTGCTCCCATTCCCTTCGGAGGTTGTTTCTTGAGGGTCTCCACAGCACCGTACAGAAACATGGGCATCTGTTCTCCTGTTACTCTCCATGACTAAGGCCTCCAGCACCGCATTCGTGAGCCGCAGAGCTCTCTCTCTGTCCTCGTATTCCATTTACCTTGTCTCCAATTGCAGCATTCACAGTCAGCAGCAGCAGCCTCCTGTGATTCAGTGCAGCTTCCCTTCAAGAGGGACAGACTGTCTTTAAGAGCTGAATGCTGGCTGAAAGACGAGCCAGCCTCACACACAGTTAGTCTCCTGTTAAATGTGCAGGCAAACAGCAGCGCGGGTCACCATGGGCGACACGAACTTTTCATGGAAATGAGGACATAGCAGGAGCTTTATGTGTCACCTGCCTCAACAGGAGCAGAAACGTGCGGATCATGATCCCTCTGCCGACAAAGCGATGCAAACCTGATTTTCTCGTTCTTGCTATTTCCCTTTCCGTCATTCACACGTTCCCCCTCTCGCTCTCTCTCTCTTCACTCTCTGTTTATTGCTCATAGAATCAGAGATTGATGCAGCACAGAAGGAGGTCTGTCGGCCCATTGTGTCAGTACTGTCTCTTTGAAAGAGCTATCTAATTAGTATTAATAGAGGCCTAGATTGAATTGTCTCTTTCCTGCTGTGTAAGTGGGACTCAGTACCACTCCAGCTGGTATTAATAGTGGCCTGGAATGAACTGTCTCTTTCCTGGTGCTTGAATGGGACTCAGTTCCACTCCAGCTGGTATTAATCGGCACAGTGGCGCAGGGGCAGGACAGTGGTGCAGTGGATCGCACCGCAGCCTCACAGCTCCAGCCACCCAGGTTACTGCCTGCGTGGAGTTTGCAAATTCTCCCTGTTTCTGCGTGGGTTTCCTCCGGGTGCTCCGATTTCCACCCACATGCCAAAGACTTGCAGGTTGATAGGTTAATTGACCATTATAAATTGCCTCTAGTATAGGTAGGTTGTAGGGAAATATAGGGATAGGTTGGGATGTGGTAGGGATATGGAATTAGTGTAGGATTAGTATAAATGGGTGGTTGATGGTCGGCACAGACACTGTGGGCCAAAGGGCCTGTTTCAGTGCTGTATCTCTAAACTAAACTAAAACTATCCAATTAGTTCCTCTCCCCTCCTCTTTCCCCAGACTCCTGCGTTTTTTCTCCTTTTCAAGTATTTGTTAAATTGCCTTTTGAAATATATTATTGAATCTGCTTCCACCATCTTTTCAGGCAGTGAATACCAGATCCCAACAACTCGCTGTGTAAGAAAATTCTTTTCATTTCACCTCTGGTTCTTTTTCAATCTGTGTCTTCTTAATACTGAACTTTCTGACACTGGAAACCGTTTCACATTAATTATCCCATCAAAACCCTTCATGATTTTCAATTCTATATTAAATTAGATTAGATTAGAGATACAGCACTGAAACAGGCCCTTCGGCCCACCGAGTCTGTGCCGAACATCAACCACCCATTTATACTAATCCGACACTAATCCCATATTCCTACCAAACATCCCCACCTGTCCCTATATTTCCCTACCACCTACCTATACTAGTGACAATTTATAACGGCCAATTTACCTATCAACCTGCAAGTCTTTTGGCTTGTGGGAGGAAACCGGAGCACCCGGAGAAAACCCACGCAGACACAGGGAGAACTTGCAAACTCCACACAGGCAGGACCCGGAATCGAACCCGGGTCCCTGGAGCTGTGAGGCTGCGGTGCTAACCACTGCGCCACTGTGCCGCCCTTAAATCTCCTCTTACCCTTCATTGCAACCCTAGGTTTTCCAATCTCTCCACGTACCTGAATTCCCAGATCCCTGGTACCATTCCAGAAAATCACCTCAGTATCTTCACTAAGTCCTTGACATCCTTACCAAAGTGTGGTGATTAGAATTGGACACAGTTCTCCAGCTGGGAGCTAACCAATGATGTATAAAGATCAGCATTTCCTCCTGAGTTGTCTTTACTCTGTGCCTCTCTCTCACACACCAAGGACACTACATGTTACCTTCAAACATCTGTGTGTGTACAGCCCAGGTCTCTCCAATCCTGCACCCACTTTATAATGGTACCATTAAGTTTATATTGTTTCTCCACATACTTCCTACCCAAATGTCTCACTTCACACTTCACTGTGTTAAATTACATCTGCCATGTTCCTGCCCATTTTACCAGTCAGTCCCTGTCTTCCTGAAGTCTGTTCCTATCCTTCTCACTGTTTATTAACATTTCTGAGTTTCCTGCCATCTGAAAACTTTGACATTATCCCCTCTGTACACAAGCCCACTGCATTAACATACAGCAACAGTGATCCCAACAGTGACCCTGGGGAACCCCACTGTGTACTTCCCTCCAGACTGAACAACAACCATTCTCCACCACTCTCTGCTTTCTGACACTTAGCTAATTTCCTGCATGCTGTCATTGTAAATTTAAAAAAGAACTTCCATTTATGTAGCGCCTTCATGACCACTGCATGTCCCAAAGCGATTTACAATCAATGTGTACTTATTAAACCCTAGTCACTATTGTAATGTAGGAAAGATGGCAGAAGATTTCCACACAGCAAGATCCCACAAGCAGCAATGTGATAATGATCAGATCTTTAACATCCACCTGGGAGGGCAGATGTTGGTTTAATGTTTCATTCGATAGACGGCACATCTGACAGTGCGATACTCCCTCAGTAATGTCACTGCAGTGTCAGCCTTGATTCTTGTGATCAAGTCCTGCAGTGACACTTGATCCAAGAAGCTTGTGACTGAAAGGGGAGAGAGCTACAAACTGAGTCACTGCTGTCATTGGTCCTTTAATCCCATGTGTTTCTAACTTGGTAACATGGCTGTGATGTGGTACTTTATCAAACGCCTGTTTAAAGGATAGGAATATGAGGAAAGGAGAGGCAAGAACAATCATGGAAACATAGAATAGCATTGCACTGAAGAAGGCCATTTGGTCCAACATGTCAGTGCTGGCCCTTTTGAAGATCTACCAGTTAGTCCCACACCCTGGCTCTTTTTTATATTCATTTGGGCATCACTGGCTTGGCCAGCATTTATTGCCCTTGTTGCCCTTGAGAAGGTGATGGTGAGCTGCCTTCTTCAACCGCTACAGTCCATTTGGTGTAGGTAGACCCACAGTGCTGCTAGGAAGGGATTTTGACCCAGCGACAGTGAAGGAACGGCGATATAGTTCCAAGTCAGGATGGTGTGTGACTTGAACGGGAACTTGAAGGTGGTGATTTTCTTATGTATTTTCTGCCCTTGTCCTTCTAGATGGTAGAGGTCGTGGGTTTGGAAGGTGCTGTCAAAGGGGCCTTGGTGCATTGCTGCAGTGCATCTTGTAGATGGTACATGCTGCTGCCACTGTGCGTCGGTGGTGGAGGGAGTGAATGTTTGTAGATGGGGTGGCAATCAAGCGGGCTGCTTTTTCCTGAATGGTATCGAGCTTCTTGAGTGTTGTTGGAGCTGCACCCATCCAGGCAAGTGGAGAGTACTCCTGACATCAAACTCCTGACTTGTGCCTTGTAGATGGTGGACAGGCTTTGGGGAGTCAGGAGGTGAGTTACTCGCCTCAAGATTCCGAGGCTCTGACCTCCTCTTGTCGCCACGGTATTTATATGGCTACTCCAGTTCAGTTTCTGGTCAATGGTAGTCCCCAGAATGTTGATAGTGGGGATTCAGAGATGGTATGCCATTGAATATCAAGGGGAGATGGTTAGATTCTCTCTTGCAGGAGATGGTCATTGCCTGGCACTTGTGTGGCACGAATGTTACTTGCCACTTATCAGCCAAAGGCTGGATATTGTTCAGATCTTGCTGCATTTCTGCACGGACTGCTTCAGTATCTGAGGAGTCACGAATGGTGCTGAAGATTGTGCAATCATCAGCGAACATCCCCACTTCTGACATTATTGAAGGTAGGTCATTGATGAAGCAGCGAGAAATGGTTGGGCCTGGGACACTACCCTGAGGAACTCCTGCAGTGATGTCCTGGAGATCAGATGATCAACCTCCAACAACCACAACCATCTTCCTTTTGCACTAGGTCTGACACCAGCCAGCGGAGGGTTTGAGATAATGAGGTAATGTGATCAGGAGCTGAGTGGCTGTAGCAGAACCTAAACTGAGCGTCACTGAGCAGGTTATTGCTAAGCAAGTGCTGTTTGGTAGCTCTGCTGATGACAGCTTACATCACTTCACTGATGATTGAGAGTAGGCTGATGGGGCGGTAATTGACCGGGGTGGACTTGTCCTGCTTTTTGTCTACAGGACATACCTGGGAAACTTTCCACATTGCCGGGTTGATGCCAGTGTTGTAGCTGTACTGGAACAGCTTGGCTAGGGGCGCGGCAAGTTCTGGAGCACAGGTCTTCAGTACTATTTCCGGAATATTGTCAGGGCCCATAGCCATTGCAGTATCCAGTGCCTTCTGTCACATCTTGATATCACGCAGAGTGAATCAAACCCTGAGAAACAGTACTGTATACTCCTCTCCACCTCCAGTCTGAACAATGACTTTTCACCACTTCTCTCTGCTTTCTGTCCCTGAGTCACTGTCATATCCACACCATCACTGTCACATTAATCCATGTCTTCCATTTTTCATAACAAGTCTATGAAATGTTATTTGTTTACAGGCCTTTTGAAAGTCTATATACATAAATGGATATACACGAGTAGGGGCGGAACATGTTGGTATGGTTCTTGATGAATACTTTGGATCTGTCTTAACAAAAGGGGGGGACGATGCAGATATTGTGGTTAAAGAGGAGGAGTGTGAATTATTGGATGTGAGATACATAGGGAGAGAGGAAGTATTAATGGGATTAGCATCCTTGAAAGTTGATCCATCACCATGGCCGGTTGAAATGTAACCTAGGCTGTCAAAAGAGGTGAGAGAGGAAATGGCAGAGGGTCTGACCATCATTTTCCAGTCCGCACTGGATACAGAGTAGTGCCAGAGGATTGGTGAACTGTTAAAATTGTACCTCTTTAAAAAGGGAGCAAAGGATAGACCAAATAATTGCAGGCCAGTCAGTCTAACCTCAGTAGTGGGCACATTATTGGAATCTATTCTAAAAGACAGGATAAAGTGTCACTTGGAAAGGCACAGGTTAATCACGGATATTGAGCATGGATTTGATAAGGGAAGATATTGTTTGACCAAGTTGACTGAATTTTTCGAAGAAGTAGCAAGGATGATAGATGAGGGTAGTGCAGTTGATATGGTCTGCATGGATTTTGACAAGGCTTTTGTCAAGGTCCCATGTGGCATGCTTGTTTAAAAAAATAAAATCCCATGGAACCCAGGGAAATTCAACAAACTGGATGCAAAATAGGCTCAGTGATAGGAAACAAAGGGTGATTGTTGACGGGTGATTTACTGACTTGAGGCCTGTTTCCAGTGACGTTCCACAGGGCTCAGTACTGGACTTCCTGCTTTTTGTAGTATATATTAACGATTTGAACGTAAATGTAGGGGGCATGATCAAGATGTTTGCAGATGGTACACAGATTGGTCTTGCAGTAGATAGCGAGGAGGATAGCTGTATGCTGCAGGAAGATATTGATGGCAGAAAAGTGACAAATGGAATTCAACCTGGATAAGTCTAAGGTGATGCAATTGAGGAGGTCAAACAAGGCAAAGGGATAGACGATTAATAGGAAAATAGTGAGAAGTGTAGAGGAAGTGAGGGACCTTGGAGTCAATGTCCACTGATCCCTGAAGGTAGCAGGTCAGGTCGATAAGGTGATTAAGAAGGCATATGGATTCCTTTCCCTTATTAGCTGAGGTATAGAATACAAGAGCAGGAAGGTTATGCTGGAAGTATATAAATCATTGGTTAGGTCACAACCTGAGTACTGTGTGCTGTTCTGGTCACCTCATTACACAAAGGACGTACTTTCACTAAAGAGGGTACAGAGGAGATTTACGAGGATGTTGCCTGGATTGGAAAAATGCAGCTATGAAGTAAGATTAGATAGGCTGGGGTTGTTCTACTTGGAACAGAGAAGGCTGAAGGGAGACCTGATTGAAATGGACATAATTTCGTGGGGCCTGGATAGAGTGCAGGTGAAGCGTCTATTCACCTTAGCAGAGGGATCAGTGAATAGGGGGCAGTGACTTAAAGTGCTTGGTAGAAGGACTAGCGGGGAATTGAGGAGAAAATTGTTCAGCCAAAAATGCAGAATTGGCTCAGTGACAGGAAACAAAGGGTAATTGTTATAATAAAAGCAAAATGCTGCGGATGCTGGAAATCTGAAGTAAAAACAAGAAATGCTGGAAATACTCAGCAGGTCTGGCAGCATATGTGGAGGGAGAAGCAGAGATAATGTTTCAGGTCAGTGAAGAAGGGTCACTGACCTGTATCGCCAACTCTGCTCCTCTCTCCACAGATGCTGCCAGACCTGCTGAGTATTTCCAGCATTTCTTGTTTTTATGAAACTGTAATTGTTGACGGGTATTTTAGTGACTGGAGGACTGCTTCCATTGGCATTCCACAGGGTTCAGTCCTGGGTCCCCTGTTTTTAGTGAGGGTCTAGAACTTACTGCCTGGAAGGATAGTTGAGGCAGAATCCCTCCACTCATTCAACAGGAGTCTGGATGTTCTCCTCAAGTGCCATAATCTTCAGGGCTATGGATCAAATGCTGGAAGGTGGGGTTAGAATAGGTGGATCATTTTCCGGCCGGTGCAGATACAATGGGCCAAGCGGCCTCTTTCTCTGTCTTAAACTTTCTATGAGTATATTACATAAAATACGCTATCCTCATTAACACTCACAGTTACGTACTGAACGAACTCGATCAAGATTATCAGAAATGAGTTTCCATTAACCTATCCATGCTACTTGTCATTAATTAACCCATGTTTTTGCAAGCAAGATATATTTTTGTGCTGGGTTATGACATCTAGAAGTTTCCAACCACCAACGTTAGACTGATAGTTACAGGGTTTAACTAACCTCTACTTTTTTAAACAGTGTAACATTTACAACCCTGCAGTCCTCTGGCATCAATCCCATATCCAAGGAGGATTGAAAGATTCTGTCCAGTGCCTCTGTTATTTGCACCATTCCTTCCCTCAGTAACTATCATACATCCCATCCAGACTGGATAAATGTTCTACTTTACTGTGGCACAAAATGTGTTGGATTGAAAGGTTTTAACTGAACCTGTTTGTTCAGTCACTGTAATTAATGTCAGTCTCCATGGACCTTAATGGTGTCACTGGGGGGTTTCTATTAAGAAGGGACTCCTTTCAATGTGTTATCCTATAGTGTCAGCGGGAGCATCAACCCCAGCACTAACAGGGATCAGCGGCTGCAGAGAGAGGGAGAGGATAGAGCAGAATCTGAATAATAGATTGGAATGTTACAACAATGTGTCAGAATCTGAGAACAATAGCTTGGAATGTTACAACAGTGGACAGGAGTTTATCCTCTTTGTTTGACCTGGTTACTGCCGATTATTATTGGATAACATTAGAATTGCGGATCGTTTATGCTCTGAGGATGATTCAATTTATTTACTATCCCATCCTCGCTATTATTGGTGTCCCTGGTAAGTCTCTGTATCCAACTATTAGATTCATAAACCATATTTCTCTGATTTAGTGTTCTTGTCATTTAAATCGTGAGAAGACTGAAACCATTATCTTCAGTTTCTGTCACAAACTCCATTCCCGGTCCATGATCTGCATCCCCTCACTGGCCGTTGTCTGAGGCTGAACCAGGACGTTTACAACCTCTGGTATCTATTTAATGCTGAGCTGAGTTCATCCCCATATTCCCTCCATCCCCAACCCTGCCTATTGTTATGGCCAGGTGAGGAGGGGTCAAAGTCGCTCGTCTTTATTTGACCACAACAGTGTTTGTCCTTTATAAACAGTGAATATGCTGAACGTCTGAGTGAGTGTTTTACATTTTACCTTTGGTGTGATGGTGGAGGGACCGATTAGACTGGTTCTCTTGAGTTTAAACATGAAAGAGGTGAGTTTATTATACTTAACAATATTACCCCAATGTAAATAAAATCATTAAAATAAATAGAACACATTTATGCACTCACTCAGACGAGAATCACACAGAAGTAGATTACAGAGTGAGTAGTAAATTTGTGGTTGGATTGGAGTCCAGAATAAATATTTAAAAAAAACTCATTCTGGGAGGTTTGACTATTCCGTGGTCTTCTTGCTGAAGTTGTCACCTTGAAGTCTTTTTCTGGTCAAAGTGCAGTTTGTCACATGGTCCACATGGCTCAGGGATTTCTTTGAGGCAGACTTGTAGCAGGCTTTCTTCCCCTGGTTACTCTGTCTGTAGCAATCTGTAGGCTTGGAGGGCCCACAGTCACATGTGGTTTTCAAATTTATGATGTTATCTGGAGAGAGAGACGAAGAGAGAGGGAGGGGTATGGGGGGAACACAGCCCTTCTGCTTCAGCACATTTTGAATCACTGACTTGTCTGTTTTTGTCCAGGGGAAACTCTCAGCTTTCACAGAGATGGACAGTCTCCTGACTGCCTCAGTGTATTCGCTGAACCCTTACAATGAGATTCAAGGTTAGGACCTTCTATCTCCCCAGGGCTCAGGATACCAGTGTTTACTCTTGGAGGAGTGACTCTTTCAAAGTCAATGTGTCAGGATGACATTGTATGCCGTGTTAATGAATGTAATCTTAGGTAATTCAATCACTGGAGCAAGCCAATGATTTGGGTCCAGGCTCATCAGACAGGTATCTCCTGTTGTAGGATTTAGAATGTGAAAAGGTGTTTCAGATGCCAATTGCGGTGGCCATCTTGGCTGCCAGTTTTTTTGAAGGATAGCTGCAAGATATTTTTCTATTAAACGTTTACTGTAAGTTTCCAAACGATGAATTAAATTTCAGAATTTGGCATATTGTGTTATCTTGACACCGCCACAGCACACGAGGAAAAAATGTGACAACAAGAACATTTCATTGCAGAATTGTGGGAATAAAAAGAAGAAAGCACACATTCATTCTCAATAATCACTTCCCAAACTGACATATTAATCTTAGAATTACTGCAGCTGAGATTGTCTGTTAAAGTTGTACTGATTTAATGTTTTGATGTTTTGTCTGGGATGGTTATGTGTCGGAATCGACCCTGGACATTGCATCAGCGATTATATTGTTTTTTTTCTCTCTCTCCTGCAATGAATCTTTAACCATTCAGGTTCCTTCACCTTGATAGTCTTTCTCCCTAAACCGACAGTGTGTAATACATTGTCTTTTTAGACCCTGTGAGGTGTCTGGGATTTCCTCTGGGCCTTTGTTCTTGCTGAGTTTGGCTTTGCAATTGTTGGGTTCGATTAGCTTTGTGTTTGTCACCTGATCATTGTGTTCTTCAGTGGGTAGATCAACACTGACCTTACTTTTAGCTTTCTGGTGAGGTACACAAGTGTTGTTTACTTTAGGGTATTTTCCCTTCCCTTTTCCCTCGACTATGGGGAGCAACATTTTTCTAACCAGCCCCATGCCCTCTGGGATTTTATGGCTCGCAGGTGGCTGTCCATCTTTCACTGCACTCTCCTCCGGCACCTCGACTCGGTGAAACATCTCTCTCACTATTGGCTTGCCTTTTTGGGAACTTTCCATTGTCATTGCAAATTTCTGTAAATGCTGTTAGCTGACTTTTTAGGTTGCCTCATTGACCTGCATTTAAGAAGGAGAGTGTGGGGTCTAATTTATCTAACATTTCAGGGTTGGCAAATCGGAGAGTAGGGGATTCCAGTTGGGAATCCTCCTGGCCCTCCTCTAACCTGTCCTCACTGTCCTTTTCAATCCTTCTCTCCTGACAGTCTGCCAGATCTGTACTTGTCTGTTCCCTCCACAGCCTTTGCTTTTTTCCTTTGGTCTGGGTGTCAATTAAAATTTTTACCTGACTATTCATTTTGCCACTCGATATGGACCACTGAACCGGGATTTCAGGGATTCACCCTGCATTGGGAATAGTAACAATACATGGTCTCTGTCCTGAAATGTTTTGGCCTTGGCATTTATGCCTGCTTACCTTTTCATAACTGCCTGGGAGATCTTTAGGTATTCTTGAGCAATTGCACAGGCTGTCGTGAGCCACTCCCGGAGCATGGAAATGTAGTCTAACATGGAAGACTCATTCCTGTGTCCCAAAACTTCTCCTTGATTAGTTTAAGAGGACCTCTCACCTCGTGTCAATAAGCTAATTCAAAGAGACTAAAGCCAGTGGACTCAGTGGATAGGTTCCTGGTAACCAACAGGTGAAATGCCATCCCTTTGTCCCAGCCATGGGGTTACTCATAGCAGTATGGCCTGATCATTGTCTTTAGGGTCTGGTGGTACTGCTCCAAAGCTCCTTGTGACTGTGGGTGGTAGACATTAGCTGGGTTATGTCTAGAATACCCATGACCTTTTCAAAAATACTGGACTTAACATGTGTGCCCTGATCCATCTGAATCTCAGCAGGTAGCCCATAACGGGTTAGCCCCTCCACCACTACCTTGGCCCAGATAGTTCTTCGGGGGAATGGCTTCTGGGAATCGGGTCACCACATTCATAATGGTGAGAAGATACTGGCAGTCCCGTTTTGTTTTCAGCAGGCGTCCCACATAATCTACCAGCATTCTGTTGAAGGGTTCTACAAAATCTGGTTTGGGAATTAGGGTGAAGGTTTTATTGCAGGTTGGAGCCTCCCCACAAGGTGGCAGGTGTGACCAGTTTTACAGAACTCCACCACATCTTTGTGCAGTTGTGGTCAGTCAAAATGCTGTCTTATGTGGGCTTTAAATTTTCATCCGTCAACATGTCCAGTCATTGGAAGTTCGTGGGCCATTAATATTTCTTTAAGGGACCTCAGCGGCACCACTATCTGGTGAAGCACTGTCCACTCTTCATCCGCAGGTCTGTGAGGAGGTCTCAACTTCCTCACCAGCACATCATTCTTTAAATAGTAGCACTCTGCAACTCCCTCTGCTTCAGTTATGGTTTGGACAGTCTGTGATATATTTTAACATTGGGTCGAGTTGTTGAGCCTCAACTAAGGAAGATCTATTTAACACATCCTTTGTGTTCTCTACCTTCCCAAAGAAGGTTTCAGACAACCAGACAGTAGGGTCATCGTCTCCAGTGTCAGTTCAGCCACCTCTGATGGGGATTGTTTAGCCATGGACCGAGTCACCACAGAATCAGGGAGAATGCCAGGGACCTTCTCCTGTAACTGCTCTGTGTCCCTGATCTCTTGTGGTCTCTCCAGAACCTTTGCGGAAGCTGCCACCTTTTCCCTGCCAGATCAATACCCAGGAGCAGGTCCCCATGGCCACTGGTCCTGAAAAAAGGTCGCACCCCAAGTGCACCCAATATAAATTATGGACATATACTGCCTTCCGATACCATTCTCTAACACTCTAGCATTCACTGCACTCTCGGAGAAAGGTCATGCCTATTCCCAGCAGAAGGGATTGGTTGGCCCCTTTATCATTGAGTATGACCAGGGCTTGCTTACCTCACTAAAGGGGTATAGGGTCACTTTTCCCTGGGATTCAAAATCCTAGTAAAGCTCAAGGATTTTGTTAAGTTTTCCCCCACTCTCTGTGGTAGGGTTACTGTGTCTGACTGTTGCAGTTAAAACCACAGCCTGACCTGCAGTGAATTCCATCAGCGCCCGTTTTCCTGCACTCCTCTGGTGGACCCTGAGTATTCCTACATGTTTTCCCCATCAGTTACAACATTCAACTCGATGATGACCTGCCTTGCTGCAGTGGAAACATACAGATCATTGGCCATTACTCCTGCTCTCAGTACCGTCCTATTTGGCCTGAGCGTGGACCCCTGGGTGTCCAGATTTTCCTCCTTGCCCGTGGCTGCTCAGGTTCTTATCACCCTCCCACCTTTTATTCCCGGGTCTTTGGGATGACTAGGGAATGCATTCCCTTTGGGGTAAGGCCTTGTGTACATGGAAAAAAATCATCATCCAGAATTGCAACCTTCCTGGATCTTTGAACCTTTTTTCCCTCTGTGTGGGTTTTAATGGGAGCGGGTGCGGGAGCGGGAGCGAGCTTTTGAACTCCTCGAGAACGATCACCACTCTGAGGTTTACATATGTGGGCTGCATCCTGATTTTCCGAGTCAGAGGCAAACATAAAAACGGACTGCAAAAACTTCTATAGGTACGTAAAAAGGAAACATTTGGGTAAGACATGTATGTGTCCATTGCAGGCAGAGTCAGGGCAATTTATAATGGGGAATCGAGAAATCGCAGAGAAGCTAAATGATCACTTTGTGTCTGTCTTCACTGAGAAAGATACAAGAAATATCCCAGAATTAGAGATCCAAGGGATTAGGGGGAATGAGGAAGCGAAGGAAATTAATATTAGTAAGAAGTTTGTGTTGGAGAAAATAATGGGGTTGAAGTTTGATAAATCCTCAGGACCTGATATTCTAAATTCCAGAGTGTTGACAGAGGTAGCTATGGAGACAGTGGGTGCATGGGCGATCACCTTCTGGAACGGTTCCAGCTTATTGGAAGGTCGCAAATGTCACCCCACGATTTTAGAAGGGAGGGAGAGAGAAAACGGGGAATTACAGATCTGTTAGCCTGACATCAATAGTAGGGAAAATGGTAGAATCTATCACAAAGGATGTGATAAACGGATAATTGGATAATAATGATCTGATTGTGCATAGTCAACATGGATTAATGAATGGGAAATCATGTTTGATGAACCTGCTGTAGTTTTTTGAGGATAGTAGTAACAGAATTGATAAAGTGGAGTCGGTGGATGTAGTATATTTGGATTTTCAGATGATTTTTTGATAAAGTCCCCCACAAGAGGTTGGTTAGTAAAATTAAAGCACATGGGATAGGACGTAATATACTGGCATGGATTAAGGATTGGTTAACAAGCATAAAACAGAGAGTTGGAATAAATGTGTTATTCTCTCTTTGGCAGGCTGTGACCAGTGGGGTAAGTAAAAAGGAAACATTTGGGTAAGTACTTGGGCCCCATCTGTTCACAATATGTATCATTGATTTAGATGTGGGGACCAGAGTAATAATCCCAAGTTTGCAGATGATACAAAAAGATGTGGGAATGTATGTGTTGTGAGGAAGGTGCAAAGCGGCTTCAAGGGAATTTGGACAGACTTCGTGGGAGGGCAAGAACGTGGAAGATGTAATATAATGTGGAAAATATGAGGTTATCCACTTTGGAAGGAGGAATAGATGTGCAGTGTATTTCTTGAATGGTAAGAAATTAGAAAGTGTAGATGTACAAAGGGATCTGGGTGTCCTTGTCAATAAGTCACTGAAGGCTGACATGCAGGGACAGCAGCACTTAAGAAGGCTAATGGTATGTTAGCCTTTATCACAAGAGAATTTGAGTACAAGAGTAGTGAAGTCTTGCTTCAATTGTATGGAACCTTGTGAGACCACACCTGGAGTACTGTGTGCAGCTTTGCTCCCCTTACATTAGGAAGTATATTATTGCCATAGGGGGAGTGCAACGAAGATTCACTAGACTTGTTCCTGGGATAGCAGGACTGTCCGTTGAAGAGATTAGGAAAACTGGGCCTGGACTCTCCAGAATTTCGAAGAATGAGAGGTGATCTCATTGAAACCTACAACAGAATTAAATGGATAGACGGGTTGATGCAGCTAAGATGTCTCCCCTGGTTGGGGAGTCTAGAACCAGCAGAGACAATTTTAAAATAAGGAGAAAGTCACTTCGGACAGAGATGAGGAGACATTTCTTTCCATAGGGGGTTGTGAATCTTTGGAATTCTCTACCCCAGAGGGCTGTGGAAGCTCAGTCATTGAATATGTTTGAAGCAGAGATTGACAGATTTATAAATACAAATGACATAAAGGGATATGGGGATAGTGTGGTAAAAAGGAATTGAAATAGAAGATAACCCATGATCGTATTGAATGGCGGGGCAGACTAGATGGGCTGAATGGCCTACTCCTGCTCCTATGTTCCGAAGCTGCTTAACTCTTTCAAACTGGAGGTAAGTTCGCTCAAGCTACTTTCGTAGTGTTCCGAATTTTAGGTGGTACGCTTCTGATACTATCTCATATGCACCCTGGATAGCGTTTTTAGTCATCTCAGAATCTGATGAACTTTCATCTGGCAACAGTGAATAAACTTCATGAGCTTTTCCTGTTACTTTGCTTTATAAAAACAGTGTCCAGTTCTCTGCCGCCATTTCAGCTGCTTTGCAAGTTTTTCAAAAGTGACAAAAAATTCTGCCACATGCTCCTCATTGAACTTCAGAATGAACTGGGATAACTGTAAGATCTCAGAACATGGTCCTGAGCTATGGGCAGCTCCCTCACTAGCTGTGCCTTCACTGGGTGTACTGGGTCTTCCTCTAGTTGTTTGAGCCGTCTTAACTCCCTTTCCTCCTTCTCCTTCTGGAACACTCTTGCTTTTTCCCTTTCTTGACGCTCACTCTGTTCTTTCTCGATCTCTCTGGAAGTCTAATTCTTGTCTCTTCTGTTCTAGTTTTGCCTTAGCTAACATTACTCTATCTGTTAGTGATTCTAACTCAGCTTGAGTCTTCAGCTTCAAGTGAAAAATGATTGGCCACAGGTCTTAGAATTTTGGGTTTCCTAGCTTTTGGGCGGAGAGTAATCCCTAACTGTCCAGCTACATTACTCAACTTTTCAACAGAGAGGGATTCTAAGCTGTACCGAGTTACTTCTCTCTGTATGTAACTCCTTTTTTGCCAATGTAACTCCTTTATTCAAAAAGGGAGGGAGACAGAAATTAGGAAATATTATGAAGCCCATAGATAGGGCAGAGAAGAAGAAACTGTTCCCTTAGCAGAGGTGTCAATAACCGAGGGGCATTGATTTAAGGTAAGGGGCAAGTGGTTTCGAGGAGATTTGAGGGAAAAAATATTTCACGCGGATGGTGGCTGGAATCTGGAACACACTACCTGTAAAGATGGTGGAGGCAAGAACCCTCACAACGTTTAAGAAGTATTTAGATGAGCACTTGAAATGCCATAGCATACAAGGTTACAGGCCAAGTGCTGGAAAAGGGGATTAGAATGGACAGGCTTGATGGCCAGCACAGACAGAGTGGGGCGAAGGGACTGTTTCTGTGCTGTAAAACTCTGTGCATCTATGACACTTCCAATTTCTCATTTGTTGTTGCGTTATCATCACTAGAACCGCCAGATTTCTGTTACAGCCAGGTGAGGAGGGGTCCCAGGCTCTCCTCTTGTCCTATCTTTTATTTCACTGCAGCGGGGTGTATTCCTTTTTAGCAGTGGACATGCTGACCACCTCAGTGAGCATTTTACCATTTACCGTTGTTGTGATCGTGAAAGAACCAATCAGACAGGTTTTCTTGAGTTTAAACAAGAGGTGAGTTTATTATACTTAACAATCTAAACTGAATCTAAATAAAATAATAAACATACACACATTCATGCACACACACACAGACCTGCAAATCACACAGAAATACATTATAGAGTGAGAACTAAATTTCTATTAGGATTAGAGTCCAGAATAAATTAAAAATAAACCAAAATCTGTGAGATTGGGTAATTCTGTGGTCTGCGCCTTTGCCTCCCTTATTTATAAGTGTCATGTCATCAGCAAGGGTTTAAATTATGTTGTTTTACATATAAGTTTATGTCACTTGTATATTTATCTATATGTCAGGAAGAGCACTGGTTTTAATACTGACCCCTGAGAAACAGCACTGTATTCTCCCCCTCCCCCAGTCTGAACAATGTCTGTTCACCACTTCTCTCTGCTTTCTGTCCTTGAGTCAGTGTCATATCCACTCTATCACTCTCACATTAATCCATGTGTTTCATTTTTCATAACAAGTCTATGAAATGTCATTTGATCACAGGCTTTTTGATAGTCCAGATAGATAGCAGGAAACATACTATCCTCATCAACACTCACAGTTATGTCATCAACTAACTTGATCAAGATTATCAGACATGATTTTCCATTAACCTATCCGTACTGTTTATCATTTAATATCACATGTTTTTCCTAGAATGATATATTTTTGTAGTGGGTCATGGCCTCCAGAAATTTCCAACCACCGACATTAGACTGACTGGTCAGTAGTTATCGGGTTTATCTAATGTCTCCTTATTTAAACAGCTTGTAACAGCTTTGTCATCACTCCCAGATCCAAAGACGATTGAAAGCTTCTGGCCAGTGCCTCTGCTATTTCCACATTCCTTCCCTCAACAAACCTCATATATCCCATCTGGACTGGGTAAATCTTCGACACTATTGCGTTGTAAATAGTGTTGGATTGAAAGGTGTTAACTGAACCTTCTTGTTCATTGACTGTAATTAACGTCAGTCTCCAAGGACCCGAATTGTGTCACTGGAGGGTTTCCCTCTTCTATTAATAACGGACTCCTTCCAATGTGCTGGCTCATAGTGTCAGTGGGAGCATCACCCCCGGCACTAACAGAGATCAGCGGCTCCAGAGAGCGAGAGAGGAGAGATCTGAATCTGCGAACAATAGATTGGAATATTACAACAATGGGTCAGAATCTGAGAACAATAGATTGGAATATTACAACAATGGGTCAGAATCTGAGGACAATAGATTGGAATATTACAACACTGGGTCAGAATCTGAGGACAATAGATTGGAATGTTAAAACAATGGATCAGAATCTGGGAACAATAGATTGGAATGTTAAAACAATGGACAGCAAGAGTTTCTCCTATTGGTTTAGCCTCGTTACTGCAGATTATTTTTGGATAACATTAAATTTACGGATCCGTTATGCTCTGAAGATGATTCAAACGATTTACTATCCCATCCTCGCTATTATTGGTGTCCCTGGTAAGTCTCTGTATCCAACTATTAGATCTATAAATCATATTTCACTGATTTAGTGTTCTTGTCATGTAAATCTTGGGAAGACTGAAGCCACAGTCTTCAGTCTCTGTCTCACATTCCACTCTGCATCCACTTTCCGCATTCCCCTCACTACCCAATGTCTGAGGCTGAGACAGACTGTTTGGAACCTCTTTGTTACATTTATATTCTGAGCTGAGTTCATTGCCATATTCCGCCTATCACCAACCCTACCTGCTACTACCTCTGTAATATCACCCATCATCACCTCTACCCATCTGCTAATAATCCCTCATCTGTGCCGTTGTTAAATCCACACTTAACTATTCCAATTCTATCCTGGTCACCCTCCCAGATATCAACCTGCATAAACAACAGCCCATCCAGAACTCTGCTGCCTATATCCTAACTCAGACCAAATCCCGATCGCCCATTACTTCTGTGCTCACTGATCGACATTGGCTCCCGGTCTGGCAGCACCTAAATTTTAATATTCTCATTCTTGTGTTTGAATCCCTCCATGGCCTCACCCCTCCAATTAGTCCCATTTCCCTGTCCATCTCCCATATTCTTGAAAATCTTATGCCTTCAAGTCTTTTTCCAATTCCCTTTTAGAAGTGAGCTGTTTTCACTCTATATCTTCCCCTGCTGTGATTTTCACTCTATGACGGCACTTTTGCCAACGCTATGGAAACCTGGAACAATAAAATGATGTGAACTGCACAGCCGGCCACTTCTAGTGTGGCCAGCACCGTGCCCAGTGCTGGGCAGGGAACTAGCCTGGGTATACTGTGCATGTGCTGTTAGTGTGAGGAAGGGTTTGAATTGAAGTCAATCTGCCATTCCGACAGCTTTGATGTACGTCTTTAAATCTTGATCTGTGCATGTCGACTGACCGCCTGTGTTAGTCACTCTCAGCTTAACATACATTCAGCAGCACGAAGGACCCCCACAGGTGTTATTTAAAAGGACCAGGAATCCAACTTACAGGTGAGGGGCTTGTGACTTACTTTTGTAGTTGTAAAGTTAGTGGAGCTGCTGTGGATGGTTTTCTGGAGGTTGTGTTGTAAGCTGCTGCAGACATTCAGGGAGGGCAGAGGATTTGGTGAACCAACTCTGGACGAGGTATGGGGACTGTAGTTACAGTGTTTCTGGGTCTGTCACATGACCAACAAATGGAGCAGAGGCTGCAGAGAGGGAAGCTCTGTAAAGATGGAGAGGAGGGGGCTCTGCCTTACCCACCCCGGTTTTGCAAGAGCACTTTTCCTACCGACACCTAACCCAGGAGCAGTGTGTGAGGTGACTCTGATTCAATAAGGATGTGGTCACAGAGCTGTGTCACCTCCTGTAACACGACCTGGAGCCTCACACCAGGGTGAGGACGGAGCTGTCAGTGGCTGTTAAGGTCACAGTTTCATTGAACGTCTATGTATCTGGATTTTTACAGGCAGGAGCATGAGACAAATCTAACGTAGGGATGTAGAAATCGATGTAGTCATAAAATAATTTCCGACATAAAAGGAGGCCATTTTACCCCTCCATGCCAGCTCAATCTGGAACAATCCAGTCATTCCCACTCCCCCTCTCAATCCCCCTATCCCTGCAAGTTCATTTCCTTCAGGTGCCCATCCAGTTTCCTGTTGAAATCATTGATTGTCTTATCTTCCACCACCCTCCTGGGCAGTGAGTTCCATCTCATTGCAATTCACTGTGTAAAAAAGTTCTTTCTCATATTCCCCCTGTATCTCTTACCCAAAACCTTCCATCTGTGTCCCCTTGTCCGTGTTTCATCAGTAAATGGGAATAGTTTTTCCTTGTCTATCTTATCTACTTCTGTCATAATCTTGTAAACCTCTATCGAATCTCTCTCAATCTCCTTTACTCCAGGGAGAACAACTCCAGCTTATCCAAACTAACCTTGTAACATCGATAGCACAGAGAGATGGACATTTGCTCTGTTTGTAAACCCGTGCCATTCCTGCACTGTATGTGTTTGATGGGGACAGTGTAGAGGGAGATTTACTCTATATCTAACCCTGTTTATTTTTCTTCCCCTTTTCTATATCCCATATTGAGGGGGCCTTTATTCCTCAGGCCCGCTTTATATACATATTTAAATTTTTTAAATACCTTTATTTAAAACAGATAAATAAACCAAAATCTCAAATTAAAATGCCATTCGCGGCGTCGATGATGCACTCCAGTCCCTGTGGTGCCCACCGGTCACAGAAGGCCTCAAGCATACCAGCGGAAACTACATGCTCCTTCTCCAGGGACACCCGGGCGCAAGCGTAACCGCAGAAGAGGGGCTGGCAATCGGGGAGGACGGACTCCCCGACCACCCGCAGCCTGGACCTGTGAATTGCCACCTTTGCCAGGCCCAGGAGCAGACCCACGAGGAGATCCTCCTCCCGGCTTAAGCCCCTCCTCACCGGGTGCCCAAAGTGTCGAGGGAGCTTTACTCTGTATCTAACCCCCGTGTAGTATCTGTCCTGGGAGTGTTTGATGGGGACAGTGTTGAGGGAGCTTTACTCTGTATCTAACCCCCCGTGATGACCTGTCCTGGGAGCGTTTGATGGGGACAGTGTAGAGGAAGCTTTACTCTGTATCTAACCCCCGTGTTGTACCTGTCCTGGGAGCGTTTGATGGGGACAGTGTAGAGGGAGCTTTACTCTGTATCTAAGCACCTTTTTTTTTTTCTAACCCCGTTTTTTTTTCCTCTTTTCCAAGGTGGCCTTTATACCCCAGGCCCCTTTTATATCTTTTATGTCGAGGGGGCCTTTTTTCTTCAGGCCACCTTTATATACACACTTATATTTTTAAAAATAACTTTATTAAAAACAGAAATAAACAAAAACTCAAATTAAAATGCCATTTTCGGCGTCGACAATGCACTCCAGTCCCTGCGGTGCCCACGGGCCATGGAAGGCCTCAAGCGTACCACATGCTCCTTCTCCAGGGACACCCGGGCGCGAACGTAACCGCGGAAGAGGGGCAGGTAATCGGGGAGGACGGACCCCCCGACGGCCCGCAACCTGGACCTGTGAATTGCCACCTTGGCCAGGCCCAGGAGCAGACTGACAAGGAGATCCTCCTCCCGGCCCAAGCCCCTCCGCACTGGGTGCCCAAAGATCAGGAGCGTGGGACTGAAGTGCAGCCAGAATTTGAGGAGCAGCCCCTTCAGATACTCAAATAGGGGCTGCAACCTCGCACTATCCGTATAAACATGGAACACGGACTCGTCCAGGCCGCAGAATGTACTGGCGGCCTGGGAGTCCATGAACCTACTTAAAAGTCTATTGCACGGGACTGCTCTGTGCAGCACCCTCCACCCCAGGTCCCTGATGTAAAGGGGGAAGACTCCCGCGTAGAGAGACGTCAATCGGGGATTCCCCTCGCTGCCAGATGGCAACGTGGACCGCCAGGGCTTGTCCGGCCGGCTGACGAGGGCGAGGAAGTGGAGAGTGTGCTTGAGCAGCCCGTACAGGAAACCCCTCCGCGCCGATTGGAATGGCACGGAGGGCATTTCCGAGAAGCGGCTCGGGTTGTGCGGGACCGGCTCCCGAGGAGGGTTTCGGGGCCTGGGTCCGATGAGCAGTTCCGGCCGAGCGGGGGTCAGCTCCGCCGGGATCGCTCCGCACTCCCGAGCCCCCTCGCCACCCGCAGTGAGGGGCGTCCCGGGGGTTTCGGCTACTCCTCCGCCCGCCGGACAGTCCCCGGAGTCGGCCGCCCGGACAGCCGAGGCGCTCTCTTCCGCCGGTGGAGGAGCGCCCTGACTGGAGGCGACCATGTTCCAGACACAGAATTGATCCCAGTAAAAGACAGGCAACTCCCTCAGAGATGCGTGGCTAACGGACTCGACCGGGAGCTGCGTGTCGTCTTGAAGGCAGTGACACTGGCGGAAAAAATACGTCGCCAGCGCACACCATCTGGGAGGATGCTCGACGTAAAGGTATCTCTGCAGGGCTTGAAGGCGGAGAGTCGCAACCTGGGTGTGGACGCACACCAGCGACTGACCGCCCTCCTCAATCGAGAGACTCAGGACCGCGGCAGAGACCCAGTGTTTCCTCCTGCCCCAGAAGAAATCGACAAGTTTCTTCTGGATCTTGGTGGCAAATACAGGGGCGGGGCCAGAGTGACCATCCGGTACTACAACATGGAGGCCACCAGTTGGTTTATGACCAACGCTCGGCCCCTGTAGGAAAGCACTCGGAGCAGTCCTGTCCAGCGCCCCAGCCGAGCGGTGACTTTCGCCTCCAACTCCTGCCAGTTTGCCGGCCAGGCTTCCTCAGCGGGGCTAAGGTGGACTCCCAGATAGAGGAGGTGCGTGGTGCTCCACGCAAAAGGTGTCATCTCCTCTGGCAGGGAGTCCACCCGCCACTGACCAACCAGGAGTCCAGAACATTTCTCCCAATTGATCCTCGCGGAGGACACAGCAGAAAAGGTTTGCTGGCAGTCACGCATCCTTCGCAAGTCAACGGGATCTGTGACCACGAGGAGCACGTCGTCTGCGGAAGCCGAGAGGACGACCCGCTGGCCGGCTCACGCAGAGTCAATCCCGTCAACCTCCTGCAAATGCGGCCTGAGTCCAAAAGTGCGCAGAGTCCCGAAAAGGTTTTTGTGATCCACCCTGTCGAACGCCTTCTCCTGATCGAGGGAGAGTAAGGCGACCAACTGACCAGTCCTCTGGGAAAGTTGGATCAGGTCCCAGAACAGGTGGATGTTGTCCTGGATGGAATGGCCCTGGACCGTGTAGGACAGGTCGGGTTGGATCATGTGGGCCACCATGGAGCCCAGGCGGGTAGACATAGCCCGGGCAAAGATATTATAATCCGTGCTGAGGAGGGAGATCGGACGCCTGTTTTTAAGCAGGCGGAGATCGCCCTTCTTCGGCAGCAGGACGACGACCGCCGGGACATCTCCCCGGTCGCCAGGCTTTCCCCCAGGACCCGCGCATAATCGTCCCCCAGGATGTCCCAGAACGCCCTGAGGAACTCCACGGTCAACACATCCAACCTTGGGGATTTGCCCCTCGAGAGCTGGTGGTGGGCGCCGGTCAGCTCTGCTAAAGTGAGCGGAGCCTCCAATCCTTCGGCTGACTTGCGGCTGGTCCTCCCACAAAACTCTGCGTGCATCCTCGCTGGATGGATCCGGAGAGAACAACGCACTGCAATAAGTACGGTCCAGGAGGCCCATTCTCTCCGGATCCGTGATGGAGGATCCGCCGTCGGCCAGCAGCTCGACGAGCTGCTTACGCACCTCCGCCATTTTTCCAGCGAATAGAAGATTCCAGAATCTGGATACGCGACCTCACGTATGCACCTCGGGACCCTATGAGCTGCAGGTCCCTCAGCGCGCCCTACTTCTCTTTGTACGCCTGCCACAGGGCCAGGTCCATGATGGCATGACCGAGGCGGGATTCCAAGTCGAGCACCTCCCTCTCAAGGCGCCCGATCTCGGCTTCCCGCCTCTTGGTCGACCCCTTCGCGTACTCCTGACAGAAGACGCGGATGTGAGTCTTACCCACATCCCACCATAGCCTCAAGGAGGGGAAGCCCCCCTGCTTCCTTCTCCAGTCGGCCCAGAATCGACAGAACGAGTCCCGAAATCGCACGTCCTCCAGCAGCCAGTTGTTAATGTGCCAGTACGCGGATCCCGCCAGCGTGCGGAGTGGAAAGAACTCTGCCCACACCAGGTGGTGGAGCATGGCACCAGCCACCTGGAGGCCGCCGAGCCGCGTGAGACGTCCGCCTGTGAAAAGTAGAGGCGGTCGTTTCGCGACCCTCCTCCTCCAGACCGCCATGTGAAGGCGCTGGAGTCGGGATGCAGATTCTGCCAGACGTCCACCAAGTTAAGGGAGCTGATCAGTCCCCTCAACTTCTCCACCGACGCTTGGCCGTGCTGGGGACTGAAGCGATCCCCCACCTCGAGGGTGCAGTTATAATCCGCCCCCCCCCGAGGATGATGCACTCGCTGCTATGGATGGAGCTCAAGAGAGCAGACACTTCTTCAAAGAGGCGCGCTTGCAACGCGCTGGGCCTGGGCGTGTACACGTTCACAAAGTGGAGCAGCACGGTCCCCAGGCGAACGGCGTGGTGGAGCAAGCAGCCCGGCACTAGCTTCTTGACCCCCAAGATCTCTGGCTGAAAAGTCGGGGCCAACAAGATAGCCACCACATTAGAAATAGGGGTGAGGTGACTCATGTAGAACCCACCCTGCCACTCCAGGAGCCAGGTGGCTTCGTCTCCCGGAACGGTGTGGGATTCCTGCGGAAAGCTCACCGCGTATCTCCCTTCCCTGAGGACTGAGAGATTGGCAAATCTGCGGTGAGACCCACTGCTGCCGTTGATGTTGAGGCTGGCTATGGTTATCTTCATGTCAAAGGTACTTAAAACCCGTCACCAACACCTCACTGTGAGTAGGGAGTGGAAGTGCACCTGGCCCTCCACTCCCCCAGCAACCCATTGAGGAACACATTAAAACGGCGCCTCTCAAGCAGTTTCACGCCCGCGCGCTTGCCCGCTTTCTTCAGGGCGGCACGGACGGACTTTATGATCAGCGCCAGATTCGACCAACGACCAGCTGAAATTTATTGCAGCAACCTCTGCAAACCGCGAGGAAATCCCGGAGTTCCGCCGTGGGGATGAGAGGAGATTCAGTGGGAGGCACGAGAGACTCCACCACCTCACTGGCGAGTGAATCAAGATCATCCTCCGTGCCCCACACCGAATCCCCATCCTCCTCAGGGTCATCACCGCCACTGGCCGACACACCCACCACACACTGTGGGGCGGACGTCCCGGCAGCGCCAGCTGATCCCGCTTCCATCAGGATCCCACCCCCAGGATCGATGGCTGAGGAGTCCTCTCTTTGTTCTATTGTGAAACTGGAGCCTGTGGGCGCCAGCAGTTCAGGACCCCCCCTCACCTCCATCCCCAGGCCAATGAGTGGTCCAGGGGAGACAGGCGTTCCCGACTCCAGAAATCCAGCCGGAGCCGAGACCTGAGGAGGCGGAGGGAGGAGGCCATCTCCCCCTCCGCCAGCACCCACAGGCCCAGCAGATGGGGCAGCGTTCTCGGTTACAACCGGGTCGGGTGTATCCTGGTTGGTGGTGGACTCCAGCTGGGATGGCCGACACTTTGAGGCCCCGCCCTCCCCTTTACTCAGGGCACCCGACCCAGTGGCAGTGGCAGAATGGGTGGCGTCCCCAGGCTCCTCCATCACAAGCACGGCTCCACTGGCTTCCCCTGGAGGGGTCACATGTACAGGTGTCTCCCCCTCCACTCCATCCTGAGGAATAGGGATCTTCTGCCCAGACTTTGTGGTCTTGGTGGTGGCGTTAGGGGAAACCTGGGGACCCGAAACCGGAGGCAGCTCACCTTCAACAGATGGGCCCTGCGCCTCAGGGCCCCTTGTCACCTCTGTGGAAGGCTGCCTTCTCCTCTTTTTCCCAGTTGGGTGCGGAGGCTCAGAGACCTCCATATTATCAGAGGCCTCCACCTCTGCACTCACCTTTTTTTTATTCACCCTGGGCCTGAGCCCAGCCCTGGGGCAAGTTGACTCCCCGAGATCGGGCTTTGTGCTGAGCTCAGACTCGGGTAGTGTCTCTGTGTCCAGGAGACGCGCCTCTCGATGTTGATTTCTCCTCCGCGCCTTCCTTCCACTTGGACGGTCACCCCCTCCCTGCCGGAGGCCGTGAAAACCACAGCCTCCGGTACCGACTGTATGGTATCTGGTAGAGGAGTAGGGGGGTGGGAGGAGGTGCAGCGGTGCCACCCTGGGCCGCCGATTTGGAGTTGGCAGGAGGGAGGTTGGGGCAGCTCTTACGAACATGGCCCACCCCCTTACAGACATGGCACCGCACCCCGTCCAAGGTCCAGAAGAAGCGGTAGGCCATCCCCTGGAACTCTACATTAAAGTGGCCCTCTGTAACCTCCTCCCACGCCAGCTGCATGAATAACTGGCGGCGGAAGGAGCACACGTTTCAGAGGCTGTTCTCCCGAAGACCGAGCAGGACTGGGATGAGCCCCGTCTTTACCTGCCCCAGACGGTGCAGGTGGGGAAGGAGGAGCTCACCAGGAATGAAGGGCGGGACATTAGATAGAGTGAGCCTTTACACAGTGGCCTCCAGGTGGTCCACTGGCAGGAAGGTCCGCCCACGGTGAGCCCCTTGCTCAGAGCCAGGGACACCGCCCGCTCGGTCTTCAGGAATAACACTGCTTTCCCGTACATTTTAGAGGCTGCAACAATGGCCGAAGGGCCGACAACCTCGGCCATTGCTTTCACACATGCCTCTATAGTCATGTTCGGGTGGATGTAGCTATTGACCCCATGTTTCGATGTTAATAAAGCAAACGGCGAAGGGGCAACAGGTGCAGCTGCAGCAGCCGCAGCAGCATATGGACGGGAAGGCCGCGCCACCGGCGAAGGAGGGCTTGCCATGGGGTCTAAGAGCCACGTCCACCCCCAAGAAACAAAGCAAATTTACAATTGAAACAATAAACAAACAAACTGTAAACAAAGTGGAGTGGGAGTTGAGGAGGATAGGGGAAGTAAGGTAAAAGAAAATGGGAGGACAGATAACTGAGGCGACTGAGTGGAGAAAGGGAGAGAAAGGCTGACAGGGATGTTGATCCAACTGCCAGTTGGAGCACCTTTGTAACAATTAGTCCAAAACTGTTTGTTGTCTTCTAGTTGGGGGAGGCTTCTTCGCCCGGGATGGCTGAAGCCGCCCGGTACTCTCCTCTTCTGCTTTTAACAAAAAAAGTCTTCCCCAGGCAACTCCAGCTGTCCCAAGCAGGTAATTGGGGTGGGAACAGAGCTCCCTGTGTGCAAGCACCAATACAAATACAGGGGCCCCCTACTGGATTTGGCAGCCCCGCCCAAGTCTTCCGGCCTCTTCTCCCTCCCCCCAAACAGTCCAAACTTAAGTTCCAGAGATGTAGAGGAAAGGATAGCAAAGATGATTCTCGACAGGAGCGAGAGTAACAGGGTAGTTGTTATGGGGGACTTTAACTTTCCAAATATTGACTGGAAATACTGTAGTTCGAGTAGATTAGATAGGTCAGTTTTTGTCCAGTGTGTGCAGGAGGGTTTTCTGACACAGTATGCAGACAGGCCAACCAGGGGGGATGCCACATTGGATTTGGTACTGGGTAATGAACCCGGCCAGGTGTTAGATTTAGATGTAGGTGAGCACTTTGGTGATAGTGATCACAATTCGGTTAGGTTTACCTTAGCGATGGGCAGGGACAGGTATATACCGCAGGGCAAGACTTATAGCTGGGGGAAAGGAAATTATGATGCGATTAGGCCAGATTTAGGATGCGTAGGATGGGGGAGGAAACTGCAGGGGATGGGAACAATCGAAATGTGGAGCTTATTCAAGGAGCAGCGACTGCGTGTCCTTGATAAGTATGTACCTGTGAGGCAGGGAGGAAGTTGTCGAGCGAGGGAGCCGTGGTTTACTAAAGAAGTTGAAGCGCTTGTCAAGAGGAAGAAGAAGGCTCATGTTAGGATGAGACGTGAAGGCTCAGTTAGGGCACTTGAGCGTTACAAGCTAGCCAGGAAAGATCTAAAGGGAGAGCTATGAAGAGTGAGGAGAGGACACGAGAAGCCATTGGCGGATAGGATCAAGGAAAACCCTCAGGCTTTCTATAGGTATATCAGGAATAAAAGAATGACTAGAGTTAGATTAGGGACAATCAAGGATAGTAGTGGGAAGTTGTGTGTGGAATCAGAGGAGATAGGGGAAGCGTTAAATGAATATTTTTCGTCCGTATTTACAATAGAGAATGAAAATGTTGTCCAGGAGAATACTGAGATACAGACTACTAGGCTCGATGGGATTGAGGTTCACAAGGAGGAGGTGTTAGCAATTTTGGAAAGTGTGAAAATAGATAAGTCCTCTGGGCCAGATGGGATTTATCCGAGGATTCTCTGGGAAGCCAGAGAGGAGATTGCAGAGCCTTTGTCCTTGATTCTTATGTCGTCATTGTCGACAGGAATAGTGCCGGAAGACTGGAGGATAGCAAATGTGCCCTTGTTCAAGAAGGGGAGTAGAGACAGCGCTGGTAATTTTAGACCTGTGAGCCTTACTTCGGTTGTGGGTAAAATGTTGGAAAAGGTTATAAGAGATAGCATTTACAATCATCTTGAAAAGAATAAGTTCATTAGCGATAGTCAGCACGGTTTTGTGAAGTGTAGGTCGTGCCTCACAAACCTTATTGAGTTTTTCGAGAAGGTGACCAAACAGGTGGATGAGGGTAAAGCCGTGGATGTGGTGTATATGGATTTCAGTAAGGCGTTTGATAAGGTTGCCCACGGTAGGCTATTGCACAAAATACAGAAGTATGGGATTGAAGGTGATTTAGAGCCTTGGATCAGAAATTGGCTAGCTGAAAGAAGACAGAGGGTGGTGGTTGATGGCAAATGTTCATCCTGGAGTTTAGTTACTAATGGTGTACCGCAAGGATCTGTTTTGGGGCCACTGCTGCTTGTCATTTTTATAAATGACCTGGATGAGGGTGTAGAAGGGTGGGTTAGTAAATTTGCGGATGACACGTAGGTCGGTGGAGTTGTGGATAGTGCCGAAGGATGTTGTAGGTTACAGAGGGACATAGATAGGCTGCAGAGCTGGGCTGAAAGATGGCAAATGGAGTTTAATGCGGAAAAGTGTGAGGTGATTCACTTTGGAAGGAGTAACAGGAATGCAGAGTACTGGGCTAATGGGAAGATTCTTGGTAGTGTAGATGAGCAGAGAGATCTTGGTGTCCAGGTACATAAATCCCTGAAGGTTGGCACCCAGGTTAATAGGGCTGTTAAGAAGGCATATGGTGTGTTAGCTTTTATTATTAGGGGGATCGAGTTTCGGAGCCACGAGGTCATGCTGCACCTGTACAAAACTCTGGTGCGGCCGCACCTGGAGTATTGCGTGCAGTTCTGGTCACCACATTATAGGAAGGATGTGGAAGCTTTGGAAAGGGTGCAGAGGAGGTTTACTAGAATGTTGCCTGGTATGAAGGGAAGGTCTTACGAGGAAAGGCTGGGGGACTTGAGGTTGTTTTCGTTTGAGAGAAGGAGGAGGAGAGGTGACTAATAGAGACATATAAGATAATCAGAGGGTTAGATAGGGTGGATAGTGAGAGTCTTTTTCCTCGGATGGTGATGACAATCACGAGGGGACATAGCTTTAAGTTGAGGGGTGATAGATATAGGACAAATGTTAGAGGTAGTTTGTTTACTCAGAGAGTAGAAGAGGCGTGGAACGCCCTGCCTGCAACAGTAGTGGACACGCCAACTTTAAGGGCATTTAAGTGGTCATTGGAAAGACATATGGATGAAAATGGAATAGTGTAGGTCAGATGGTTTCACAGGTCGGCGCAACATCGAGGGCCGAAGGTTCTGTACTGCGCTGTAATGTTCTATGTTCTACCTCTCTCCACTTTCTCCAGTCTCCACTCTGCAGTTGCTGCAGCACAGGTGCAGCTGCTCCCCCTGATTGCTGGCAGGAAGTGCTTCAAATTGCCCAGCCAATCCCAGTGTTGTACCTGTCCTGGGAGTGTTTGATGGGGACAGTGCAGAGGGAGCATTACTCTGTATCTAACCCCATGCTGTACCTCTTCTGGGAGTATTTGATGGGGACAGTGCAGAGAAAGATTTACTCTGTATCTAACCCCATTTTTTTCCTCTTTTTTCTTTCCTTTTCCCCGTTTTTTAAACTTGTGTTGAACTGAACAGTTTAGAGGCAGCTTGAATCTGTATCGAAGCCGTGCTGCCCCTGCCATAAACTTCAGCACAAATAAAATTCCTATCCAAACTCGCACCAAGTTAAAGGCCTGCTCAAGTCACAAACAGAAACCCGACCTGAATCCGACGGAGCCATATGGGACCCGAGCCCGACCCGGCCCAGGTCCCTCCATTTTCCCCCGAGACCGACCCGACCCAAGCCCAAAGGTCGAGTTCGGAAGAATGGCCCGACACATGTCATGGGGTCCCATCGGGTTCGGGTCGGGTAACAGGCCTTCCCACCAAGTCCCGTTGATCCATCACTACTATGCTCACTGGCTTACGTTGGTTCCTGGTCCAGTAATGCCTCGATTTTAAAATTCTCATCCTTGCTTTCTGACCCAACTCATTCCGAACTACTCAGAAATGAAACTGCCTCCTCAAAATACTAAATGTTGGTTTGTTTGAGGGAACACCTTCACATCACGGACTGCTGTGGTTCAGGATGAAGGCCCACCATTTTCTCATGGCAACCAGGGATGGGGAAGTAATGCTGGCCTTCCTTGTCAGTATCACCCATATCCTGAGAACGGATAGACAGGAAATAAAATAGGAATAAAAGCAATGAATTTGTAATTGACGGATTGAAACCAGGCGAGGTCTGTGATCAGAGTGAGACGTCATAACCGAATAAACAAATTGTCAACACAATTTATCTCACCAGCCCCTTGTGTTTGTCTTTCTGCTGTTGTCTTCATCAGAAAACAAGTAACAATTAATCTCGGGAGTAAAAACTGCTGAATGTCAATTGTACACATGAGATACGTACTCAATGGATTCTGTTATCAGACAGTCAGAGAATTACACAGCACAGGAGGAGACTATTTAACAAATCGTACCAGTTCCAGCTCTTTGAAGGAGATTTCCAATGATTCCTCTCCCCTGTTCTTTTCTCCCAGTCCAGTAAATCACCCTGTTAGTATTGATCCAATTCCCGACTGAAAGTTTCTGTTAAATCTGCTTCCACAACCCTTTCAGGAAGTGAATTCCAAATCATAAACACTCGCTGTGTAAAGAAAAGAAAATCTCCTCATCTCTCCTCTGTTTGTTTGTTAATCAACATTAAACTGGTTACTGACCCTTCATCCAGTGAAACCAGATTCTCCTTATTTATTCGAGAAACACACATCATCATTTTCAGCCCCTCGATTAAATCTCCCTTTTATCTTCTCTGCTCTAAGGAGAAAAATCCCAGCTTCTCTCCACATAACTGAAGTCCCTCATCCCTGTTAACATTCTAGTATATCACCGAGCACCATCTCCAAGGCCTTGGAATCCTTCATAAAGTGTGGTGTCCAGAATGGGACACAATATTCCAGCTGAGGCTTAAACAGTCATTTATCTGGTCTTCGCAGAATGTTCTTGTGCTGTTATTTTTTAATTCTTTGCTTCTAGTTCTAAAGCTAACGATCCCCTATGCCTTTTTAAATCCTTCTCCACTTGTCCAGCCACCATCGAAGATGTCTGTACATACACACCCAGTCTCTGTGCTCCTGTACCATCTATTAAATGGTGCAGTTCAGTTTCTATTCACTCCCCTTATTATCCCTGCCAAAATAACCACTTGCCCAATTCTATGTGTTAGATTTCAGTCACCTTGTGTATTCTCATGTCACCACCAGACTGTCCATGTCCTCCTTAATACTGCTACTATCTACCACACTAATGACAGCATTTATGATTTACATGTCATCTGCAAGAGTTGAAATTATGTTTTTGTTTTACTCTAAGTCTATGTCATTTATATATTTATCTATATGTCAGGACGAGCACTCGTTTATCTAATCTCTCCTTTTCAAAAGAGGATGTAACATTTACAACACATCAGGCCAGTGCCTTTGCTATTTCCACAATTCCTTCCTTCAGCAACCCTCACACATCCCATCCAGACCAGCTAAATGTTCCATTTTATTGTGGTACAAAAGTATTGGATTGAAAGGGGTTAACTCAACCTGTTTGTTCAGTGACTGTAATTAATGTCAGTCTCTTTGGACACTAATTGTGTCACTGGAGGGTTCCCCTCTGCTATTAATAAGGGTCTTCATTTAATGTCTTACCCATAGTGTCAGCTGGAGCATCAAACCCGGCACTAACAGGGATCAGTGGCTCCAGAGAGAGGGAGATCAGAATCTGTGAGCAGTAGATTGGAACGTTACAACAATGGGTCAGAATCTGAGAACAATAGATTGGAATGTTCCAGCAATGGACAGCAGGAGTTTCTCCTCTTGGTTTGGTTTAGTTACTGCAGATTATACTTGGCTAACATTAGTTCGGCGGATCTGTTATGCACTGAAGATGATTCAAACAATTTACTATCCCAGCCTCGCTATTATTGCTGTCCCCGGTAAGTCCCTGTATCCAACTAATGGATTCATAAACCATATTTCACTGAATTAGTGTTCTTGTCATTTAAATCGTGAGAAGACTGAATCCATTGTCTTCACTTTCTGTCACAAACTTTATTCCCTCTCCACGATCTGCAATCCCCTCACTGAGGCTGAACCAGGAAGTTTACAGCCTCTGGTATCTTTAATGCTGAGCTCAGTTCACCCCCATATTAACTCCATCTCCAACCCTTCATATTGTTACAGCCAGGTAGGAGGGGTCACAGTCCTTCCTCTTAATTGACCGCAATAGTGTTTGGTCTTTTTTTAACCGTGGATGTATTTACCATTTTTGTGATGTTTTACTTTTTACCTTTGGTGTGATAGTGAAGGAACCAATCGGAAAGGTTTTCTTGCGTTTAAACATGAAAGAGGTGAGTTTAATACACTTAACATCTAAACCCGATCAAAATAAAATAATAAAAATGTTATTTATACAGTTATGCTGCCACTGACACAAGAATCTCACGTACACAAATATATTACAGAATGAGAAGTAAAATCATGGCTGGATTAGAGTCCAGAATAAATCAAAACATAATATGCAGTCTGTGAGGTTTGATAATTCCCTGATCCTCTGGCTGAAGGTGTACTCTTGAAGTCTTTGACTGGTCGAGGTGCCCATTGTGGCTGATCCACATGGCTCAGGATTTTCTTGAAGGCAGACTGGTAGGTGGCCTTTTTCCCCTGGTGCCTCAGTCTGTAGCAATCTGTAGGTTTGGAGGGTCCACAGTCGCAAATAGTTTTCAAACTTGTGATGTCATCTGGAAAGAGACAGAAAGATAACGGGGCTTGGGGTTGGTTGGGAGGGGGACGCGGGTGGGGTGGTGCTAGGGGAGGGGGGAAGGAAACCAACCTTCTGCTTCTTCCATTTTGAATCACTGGCTTGCCTGTCTTTGTCCAGGGGAAACTCCCAGCTTTCACAGAAATGGTCAGACGATCTCATGGCTGCCTCAATATATTTTCTGGAGCCTTCTAATGAGATTCAAGGTGAGGAATTTCCATCTCCCCAGGGCTCGGGATGCCATTATTTACACTTGGAGTAGTTTACGCTTTCAAAAGTCAGTGTGTCAGGATGTCCTTGAATTCCATGCTAATGAATGCAATCTTAGCAAATTCAGTCTCAAGAGCAAGCCATTATTTTGGGTCCAGGCTCATCAGACATGTGTCTCCGATTGGAGACGTTGGAGTGTGAAAAGGTGCTTCAGATACAAATTGCAGTGGCCATCTTGGCTGCCAGTTTTTTGCAGGATTTTTTCCATTAAAACTTTAATGTAAGTTTCCAACTGATGAATTAAAATTCCGCATTGGCATATTGTGTTTCCTTGACACGAATAACACCTCTGTAATATCTGCCTCAGCCTACCAGCTGCGTAAACCCTCATCGTATCTTTGTTAAATCCACACTTGACTCTTCAAATTATATCCTGGCCGCCCTCCAGTTATAAATCTCCATAAACCACAGCCCATCCAGAACTCTGCTGCCTATATCTATCTCTCACCAAATACCGATCACACATCACCCCTGTGCTCACTGATCAACAGTGCCTTTCGGTCTGGCAGCACCTTAATTTTAATATTCTCAGCCTTGTGTATGAATCCCTCCGTGTCCTCACCTGTCCAATTAATCCCATTCCCCTGTCCATTCCCCATAGTCTTGTAAATCAGCCTTTGAGTCTGCTACCAATTCCATTTTTAAAGTGAGTTGCTTTCCCTCTCTATCTCCACCAGCTGTGGTTTTCACTCTGCGGTCCCACCGGTGCCATCATTACAGAAACCTAGATCCATAAAATGATGTGAACTGACAGCTGGTCACTTTTAGTGTGGTCAGCACAGTGTCCCATGTTGGGCAGGGATCTAGCCTGGGTGCCATGTATGTGTTGTTAGTGTGAGGAGGGGCTTGTACTGATGTCAATCAGCCATTTTTGCAGCACTGATGTACGATTTTGAAACTTGGTCTGTGCATGTCCACTGATCACCTGTGTAAGTCACTCTCAGCAGAGCATAGATTCACCAGCATGAGGAACCCCCACCCGAACTTCCCCCACTGACACCCCCGAAAGTTATTTCAAAGGATCAGGCATCCAACTTACAGGTGAGGGCCTTTTGACTTACTTCTGCCATTGTAAAGTTAGTGGAGGTTCTGTGGATAGTTTTCTGGAGGTTGTGTTGTGAGCTGCTGCAGACATTCAGGGAGGGCAGAGGATTTGGTGACCCAACTCTGGACGAGGTATGGGGACTGTAATTACAGTGTCTCTGGGTCTGAAACATGACCAACAAATGGAGCAGAGGCTGCAGAGAGGGGAGTCTCCGTAAAGAGGGAGGAGGAGGGGGCTCTGGCCTTCCAACCCGTTTTTCCCAAGAGCATTTTTCCTACCTACATCTAATCCAGGAGCAGTGTGTGAGGTGACTCTGATTCAATAAGGAGGTGGTCACAGAGCTGTGTCACCTCCTGTAACACGACCTGGAGCCTCACACCAGGGTGAGGACGGAGCTGTCAGTGGCTGTTAAAGTCACAGTTTCATTGATCTTCACTGCATCCGGATCTTTCCCCAGGCAGGAGTGGGCGGCATATCCAACATAGTCACAGAGAGTCATCGAGTCATTTACGACACAGGAGGAGACCAGACGGACTCTCCATGAGTCTCTCTGTGTAACAATCCAGTCGGTCTCATTCCCCCACTCAATCCTCATATCCCTGCAAGTTCATTTCCTTCAGGTGCCCATCCAATTTCCTTTTGAAATCATTGATTGTCGTGGCCATCACCCTCATGGGCAGTGAGTTCCAGCTCATTACCATCCACTGTGTAAAAAAGTTCTTCCTCATATTCCCCCTGCATCTCTTACCCAAAACCTTCCATCTGTGTCCCCTATTCCGTGTCTCATCAGTTAATGGGAACAGTTTTTCCTTGTCTATCTTACCTAAGCCTATCATAATCTTGTACACTTCTTTCAAATCTCTCTCAATCTCCTTTACTCCAGGGAGAGCAACTCCATCTTCTCCAAACTAACCTTGTAACTAAAACACCCCAATCCCTGGAAGCATTCTTGTATTCTAGTAGAATCATATAAAGTTAAGGCACAGAAATCGGCCACTTGGCCCATCTTGTCTGCGCCAGCCAGAAAATGATCCACCTATTCTAATCCCACCTTCCAGCATTTGGTGCGTAGAGCTGCAGATTACAGCACTTAAGGTGCATATCCAGACTATTTTTGAATGAGTTGAGGGTTTCTGACTCAACTATCCTTTCAGGTAGTGAATTGCAGACCCAGCACCACCCTCATCTCCCCTCTGATCTTTCTACCAATCACTTTAACTCTATTCCCCCTCTTCGATGTTATGGTGAATAGAGTCTTCACCTTCTCTCTATCCAGGCCCGTTATAATATTGTACATTTCAATCAGATCACCCCTCAGCCTTCTCTGTTCCAAGGAGAACAACCCCTGTCTATCCAATCTTTCTTCATAGCTGCATTTTTCTATTCCTGGCAACATCCTCGTAAATCTCCTCTGTTCCCTCTCTAGTACAATTACATCCTTTCTGTACTGAGGAGACCAGAGCTGTACACAGCACTCAAGTTGTGGCCTAATCAATGAGTTATACAGTTCCAGCATAACCTCCCTGTTCTTGTATTCTGTACCTGGGCTAATAAAGGAAAGGATTCCATATACCTTCCTAACCACCTTATCGATCTCTGCTGCTACTTTCAGGGATGTGTGGACATTCAATCCAAGGTCCCTCACTTTCTCTACACTTCTTAGTATTTTGACATTATTCCTGTATTCCTTGTTTGACCTCCACAAATGCATCACCTCATATTTCTCCAAGTTGAATTCCATTTGCCACGTTTCTGCCCATCTGACCAGGCCATCAATATATTTCTGCAGTCTACAGCTATCCTCCTCGCTATCTACCACACGGCCAAGCTTCGTGTCGTCTGCAAACATCTTGATCATATCCCCTACATTTACGTCCAAATCGTTAACTTGCACCACAAAAAGCAGGGGACCCAGTACTGAGCCCTGTGGAATGCCACTGGAAACAGCCTTCCAGTCTCTAAAACAGCCGTCAACAATTACCCTTTCTTTCCTGCCACTGAGCCAATCTTGTATCCACCTTGCTGCATTTCCCTGGATCCCGTGGGATTTTATTTTTTGAACCAGTCTGCCATGTAGGACCTTGTCAAAAGCCTTGCTAACATCCAAGTAGACCACATCTACTGCACTACCCTCATTTATCTTCCTTGTTGCTTCTTCAAAACATTCGATTAAGTTGGTGAAACAATATCTTCCCTTAACAAATCCATACTGACTATCCTAAATTAAGTAGAGGTGGTGAGTACAGAAGAAGGCAAGTTATGCCGAACCTTTATAAAGCTCTGGTTCGGCCCCAACTGGAGTACTGCATCCAGTTCCATTCACCATAGTTTAGGAAGGATGTGAGGGTCCTTGACAGGGTGTAGAGGAGATTTACCAGAATGGTTCCAGAGATGGAGGATTTTAGCGACAAAGTTAGTTTGGAAATGCTGGGATTGTTTTTCTTGGAGTAAAGGAGATTGAGGGGAGATTTGATAGAGGTATACAAGATGATGTCATATTTGGATAAGGTAGACAGGAAAAGATGTTCCCATTAGTTCATGGTACAAGGACTAGAGTTAAGGTTGTGGCAAGAGATACAGGGGGATGTGAGGAACAACATTTTTACAGAGCGAGTGGGAATGGCCTGGAAATCACTGCCTATGAGGGTGGTGGAAGCGGAGATGGTGAATGATTTCAAAAGGATATTGGATGAACACTTGAGGGAAATCGACTTGCAGGTATATGGAGACAGAGCTGGGGAATAAGACTGACTGGATTTATCTACAAAACTGTCATGGACTCGAAATGACTATGACTCTCTGACAGGGGATTACTATTACTACTGCTTTCCTATACTGGGAAAGTTTATAATGGACTGGGCAGTATCACCCTGTTGAACCCCGTGATGTAAGTGAAATGTTTGATGTCCCAGAATGTGGTTAACAAATGTCTTTCACAAACAGAGTAAATCAGTTCAGTCCCACTCACCATTCTGGATCATTCACAATGGGGAGTAGTTTCTCCTGGTTTTCTCTACATAGGACAGCAGCCAGGCTTTACACAGTGTCCCCTACCTCCATGTGGAAAGTCTTGTCAGGGTTAGGTGAGATCAGACACGTTACCGAGGCGACAGCTTTCTTCAGTTGTGTTGCTGCTTCTGTGCTCTCTTCAGTCCAACCGGGTTAAAACTGGTCATCATCACCATTAGGTAGTTCATAAAGAGGAGTCACAGTCTCTGCAAATCGAGGGATGAGGGTCCACTGAAACCCCACCTGCCTGAGGATAGGACGCAGGGCAGTCTTTGAGGTGGACAGGGGTAGACACTGGATGAGGGTCTGCTGATACCCCACCAGCCTGAGGATAGGACACAGGGCTGTCTTTGAGGTGGACAGGGGTAGACACTGGATGAGGGTCTGCTGATACCCCACCAGCCTGAGGATAGGACGCAGGGCAGTCTTTGAGGTGGACAGGGGTAGACACTGGATGAGGGTCTGCTGATACCCCACCAGTCTGAGGATAGGACACAGAGCAGTCTTTGAGGTGGACAGGGGTAGACACTGGATGAGGGTCTGCTGATACCCCACCAGTCTGAGGATAGGACACAGAGCAGTCTTTGAGGTGGACAGCGGTAGACACTGTATGAGGGTCTGCTGATACCCCACCAGTCTGAGGATAGGACACAGAGCAGTCTTTGTGGTGGACAGCGGTAGACACTGTATGAGGGTCTGCTGATACCCCACCAGTCTGAGGATAGGACACAGTGCAGTCTTTGAGGTGGACAGGGGTAGACACTGGATGAGGGTCTGCTGATACCCCACCAGTCTGAGGATAGGACACAGAGCAGTCTTTGAGGTGGACAGGGGTAGACACTGGATGAGGGTCTGCTGATACCCCACCAGTCTGAGGATAGGACACAGAGCAGTCTTTGAGGTGGACAGGGGTAGACACTGGATGAGGGTCTGCTGATACCCCACCAGTCTGAGGATAGGACACAGAGCAGTCTTTGAGGTGGACAGCGGTAGACACTGTATGAGGGTCTGCTGATACCCCACCAGTCTGAGGATAGGACACAGAGCAGTCTTTGTGGTGGACAGCGGTAGACACTGTATGAGGGTCTGCTGATACCCCACCAGTCTGAGGATAGGACACAGTGCAGTCTTTGAGGTGGACAGCGGTAGACGCTGGATGGGGGTCCGCTGAAACACCACCAGTCTGAGGATAGGACACAGGGCAGTCTTTGAGGAGGAAAGGGATAGAAAATAGATGAGGGTCCGCTGAAACACCACCAGCTTAAGGATAGGACACAGGGCAGTCTTTGTGGTGGACAGGGGTAGACACTGTATGAGGGTCCACTGAAACACCACAAGCTTGAGGATAGGACACAGGGCAGTCTTTGTGGTGGACAGTGGTAGACACTGTATGAGGGTCCACTGAAACACCACCAGCTTGAGGATAGGACACAGGGCAGTCTTTGAAGAGGACAGGGTAGACACTGTATGAGGGTCCACTGAAACACCACCAGCTTAAGGATATGACACAGGGCAGTCATTGTGGTGGACAGGGGTAGACACTGTGTGAGGGTCCACTGAAACACCACCAGCTTAAGGATAGGACACAGGGCAGTCTTTGTGGTGGACAGGGGTAGACACTGTATGAGGGTCCACTGAAACACCACCAGCTTGAGGATAGGACACAGGGCAGTCTTTGAAGAGGACAGGGTAGACACTGTATGAGGGTCCGCTGATACCCCACCAGTCTGAGGATAGGGCACAGGGCAGTCTTTGTGGTGGACAGGGGTAGACACTGTATGAGGGTCCGCTGAAACACCACAAGCTTGAGGATAGGACACAGGGCAGTCTTTGTGGTGGACAGGGGTAGACACTGGATGAAGGTCTGCTGATACACCACCAGTCTGAAGATAGGACACAGGGCAGTCTTTGAGGTGGATTGGGGTAGATACTGGATGAGGGTCCGCTGAAACACCACCAGTCTGAGGATAGGACACCGGGCAGTCTTTGTGGTGGACAGGGTAGACACTGTATGAGGGTCCACTGAAACACCACCAGTCTGAGGATAGGACACAGGGCAGTCTTTGTGGTGGACAGGGGTAGACGCTGGATGGCCTCGACCTGATGTTGGTCTGGGCTGATGCTGAATGATCCAATCTGGACACCTACAAACGTGACACGATCTTGCACCAGCTGGGCCTTACGTGGATGGTCTTTTAGACTAGCTCCCAAAGTAGCTGCAGAAGTTCCAGTAAAAAGGTTAAATGTGTGGACACGGTCTGTGGCAATGAGGAGGCGATCATCAATTTATTTCAGCAAGTAGGAAGACTGTGAAAAGCTCATAAGGTCCCCGGCCATATATTTGTGTAAAATAGTGCGGTTATTGTGGAATCCCTTGTAACAGACATATCCAGGGGTATCTGTGGACCTCAGAAGTGAATGTGAATTTAAATTGTTTCTCTAGTTTTACTGGGATACTCCAATAACCATTAGAGATATCCATGGTGCTGAAGACAGTCCTGCCGCTGGGAATCCGGGTGAGTAGGGTGGGTGTCTCTCAGACAACCGGGTTCACACAGGGGTGACTGTGTTGAGTTTGTGGTGGTCAACAGTCAGTCTCCAGCTACCATCCCGTTTTCTAACTGGCCAAATGGGGCAGTTAGTTAGTAGTGAATGTGCATTTGTGAACTACACCCTGGTATAACAATGACATGATAGTGTCTGGAATATATGATATAATCTCAGTTCGGTAAGAATACTGCTTCATGGAGCATGCAATGGTCAGTTAATTTCTTCAGGTCTGCTCATGTTTCCACAGTCATCTTTATGGGTTGTGAATGTACTCAGCACCGACTCGAGAATCGCCTGTACCTCAGGGTCATCAGAGGTGTCTGGTACCCACTCCTCTGATATTTTAATCATGAATATTGAGGGTACACTGGACACCAGAGCAGGGGTATGTTTTAATGTTCTACAATATACAAATATAGGGATAATCAATTACTGCTGATAACCTTTGAGCACATTACTGCCCAGTAGTCCCTGTCCATTATACAGGATCATATAAAAGGGAGGCAGGACTTTGACATGAGCTGTGTTCCCTCTCCTATACCACTGTAAGGTCTGATCCAGGGTCACAGATTAACCAAAAGGAGGTCGAAGGGTCACAAGCAGTTTATTGCAGGGAAACTATTGGAAAATATTCAGAGGGACCGGATTAATCTCCACGTGGAGAGGCAGGGATTAATCAGGGATTGTCAGTATGGCTTTGTCAGGGGGAGATCGTGTCTAACTAACTTGGTTGAATTTTTTCGAGGCATTGACTAGATGTGTAGATGAGGGTAAAGTAGTTGATGTATTCTACATTGACATCGGTAAGACATTTGATAGGGTTCTACATGTGAGATTGGTTAAGAAGGTAAGCGCCCATGGGATCCAGGGCAATTTGGTAAATTGGATCCAAAATTGGCTCAGCAGCAGGAGGCAGAGGGTGATTGGCAAGGGTTGTTTTTGCGAGTGGAAGCCTGTGACCAGTGGTGTACTGCAGGGATCGGTGCTGGGACCCTTGCTGTTTGTAGTGTACATTAATGATTTGGACGTGAATATAGGAGGTATGACCAGTAAGTTCGCAGCTGACACGAAAATCTTTGGTGTTGTAAATAGTGAGGAGGAGAGCCTTCGATTACATGTCGGTTTAGATGGTCTAGTAAGATGGGTAGAGAAGTGGCAAATGGAATTTAATCCTGAGAAGTGTGAGGTGATGCATTTTGGGAGGACTAACAAGGCAAGGAAACGTGCAGTGGATGGTAGGACTCTAGTATGTACAGAAGGTCAGAGGGACCTTGGTGTACTTGTCCATAGATGACTGAAGGCAGCAGCACAGGTAGGCAATGTGGTTAGGAAGGCATTTGGGACACTTGCCTTTATTAGCTGAGGCATAGAATATAAGAGCAGGGAGGTTATGATGGAGCAGTATAAAAATCCAGTTAGGCCACAACTGGAGTACTGTGTATAGTTCTGGTTCCTGCACTATAGGAAGGATGTGATAGCACTGGAGGCGGAGCAGAAAAGATTCACCAGGATGTTGCCTGGGCTGGAGAATTTCATCTGTGAAGAGCGACAGAAAAGTCCAGTGTTATTTCCCTTAGAGCAGAGAAGGATGAGAGGGGTCATGATTGAGGAATGCAAAATTGTGAGGGGCATTGATAGGTTAGATAGGAATAATATTTTCCCTTAGCGGAGGGGTCAATAACCAGGGGCATAGATTTAAGGTCAGGGGCAGGAGGTTTAGAGCGGATTTGAGGAAAATAATTTTCACCCAGAGGGTGGTTGGAATCTGGAACACACTGCCTGAAGGGGTGGTAGAGGCAGGAACAGTCATAACATTTCAGAAGTATTTAGATGAGCACTTGAAACGCCATACCAAACAAGGCTACAGGCCAAGTGCTGGAAACTGGGATAGGAATAGTTAGGTGCTTGATGGCTGGCACAGACACAGTGGGCCGAAGGTCATGTTTCTCTGCTGTATATCTCGATGACTCTAGTGAGGACTAACAGTTCAAATACCGCACAACATCAGAATAAATATAGTGGACATACGACCTGTGGCAGGTGAGAATGGCTTTCTGGCTATGGATCAGATGTCAGAAGCTATTATTAAAGATGTTATAGTAGGGCAGGTAGAAACATTCAAGGTGATCAGGCAGAGTCAACATGTTTTTGTGAAAGGGAAATCATGTTTAACCAATTTATTGGAGTTCTTTGAATAAGTAACATGTGTTGTTGGTAAAGGGGGACTGGGAGATGTTCTGTACTTAGATTTCCAGAAGGCATCTGATAACGTTCCACATCAAACGTCATTGTGGAAAATAAAAGCTCATGGTGTATTGGGTAACATATTGGCCTGGATGGAAGATTGGCGAACTAACAGGAAACAGCGTAGGCATAAATGGGTCATTATTATGGCTGGCCAGATGCAACGTGTGGTGTGCCAGAGGAGTCAGTGCTGGGGACTCAACTTTTTTACAATTTATATAAATGATTTTGATGAGTGGACCGAAGGTATGCTTGCTAAATTTGCTAATGATTCCAAGATAGTTAAGAAGATAAATTCTGAAGAGGACATAAGGACGCTACAAAGGGATATAGATAGGTTAGGTGAGTGGTCAAAGATCTAGCAAATGGAGTAGAATGTGGGAAAAGGTGAAATTGTCCATTTTGGCAGGAAGGTTTGACAGTCACCTCGAGACTTGACTATTCTAACACACTGCTGGCTGCTCTCCCACATTCTACTCTCTGTAACATTGTGATCATGCAAAGCTCTGCTGCCAACTTCTAATTTACACCAGATTCTGTTCACCCAACATCCCTGTGCTCACTTACCGACATTGGCTCTTGGTCCAGTAACACCTCAATTTTAATATTCTCACTCGTATGATCAAATCCCTCCACGGCATCAGCCCTCTGATTATCCCAATCCCCTGCCCATTTCCAATATTCCTGAAACGTGTTCATCTTAAAATCTTTATCTAATTCCATTTTAAAGTGAGTTCCTTCCCTCTCTCTCTCTCTCTGATCACACATTTCATCTCTCCAGCTCTACTGGTGCTGTGGAAGTTTGGATCCAGAAAATGGTGTGAGCTGCACTGCCGGTCACATCCAGCGCATTGTACAGGAAACCCAGGCTGGCCGGGGTCCTAGCGTGGGTGTAACGTGTGTGTGTCTGCAGTGTGAGCGGGGTCTGAATATGGTGTCAATCAACCATTCCAGCAGCTTTGATGGACGTCTTTGAAACTTGGTCTTTGCATGTCCACTGACCGCCTCTGTTAGTCACTATCAGCTGAACAGACATTCAGCAGCACGAGGAACCCCCTCTAGTGTTATTTAAAAAGACCAGGGATCCAACTTACAGGTGAGGGGCTTTTGACTTACCTCTGCTATTGTAATGTTATTGGAGGTGATGTTAATGGTTTTCTGGAGGTTGTGTTGTGAGCTGCTGCAGACATTCAGAGAGGACAGAGGATTTGGTGACCCAACTCTGGACAAGGTATGGGGACTGTAGTTACTGTGTCGCTGGGTCTGTAACATGACCAACACATGGAGCAGAGGCTGCAGAGAGGGGAATCTTTGTAAGGAGGGAGGAGTATCGGGCTCTGCCCTACCCACCCCTTGTTTTCCAAGAGCACAAAGAGCAGTGGTCCTAATACCGAGCCCTGGGGAATACCACTGTATACTCCCATCGAGTCTGAACAACAAACTTTCACCACTTCTCTCTGTTTACTGTCCCATAGCCAATGTTATATCCACACTGTCACTGTCCCTTTAATCCATAGGGTTCAGTTTTCCTAAGCTGTTCATTGAATGACACTTGATCAAACACCTTTTGAAAGTCCATATATATAACTTCAATCACACCACCCTCATCAACCCTCTCCATTGTTTTATCAAAGAACTCCATCATGTTTACCTCACCACCACCTCTCTCCACTCCTCCACTGTTGTTAAATTATCAGACTGATTATCCGACATCCAGTACTGGATGAGCAGAAATGTTCCCCAATTAAATATTGGGAAGACTGAAGCCATTGTTATCACTCCCCACTCCAACTCTGTCCCCTTGCTATTGATTCCATCCCTCTCCCTGGTAACAGTCGGAGATTCAGAAAGTCTGTTTGCAACCTTGGTGTCACAGTTGACCACAAAATGAGCTTATAACATAATATTCATTCTATCACTACGACCGCCTGTTTCCACCGCAGTAACAGCACGCAACATCACCCCTGTCTCAGCCCATCTGCTGCTGAAACTCATTCATGCCTTCATTTCCCCTAGAAATGACTATTCCAACACGTTCCTGTCTGGTCTCCCGCATGCTACTCTCTGTTAATTTGAAGTCCTCCAGAACTCTGCTGCCCATGTCCTAATTCGCATCAAGTGCTATTCACATATCACTGACCGACATTGACTCCTGATCAAATAATGTCTTTATTTAAATTCTCCACCTTGTTTTCCCTCCAGGACCTCAACTCCCGTCCTGTATCTGTAATATCCAGCCCCACAACCCTTCAATATATCTGTGCTCCTCTAATTCAGGCCTCCTCTGCGTCCCTCCTTATTGCTGTTGTTATTCCTGATGAATCTCTGTCTCCAGCTATTAGCTCTACAACCATTGCTAACGGTATTATAGTTCTTGTAATTTACCCTCATCTCTCCTGCTGTTACTGCCCCTGGTAAGTCTTTATTTCCACATATAAGATCTGTAAACTCTGGTTCACTGAAATACTGTTCAAGTCATTTAGTTTGTTTTTTTCGAAGAATGAAGCCAGTGTTATTGGTCTCCATCAGAAATTCAGTCCCCTGTCTGTGAACCACATACCCCTCCCTGCACAATGTCTGAGGCGGAACCAGACAGTTTGCAACCGCTGTGTTCTATTTAAACCTGAGCTGAGTTCATCTCCATATTCTCTCCATCACAAACCCTGCCTACTCCACCTCTGCCTCGGCCCATCTGCTGCATAAACCCTCATCTGTACCTTTGTTAAATCTACACTTGACTATTCCAATTCTATCCTGGTCATCCTCCCAGTTATAAACCTCCATAAACTACCGCCCATCTAGAACTCTGCTACCTGTTTCCTCACTCACACTAAATCCCGATTATCCATCACCCCGGTGTTCATTGATATATATTGGCTCCCAGTCTGGCGGCACCTTAATTTAAATATTCTCATTCTTGCGTTAGAATCCCTCCATGTCCTCACCCCTCCAATTAGTCCAATTCCCCTGTACATTCCCATATTCTAGAAAATCTTTCGCCTTCAAATCTGTTTCCATGTCCCCCTTTAAAGTGAATTTCCTTCCCTCTCTATCTCTCCCTGGTGGTGATTTATGGCTCTACAGCACCACTGTTGCCCACACTTTGGAAGCAAGGATCCACAAAAGGATGTGATATGAGTTACCAGCCACTTCCGGTGTGGTCTTCACACTGCCCCGTGCTGTGCCCGGGTGTACATTGTGTGTGCTCGTAGCATGAGGAGTTGTGGAATGTCACGTCAAACTTCTGTTCCAGCAGCTTTGATGTATGTCTTTGAATCTTGGACTGTGCATGTCCACTATAAATGTTTGTTGCTTGGAAAAGCATAGCATAATAAATTTCAAGCAGCACGGATATGCTAATGACAAATCCTGTCTGGAAAACTTCAACAAGAACTTATCCCAAGGTACTTCACAGCAGCATTATGAAACAAAGTATGACACTGAACCACAAAGGGAGATATTAGGTTAGGTTTCCAAACGCTTGGTCAAAGAGGCAGGTTGTAAAGAAGTGTCTTAAAGGATAAAAGTGAGGTGGAGAGGTGGAGCTGTGAAGGGAGGATATTCCAGAGTTTGGGACCGAAGCAACTGAAGGTGTGGCCACAAATGGTTGAGTAATTAAAATCAGGGATGCACAAGAGGCCAGAATTAGAGGAGCAGAGATATCTCAGAGGGTTGTGGGGCTGGAGGGGATTACAGAGTTAGTGAGGGGTGAGGCCATGGAGGGATTGGAAAACAAGAATGGGAATTTTAATATCAAGACATTGTTTGACTGTGAGCTGATGTAGCTCAGTGATCGGGGAATGGGACTTGTTGTAAGTTAAGACACAGACTGCAGAGTTTTAGATGACTTCAAGTTTACAGATAGTAGAATGTCGGAGAATGAGTTGGAATAGTCTCGTCTACAGGTAATGAAAGCATGAATGAGAGCTTCAGCAGCAGATGCGTTGAGACAGGGGTGAAGTTGGGCAATGTTATTGATGTGGAAATAGGTCGTCATAGTGATGGCACGAATATAAGGTTGGAAGCTCATTTTGTGGTCTATTGCCATGGAATCACAGAATTGTTACAGCACAGAAGCTGGCCATTCAGTCCATCGTGTCTGTACTGGCTCTCCAAAAGAACAATTCGTCTGGTGTCACTCCCCTGCCTTCTCCCTGTAACTCTGTACAATCTTCCTTTTCAGATAACTATCCAATTTCTTCCTGAATGCCTCGATTGAATCTGCCTCCACCACACTCTCAGGCAGTGCATTCCAGACCTTAACCACTCGCTGTGTGAAAAAGTTTTCCTCATGTCACTGATGCTTCTTTTACCAATGACTTTAATTCTTTGCCCTCTCGTTGTCGATCCTTTCAGGAATGGGAACAGTTTTCCCCATCCACTCTGCCCAGACGCATCATAATTTTGAATACCTTTTTTCAAATCTCCTCTCAGCCTTCTCTTCTCCAAGGAAAATGTTCCAACTTCTCCAGTCTATCTTCAGAACTGATATTCTTCATCCCTGGAACCATTCTTGTGAATGTTTTTTCACACTCTCCAATGTCTTCACGTTACCTAAAGTGTGGTGCCCAGAACTAGATGTAATACTGCAACTGAGGCCGAACTAGTGTCTCGTAGTAGTTCAAAATAACCTCTTTGCTCTTGTATTCCATGCTGCTGTTAACAAAGCCCAGGATACTGCATGTTTCATTAACTACTCTCTCAACTTGTCCCGCGCCCTTTAATGACCTATGCACATATACATCCAGGTCCCTCTGCTCCTCACCCCCTTTAGAATTGTACCCTTTATTATACATTGTCTTTCCATGTTCTTCCTACCAAAATGAATCACTTCACATTTCTCCACATTGAACTTCATCTGCCACCTGTCTGTCCATTCCACTTACTTGTCCATGTCCGTTTGATTTTCTACAATTTACTCCTCACAGTTCACAATGCTTCCAAATTTTGTATCATCTGCAAACTTTGAAATTGTGTCCTGTACACCGAGGTCTAGGTCATTAATATTTGTCAGGAAGAGAAAGGGTCCCAACACTGATCCCTGGGAAATTCCATTACAAACCATAAATAAAAACAAAAAGTGCTGGAAAGACGCAGCAGGTCAGGCAGCATCTGTGGAGAGAAAAGCAGGGTTAATGTTTCAGTTCTGTGACCTTTCATCAGAATTGGCAAAGGTTAGAAATGTAATAGGTTTTAAGCAAATAAAGCAGGGGTGGGGCAAAAGAGAACAGAAGAGCTGTTGATAGAACAGAGGGTCGGAGAGATTAACTGACCAGGAGGTCATGGGGCAAAGGCAAAGAAAGTGTGCTAGTTGTGCGGCGAAAGACAAAGCATTCGTGTAGTGAGGGTGTTAAATGACAGAATAATGAACAGCCCTAGCTAAAAGCACCAACATAAAAAAATCAGTTTAATGCTGGCACATGGCAAAAAATGATAAAACAAAATAATCGTTGAACTCAGTGTTCAGACCGGCAGGCTGTAGAGTGCCTAATCGGACAATGAGGTGATGTTCCCCGAGCTGGCGTTGATGTTCACTGGAACACCGCAGCAGGCTAAACGCAGATTGGGTGACCGCTTTGTGGAACACCTCCACTCAGTCCAAAAGTGTGACACCGAGCATCCGCTCGCTTATCATTTCAACACACTCCATCCCCCACCCCCGCTCTAATGGTCACATTTCTGTACTTGTGTTTCCCCCAAAACCCTCACTTTGTCAGTTCTGATGAAAGGTCGCCGACTTGAAACATTAACTCTGCTTCTCTCTCCACAGATGCTGAGTATTTCCAGCACTTTCTGTTTATATTTCAGATTTCCAGCATCCGCAGTATTTTGCTTCGATTCCACTACAAACCTTACTCCAGCCCTAAAAGTATCCATTAATCACTTCTCTCTGTTTCCTGTCACTCAGCCAGCTTAGTTTCATGTTGCTACTGTTGGTTTTATTTGATGAGCTATAACTTTGCTCATAGGTCTGTTGTGTGGCACTTTCTCAAATGCCTTTTGGAATTCAATTTATACCACATCAACATCATTTCCCTCATCAAACTTTCTTTTTACCTTTTCAAAAAACTCGAGCCATTTAGTTAAACACAATTTTCCCTTAATTAACACCCATTTGTCCAAGTGCCCATTAATTTTATCCCAAATGTGATACCAACGTTGCAATTAAACTGTCTGACTCTCAGACTGTTACCAGGGAGAGGGATGGAATAAATAGCAAGGTAACAGAGTTGGAGTGGGGAGTGAAAATAATGGCTTCAGTCTTCCCAATATTTAATTGGAGGAAATTTCTGCTCATCCAGTACTGGATGTCGGATAATCAGTCTGATAATTTAACAACAGTGGAGGTTTGGAGAGAGGTGGTGGTGACAGCACATGACTGACAGTACATGGGTTCCCGCAACTCCTTTTTGTAAACAAGGTGTAAAATTTACAGCCCTCCAGTCCTCTGTCATCACTCTCATATACAAAGAGAATTGACAGATTCTGTCCGGTGCCTCTGCTATTTTCACCATTCATTCTCTCACGAACCCTCATAATTCCCATCCAAACTGGATAAATGTTTAGTTTATTGTGGTACAAAAAGTGTTTGATTGAAAGGGATTAACTAACCGTGTTTGTTCAGTGACTGTAATTAATGTCAGTCACCATGGGCCCTAATTGTGTCACTGGAGGGTTTCCCTCTTCTATTAATAAGGGACTCCTTTCAGTGTGGTATCCCATAGTGTCAGCAGGAGCATCATCCCCGACACTAACAGGGATCAGCAGCTCCAGAGAGAGGGAGAGGATAGATCAGAATCTGAGAACAATAGATTGGAATGTTACAACAATGGTTCAGAATCTGAGAACAATAGATTGGAATGTTACAACAATGGGTCAGAATCTGAGAGCAACATTGGAATGTTACAACAATGGTTCAGAATCTGAGAACAATAGATTGGAATGTTACAACAATGGGCAGGAGTTCCATCTGGGAGTTTGACTTTCTTTCTGCAAATTATGATTTTCTGCCATTAAACAGTCGGATCTATTACGCACTGACGATTATTCAATACATTTTCTATCCCATCCTGGCTATTATTGGTGTCCCTGGTAAGTCTCTCTATCCAGCTATTTATTCCATAAGCCATGTTTAACTGCATTACCGTTCTTGTCATTTACTCTGCCCTCCTTTCTACTTTTGTTATTCTTGGCAAATCTCCATCTCCAGATATTAGCTTTATAAACCATTGCTACGTGTATTAGAGTTCTTGTAATTTACTCTCTCATCTGCACTGCTGTTGCTCTCCCTGATAAGTCTCTATTTCCTGCTCTGAGATCTGGAAACCTTGTTTCACGGAAATAATGTTCTTGCAGTTTTAATTTTGGGAAGAGTGGAGCGAGTGTGATCGGTCTCCATAAGCAATTCTGCCCCCTATCCATGAACCACTTCCTCCTCCCCGGCCAATGTCTGAGGCTGAACAACCTCTGTGTTCTATATAAACCAGAGCTGAGTTCATCTCCATCACCAACCATGCCTAATACCACCTATGTAACATCACCCGTCTCCTCCACTGCCTCAGCCCATTTGCTGCATAAAGCCTCATCTGTGCCTTTCTTAAATGCACACTCGACTATTCCAATTTTCCAATTCTATTCTGGTCACCCTCCCAGGTAAACATTTTCATAAACCACAGCCCATCCAGAACTCTGCTGCCTGCATTCTAACTCACACCAAATCCTGATCAGCCATGACCCCTGTGCTCACTGATCTACATTGTCTCCTGGTCCAGCAGCATCTTAATTTTAATATTCTCTTTCTTGTGTTTGTACATCCTCCATGGCCTCACCCCTCCAATTCCCCTACATAATTCCTATATTCCTGCCAATCTTTTGCCATAAAGTCTTTTCTTCAATTTCTCTTTTCAAGTAACTGTTTGAAAAGGCACTGTTTGAAAGTTAGGGATCGCACTTTTTGGGCAGAGATGAGGAGATTTTTTTTCCTCTCAGAGGGTTGTGTGTCTTTGGAACACTCAGCCTCTGAAGGTGGTGGAGGCGGTGGCATTGAATATTTGTAAGGCAGAGGTAGATAGATGCTTGTTGGGCAAGGGAATCAAAGGTTTTCGGGAGTAAATGGGAGTGTGGAATTCGAGACAGAAACAGATCAACCATGACCATATTAAATGGTGGAGCAGGCTCGACGGGCTGAATGGCCTAATTCTGCTCCGAATTCATACGGTCATATGGTCTTCCTCTCTATATCTACTCCTGGCAATGATTTTCAGCTCTTCAGCGCCACTGGGCCCAACGCCATGGAAGCTTGGATTCTTAAAATGGTACAAGCAAAGCTGCTGGTCACTTCCAGTGCTCAATGCTGCACAGGGCTCTAGCTCCAGTTCACCAAGCACGTGCTCGTAGTGTAAGGAGGGATTTGAATGTGACATCTATCAGCCATTCCAGCAACTTTGATGTATGTCGTTGAAACTTGGTCTGTGCATGTCCACTGACCGCATGTGTTACTCACTCTCAGCTGAACATTCATTCAGCAGCACGAGTAACCCCATCTAGTGTTATTTAAAAGGACCAGGCATCCAACTTACATGTGAGGGGCTTTTGACTTACTTCTGCTATTATAAGGTTAGTGGAGGTGCTGCGGATGGTTTTCTGGAGGTTGTGTTGTGAGCTGCTGCAGACATTCAGGGAGGACAGAGAATTTGGTGACCCAACTCTGGACGAGGCATAGGGACTGTAGTTACAGTGTCTCTGGGTCTGTAACATGACCAAAAAATGGAGCAGAGGCTGCGGAGAGGAGAAGCTCTGTAAAGAGGGAGGAGGAGGGGGCTCTGCCCTACCCACCCAGGGTTTTCCAAGACCACTTTTCATAACTTCACCTAACCCAGGAGCAGTGTGTGAGGTAACTCTGATTCAATAAGGAGGTGGTCACAGAGCTGTGTCACCTCCTGTAACACGACCTGGAGCCTCACACCAGGGTGAGGACGGAGGTGCCAGTGGCTGTTAAGGTCACAGTTTCATTGAACTTCTATGTATCTGGATCTTTCCAGACAAGAGCAGGAGATGTATCCAACATCGAGTCATGTACGACATAGAAGGAGGCCATTCATCCCATCATGTCCATGCTGGCTCTCCATGGAACAATCCAGTCAGTCCCACTCCCCCGCTCAATCCCTGTAGCAAATTCATTTCCTTCAGGTCCCCACCAGCTTTCATTTGAAATCACTGATTGTCTCTGCTTCCAACACACTTGTGGGCAGTGAGTTCCAGATCATTAACACCCGCTGCATAAGAAAAAAAATTCTTCCTCACATTCCCCCTGCATCTCTTGTCCAAAACCTTCAATCCGTGCCCCTAGTCTTTCTTCCATCAATTAATGGGAACACTTTTTCATTGTCTAAATTATCTAAACCTGTCATAATCTTGTAACCTAACCTTGTAACTAAAATCCTCCATCCCTGGAACCATCCTGTTAAATCTCCTCTGCACCATTTCAAGGAGCTTCACAATCTTTCTGATGTGTGGTGGCCAGAAGTGGACACAATAGCCCAGCTGAGACCTAACCAGAGATTTTAAACGCTCATCATAACTTCCCTGCTTTTGTATTCAATACCTCTATTTTTGAAATGTACGATTATATGTGTTTTAATAACAAATCTCTCAATATGTCCTGTCACCTTTAAAGATCGATGCCCCCACAGGTCTCTCTGTTCCTGCACACTGTTTACAACTGTTACCCATATTGCCTTCCTATCCTTTCTGTCAAAATGTCTCACCTCACACTTGTCTCACATTTCCATCTGCCACTTGTCTGCCCATTCTAATCAGTATCTATCTCCTGTCACAGGTGGTTCTGAATATCCTCACTGTTTGTCACAGCTCCAAGTTTGGTATCAGAGACAGATTTTGAAATTCTACTCTGTATTCCAAGATCCAAGTCATTTATACACAGCAAAATAAAACAATGGCCCTCGCACTGACCCTGGGGGAAAACTCACTGTCTAACATCTTCCAGTCTGAAAAACTGTCATTTACTATGATACACTGTTCTCTGTACATTATCCATCTTTTATCCAATTGTACACTGACCAGCCCATTCCATGAGACTCAATGTTGGTAATTAACCTTTTATGTGGTATTTTATCAAACACATTCTTCAAACCAATATAGACAACATCCATCACATTCCCTTCAGCAACCTTCTCTGTTACATCATTAAAAATTCAATTATATTTCACAAACATGACTTTCCTTTTGTAAATCTATGCTGGCTATCCTGAATTAACTCAAACCTCTCCAGATGTCTGTTGTTTTATCATCTGATTATTATTCTAAAACCTTTACCACCACTGATTTAGGACGAACTGGCCTGTAGTTGTGAGGCCTGCGTGTTGTCCATTGATATATCTGCTGTGTGATGGAGGCCATCTATGTCGGGTGAGGTGAATAATACTGTCTGTTCCCTTAGCAGGGAGAAGTAGGATGAGATATCCCGTGGCTTTGTCAGAATAGCAGGATTCCTGATGGTGTAGGTGGTTCTGCGGGGCCCCCAAGTCAACGGGGAGAGGGACAAGAACTGAAAGAACTCTCACTCCATTAATGTACAGTTGGTGTGTGAGCATGCCCAGTACATCATGTTGGTGAGTGTCCACTATCCTGGCAGCAGCCACCATACCTTCATTCTGAAGCAGTCAGACATTCCCATGACCATCAGGAATCTGTAGAGAAAAATATGCGGCTCCTCGGAGACAATGATTACCCCAATCTTTACATTACAATCGCACCAGGAATCCGGAGGCCACATCAGGAGGAGGAGGAGGAGGAAGGGAGAATATTTCCTGGATACCTTCGACCTGGACAGGCTGTGGGAGAGTGTCTACTAAGACACCGGTTCCCATATGACAACTTCCCTTTCCCCCCATGGATTCCCCATTCTCCAACATTACACCCATCTGAGATGACCCATCGCAGTGTCCCCTTGGTCAGCATCCTGCAATAATAACACCAACAAAAACCTTTTCATAACATATATATCCAACAACACATCCAATTATACAAACTAAACTGAACTATTCACCCTTGTGTATTCCCTTAGTGCCTGTCTTGTGGGTTCCCTCGACTTGCCTATTGCTCCTACACAGTGTTTCCCCAGTGACTGCAGCATGGCTGGTGGAAGGCTGCTGACTTTCATTGGAGGAGACTGCAGATGGACTTGCAGGACGTTCTCGAACAGCTCTGGGCCTTGCGGGCTCGGATTCAGACTGCACCACCTCGACATGTGCAGTCTCAGCCTTGGCTGGCTGATGGGTAACAGCAAGAACACTGGTGGAGTGACAGTGATGTGAGAACAAATACTGTCATCCTGAGAGAGGACAGCAGGTTCATGCTCCACGGAGACACTCTCACTCCCATAGGGCGACACCTCAGTAATCCTAGTAATCTACTGGATCACAGATTGCTGGACTGCTGTGAGAGCCTGCAAACCCCTTTGAACACTGAGATCCACCGCCATGATGGCAGCAGTCTGATCCTGCATGGCAGCAAACATGGATCTCATGTCCTCAATCTGAGCTTCCACTGCAGCACTGAGACGTTGGGTGTCTGCCGTCTGTGCTGCAGTGGAAGCTGAGACAATGATCACCAGACACTGTATCATGACTGGGTCCGCTAGTGCTGTCATGGAGATAGTGACCACTTCCACAGGGGAAAGAATGGGCTTCAAGCTCCTGTGCCATGTTGGAGCCGGGCTCCTCCATGTTCCGAGACAGTGATAACAGACTGTCTGACAGGCCTGTCAATGGACAAAGTATCTCAGTGTACATGTCCATCAGCATTCTCCTGTATGCTGTTCCAGCAATGTTCACATCTGAGTCCTGTGCATTATAACTCGTTTGTGACCTCGCCCTCCGGTGAGCAGACACATGAACTATCCTTTTCCCTGGCCTGGCTGCAGCTCACTCGTGCTCGGTGACTCACCCCGTGCAGATTCCGACGCTTTGCCAGCCTCTAAGATGCACGCAGTGTAAGTAATTGATCTGGTGACTGTGAGTATCAGACCAAGTGATGGGGTTTCACCATCAGTGCAGTGCTGCTGCCCTCTCTCACTGTCTCCTGGATCTGCTGTGACTGGGAAGCTGGCAGTTTTATGTTATCATTGTTTTATTTATTTATTTATTTAAAGATACAGCACTGAAACAGGCCCTTCGGCCCACCGAGTCTGTGCCGACCAACAAACACCCATTTATACTAACCCTACAGTAATCCCATATTCCCTACCACCTACCTACACTAGGAGCAATTTGTAATGGCCAATTTACCTATCACTTGCAAGGCTTTGGCTGTGGGACGAAACCGGAGCACCTGGTGAAAACCCACGCGGTCACAGGGAGAACTTGCAAACTCCGCATGGACAGTACCCAGAATCGAAACCGGGTCCCTTGAGCTGTGAGGCTGCGGAGCTAACCACTGCTCCGCTGTGCCGCCCAGAAAAGTATTGGAAAGTATAAACTCAGAAGGGGGGTGTTGGGTGAGAGATTGCGGGTGGGATGGAAAGCAGGAGTTTCATGGTCCCCCCATCTGCAGCCTGTACATCATCCCAGACATCAGGATGAGGGTGAGATGGGAGTTAAGAAGGGATATAAGGCAGGAGCGTAAAATCATCCTGAATACTCTCGGTGATGCCGGATGCTACGGGCTCTGTCACAGCTGGTCCCATGATATGGAGAACCATCTCCTCCCTCAGGCTCAGGGGATGAAGGTAAGCCTGGCCCCCGCCGGTTCAATGCGGCCCCGGTGATTATGGGAAACCTTGTCCTGTAAGAGAGAGGGCAAAATGTCAGTCATTGTGTTGCACTGTGTTTGGGTGATGTCCTTGCCATAGCTGAATAGCTGGGGAATGTGGAGGCAGTGAGAGGTGGGTGTGAAGCTGGTATAAGTGGAATGTGTGTGAGGGTGAGGTGGAGTATGTGAAAGTTAGGTGTGAGTCCTGAGTGTTAGGGACTGCTGATGGGTGAGTGATGGGGGTGTGGTACATTGAGCAGTGTGAGAGGTTGGTGATGTTGGGGGTAGGAGATGTCATGTGGAGATGAATTCACTGACATTGACCACCCGTGTGAACTCATTAAACTTCTTCTGGCTCTGCTGCCAGTTCCTCGGGGCCAGACTTCTTGCATTGACCTCCCTGGCCGCCTGCTCCCATTCCCTTCGGAGGGAGTTCCTCGTGGTCTCCACCCCACCCCACAGAAACAGGGTCTCTCTTTTCCTGTCATCCTCCATGACTAAGGCCTCCAGCACCACATGCGTGAACCAAAGAGCCCTCTCTCTGACCCAGTATTCCATTTACCTTTTCTCCAATTGCAGCATTCACAGTCAGCAGCAGCAGCCTCCTGTGATTCAGTGCAGCTTCCCTTTAAGAGGGACAGAGTGCCTTCAAATGCTGAATGCTGGCTGAAAGACCATCTAGTCTCACACACAGTTAGGTCTCTGTTAAGCGTGCAGACAGACAGCAGCGCGGGTCACCATGGGCGACACGTAGATTTAATGGAAATGAGGAGACAGGAGCTTTGTGTGTCACCTGCCTCAACAGAAACGGACACAGGCAGATCATGATCCCTCTGCCCAAAAAGGGACGAAAGCCGGATTTTCTCGTTCTTGCTATTTCCCTTTCCATCTTTCACATTTGCTCCCTCTCTCTCCCTCTCTTCACTTCCTGTCTCTTGCTCATCGAATCAGAGATTGATGCACCACAGAAGGAGGTCTGTCGGCCCATTGTGTCAGTGCTGTCCCTTTGAAAGAGCTATCTAATTAGTTCCACGCCCCCTCCCCTTTCCCCAGACTCCTGCGTGTTTTCCCATTTTCAAGTATTTGTTAAATTCCCTTTTGAAAGATATTATTGAATCTGCTTCCACCATGTTTTCAGGCAGTGAATTCCAGATCCCAACAACTTGCTGTGTAAGAAATTTCTCCTCATTTCACCTCTGGTTCTTTGTCAATTACCTTCAATCTGTGTCTTCTTAATACTGCACTTTCTGACACTGGAAACAGTTTCACATTAATTACCCTATCAAAACCCTTCATGATTGAGAATTTTATATCAAATCTCCCCTTGCCCTTCATGGCTCTAAAGAGAACAATCCCAACTTTTCCAATCTCTCCACGTAACTGAATTCCCAGATCCCTGGTACCATTCTTGTAAATCACCTCAGTATCTTCACTGAGTCCTTGACATCCTTACCAAAGTGTGGTGAACAGAATTGGACACAATTCTCTAGCTGGGACCGAACCAATGATGTATAAACATCAGCATTTCCTCCTGAGCCTTTTTTACCCTGTGTGTCTCTCTCCAACTCAAAAGACACTACATGTTACCTTCAAAGATCTGTGTGTGTACACCCCAGGTCTCTCTACTCCTGCACCCACTTGATAATGGTATCATATAGATTAGAGATACAGCACTGAAACAGGCCCTTCGGCCCAACGAGTCTGTGCCGAACATCAACCACCTACTAATCCTACACTAATCCCATATTCCTACCAAACATCCCCACCTGTCCCTATATTTCCCTACCACCAACCTATACGAGTGACAATTTATAATGGCCAATTTACCTATCAACCTGCAAGTCTTTTGGCTTGTGGGAGGAAACAGGAGCACCCGGAGATAACCCACGTAGACACAGAGAGAACTTGCAAACTCCACACAGGCAGTACCCGGAATCGAACCCGGGCCTCTGGAGCTGTGAGGCTGCGATGCTAACCACTGCGCCACTGTGCCACCCTATATTTAGTTTATATTGTTTCGCCACATACTTCCTACCCAAATGTCTCACTTCACACTTCACTGTGTTAAATTACATGTGCCATGTTCCTGCCCATTTCACCAGTCAGTCTCTGTCCTCCTGAAGTCTGTTACTATCCTTCTCACTGTTTATTAACATTTCTGAGCTTCCGTCCATCTGAAAGGTTTGACATCATCCCGTCTGTACACCACGCAACGACAATAACAAACAGCAACAGCGATCCCAACTGTGACACTGGGGAATCCCACAGTGTACTTCCCTCCAGACTGAACAATAACCATTCTCCAATACTCTCTGCTTTCTGTCACTGTGCTAATTTCCTGCATGCTGGCATTGTAAATAAAGGAACAGTCTCCCATTTATGTAACGTGTTTCATGACCACTGCATGTCCCAAAGTCACTTCCAATTAATTAATACTTCTTAACACTTAGTCAGTTTCATAATGTAGGAAACAGGGCAGCCAATTTCTACACAGCAAGATCCCACAAGTAACAATGTGATGATGATCCGATCTGTTTTTGTGATGTAGATTGAAAGGTAAATACTGATCAGGACACTGGGGAGAATGCCCTTGTTCTTCGAAATAATCCCATGGGATCTTTGACATCCAAATGGGAGGGCAGCCGGGGCCTTGGTTTAACGTTTCATTCGATATATGGCACCTCTGACAGTGCAACACACCCTCAGGACTGCACTACAGTGTCAGCCTTGATTCTTGTGATCAAGTCCTGCAGTGACACCTCATCCTAGAAGCTTGTGACTGAAAGGGGAGAGAGCTACAAACTGAGCCACTGCTGACATTGGCCCTTTAATCCCATGTGTTTCTAATTTGGTAACACGGCTGCTATGTGTTACTTTATCAAACGCCTGGTGAAAGGATAGGAATATTGTGAAAGTAGAGGCAGCTACAATCATAGAAACATAGAATACCACAGACATAATGAGGTCATTCGACCCATCAAATCTGTGCTGGCCCTTTCAAAGAGCAATCCAGTTAGTCCCACTCCCTGGCTCTTTCACTATATCTTTGCATTTTCTCTGCTTCAGATATTATCCAATTCCCTTTTGGGATCTACTATTGAATCTGTATCCATCAGCCTATCAGACAGTGCATTCCAAATCCAAACCACTCAGAAACACAAATCCCCATGTCTGCTTCTTTTACCAATCACCTTAAATCTGTGTCTCTGGTTAACGGCCCCTTGGACATTGGAAACAGTTTCTCTTTATTTAATTTATCTAAACCCTTCCTAATGTTAAAGACCTCAATCAAATCTCCTCTGAAAGATCTCTGCTCTAAGGTGAACAACATCAGCTACATAACTGTAATCCCTCATGCCTGCACAAATTCTAGTAAAACAGTTCTGTCCCCTCTCTGAAGGCACCATGTCCTTCCTAAAGTGTGGTTTCTGGTATTTGATACAAGACTCCAGGTGGAACCGAACTAGTATTTTCTATATGCTTCACATAATGTCCTTGCTTTTGCTCTTTTTTCCTCTATTTATCAAACCTAGGATCCCATATATTTATTAACGGTATCGTTAGTCTTTCCAACCACCTTCAAAGATTTGTGTACAAACACCCCAGGTGTCTCTGTTATTTCACCACCTTTATAGTTGTTTCATTTTACTTGTATTGTCTGTCCTCTTTCGTCCTTCGAAATTGTATCACAACACACATCAGCAAAGCCAAATAAATATTGAGAAGATTGAAGCCATTTTTTTCTATCTCCGTTCCAAACATTTCCTATCTCGATCCTTCTGCTTTGTAAATGTTTGAGAGCAAGCCAAACTGTTCACAAACTTGGTTACATAGTTCACCTTGAGATGTCTTGAGATGAAATTCCTACCAAATATTCACACCATCAGTAAAACGGCCTATGTTCAGCCCCATTGGAGTTGCATAGCTGGTTAAAGAGGAAATTAACGTAATCGTGAGGAAGGATATTAGCTCTGACGATGTCGAATATGTATTGGTAGAGCTGAGAAACACTAACGGACAGAAAACGTTCGTGGGGGTTGTATATAGACCCCACAAACTGTAGTGGTGATGTTGGGAATGGCATTAAACAGGAAATTAGAGATGCATGCGATAAAGGAACATCTGTAATTATGAGTGACTTTAATCTGCTTATAGATTGGACAAATCAAATTGGTCACAATACTGTAGAGGAGGAATTCCTGGAGTGTATACGAAATGGTTTTCTGGACCAATACGTTGAGGAACCAACTAGAGAACAGGCCATCCTAGATTGGGTATCGTTTAATGAGAGAGGAATAATTGACAGTCTAGTTGTGCGAAATCCCTTGGGGATGAGCGACCATAATATGATAGAATTCTTCGTCAACGTGGAGAGTGACCTAGTTGATTCTGAGACTAGGGTCCTGAACGTTAAGAAAGGAAACTACGAAGGTATGAGGCTCGAGTTGGTTATGATGGATTGGGAAACGTTACCAAAAGGAATGACGGTCGATCGGCAATGGCAAAAATTCAAAGAGTGCATGGATGAACTGCAATTGTTTACTCCTGTCTGGTGCAAAAGTAAAACGGGAAAGGTAGCCAAACCATGGCTTACAAGGAAAATCAGAGATAGCATTAGATCCCAGGAAGACGCATACAAATTTGCCAGAAAAAAACAACAGACCAGGTGATTGTGAGCAGTTTAGAATTCAGCAAAGGAGGACCAAGGGATTGATTAAGAAGGGGAAAATCATGCCCGAGAGTAAGCTTGTGGGGAACATAAAAACTGATTGTAAAAGTTTCTATAGCTATGTGAAGAGGAAAAGATTGGTGAAGACAAAAGTAGGTCCCTTACAGTCAAACAGGAGAATTTATAATGGGGAACAAAGAAATGGCTGACCAACTAAATGGATACTTTGATTCTGCCTTCACAACGGAGAACACAAATATCATACCAGAAATGTTGGAGAACACAGGGTTTAGTGAGAGATAGGAACTGAAGGAAATCAGTATTTGTAGAGAAATGGTGTTGGGGAAATTGATGGGATTGAAGGCCGATAAATCCCCAGGGCCTGATAGAATGCTTCCCACAGTACTTACGGAAGTGGCTTTAGAAAAAGTGGAAGCATTGGTAGTCATCTTCCAAGATTCTATAGACTCTGGAACAGTTCCTATAGATTGGAGGGTAGCTAATGTAACCCCACTGTTGAAAAAGGGAGGGAGAGAGAAAGCAGGGAATTATTGACCAGTCAGCCTGACGTCGGTAGTGGGGAAAATTCGAGAGACCATTATCAAAAATTTTATAGCAGAGCACTTGGAGAATAGTGATAGAATCGGACAGATCATGGATTTACGAAAGGGAAACCATGCTTGATAAACCTAATAGAATTCTTCGGGGGTGTAACTAGTAGAGTTGATGAGGGGGAGCCAGTGGACTTTCAGAAGGCTCTCGACAAAGTCCCACCTAAGAGCTTAGCATGTAAAATTAACATTCATGTGATTGGGGGTAATGTATTGTGATGAATAGAAAATTGGTTGGCAGACAGGAAACAAAGTGTAGGAGTAAACCGTTCTTTTTTCTGAATGGCAGGCAATGACTAGTGGGGTACCGCAGGGATCAGTGTTAGGACCCCAGCTATTCACAATAGAAATTAATAATTTTGATGAGGGAACTAATTGTAATATCTCCAAATTTGCAGATTACACAAAACGGGGTGGGAGGGTGAGTTGTGAGGAGGATGCAGGGAGGCTTCAGGGTGATATGGACAAGTTGAGTGAGTTGGAAAATGCATGGCAGATGCTGTATAATGTGGATAAATGTGAGGTTAGCAGGAAGTCACATTATTATCTGAATGGCTATAAACTCAGAGAGTGAAATATGCAACGAGACCGGGGTGTTCTCGTACACAAGTCGCTGAAGGGTAGCATGCAGGTGCAACAGGTGGTAAAAAAGGCGAATGTTATGTTGGCCTTCATAGCGAGAGGATTCGAGTACAGGAGCAGGGATGTCTTGCTGCAATTATACAGGGCCTTGGTGAGGCCACAGAGGCAATGTTGTGTGCAGTTTTGGTCTCCTTATCTGAGGAAGGATGCTCTTGCTATAGAGGGAGTGCAGCGAAGGTTTATCAGACTGATTCCTGGGATGGCGGGACTGACGTACGAGGAGAGATTGAGTCGGTTAGGATTAAATTCGCTGGAGTTCAGAAGAACGAGGAGGGATCTCACAGAAACCTATAAAATTCTAACAGGGCTTGACAGGGTAAATACAGGAAGGATGTTCCTGATGGTGGGGGAGTCCAGAACCAGGGGTCATAGTCTAAGGATACGGGGTAAACTTTTCAGGACTGAAATGAGGAGAAATTTCTTCACCCAGAGAGTGGCAAGCCTGTGTAAATCTGTCATCACGCCCATATCCAAGGGGAATTGGAAGATTCTGGCTAGGGCCTCTGCTATTCCCACCATTCCTTCCCTCAGCAACCCTCATACATCCCATCCAGACTAGGTAAATGGTCTACTTTATTGTGGTACAAAAAGTGTTGGATTGAAAAGGGTTAACGGAATCTGTTTGTTCCGTGACTGTAATTAATGTCAGTCTCCATGGATCCTAATTGTGTCACTGGAAGTTTTCCATTTTCTATTAATAAGGGGCACCTTTCAATGTGTTATAACATAGTGTCAGCGGGAAAATCAGTACTAACAGAGATCAGCAGCTCCAGAGAGAGATAGAGGATAGATCAGAATCTGAGGGCAATATATTGGAATGTTACAACAATGGGTCAGAATCTGAGAACAATAGATTGGAATGTTACAACAATGGACAGGAGTTTACCGTGGGATCTTTACTATCTTTCTACATATTATGATCGGTACTCATTAAACACTCGTATCTATCTCGCACTGAAGATTATTCAATACATTTACTATCCCATCCTGGCTATTATTGGTGTCCCTGGTAAGTCTCTCTATCTAGCTATTATTTCTATAAACCATGCTTAACTGCATTACTGCTCCTGTAATTTACTCTGCCCTTCTTGTTGCCGTTGTTATTCCTTGTGAATATCTCCAGCTATTAGCTCTGTAAACTGCTGTGAACTGTATTACAAATTCCTGTCATTTACTCTCATCTTTGCTGCTGTTGTTGTCTCTATTTCAGGCTAGGAGATCTGTAAACCCTGTTTCACTGAAATGTTTGTCTGCAATGTAAATTTTGGGAAGACTGAAGCCAACGTCATTGATCTCCATCATGAAGTCCATCCCCGATCTGTCAAATACAAACTTCACCCTGCCCAATATCTCAGCCCATCTGCTGCATAAACCCTCGTCCCTGTCACTGTTAAATCCACACTTGACTATTCCAATTCTATCCTGGTCACCCTCCCTGTTAAAAACCTCCATAAACCACAGCCCATCTAGAACTCTGCTGCCTGTATCCTAACTCACACCAAATCCCGATCACCCATCAGCCCTGTTCTCACTGATCTACATTGGCTCCCGGTCTGGCAGCACCTTAATTTTAATATTCTCATTCTTGTGTTTGAACTCGCTCCATGCCCTCACCCCTCTAATTAGTCCCATTCCGATATTCCTGAAAATCTTTTTATTTCAATCTTTTCCAAATCTCCTTTCAAAGTGAATTTCTTTCCCTTTGTATCTGACCTGATCCAGGATTTTAGACTTCACAGCACTACTGGTGCTGACAGTGCAGAAGCTGTGATCCATAAAGAGATGTGAACTTTGAGTGCGGCCTGCTCAATACCCCATGCTGGGCAGAGCTCCAGCCCGGTCGTATCGTCTATCTGCTGTTAGTCTATCTTCACAGCCGACCACTTCTAGTGTGGCCAGCACAGTGTCCCAATCTGGGCAGGGCTCTAGCTCAATCGTACCATATATGTGTTGTTCCTTTGAGGGTGGGTCTGAATATGGTGTCGATCATCCATTCCGGCAGCTTTGATGTACGTCTTGGAAACTTGGTCTGTGCATGTCCACTGACCGCCTGTGTTATTCACTCTCAGCTGAACATACATTCAGCAGCACGAGGAACCCCCTCTAGTGTTATTTAAAAGGACCAGGCATCCAACTTACAGGTGAGGGGTTTTTGACATACCTCTGCCATTGTTAAGTTAGTGGAGGTCCTGTGGATGGTTTTCTGGAGGTTGTGTTGTGAGCTGCTAGAGACATTCAGGGAAGACAGAGGATTTGGTGACCCAAGTCTGGACAAGGAATGGGGACTGTAGTTACAGTGTCTCTGGGTCTATGACATGACCAACAAATGGAGCAGAGGTTGCAGAGAGGGGATGCTCTGTAAAGAGGGAGAAGGAGGGGGCTCTGCCCTACCCACCCCGTGTTTTCCAAGAGCACTTTTCCTACCTACACCTAACCCCGGAGCAGTGTGTGGGTGACTCTGATTCAATAAGGAGATGGTCACAGAGCTGTGTCACCTCCTGTAACACGACCTGGAGCCTCACACCAGGGTGAGGACAGAGCTGTCAGTGGCTGTTAAGGTCACAGTTTTATTGAACTTCTATTTATCTGGATCTTTCCAGAGAGGAGCAGAAGACATATCCAACATAGATTCACAGAGATTGATAGAGACATTTACGACACAGAAAGGGGCAATTCGGCCCCTCTGTGCCAGATCTCTGTGGAACAATCCAGTCAGTCCCACTCTCCCACTCAATACCTGTATCCCTGCAATTTCATTTCCTTCAAGTGCCCATCCAGTTTCCTTTTGAAATCATTGATTGTCTCAGCTTCCACCACACTCATGGACAGTGATTTCAACTCATTACCATCCACTGTGTAAAAAGGTTCTTCCTTATATTACCCCTGCATCTCTTACCCAAAACCTTCCATCTGTGTCCCCTAGTCCATATTTTATCAGTTGATGGGAACAGTTTTTCCTTGTCTATCTTTTCTAAGCCTATCATAATCTTGTACACCTCTATCAAATCTCTCTCAATCTCCTTTACTCCAGGGAGAACAACTCCATCTTCTCCAAACTAACCTTGTAACTAAACTCCCATCCCTGGAACCATTCTGGTAAATCTGCTCTGCACCCTCTCAAGGACCTTCACATCCTTCCTAAAGTGTGGTGACCAGAACTGAACACAGTTCTCTAGTTGGGGCCTAACCAAAGCTTTATAAAGTTTCAGCATAACTTCCCTCCTTTTGTATCTTTGCCTCTAATGATGAAGCCCATGATCTGATATGCTTTGCTAAACACTGTCTTAATATGTCCTGGCACCTTCAAAGATCAATGCCTATGGAGCCCCAGGTCCCTCTGTTCCTGCACAATCTTTAGAAATGTGCCATTAAGTCTATATTGCCTTCCTATTCCTTCTGACAAAATAGATCACCTCACACACCTCTGTATTAAATTCCGCCTGCCATTTCTCTGTCCATTCTGCCAGCCTATCTATATCCTGTTGCAGGCGGTTTGCAACATCCTCCCGTTCACCTGCTCCAAGATCGGAACATTTTGATATTCTACTCTGTATTCAAAGCTCTTAGCACTGACCATTGGGGAACATCACTGTCTACAATCCTCCAGTCTGAAAAACAACCATTTCCCACAACTCACACTTTTCTGTCCTTGACAATATTTGATCCAATTGGATGCGAATGCATGAACTTCAATTTTGTTCGCCAAACTTTTGTGTGGTACTTTATCAAATAATTTCATAATATCCATGTATACAACATCCACCACATTCCCTTCATCAAACCTCTCTGTTACTTCATCAAATAAATTCAATTAGTTCAGTCAAGCGTGATCTGTCTTTTAGAAATCCGTGCTGACAATGCTTACAAACACAAACCTCTCCAAGTGTGTGTTGTCCTTTTTCTCTGATTATAGTTTCTAAAATCTTAATCACCACTGATGTTACACTAACTGACCAGTAGTTGCGAGGCCTGTGCCTTGTCCATTGATAATTCTGGAAGATGAGGGTGATCAACTATGTCATCATTTCTCCCTCAGCAGGGAGAAGCAGGATGAGAGATCCCGTGGCTTTGTCAGGATAGCGGCATTCCTGATGGTGTAGGTGGCTCTGCGGGGCCCCCATGTCAATGGGGAGAGGTATAGGAACTGAAAGATCTCTCACTCCATTAAAGTGCATTTGGTGTGTGAGCATGCCCAGTACATCTTCCCTTTCCCACCATGGATCCCCGATTCTCCACCATTACACCCATCTGAGACGCTCCATCACAGTGTTCTCTTGGTCGCCATCCTGCAGTAAAAAACACCAACAAAAACCTTTTCATTAACATCTTTATCCAACGTATTCTATTATACAAACAAAACTGAACGATTCACCATTGTATATTCCCTTCGTGCCTGTCTTGTGGGTTCCCTCGACTTGCCCAGTGCTCCTACACAGTGTTTCCACAATGACTGCAGCATGGCTGGTGGAAGGCTGCTGACTTTCACTGGGGGAGACTGCAGATGGCCTTGCAGGACGTCCTCGAGCAGCTCGGGGCCTTGAGGCCTCGGATTCAGACTGCACCACCTCGACATGGACAGCAGCAGCCTGGGCTGGCCGATGGGTAACAGCAAGGACACTGGTGTAGTGACAGTGAAGTGAGAACAAATACTGTCATCCTGAGAGAAGACAGCAGTTTCCCGCTCCACGGAGACACTGTCACTCCCACGGGGCGACACATCAGTAATCCTAGTAATCTACTGGATCACAGATTGTTGGACTGCTGTGAGAGCCTGCAAACCCCTTTGAACACTGAGATCCACAGCCATGATGACCGCAGTCTGATCCTGCCTGGCAGCAAACATGGATCTCATGACCTCAGTCTGAGCTTCCACTGCAGCACTGAGACGTTGGGTGTCTGCCGTCTGTGCTGCAGTGGAAGCTGAGACAATGTTCACCAGACACTGTATCAGGGCTAAGTCCGCTACTGCTGTCATGGAGTTAGTGACCACTTCCAAAGGGGAAAGTATGGGCTTCAAACTCTGTTCAATGTCCTGTGCTATGTTGGAGCCGGACTCCTCCATGTTCCGAGACAGTGATAAGAGACTGTCTGACAGGCCTGTCAATGGACAAAGTATCTCAGTGTACATGTCGATCAGCATTCTCTTGTATGCTGTTCCAGCAATGTTTACCTCTGTGTCCTGTGTATTATAACACGTTTGTGACCTCACCCTCCGGTGAGCTGACACATGAGCTATTCTTTCCCCCTGGCCTGGCTGCACCTCACTCGTGCTCGGTGACTCACCATGTGCAGATTCCGACTCTATACCAGCATCTAAGGTCCACACAGTGTAAGTATTTGATCTGATAACTATGAGTATCAGACCAAGTGATGGGGTTTCACCATCAGTGCTGTGCTGCTCTCTCTCTCTCTCTGTCTCCTGGATCTGCTGTGACTGGGAAGCTGGCAGATTTGGGTTATGACTGGAAAGTATAAAATCAGAGGGGGAGGGTTGGGGTGAGGGATTGGGGGTGGGTTGGAAAGCTGGAGCTTCATGGTCCCACCATCTGCAGCTTGTACATCATCCCAGACAGCAGGACGAGGGGCAGTTGGGAGTTAAGAAGAGACATAAGGCCAGAACATAGCATCATCCTGAATACTCTCGGTGATGCCGGATGCTATGGGCTCTGTCACAGCCGGTCCCATGATGTGAAGAACCATCTCCTCCCTCAGGCTCAGGGGATGAACGTCTGCCTGGTCCCCGCCGGTTCACTGTTGCTCCCTGTGATTGTCGGCCACCATGTTCTGTAAGAGAGAGGGCAGAATGTCAGTGATTGTGTTGCACTGTGTTTGGGTGATGTCCTTGGCACAGTTGAATAGCTGCAGGAACGTGGAGGCAGTGAGGGGTGGGTGTGAAGCTGGTATAAGTGGAATGTGTGTGAAGGTGAGATGGAGTATGTGAATGTTAGGTGTGAGTCCTGAGTGTTAGGGACTACTGATGGGTGAGTGATGGGGGTGTGGTACATTGAGCAGTGTGAGAGGTTGGTGATGTTGGGGGTAGGAGAAGCCATGTGAAGATGAATTCACTGACATTGTGTGACCCGTGTGAACTCATTAAACTTCTTCTGGCTCTGCTGCCAAGTCCTCGGGGCCAGACTTCTTGCATTGATCTCCCTGGCCACCTGCTCCCATTCCATTCGGAGGGCGTTCCTGGAGGGTCTCCAGCCCACCCCAGGGAAACATGGCCTCTCTCCGCCTGTCACCCACCATGGCTAAGGCCTCCAGCATCACATCCGTGAACAACAGAGCCCTCTCTCTGTCGTAGTATTACATTTGCCTTGTCTCCGATTGCAGCATTCCCAATCAGCAACAGCAGCCTCCTGTGATTCAGTGCAACTTCCCGTTAAGAGGGACAGACTGCCTTGAAGAGCTGAAGCCTGGCTGAAACACGAGCCAGCCTCACAAACAGTTAGGCCCCTGTTAAGCTTGCAGACAGACAGCAGCGCTGGTCGCTTTGTGGTGTACGTAGAATGCATGGAAATGAGGAGGCAGCAGGATGTTTGTGTGTCACCTGTCTCAACAGGAACGGGGACGGGCAAATCATGACTCCTCTGCTGAAAAAGTGATGCAAACACGATTTTTTCGCACTTCCTATTGACCTTTCCCTCTTTCACGTTTTTTCTCTCTGTCCCTCACTCACTTCACTCTCTGTCTCTTGTTCATCGAATTAGAGATTGGTGCAGCACAGAAGGAGGCTTTTCGGCCCATTGTGTCAGTACTGTCTCTTAGAAATAGCTATCTAATTAGCTGCTCTCCCCTCCTCTTTCCCCAGACTCCTGTTGACAATGTGGAAAAACCTTTCCTTCAATCTCAGTTTCTCCTTCTTGCAGCAGTCACACAGCTTCCAGCCTCTTCACACAGCCACAGTCAGCTGAACCTCGTTAACTACTCAGCACCTCCAATTAGGCAGCAGCCAACCCCAGTGCTGTACCTGTCCTGGGAGTACTTAATGGGGGACAGTGTAGAGTGAGCTTTATTCTGTATCTTAGCCGTGCTGTACCTTTCATGGCAGTGTTTGATGGGCACAGTGTAGAGTCAGCTTTACTCTGCATCTAACCTGTACTGATTCTGCCACAAATATGTGTTCATCTAAAACTCTGCTGCCTGTATCTAAACTCAAAGCAAGTCCCGTTCATCCATCACTCCCGTGCTCGTTGACCTACATTGGCCCCTGCTCTGGCAGCATCTTGATTTTAAAACTCTCATCCTCATGTTCAAACCTAACTCATTCTGAACTGTCCAGTGATGAAACTGCCTCATCAAAATACTAAATGTTATTTTGTTTGTTAGAACCACAGGGACTGCAGTGGTTCAAGAATCGCAATTTTCTCATGGTAGCCAGGGATGGGGAAGAAATGCAGGCCTTGTCAGTATCACCCATATCCTGAGAACAAATAAACAGGAAATAAAATAGGAATAAAAGCAACGAGTTTGTAATTGACGGATTGAAACCAGGCGAGGTCTGTGATCAAAGAGAGACATCATAACCCAATAAACACATTGTCAACACAATTTACCTCACCAGCCCCTTGTATTTGTCTTTCTGCTGTTGTCTTCATCAGAAAACAAGTAACAATTAATCTCGGGATTAAAAACTGCTGAATGTCAATTGCACACATGAGATACGTACTCAATGGTTTCTGTTATAAGACAGTCAGAGAATCACACCGCACAGGAGGAGACTATTTAACAAATCGTACCAGTTCCAGCTCTTTGAAGGACATTTTCAATGATTCCTCTCCCCTGTTCTTTTCTCCCAGTCCAGTAAATCACCCTGTTAGTATTGATCCAATTCCAGACTGAAAGTTTCTGTTAAATCTGCTTCCACAACCCTTTCAGGAACTGCATTCCAAATCATAAACATTAGCTGTGTAAAGAAATGAAAATCTGCTCATCTCTCCTCTGTTTGTTTGTTAATCAACATTAAACTGTTTTCTCTGGTTACTGACCCTTCATCCAGTGAAACCAGCTTCTCTTTATTTATTCTAGCAAAACACATCATTATTTTCAGCCCCTCTATTAACTCTCCCTTTTAGCTTCTCTGCTCTACGGAGAACAATCCCAGCTTCTCTCCACATAACTGAAGTCCCTCATCCCTGTTACCATTCTAGTGTAACACCTAGGTACCATCTCCAAGGCCTTGGAATCCTTGATCAAGTGTGGTGTCCAGAATTGGACACAATATCTCAGCTGAGGCTCAAACATTCATTTCTAGTCTTAGCAGAATGTTCTTGTGGTTTTTTAAATTCTTTGCTTCTAGTTTTAAAGCTAAGGATCCCGGATGCCTTTTTAAAATCTTCAGAACTTATCCGGCCACCATTGAAGATTTGTGTACATATGCACCCTGCTCCGGTATCATCTTTTAAATGGTGCAGTTTAGTTTCTATTCACTCCCCTTATTCTCCCTCACAAAATAATCACTTCCCCAATTCTATGTGTTAAATTTCATTCACCATGTGTATTCTCATTTCACCATCTGACTGTCCATGTCCTCCTGAAGCAGCTACTATCCTTCACACTGGTTACTACATTTATAATTTTCCTGGCTTATGCAAATGTTGAGACTCTGCTCTTCACACGTAAGTCTTTGTCATGCATCTATTTATCTGTATGTAAGGAAGAGTACTGGTTCTAATACTGACCCCTGAGAAATTGCACTGTATACTCCCCCTCCTCCACCAGTCTGAACAATGTCTGTTCACTACTTCTCTCTGCTTTCTGTCCCTGAGTCAGTGTCATATCCACACTATCACTGTCACATTAATCCATGTGTTCCATTTTCATAACAGGTCTATGAAATGCCATTTGATCACAGGCCTTTTGAAAGTCTGTAAACATAAGTGTATATACATAATTGCATATGCATGTGCAGGGGGGGAAGATGTTGGTATGGTTCTTAATGAATACTTCGTGTTTCACGTTACAAAAGAGGGGTATGATGCAGATATTGTAGCTAAGAAGGAGGAATATGAAGTATGTGATATGATATACTTAGGGAGAGAGGAGGTATTAATGGGATTAGCATCCTTGAAAGTTGATAAGTCACCAGATCCAGATAAAATGCATCCTATGCTGTTCAAAGAAGCAAGAGAAGAAATAACAGAGGGTCTGACCATCATTTTCCAGTCCTCACTGGGTACAGGTGTGGTGCCAGAGGATTGGAGTACTGTTAACATTGAACCTCTGTTTATAAAGGACCCCAGGGTTAGAATGAAAAATTACAGGCCAGTCAGTCTAACCTCAGTAGTGGGCAAATTATTGGAATCTATTCTGAGAGACAGGATAAACTGTCTCTTAGAAAGGCACAGGCTCATCAAGGACAGTCAGCATGGATTTGTTAAGGGACGCTCTAGTTTGACCAACTTGATTGAATTTTTTGAAGAAGTAACAAGGAAGATAGATGAGGGTAGTGCAGTTCATGTGGTCTACATGGATTTAAGCAAGGCTTTTGACAAGGTCCCACATGGCAGACTAGTTAAAAAAAATAAAATCCCATGGAATCCAGGGAAATAAAGCAAGGTTGATACAAAATTGGCTCATTGGCAGGAAACAAAGGGCAATTGTTGATGGGTGTTTTATTGACTGGAGGACTGTTTCCAATATAATAAAAGCAAAATACTGCGGATGCTGGAAATTTGAAACAAAAACAACAAATGCTGGAATCACTCAGCAGGTCTGGCAGCATCTGTGGAAAGAGAAGGAGAGTTAACGTTTCGGGTCAGTGACCCTTCTTCGGAACCCCGGACTGTTTCAGACAGACCTTCGGACTGTTTCCAATGGTGTTCCACAGGGATCAGGACTGAGTCCCCTGCTTTTTGTGGTATATATTAATGACTTGGACGTAAATGTAGAAGCATGATCAAGAGGTTTGTAGATGACACACATATTTGCCGTGTGGTAGATAGCGAGGAGGATTGCTGTAGGTTGCAGGAAGATATCGATGGCAGAAAAGTGGCAAATGGGATTCCACCTGATTAAGAATGAGGCGATGCAAATTGAGGAGTTCAAACAAAGCAAAGGGATGCACGATTAATGGGAAAATACTGGGAAGTGTAGAGGAAGTGAGGGAACTTTGGAGTCAATGTCCACAGATCCCCGAAGTAGCAGGACAGGTTGATTAGGTGGTTAAGAAGGCATACGGAATCCTTCCCTTTATTAGCTGAGGTATAGAATACAAAAGCAGGGAGGTTATACTGGAACTGTATAACTCTTTGGGTAGACCATAACTTGAGTGTTTTGTGCCGTTCTGGTCACCTCATTACTGAAAGGATATAATTGCAATAGAGAGGGCATAGAGGAGATTTACGAGGATGTTGCCAGGACTGGAAAAATGCAGCTATGTGGAATGATTGGATAGGCTGGGGTTGTTCTTCTTGGAACAGAGAAGGCTGAGGGGAGATCTGATTGAAATGTATATATTTTTAGGGGCCTGGATAGAGTGGAGGTGAAGGGTCTAATCACATTAGCAGAGAGATCAGTGATGAGGGGGTATAGATTTAAAATGATTGATGGAAAGATTAGAGGGGAGTTGAGGAAACACCTGTTCACCCAGAAATAGGAAATTGGCTCAGTGGCAGGAAACAAAGGGTAATTGTTGACGGGTATTTTAGAGTCAGGAGGGATGTTTCCAGCGGCGTTCCACAAGGCTCAGGACTGGGTCCCCTGCTTTGGTGTGAGTCTGAAACTCACTGCCTGAAAGGGTAGTTGAGGCAGGGACACTCAACCCATTCAGAAGGAGTCTGGACATGCAGCTCAGGTGCCACAATCTGCAGGGTTATTGGCCAAATGCTGGATGGTGGGATTAGAATAGTGGATCGTTTATCAGCTGGCACAGCAATAACGTTCCAACTGGCCTCTTTCTGTGCCTTAACCCGACAATGATTCTCTGATTCCATTACACGAAACACGCTATTCTCATTAACACTCACGGTTACGTCCTGAACGAACTCGATCAAGATTAGAAAATGATTTTCCATCAACTTATCTATGCTGCTTGTCATTTATTAACCATGATTTTACAGGCAAGAAATACTTTGAGCTGGGTTACGGACTCCAGAAGTTTCCAACTATCAACATTAGACTAACTGGTCAGTAGTTACAGGGTTTGTCCAACCTCTCCTCTTTTTAAATAGGGTGTAACATTTACAGCCTTCCAGTCCTCTGTCACCAATCCCATATCAAAGGAGGATTCGCAGACTTTGGCCAGTGCCGCTGTGTTTCCACAATTCCTTTCCTCATTAAACCTCAGATATCCTATCCATACCAAATACATGTTCTACTTTATTGTGGTACAAAAACGTTTAGATTGTAATGAGTTAACTGAACCTGTTTGTTCAGTGACTGTAGTTAATGTCCGTCTCCATGGACCCTAATTGTGTCACTGGGAGTCTTTCCATCGTCTATTAATAAGGGGCTCCTTTCAATGTATTATCCCATAATGTCAGCCGGAACATAACAGAGATCAGCAGCTCCAGAGAGAGGGAGAGGATAGATCAGAATCTGAGAACAATAGATTGCAATGTTACAACAATGGGTCAGACTCTGAGAGCAATAGATTGGAATGTTACAACAATGGGTCAGAGTCTGAGAACAATAGATTGGAATGTTACAACAATGGGTCAGAATCTGAGAACAATAGATTGGAATGTTACAACAATGGGTCAGAATCTGAGAACAATAGATTGGAATGTTACTGCAATAGACAGCAGGAGTTTCTCCTATTGGTTTTACTGGCTCACTGCAGATTATTACTGGATAACATTAGAAGAGCGGATCTTTTGTGCTCTGAAGATGATTCAATCGATTTATTATCCCATCCTCGCTATTATTGGTGTCCCTGGTAAGTCTCTGTATCCAACTATTAGATTCATAAGCCATATTTCAATGATTTAGTGTTCTCGTAATTTATATCGTGAGCAGACTGAAACCATTGTCTTCAGCTTCTGTCGCAAATTATATTCCCCATCCACGATCTGCATCCCCCTCACTGGCCATTGTCTGAGGCTGAACCAGGATGTTAACAACCTCTGCAATTTAATGCTGAGCTGACTTAATTCCCGTGTTCTCTCCATCTCCAACCCTGCCTATTGTTACAGCCAGGTGAGGAGGGTTCACAGTCTCTCCTCTTGTCCTTCCTCTTATTTGACCGCAATAGGGTTTGTCCTTTCTAGAGAGTGGATGTGGTAACCATCTCAGTGAGTATTTTACCTTTTCCCTTTGGTGTGATGGTGAAGGAACCAATCGGACAGGTTCTCTAGAGTTTAAACAGGAAAGAGGTGAGTTTATTATACTTAGCAATCTAAACCGTATCTAAATAAAACCATAAAAAATACACAACTCATTTACGCACACACTCACACGAGAATCACATGGAAATAGATTACAGAGTGAGAAGTACATTTGTGATTGGATTGGAGTCCTAAATAAATTTTTAAAAAATACTGATTCTGTGAGGTTGGATGATTCGGTGGTCTTCTGGCTAAAGTTATATTCTTGAAGTCTTTGGATGGTCAAAGTGCCCTTTCTGGCTGACCCACGTGGCTCAGGATTTTCTTGGAGGCAGACTTGTGGGTGGCTTTCTTCCCCTGGTGTATCTGTCTGTAGTAATCTGTAGGCTTGGAGGGCTCACAGCCGCACGTGGTTTTCAAACTTGTGAAGTTATCTGGACAGAGAAATTGGGAGAGGGAGAGGGGGACACAGCCCTTCAGCTTCTGCACAGTTTGAATCACTGGCTTGTCTGTCTTTGTCCAGGGGCAACTCCCAGCTTTCACATAGATGACAGAAGGTCTCCTGACTGCCTCACTGTATTTGCTGGACACTTATTAAGAGATTCAAAGTTAGGAACTTCTATCTCCCCAGGTTTCAGGATACCAGTATTTACACTTGGAGGAGTTTGCTCTTTTAAAGTCAATTTGTCAGGATGTCCTTGTATACCGTGTTAATGAATGTAATCTTAGTTAATTCAGTAACTAGAGAAAGCCTATGTTTTGGGTCCAGGCTCATCAGACATGTGTCTCCTGTTGCCTCTGGAATGTGAAAATGTGTTTCAGATGCCAATTGCGGTGGCCATCTTGGCTGCCATTCTTTTCAAGGTTAGCTGCAGGATTTTTTCCATTAAATGATTACTGTAAGTGTCTAATCGATGAATTAAAATTCCTCATTGGGCATATTGTGTTATCTTGACACCGCTGCAACACATGGAAAGAAATATGATAATAGGAATATTTAATTACAGAATTGAGAGAAGAAATAGAAGGAAACACACATTCATTCTCAATAATCACTTCTCAAATTCAAACATTAATCTTAGAATTACTGCAGCTGACATTGTCTATTACAGTTGTGTTGATTTAATTTTTTGGTGTTTTGTCTGGGATGATGATGTGACGGGTTCGACCTTTTTTTTCTCTCCTGCAATGAAACTTTCACCATTCAGGTTCCTGTCTAAACTTCCTCCCTAAACTGACAATGTGTAATAAATTGGTTTTTTGATTGGGTTTGTTTAGCTTTCGGTTTGGGACCTGATCATTGGGTTCTTCAGTGGGAAGATCCACACTGACCTCACATTTAGCTTCTGATGAGGTACACAAATGATGTTTACTTTAAGGTATTTCGCCCTCGCTTTTCCCTTTACTGTAGAGAGCATCATTTTTTTCTGATCTGCCCTATGTCCTCTGGGACATTAGTGCTCGCAAGTGTCTGTCCAGCTTTCACTTCACTCTACTGCGGCACTTCGACTAGGTGAGGCATCTCCCTCACCATCGGCTTGCCTTTTTTGGAACTTACCTTTCCCTTGCAGCTTTATGTAAATGCTGTTAGCAGACTTTTTAGGGTGCCTTTTTTGGTTTGTATTTAAAGAGGAGAGCGTGTGGTCTAATTTATCTAACATTTCTGGGTTGGCTAATCGGAGACTAGGGGATTCCAGTTGAGATTCCTCATGGCCCTCTTCTAACCTGTCCTCACTGTCCTTTTCAAGCCTCCCCTTTTGACTGTCTGACAGATCTGTGCATGTCTGTCCCCTCCAAAGCCTTTGCTTTTTTCCTTTGGTCTGGGGTGTCAAGTAAATAATTTACCTAACTATTCCTTTTGCCACTCGATATGGACCACTGAACTGGGGGCTTTTAGGGATTCACCCTGCATTGGGAGTAGTAACAATACATGGTCTCTGTCCTGAAATGTTCCAGCCTCGGCATTTCAGTCTGATTACCTTTTCATAGCTGCCTGGGAGGTCTTTAGGCGTTACTGAGCCAAGGCACAGGCTCTCGTGAGCCACTCCCAGAGCAAGGAAATGTAGTCTGACATGGAAGTTTGATCCCTCTGCCCCAAAAAACTTTTCCTTGATTAGTTTAAGAGGACCTCTCATCTCGTGTCCATAAACTAATTGAAAGAGAATAAAGCCAGTGGAATCATTGGATAAGTCCCTGGTAACCAACAGGAGAAATCCCAGTCCTTTGTCCCAGTCATGGGGTTACTCATAGCAGTATGGCCTGATCATTGTCTTCAGGGTCTGGTGGTGCCGCTCCAAAGCACCTTGCAACTGTGGATGGTAGGCTGAGGACTTGCACTGGGTTATGTCCAGATTACCTTTTCAAAAATACTTGATATAAAATGTGTGCCCTGTTCCATCTGGATCTCAGCAGGCAGCCCATATCGGGTAAAGAATTGGGTTAACCCCTCCACCACTACCTTGGCAGAGATAGTTCTTCGGGATAATGGCCTCTGGGAATCGGGTCACCACATCCATAATGGTGAGAAGGTACTGGTAATCCCGTTTTGTTTTCAGCAGGTGTCCCACACAATCCACTGGCATTCTGCTGAAGGGTTCCCCAAAAGCTGGTATGGGAATTAGGGGTGAAGGTTTTATTGCAGCTTGGGGCTTCCCCACAACTTGGCACATGTGACCAGTTTGACAGAACTCCACCACATCTTTATTGAGTTGTGGCCAGTGAAGATGCTGTCTTATGCGGGGTTCGATTTTTCATATACCGACATGTCCAGTCATTGGAAGTTCGTGGGCCATTCTGAATATTTCTTTAAGGTACCTCAGCGGCATTCATATCTGGTGAAGCACTGTCCACTCTTCATCCGCAGGTCTGTAAGGAGGTCTCCACTTCCTCATTGGCACCTCGTTCTTTAAATAGTAACACTCTGCAACTCCCTCTGCTTCAGTTTTGGTTTGGACAGTCTGTGCCTTTTTTAACACTGGGTCAGGTTGTTGAGACTCAACTAAGGACGATTTGTTTAACACATCCTTTGGGTCCTCTAACTTCCCAAAGAAGGTTTCAGATAACCAGACAGTAGGGTCATCCGTCTGCAGTGTCAGTTCAGGGGATTGTTTGTCCATGGACCGAGTCACCACACAATCAGTAAGAATGCCAGGGACCTTCTCCCGTTACTGTTCCGAAGAAGGGTCACTGACCCGAAACGTTAACTCTGCTTCTCTTTTCACAGATGCTGCCAGACCTGCTGAGTGGTTCCAGCATTTCTTGTTTTTATTTCTCCTGGAACTGCTCTGTCTCCCTGACCTCTTTTGGTCTCTCCAGAGCTACTGGGGAAGATGCCACATTTTCCCCTGTCAGATCATTACCCAGGAGCTGATCGACCCCTCCACCGGTAAACTAGGTACAATCCCCATGGTTACCGGTCTTGAAACTGGGTCACATTCCAAGTGCAGTCGATATACAGGTATGGTCATATATCATCTTCCGATACCATTCACTAACACTCTAGCGTTCACTTCACTCTCTCGGGTAAAGGTCTTTTCCCAGCAGAAGGGTTTGTTTGGCCCCTGTATCCCTCAGTATGACTATGGGCTTGCTTGTCCCACTCGAGGGGTATGGGGTCACTTTTCCTTGGAATACAAATTCCTGTAACTCTCTGGGATTTTGTTAAGTTTTCCTGCACGCTCAGTGGTGGGGTTACTGTGTCTGACTGTTACAGTTAAAGGCACAGCCTGACCTGCTGTGCTTTCCATCAGGGCCCGTTTTCCAGCACTGAACTGGTGGACTCTCATTAATCCTACAGGTTTTCCCCGTCACTTTCATTAGTCAACTCAATGGTGACCTGCCTTATTACTGTGGAAACACGCAGATCTTCAGCCATTACTCCTGCTCTCAGCACCTATTTGGCCTGAGGATGGACCCTTGTGTGTCCCGCTTCTTGCCCATGGCTGCTCGGGCTCCGATCTCCCTTCCACCTTTTATTCTCGGATCTTTGGGGTGACGAGGAAAGGGTTTTCCTCTGGGGTTAAGGCTTTGTGTACAAGGGAAAATTCATCAGCCAGAATACCTTTGAATCTTCTGTCCCTCTTTGTGTGTTTTACTGGGAGGGGGCGAGTTTGTGAACTCCTCGAGAGGGATCACCGCTCTGAGGGTTTCATATGTGGGCTCTATCTTGAGAGCTCATATCACTGGCCAAAAACAAACACAAAAATGGACTGTAAAATCTTCTATAGATACGTGAAAAGGAAACGTTTCGCTTAGACAAATGTGGGTCCATTACAGGCAGTGTCAGGAGAATTTATAATGGGCCATTGAGAAATGACAGAGAAGTTAAATGATTATTTTGTGTCTGCCTTCACTGAGGAAGATACAAGAAATCTCCCAGAATTACAGATCCAAGGGACTCGGGAGAATGAGGAAATGAATGAAATTAGTATGAGTAAGAAGGTTGTCTTGGAGAAATTAATGGAGCTGAAGGTTGACAAGTCCCCAGGACCTGATATTCTACATCCCAGAGTGTTGAAAGAGGAAGCTTTGGAAATAGTGGATGCATTGGTGAATATCTTTCAATATTCTGTAGATTCTGGAACTGTTCCTGTGGTTATAAGATAGAAAATGTCTCCCCAGTATTTAAGAATGGAGGGAGAGAGAAAACAGGGCACTACAGACATGTTAGCCTTACATCAGTCGCTGGGAACAAGCTATACTCTATTCTAAAGAATGTGATAAATGGATCTGATTGGGCATAGTCAACATGGATATATAAATGGGAAACAATGTTTGACGAATCTGTTGGAGTGTTTTGAGGATGTTGCTCACAGAATTGATAAAGGGGAGTTGGTGGACGTGGTATACTTGGATTTTCAGAAGGCTTTTGATAAAGTCCCCGACAGGAGGTTGGTTAGTAAAATTGAAGCACATGGGATAGGAGATAATGTACTGGCATGGATTAAGGATTAGTTAACAGGCAGAATTGCCGACCACGCTCTGGAAGTGGTTCAAGAATTCACCTACCTAGGCTCAACTATCACCAGTAACCTGTATCAATGACTTGGATGTGGGGACCAATGTAATATTTCCAGGCTTTCAGATGCCAGTAAACTAGATGGGAATGAGTGTTGCGAGGAAGATGCAAAGCGGCTTCAAGGGGATTTGGACAGATGTCGTGAGTGGGCAAGAACATGGCAGTTGAAATATAATGTGGAAAGATGTGAGGTTATCCACTTCGGTAGCAGGAACAGATGTGCAGAGTATTTCTTAAACGGTAAGACATTAGAAAGTGTAGTTGTACGAAGGGACCTGGATGTCCTCGTCAATAAGTCACTGAAAACAAACATGCAGGTGCAGAAAGCAATTAGGTAGACTAATGGTATGTTAGCCTTTATTAAAGTGGATTTGAGTGCAGGAGTAGTGACGTTTTGCTGCAATTGTATGGAACCTTGGTTAGACTGCCCCTGGAGTAATGTGTGCAGTTTTGGTCCCCTTACCTTAGGAAGGATGTTATGATCATAGAGGGAGGACAATGACAGTTCATCAAACTTGTTCCCGAGATGGCGGGACCATCCCACGAAGAGAGATTGGGGAAACTGGGCCTGTATTCTCTACAGTTTCGAAGAATGAGAGGTGATCTCATTGAAACCTACAAAGTATTGAAAGTGATCGACAGGGTAGATGCATCTAACATGTTTCCCCTGGTTGGGGGATCTAGAACCAGGGGAAACAATTTCAAAATAAGTGGAAATCCACTGAAGACAGAGATGAGGAGACATGCCTTTTCTCAGAGGGTTGTGAATCTTTGGAATTCTCTACCCCGGAGGGCTGTGGAAGCTCAGTCATTGAGTATGTTTAAAGCAGAGATTAACAGATTTCTAAATGGAGTCATAGAGTCGTACAGCATAGAAACAGGCCATTCGGCCCTCCGTGTCTGGGCTGACTATAATGCCGATCTATACTAATCCCACCTGCCTGTATTAATTCCATATCCCTCTATGCCTTGTTCATTCAAGTACCTGTCCAGGTGCCTCTTAAATGTCACTACTGTTCCTGTCTCCACCACCTCCTCAGGCAGATCATTCCAAATACCCACTATTCTTTGTGTGAAACGTTTACCCCTTTGATCCCTTTAGACCTCCTCCCTCTCACCTTAAATCTATGCCCTCTAGTTTTAGTCACCCCTAGCATGGGAAACAGACTCTGGCTATCTACCCTATCCATGCCTCTCTTAATTTTATATACCTCTATCATGTCTCCTCTCAGCCTTCTTCGCTGCAGGGAAATCAGTCCCAGCCTATCCAGTCTCTCTTTATAACTCAAGCCCCTCAAACCAGGCAACATCCTTGTGAATCTTTTCTGCACCCTCTCTCGCTTAATCACATCTTTTGTGTAGTGCGGCGACCAGAACTGCCCACAATACTCCAAATGCGGCCTAAACAATGTTATGTACAAATGTAACATGATGTCCCAATTGGTGTACTCAATGTCCCGGCCTAAATACCAGTGACATAACGGGAAATGGGGATTGTGTCGGAAAAAGGCATTGAAGTGGATGATCAGCTATTATCATACTGAAAGGTGGAACAGGCTCGATGTCCTACTGCAGCTCCTATGTTCCAATGTTCCGAAATTGCTTAACTCTTTCAAAGGCCAAGGGAGGTTTGGTCAGGCTGCTTTCCAAAGATTCTGAATTTCTGCTGGTCCAGCTCCAGTACCATCTCATATGGGCCCAGGATAGCATTTTCAGTCCGCTCATAATCTGATGAACATTCATCCTTTCCTGTTATTTTATTTTGTAAAACCAGAATCCAGTTCTCTGACGGTCATTGCAGTTGCTTTGAAAACATTTTTAAAAGGAAAGAAAAGTGCTGCCACATCCTCCGCATTGAACTTTAGAATGAACTGGGAGAACTTTAAGAGCTCAGCACATGGTCCTGAGCTAGGGGCAGCTCCCTCACCAGCTGTGCCTTCACTGGGTGTACTGAGTCTTCATCTAGTTGTTTGAGCCGCCATAACTCCCTTTCCTCCTTCTCCTTCTGGAACACTTTTACTTTTTCCCTTTCTTGACACTCACTCTGCTCTTTCTCGCTCTCTCTGGAATTCTAATTCTAGTCCTTTCTGTTCTAGTTTTACCTTAGCTAACATTACTCTATCTGTCGAACATAGAACATAGAACATTCCAGCGCAGTACAGGCCCTTCAGCCCTCGATGTTGCGCCGACCTGTGAAACCATCTGACCTACACTATTCCATTTTCATCCATATGTCTATCCAATGACCACGGAAATGCCCTTAAAGTTGGCGAGTCTACTACTGCTGCAGGCAGGGCGTTCCACGCCCCTACTACTCTCTGTGTAAAGAAACTACCTCTGACATCTGTCCTATATCTATCACCCCTCAACTTGAAGCTATGTCCCCTCGTGTTTGCCATCACCATCCGAGGAAAAAGGCTCTCACTATCCACCCTGTCCAACCCTCTGATTATCTTATATGTCTCTATTAAGTCACCTCTTCTCCTCCTTCTCTCCAACGAAAACAACCTCGAGTCCCTCAGCCTTTCCTCGTAAGACCTTCCCTCCATACCAGGCAACATCCTAGTAAATCTCCTCTGCGCCTTTTCCAAAGATTCCACATCCTTCCTATAATGCGGTGACCAGAACTGCACGCAATACTCCAGGTGCGGCCGCACCAGAGTTCTGTACAGCTGCAGCATGACCTCGTGGCTCCTAAACTCGATCCCCCTACTAATAAAAGCTAACACACCATATGCCTTCATAACAGCTCTATTAACCTGGGTGGCAACTTTCAGGGATTTATGTACCTGGACACCAAGATCTCTCTGCTCATCTACACTACCAAGAATCTTCCCATCAGCCCAGTATTCTGCAATCCTGTTACTCCTTCCGAAGTGAATCACCTCACACTTTTCCGCATTAAACTCCATTTGCCATCTCTCAGCCCAGCTCTGCAGCCTATCTATGTCCCTCTGTAACCTACAACATCCTTCGGCACTATCCACAACTCCACCGACCTTCGTGTCATCCGCAAATTTACTAACCCACCCTTCTGCACCCTCATCCAGGTCATTTATAAAAATGACGAACAGCAGTGGCCCCAAAACAGATCCTTGCGGAGCACCACTAGAAACTATACTCCAGGATGAACATTTACCATCAACCACCACCCTCTGTCTTCTTTCAGCTAGCCAATTTCTGATCCAAAGCACTAATTCACCTTCAATCCCATACTTCTGTATTTTGTGCAACAGCCTACCGTGGGGAACTTTATCAAACGCCTTACTGAAATCCATATAGACCACATCCACGGCTTTACCCTCATCCACCTGTTTGGTCACCTTGTCAAAAAACTCAATGAGGTTTGTGAGGCACGACCTACCCTTCACAAAACCGTGCTGACTATCTCTAATGAACTTATTCCTTTCAAGATGATTATAAATCCTATCTCTTATAACCTTTTCCAACATTTTACCCTCAAACCCTGTTTGAGCCTTCAGCTCAAGTGAAAAATGGTTGGCCACAAGTCTTACGATTACGTATTCCCTAGCTTTTGGACGGAGTGTAATCCCTAACCTTCCGGCTACATTCGTCAACTTTTCAGCAGACAGGGCGTTTAACCTATACCAAGTTACTTCACTCTGTATGTAACTCCTTTATGGGCAATATAAATCCTTTATTCAAAAAGGGAGGGAGACAGAAAGCAGGAAGCTACAGGCCAGTTAGCTACACTTTTGTCTTGGGGAAATATTTAGAAGATATTCTTAGGCATGGTATAGCCGGCACTCAGAACAAATCGATGTAATCAGGCAGAATCAACATGGATTTATGAAAGTTAAATCATGTTTAAACAGTTTGTTGGATTTCTTTGATGGAGTTACATGTGCTGTGGATGAAGGAGAACCGGTGGATGTACTGGACTTAGATTTCTATAAGGCATTTGATCAGATGCCACATCAAAGTTTATCGTGGAAAATAAAAGCTCATGGTGTCGGGGGGGAAATATTGGTATGGAAAGAAGATTGACCAGCGAACAGGAAACCGAGTGTCAGCATAAATGGGTAATTTTCTGGTTGGCAAGATGAAACGAGTGGTGTACCACAGGGATCTTCAACTTTTTACAATTTATATTAATGAATTGGATGAAGGGACCGAAGGTATAGTTGCTATATTTTCCCATGACACAAAGATATGTCGGAAACTAAGTTGTGAACAGGACATACGGGACTGCAAAGGAATATAGATAGGTTAAGTGAGTGGGAAAAGACCTGGAAAATGGAGTATACTGCAGGAAAGTGTGAAATTGCCCACTTTGGCAGGAACAATAAAAAGGAAGCCTGTTATCTAAATGGTGAGAGATTGCAGTGCTCTGAGATGCAGAGGGATCTGGGTGTCCAAGTGCATGAATCACAAAAGGCTAGTAAGCAGGTACAGCACGCAATTGGAAAACTAATAGAATGTTATTGTTTACTGCTAGAGAAATTGAATAGCAAAGTATGGAGGTCATGCTTCAGTTTTACAGGGCATTGGTGAGACCACATCTGGAGTGCTGTGTCCAGTATTGGTCTCCTTGTTAATGGAAAAATGTAAATGTATTGGGGGCATTTCAGAGAAGACTTATTAGACTGATACCTGGAATCGGCGGGCCGTCTTATGTGGGAATATTGGACAGGCTGGGCTTGTATCTGCTGGACTTTAGAAGAGTAAGAGGCGACTTGATTGAAACATATAGGACTCTGAGGCGTCTTGATGGGGTGGATGTGGAAAGGATGTTTCCCATTGTGGGAGAATCTAGAATTAGGGGTCCCTATTTAAAAATAAGGGGGTCACCCATTTAACACACAGATGAGGAGATTTTGTTCCTGTGAGAGTCGTGTGTTTTTGGAAATCTCTTCCTCAAAAGGCGCTGGAAGCAGAGTCTTTGAATATTTGTAAGGCAGAGGTAGATAGATTATTGATAAGCAAGGGGGTGAAAGGTTATCGGGGGCAGGCGGAAATGTGAAGTCGAGTTTACAATCAGATTAGTCATGATCTTATTGAATGGCAGAGCAGGCTTGAGGAGCCGAGTGGCCTACTCCTGCTCCTAATTCATCTGTTCATATTTTCATAAGCTGTGACTTAGGATGGTACTGTCTCCGAATGTGAACTTTTTAGTGCTGTAGCAGCGAAAGCCACAATAAAACCTACATTGAAATCTTCATTTTTTTCTGGGAATCAATTGTTTATCCTACTTCTAATTTCTCGTTTGGCATTGGGTTACAATCAATTTCTGTTACAGCCATGTGAGGAGGGTTTCCAGATCCCCTCTTGTCCTATCTCTCATTTGACCACAATAGGGTTTATTCCTTTTTCGCATTGGACGTGCTGACCACCTCAGTGAGCATTTTACCTTATACCTTTATTGTGCTCGTGAAAGAGCCAGTCAGACAGGTTTTCTTGAGATTAAACAAGAGGTGTGTTTATTATACTTAACAATCTAAACTGGATCTGAATAAAATAATAAACATGTAGGCTACTCATTCACGCACACACTCACATGAGAATCACACACAAATAAATTAGACTGATAAATACATTGGCGTTGGATGAGAGTCCATGATAAAGAAAAAACATATACAGTCTGTGAGGTTGGATAATTCTGTGGTCTGCGCCTTTGCCACCCTTACATATGAGTTTCATGTCATCTGCAGGAGTTGAAATTGTTTATTTTTACATTTAAGTCTATATCATGCATCTATCTATATGTTAGGAACAGCACTGGTTCTAATACTGACCCCTGAGAAACATCACTGTATACTTCTCCTCCCCCAGAATAAACAATGTCTGTTCACCACTTCTCTCTGCTTTCTGTCCCTGAGTCAATGTCATACCCATACTATCACTCTCACATTAATCCATGTCTTCCATTTTTCGTAACAAGTCTATGACATGTCATTTGATCGCAGGCCTTTTGAAAGTTCATATACAAAACACGAAACACGCTGACCTCATCAACACTCACAGTTATGTCATCAACTAACTTGATTAAGATTATCAGACATGATTGATTATCAAGCTATCCATCCTGTTTGTCATTTATTATCAGATGTTTTTCCAAGAAAGATATATTTTTGAGCTGGGTTATGGCCTCTAGAAATTTCCAATCGCCGACATTAGACTGTTTGGTCAGAAGTTACAGGGTTTATCCAATTTCTTTTTATTTAAACAGGGTGCATCATTCACAGTACTCCACTCCCTTGTCACTACTCCCATAGCCAAGGAGGAGTGAAAGCTTCTGGCCAGTGACTCTGCCACTCCTTCCCTTAAAAAACCTCATACATAACATCCAGTCTGGCTAAATGTTCTACTTTATTTTGGAACACTAAATGTTGGTTTGACAGGGGTTAACTGAATCTGTTTGTTCAGTGTGTGTAATTAATGTCAGTCTCCATGCACCCTAATTGTGTCATTGGAGAGTTTTCCACTTCCATTAATAAGGAATTTCTTTCAATGTGTTATTCCAAGCTGGGAGCATCACCTCCACACTAACAGCAGCTCCAGAGAGTGGGAAAGGATTGATCAGAATCTGAGAACAATAGATTGGAATTTTACAAAAATGGGCAGCAAGAGTTTATCCTATTGGTTTGGCGAAGTTACTGCAGATTATTATTGGAGAACATTAGAAATGCGAATCTATTATGCACTAAAGATGATTCAAATGATTTACTATCCCATCCTCGCTATTATTGGTGTCCCTGGTAAGTCTCTGTATCCAACTATTATATCTATAAACCATATGTCACTGACATGTGCTCTTGTCATGTAAATCCTGGGAATACTGAAGCCTCTGTCTTCAGTCTCTCTCACAAAGTCTGCTCCCTATCCACTGTCTATATCGACCTCACTAGCCAATGGCTGAGGCTGAAACAGACAGTTTACAACCTCTATGTTCTATTTATACCTGAGCTGAGTTCATCGTCATGTTCTCTCCATCACTTAACCTGCCTAATACCACTTCTGTAATATCACCCATGTCCACCTCTGTCTCAAAACATCTCCTGCATAAGCCCTCATCTGTGCCTTTGTTAAATCCACACTTGACTATTCCAATTCTGTCCTGGTCACCCTCCCAGTTATAAACCTCCATAAACCACAGACCATCCAGAACTCTGCTGCCTGTAAACTAATATACACCAAATCCCGATCACCCATCACCCCAAATCCTGATCACCCATCACCCCTGTGCTCACTGATCTACATTGGCTCCCGGTCTGGCAGCACCTTAATTTAAATATTCTCATTCTTGTGTTTGAATCCCTCCATGGCCTCACCCCTCCAATTAGTCCCATTTCCCTGTCCATATCCCATATTCTTGAAAATCTTATGCCTTCAACTCTTTTCCCAATTCCCCATTGAAAGTGAGTTGCTTTTTCTCTCTATCTCCCCCGGCTGTGAATTTCATGCTGGTGCCAATGTTACAGAAACCTTGATCCATAAAATGATGCTATCTGTACAGCCAGCCACTTCTAGTGTGGCCAACACAGTGCCCCATGCTGGGCAGGGGACATGCCCGGGCGTTCTATGTATGTGCTGTTAGTGTAAGGAGGGTTCAAGGTGACGTCAGTGCACCAGCCCAACAGTGTTGATGTCTGTCCTTGAAACTTGGTCTGTGGATGTCCACTGACATCCTGTGTTAGTCACTTGTTATTACAAAGGACCAGGCATCGAACTTACAGTTGAGGGGCTTTTGACTTGCTAATGCCATTGTAAAGTTAGTGGAGGTGCTTTGGATGTTTTTCTGGACGTTGTGTTGTGAGCTGCTGCAGACATTCAGGCAGGGCAGAAGAATTTGTGACCCAATTCTGGACGAGGTTTGGGGACTGTAGTTACAGTGTCTCTGGGTCTGTAACATGAACAACAAATGGAGCAGAGGCTGCAGAGAGGGGAATCAATGTCAAGAGGCAAGAGGAGGGGGCTCTGCCCTACCCACCAGAGAAGCTTGATCCTGCATGGCAGCAAGCATGGATCACATGACCTCAGTCTGAGCTTCCATTGCAGCACTGAGACGTTGGGTGTCTGCCGTCTGTGCTGCAGTGGAAGCTGAGACAATGGTTACCAGATACTGTATCATGGCTGGGTCTTCGAGTGATGTCATGGAGTTAGTGACCACTTCCACAGGGGAAAGAATGGGCTTCAATCTCTGTGCAATGTCCTGTGCCATCTTGGAGCTGGACTCCTCCATGTTCCGAGACAGTGATAACAGACTGTCTGACAGGCCTGTCAATGGACAAAGTCTCTCAGTGTACATGTCCATCAGCATTCTCCTGTATGCAGTTCCAGCAATGTTCATATCTGAGTCCTGTGTATTGTGACTCGTTTGTGACCTCGCCCTCTGGTGAGCTGACACATGAACTATCCTTTCCCCCCGGCCTGGCTGCAGCTCACTTGTGCGCGGTGACTCAGCACGTGTAGATTCCGACTTTATACCAGCCTCTAAAGCACACACAGTGTAAGTATTTGAACTGTTGGCTGTGAGTATTAGACCAAGTGATGGTGCTTCGCCATCAGTGCTGTGCTGCTGCTCTCTCTCTGTCTCCTGGAGTTGCTGTGACTGGGAAGCTGGTAGTTTTGGGTTATCATTGGAAAGTATAAAATTAGAAGGGAAAAGTTGGGGTGAGGGATTGGGGGTGGGATGGAAAGCAGGAGGTCAATGGTCCCACCATCTGAAGCTTGTACATCATCCCAGACAGCAGGATGAGGGGGAGGTGGGAGTTAAGAAGGGACATAAGGCAGGAACATAGCATCATCCTGAATACTGTCGGTGATGCTGGATGTTACGGGCTCTGTCACAGCCGATCCCATGATGTGAAGAACCATCTCCTCCCTCAGGCTCAGGTGATGAAGTTATGCCAGGCCCTCGCCGGAGTACTGCTGCTCCCTGTGTTTATGGGCCGCCTTGTCCTGTAAGAGAGAGCGCAGAATGGCAGTGATTGTGTTTCACTGTGTTTGGGTGATTTGCCTGCCATAGCTGAATAGCTGGAGGTATGTGGAGGCATTGAGAGGTGGGTGTGAGGCTGGCATCAGTGGAAGGTGTGTGAGGGTGAGGTGGAGTAAGTGAATGTTAGGTGTGAGTCCTGAGTATTAGGGATTGCTGATTGGTGAGTGATGGAGCTGTGGTACATTGAGCAGTGTGAGAGGTTGGTTGTGTTGGGGGTAGGAGATGCCATGTGGAGATGAATTCACCGACATTGATCACCCGTGTGAGCTCATTAAACTTCTTCTGGCTCTGCTGCCAGGTCCTCGGGGCCGGACCTCTTGCATTGACCTCCCAGGCCACCTGCTCCCATTCCCTTCGGAGATTGTTACTTGAGGGCCTCAGCCCCACGCCATGAAAACATGGCCTCCCTCCTCCTGTCCGCCGCCATGACTAAGGCCTCCAGCACCACATCCGTGAACTGCAGATCCCTCTCTCTGTCCTAGTATTCCATTTACCTTGTTTCCAATTGCAGAATTCACAGTCAGCAGCAGCAGCACACGCAGCCTCCTTTGATTCAGTGCAGCTTCCCTTTAAGAGGGACAGTCTGCCTTTAAAAGCTGAATGCTGGCTGAAACACGTACCAGCCTCACGCACACTTCGCTCCCAGTTAATGTGCAGACAGACATCAGCGTGGGTCACCCTGGGCAGCAAGAAGAATTCATGGAAATGAGGAGAAAGCAGGAGCTTTGTGTGTCACCTGCCTCAACAAGAACCGGCACGGGCAGATCATGAATCACAAACCCTACGCACAGAAGGAGGATATTCGGCCCATTGTGTCAGTGCAGTCTCTTTGAAAGAGATATCAAATTAGTTCCTCTCTCCTCCTTTTGACCCACACTCCAGCTTTTTTAATTCCAATTCATGTATTTGCTGAATTCTCTTTTGAAAGATACTATTGAATCTGCTTCCACCATGTTTTCAGGCAGTGAATTCCAGATCCCAACAACTCGCTGTGTAAGAAAAGTCTCCTCATTTCACCTCCGGTTCTTTGTCAATTACCTTCAATCTGTGCCTTCTTAATACTGAACTTTCTGACACTGGAAACAGTTTCACATTAATTAACCTATCAAAACCCTTCCTGATTTTGAATTCTATATTAAATCTCCCCTTACCATTCACTGCTCTAAAGAGAACAATCCCAGCTTTTCCAATCTCTCCACGTAACTGAATTCCCAGATCCCTGGTACCATTCTAGTAAATCACCTCAGTATATTCACTAAGTCCTTGACATCCTTACCAAAGTGTGGTGATCAGAATTGGACACAATTCTCCAGCTGGGACCTAACCAATGATGGATGAACATCAGCATTTCCTCCTTAGTTCTATTACTCTGTGCCTCTCTCTCTAACACCAAGGACACTACATGTTACATTCAAAGATCTGTATGTGTACACCCCAGGTCTCTCTAATCCTGCACCCACTTTATAATGGTACCATTGAGTTTATCTTGTTTCTCCTCATATTGCCTACCCAAATGTCTCACTTCACACTTCACTGTATTAAATTACATCTGCCATGTTCCTGTCCATTTCACCAGTCAGTCTCTGTCCTGCTGAAGTCTGTTACTATCCTTCTCACTGTTTATTAACATTTCTGAGATTCCTGCCCTCTGAAAACGTTGAAATTGTCCTCTCTGTACACAAGCCCATTGCATTAACATACAGCAACAGTGATTCCAACAGTGACGCTGGGGAACCGCACTTTGCACTTCCCTCCAGACTAAACAACAACCATTCTCCGCTACTCTCTGCTTTCTGTCACTGACCTAATTTCCTGCCTGCTGCCATTGAAAATATAAAAGGACTTCCATTTATGTAACGCCTTCATGACCACTGCATGTTGCAAATCGACTTACAACCAATGAGTTATTTTTACCGTTTAGTCTGTCCTGTAATGTAGGAAATACACAGCCAATGTCCGCACAACAAGATCCCACAAGTAGCAGTGTGGTCATGATCAGATCTGTTTTTGTGATGTTGATTTGAGGGGTAAATGTTGACCAGGACACTGGGAATAATTACCCTGACCTTCTAAATAATTCCATGGGATCTTTCCTCCACCTGAGTGGGCAGACGGGGCCTGGCTTTACCTTATCTTTGATAAGGCGGCACCTCTGACAGTGCAACACTCCCTCAGTACTGCACTGCAGTGTCAGCGTTGATTCTTGTGATCAAGTCCTGCAGTGACACTTGATCCTAGAAGCTTGTGACTGAAAGGGGAGAGAGCGACAAACTGAGCCACTGCTGACATTGGTCCTTTAATCCCATGTGTTTCTAATTCGGTAACACAGCTGTTATGTGCTACTTGATCAAACAGCTGCTGAAAGGATAGGAATATTGGGAAAGTACAGGCAGGAACAATCATAGAATCATAGAATAGCACAGTCCTGAATGATGTCATTCTGCCCATCAAGTCAGTGCTGGCCCTTTCAAAGAACAATCCAGTTACACCCACTCCCTGACTCTTTCACTATATCCTAACATTTTTCCTGCTTCAGATATTTATCCAATTCCCTTTTGGGATCTACTATTGAATCTGTATCCATCAGCCTATCAGACAGTGCATCCCAAATCCAAACCACTCAGAAACAAAAATCCTCATGTCTGCTTCTTTTACCAACCGCCTTAAATCTGTGTCTCTGGTTAGTGACCCCTTGGACATTGGAAACAGTTTCTCTTTATTTAATTTATCTAAACCCTTCCTAATGTTAAACAGCTCAATTAAATCTCCTCTGAAAGTTCTCTGCTCGAAGCAGAACAACCCCAGCTACATAACTGTCATCCCTCATGCCTGCACAAATTCTCGTAAAACAGTTCTGTACCCTCTCCGAAGGCTTCATGTCCTTCCTAAAGTTTGGTTCCCAGTATTCGACACAAGACTTCAGGTGCAGCTGAACTAGTATTTTATATATGTTTCACATAATGTCCTTGCTTTTGCTTTTATTGCTTCTATTTATAAAACCGAGGATCCCATATATTTATTAACGGTTTGGCTACAAAGATTTGTGTACAAATACTCCAGGTCTCTCTGTTATTTCACCACCTTTATAGTTATACCATTTAACTTGTATTGTCTCTCCTCATTCCTCCTTTCAAAATGTATTACCTCACACATCTGTAATGCCAATTAAATATTGAGAAGATTGAAGACATTGTTTTCTGTCTCTGCTTCAAATATTTCCTAGCTCCACACTCCATCCCTCTCCTTTGTAAATGTTTGAGACGAAAAGCCAAACTGTTCACACACTTGGTTACATAGTTAACCTTGAGATGCCTTGCGATGAGCTTCTGACCAGATTTTCACACCATCAGAAAAATCGCTTATTTCCACCCGCGGTGGAGTTGCATTTCTGGTTAAAAAGGAAAGTAATACAATAGTGAGGAAGGATATGAGATCTGATGACGTGGAGTCTGTATGGGTAGAGCTGAGAAACAATAAGGGGCAAAAAACGTTAGTGGGGGTTATATATAGACCCCCAAACTGTGGTGGTGATGTGGGAATGGTCTTAAACAGGAAATTAGAGATGCATGCGATAAAGCAACATCTGTAATTATGGGTGACTTAAATATAGATTGGTCAAATCAAATTTGTCACAATAACGTAGAGGAGGAATTACTGGAGTGTATACAAAAGTCCGAGTGTATCAGGCATGTGTCCTCAGTACCTTGCTCTAAGGCAGCGAGGCCTGGACAACGTATGTCAGCCAAGAGAGATGTCTCAATTCATTCCATCTTCGCTGCCTCCGGAGAATACTTGGCATCAGGTGGCAGGACCGTATCTCCAACACAGAAGTCCTCGAGGCGGCCAACATCCCCAGCTTGTACACACTACTGAGTCAGCGGCTCTTGAGATGGCTTGGCCACATGAGCTGCATGGAAGATGGCAGGATCCCCAAAGACACATTGTACAGCGAGCTCCCCACTGGTATTAGACCCACCGGCCGTCCATGTCTCCGCTATAAAGACGTCTGCAAACGCGACATGAAATCCTGTGACATTGATCACAAGTCGTGAGAGTCAGTTGCCAGCGTTCGCCAGAGCTGGCGGGCAGCCATAAAGACGGGGCTAAAATGTGGCGAGTCGAGGAGACTTAGTAGTTGGCAGGAAAAAAGACAGAGGCGCAAGGGGAGAGCCAACTGTGCAACAGCCCCGACAAACAAATTTCTCTGCAGCACCTGTGGAAAAGCGTGTCACTCTAGAATTGACCTTTATAGCCACTCCAGGAGCTGCTTCACAAACCACTGACCACCTCCAGGTGCATATCCATTGTCTCTCGAGATAAGGAGGCCCAAAAGAATACGGGATGGTTTTCTGGACCAATATGTTGAGGAACCAACCAGAGAACAGGCCATCCCAGACTGGATATTGTGTAAAGAGAGAGGAATAATTGACAATCTAGTTGTGTGAAATCCCTTGAGGATGAGCGACCATAATATAATCGAATTTGTCATGAAGAAAGCAAACAGTGACGTCAGAGGAGAGCTGCAAGCTGATTGGTTGGGTGAGTAGCAGCTATTAGTGAATGTAGATATCTTTAAAAAAGTGAAAATTTTATTTTTGTGGGAAAAGAACTCTGGTGATAAGGTGAGTACTACTGAAGTGTTTCTTTTTTTAATTCAGTGTAGTTTATTCAGAATCTTAGATTGAAGTGGGTAGAAAAAGGCCCCTCATGTAATTAGTATTTTTTATAATTAAGGGTGTAACTAATTAGTCTAAGGGTAGGTCATGACAGGAGAGTTCAGCCTTTGATCTGCTCCTCCTGCACTTTGTGGGAAATCAGGGATGCTTCCAGTATCCCTAGTGAGCATGTGTGCAGGAAGTGGAGCCATCTGCAACTCCTGGCGACCCGCATTATGAAGATGGAGCTACAGGTGAATTCACTGTGGAGCATCCATAATGCTGAGGAAGTCGTGGATAACATGTTTAGCGAGGTGGTCACACCGCAGATAATAGCTGCACAGGCAGAAAAGGGATGGGTGACCACCAGACAGAGTAGTAGGCACAGGCAGGTAGTGCAGCAGTCCCCTGTGGCCACCACCTCTCAAACAGATAGACCGCTTTGGATACTGTTGGGGGGGATGACCTCCCAGGGGAAAGCAGCAACAGCCAGGCCCATGGGACCACAGAGGGCTCTGCCGCACAGCAGGGCAGGAAAAGGGGTGTAAGAGCTATCGTGATAGGAAATTCTATCGTAAGGGGTGCAGGTAGGCGTTTCTGTGGCCGCAAAAGAGGCACCAGGATGGTATGTTGCCTCCCTGCTGCGAGGGTCAAGGATGTCTCGGAGTGGCTGCAGGAAATTCTGAAAGGAGAGAGTGAGCAGCCAGAGGTTGTGGTCCATATTGGTGCTAACGACATAGACAGGAAGAGCGATAAGGTCCTGCAAAGTGAATATAGGGAGTTAGGCAGAAGGTTAAAAAGTAGAACCTCTAGGGGTAATCTCAGGATTTGGCCTAACCATCAGCCTCAAGAAAATGAACATCATGGGACAGGATGTCAGAAATCCTCCATCCATCAATATCGGCGGCCACGCTCTGGAAGTGGTTCAAGAGTTCACCTACCTAGGCTCAACTATCACCAGTTACCTGTCTCTAGATGCAGAAATCAACAAGCGCACGGGAAAGGCTTCCTATGCTATGTCCAAACTGGCCAAGAGAGTGCGGCAAAATGGCGCACTGACACGGAACACAAAAGTCCGAGTGTATCAAGCCTGTGTCCTCAGTACCTTGCTCTATGGCAGCGAGGCCTGGACAACTTATGTCAGCCAAGAGCGACGTCTCAATTCAGTCCATCTTCGCTGCCTCCGGAGAATACTTGGCATCAGGTGGCAGGACCGTATCTCTGACACAGAAGTCCTCGAGGCGGCCAACATCCCCAGCTTGTACACACTACTGAGTCAGCGGCGCTTGAGATGGCTTGGCCATGTGAGCCGCATGGAAGATGGCAGTATCCCCAAAGACACATTGTACAGCGAGCTCGCCACTGGTATCAGACCCACCGGCCGTCCATGTCTCCGCTTTAAAGACGTCTGCAAACGCGACATGAAGTCATGTGACATTGACCACAAGTCGTGGGAGTCAGTTGCCAGCGATCGCCAGAGCTGGTGGGCAGCCTGAAAGGAGGGGCTAAAATGTGGCGAGTCGAAGAGACTTCACAGTTGGCAGGAAAAAAGACAGAAGCGCAAGGGGAGAGCCAACTATGTAACAGCCCCGACAGACAATTTTTTCTGCAGCACCTGTGGGAGAGCCTGTCACTCTAGAATTGGCATTTATAGCCACTCCAGGCGCTGCTGCACAAACCACTGACCACCTCCAGGCGCTTACCCATTGTCTCTCGAGGTAAGGAGGCCAAAGACAAAGAAGAAGAAGAATCTCAGGATTACTCCCTGTGCCACGTGCTAGTGAGGGTAGGAATAGGAGGATTAGGCAAATGAAAGTGTGGCTGAAGAGCTGGTGTAGGCGGTAGGGCTTCAGCTACTTGGATCATTGGGATCTCTTCTGGTGCAGAGGTGACCTGTTGAAGAGGGTCGGATTGCATCTAAACTGGAAGGGGACCAATATCCTTGCGGGGAGGTTTGTTGGTACTACTCGGGAGGGTTTAAACTAGTCTTGCAGAGAGATGGGACTCAAAGTAGTAGTCTCTCCGATGAGATAGTTGAGGTTAATGCAAGCAGTCCAGTAGGCGGGCCTGGCAGTGGCCTGACAGGGAGAGTGGAAGGTCTGGTCGACTAAACTGCAAGTACTTTCATGCAAGAGGCCTTGCAGGTAAGGCAGATGAACTCAGAGCATGGATCAGTACATGGGATTGTGATATTATAGCTATTACAGAAACGTGGTTGAGGGACAGGCAAGACTGGCAGCTCTATGTTATGGGGTACCGATGCTTCAGTTGGAGGGAAGAGAGGATGGGGAGTTGCACTATTGATTAGGGAGCACATCACGGCAGTAGTTAGAGAGGATATCCCGGGGGGAACGTCCAGTGAGGCCATATGAGTGGAGCTTAAAAATAAGCAAGGGGTGATCTCTTTGATGGGATTATACTATAGGCCCCCCAATAGTCAGAGGGAATTGGAGGAGCATATATGCAGGGAAATCACCGATAGGTGTAGGAATTTTCGGGTTGTAATAGTAAGTGATTTTAACTTTCCTAATATTGACTGGGACTGCCTTAGTGCTAAGGGATCAGATGGGCAAGAATTTGTTCAGTGTGTCCAGGATAGTTTTATGAAACAGTATGTGGATGGCCCGACGAGAGAAAAGGCTACACTCGACCTCCTCTTTGAAAATGAGGATGGGCAGGTGGATGATGAGTTAGTGAGGGAGCACTTTGGGACCAGTGACCACAACTCTATTAGCTTCAAGATAGTTATGGAAGAGGATAGGACTGGTCCAAAGGTTGAAGTCCTAAATTGGAGGAAGGTTGATTTCGATGGCATCAGACAGGTACTCTCAAAAGTTGAATGGAAGGGGCTGTTTACAGGTAAAGGGACGTCTGGCAAGTGGGAGGCTTTTAAAAGTGAGACAGGAAGAGTTATGGGCTGGCATATTCCTGTTAGATGGAAGGGCAAGACTGGCAAGTTTAGGGAACCTTGGTTGATGAGGGATGTTGAGGGTCTGGTCAGGAAAAAGAAAGAGGCATATGTCGGGTATAGGCAGCGGGGATCAAACGAGTCCCTCCAGGAGTACAGTGGATGGAGGAGTACACTCAAGAAAGAAATTAGGAGTGAGAAAAGGGGCCATGAGATTTCCCTGGCAGATAAGATAATGGAGAATCCTAAAATATTCTATAAGTATATTAAGAGTAAAAGGGTAGCTAGGGTGAGAGTCGGTCCCCTTAAGGATCAGTGTGGTAATCTACGTGTGCAGCCACGGGAAATGGGCGAGATCTTAAATGAATACTTCTCGTCTTTATTTGCCATGGAGACGACATGGAAGCTAGTGAGTTTACGGGAGGGAATTTCGATATCCTGGAGCATATCAACATTACAAAGGAGGCGGTGTTGGTGTCTTTGAAGCGCATTAAGGTAGATAAATCCCCAGGGCCTGACCAGGTGTATTTTCGGATGCTATGGGAAGAAAGGGAGGATATTCCTGGAGCCCGAGCAGAGATTTCTGCATTATTGTTAGCCACGGGTGAGGTACCGGAAGACTGGAGGATAGCTAATGTTGTGCCTTTATTTAAGAAGGGCAGCAGTGATAAGCCAGGGAACTACAGGCCGGTGAGCCTTCCATCAGTGATGGGAAAGTTACTGGAAGGGATTCTGACAGACAGGATTTATATGCATTTGGAAAGGCAACGTCTGATTAGGGATAGTCAGCATGGCTTTGTGCATGGGAATCATGTCTCAGGAATTTGATTGCGTTTTTTGAGGAGGTGACCAAGAGGATTGACGAGGGCAGGGCGATGGACGTTGTCTACATGGACTTTAGCAAGGCCTTTGACAAGGTCCCGCATGGTCGGCTGGTCCAGAAGGTTCAAACACATGGGATCCAGGGTGTGCTAGCCAATTGGATACAAATTTGGCTTGGTGATCGGATGGTAGTGGGGGGTTGTTTTTCAGATTGGAGGCTTGTGAACAGTGGTGTGCCACAGGCATCGGTTCTGGGCCCTCTCTTGTTTGTCATATATATTAATGACTTGGATATGAATGTAGGGGGCATGATTGGTAAGTTTGCAGATGAAACAAAAATTGATGGAATAGTAGAAAGTGAAGAAGGTTGTGTAAGGTTACAACAGGATATAGATAAACTTGGATAGTGGGCAAGGTTTTGGCAAATGGAATTTAATGCAGACAAGTGCGAAGTGATGCATTTTGGGAAGTTGAGCCAGGGCAGGACATATACAGTGAATGACAGGGCCTGGGGAGTGTTGTTGAGAAGAGAGACCTTGGGGTGCAAGTGCATAGTTCCCTGATTGTGGCAACACAGGTAGACAGGGTGGCGAAGAATGTGTATGGCATGCTTGTCTCCATCAACTGCGGCATGGAGTACAAGAGTTGGGACGTCATGTTACAGTTGTACATAACATTGGTTATTCCGCATTTGGAGTACTGTGTGCAGTTCTGGTCGCAGCACTACAGGAAAGATGTGATTAAGCTAGAGAGGGTGCAGAAAAGATTTATAAGGATGTTGCCTGGTTTGGAGGGCTTGAGTTATAAAGAGAGATTGGGTAGGCTGGGTGTGTTTTCCCTGGAGCAAAGACGGCTGAGAGGGGACATGATGGAGGTATATAAAATTATGAGAGGCATAGACAGAGCAGGTAGGCAGAGTCTGTTTCCCATGGTAGGGGTGACTAAAACTAGAGGACATGGATTTAAGATGAAAGGGAGGAGGTTTAAAGGGGATTAAAAGGGTAAATTTTACACACAAAGAATAATGCGTATCTGGAATGATCTGCCAGAGGAGGTGGTGGAGGCAGGAACAGTAGCCACATTTAAGAGTCATCTGGACAGGTATTTGAATGGGCAAAGCATAGACGGATATGGAATTAATGTAGGCACGTGGAATCAGTATAGCTCGGCATTATGGTCGGCATGGACGCAGTGGGCCGAAGGGCCTTTTTCTATGCTGTACGAATCTATGACTCCAAGATGGATAGTGACGTAGTTGATCCTGAGACGAGGGTCGTGAATCTTAATAAAGGAAAGTATGAAGGTATGAGGCACGAGTTGGCTATGATGGATTGGGAAACGTTACTTAAAGGGATGATGGTGGAAAGGTAATGGCAATATTCAAAGAGTGCATTGATGAACTGCAACAATTGTTTACTCCTGTCTGGCGCAAAAGTAAAATGGGAAACGTAGCCAAACCATGGCTTACAAGGAAAATTAGAGATAGTATTAGATTCACGGAAGAGGCATATACATTCGCCAGAAAGAAGCAACAGACCTGAGGATTGGGCAGTTTAGAATTCAGCAAAGGAGGACCAATGGATTGATTAATCAGGGGAAAATAAAGTACATGAGTAAGCTTGCGGGGAACATACAACCTGACTGTAAAGGTTTCTGTAGGTATGTGAAGAGGAAAGGATTGGTTAAGACAAATGTAGCTCCTTACAGTTAGAAACATGGGAATTTATTATGGGAAACAAAGAAATGGCTAACCAACTAAATGCATACTCTGATTCTGTCTTCACAAATGATGGCACAAATATCTTACCAGAAATGTTGGGGAACACAGGGTTTAGTGAGAGGAAGGAACCGAAGGAAACCAGTATTAGTAGAGAAATTGTGTTGGGGAAGTTGATGGTATTGAAGGCCGCTAAATCCTCAGGGCCTGATAATCTACATCCCAGATTACTTAAGGAAGTGACCCTAGAAATCGTGGATGCATTGGTGGTCATCTTTCAAGATTCTATCGACTTTGGAACAGTTCCAGCTGATTGGAGGGCAGCTAATGTAACCCCACCATTTAAAAAGGGAGGTAGAAATAAAGCAGGGCATTATAGACAAGTCAGCCTGACGTCGGTAGTGGGGAAAATTCTAGAGTCCATTATCAAAGATTTGATAGCAGAGCACTTGGAGAACAGTGTTAGAATCGGATAGAGTCAGCATGGATTTACGAAAGGGAAATCATGCTTGATAAATCTATTAGAATTATTAGAAGATGTAACTAATAGAGTGGATGAGGGGGATCCAGATAATATGTTTTATTTGGACTTTCAGAAGGCTTTCGACAAAGTCCCACATAAGAGATTAGTGAGTAAAATTAAAGCGCATGGGATTAGTGGTAGTGTATTGCGATAGATAGAACATCGGTTGGCAGATGGAAAAAAAGAGTAGTGATAAACGAATCTTTTTCCAAATGGCAGGCAGTGATTAGTGGGGTACCACAGGGATCGGTGCTAGGGCCCCAGCTATTCACACTCCATATTTATGATTTAGATGAGGGAACTAAATGTAATATCTCCAAATTTTCAGAAGACACAAAACTGGGTGGGAGGGTGAGTTTTGAGAAGGATGCAGAGAGGCTTCAGGGTGATTTGGACAAGTTGAGTGAGTGGGCTATTGCATGGCAGATGCAGTATAATGTGAATAAATGTGAGGTTATCCACTTTGGTAGCAAAAACAGGAAGGCAGATTATTATCTGAACAGCGACAAACTGAGAGAGGGGAATATGCAGCGAGACATGGGTGTTCTCGTACACCAGTCACTGAAGGTAAGCATGCAGGTGCAACAGGCGGTAGAAAATAGTGAATGTTATGTTGGCCTTCATAGAGACAGGATTCGAGTACAGGAGCAGGGATGTTTTGCTGCACTTATACTGGGCCTTGGTGAGGCCGCACTTGGAATATTGTGTGCAGTTTTGGTCTCCTTATCTGAGAAAGGATGTTCTTGCTACAGAGAGAGTGCAACGAAAGTTTATCAGACTGATTCCTGGGATGGCGGGACTCACGTATGAGGAGAGTTAGGATTATATTCGCTGGAGTTCAGAAGAGTGAAGAGGGATCTCATAGAAACCGATAAAATTCTAACAGGATTTGACAGGGTAGTTGCAGGAAGGATGTTCCCGATGGTGGGGGAGTCCAGAACCAGGGGTCATAGTCTAAGGATACGGGGTAAACTTTGCAGGACTGAAATAAAGATAAATTTCTTCACCCAGAGAGTGGTGAGCCAGTGAAATTACGTCATCACTCCTATATCCAAGAGGGATTGGAATATGCTGGCCAATGCCTCTGCTACTTCCACCATTCCATCCCTCAGCAACCCACATGCATTCCATCCAGACTGGGTAAATTATCTACTTTATTGTGGTACAAAAAGTGCTGTATTGAAAAGGGTTAACTGAATCTGTTTGTTCAGTGTCTGTAATTAATGTCAGTCTCCATGGACCTTAATTGTGTCATTGTAGGTTTTCCATCTTCTATTAATAAGGGGCTTCCGTGTGTTATCCCATCGTTTCAGCCGGAACATCAGCCCCGGCACAACAGAGATCAGCAGCTCCAGAGAGAGAGAAAGGATAGATCAGAATCTGAGAACAAATGACTGGAATGTAACAACACTTGGTCAGAATCTGAGAATAATAGATTGGAATGTTACAACACTTGGTCAGAATCTGAGAACAATAGATTGGAATGTTGCAGCAATGGGTCAGAATCTGAGAACAATAGATTGGAATGTTACAACAATGGGTCAGAATATGAGAACAATAGATTGGAATGTTGCAGCACTTGGGCAGAATCTGAGAATAGTAGATTGGAATGTTACAACAATGGGTGAGAATCTGAGAACAATAGATGGGAATGTTACAACAATGGACAGGAGTTTATCCTCGGAACTTTACTACCTTTCTACATATTATGATCGGTACTCATGAAACTTCCGTATCTATCTCGCACTGAAGATTATTCAATACATTTACTATCCCATCCTGGCTATTATTGGTGTCCCTGGTAAGTCTCTCTATCTAGCTATTAATTCTATAAACCAAGTTTAACAGCATTACTGCTCCTGTAATTTACTCTGCCCTTTTTGCTGCCGTTGTATTCCTGGTGATGTGTCCAGCTATTAGCTCTATAAACCATTGCCAACTGTATTACAGTTCTTGTCATTTAATCTCTCATCTTTGCTGCCCTTGCTGTCTCTATTACCGTCTAGGAGATCTGTAAACCCTGTTTTACTGAAATATTGTTCTGGTATGTAAATTTTGGGAAGACTGAAGCCAGTGTCATTGGTCTCCATCACAAACTCCATCCCCTATCTGTGAGACAAATACATCACCCTGCCCAATACTGAGGCTGAACCAGATTGTTTGCAATCGGTGTGTTCTATTTAAACCTGAGCTGAGTCCATATCCATATTCTCTCCATTACCAACCCTGTCTACGACAACCTCTGTAATATCCCCCATCTCCACCTCTGTCTCAGCCAATCTGCTGCATAAACCCTCACCTGTACCTTTGTTAAATCCACACTTGACTATTCCAATTCTATCCTGGTCACCCTCCCAGTTATAAGCCTCCATAAACCACAGCCCATCCAGATCTCTGCTGCCTGTATCCGAACTCACACCAAATCCCGATCACCCATCACCCCTGTGCTCACTGATCTACATTGGCTCCTGGTCTGGCAGCACCTTAATTTTAATATTCTCATCCTTGTGTTTGAATCCCTCCATGGCCTCACCCCTCAAATTAGTCCCATTCTCCTGCCCATTCTCATATTCCTGAAAATGTTTTGACTTCAATCTTTTCTCATTTCTCCTTTTGAAGTGAATTCCTTTCCCTCTGTATCTGTCCCGAGCCACTATTTAGACTCTATAGCACTACTGGTGCTGACGGTACAGAAGCTGGGATCCATAGAGAGATGTGAGCTGCTCAGCCAGGCACTTCCAGTGCGGCCTGCACAGTGCCCCAAGCTGGGCAGGGCTCTAGTTCAATCGTACCATGTATGTGTTGTTGCTCTGAGGATGGTTTTAAATGTGATGTCAATGTACCATACCGTCAGCTTTGATGTACGTCTTTGAAACTTGGTCTGTGCATGTCCACTGACTGCTTGCGTTAGTCACTCTCAGCTGAACATATATTCAGCAGCATGAGGAAACACATCTAGTATTATTTAAAAGGACCAGGCATCCAACTTACAGGTGAGGGGCTTTTAACATACTTCTATTATTGTAAAGTTAGTGGAGGTGCTGTGGATGGTTTGTTGGAGGTCGTGTTGTGAGCTACGGCAGACATTCAGGGAGGACAGAGGATTTGGTGACCCAACTCTGCAGGAAGTATGGCCTATCAGGGGAAAACAGCAGCAGCCAGAGCAGTGGCACCACGGCTGGCACTGTTGCTCAGCAGAGAGGGACAACGCGCAGAAGAGCAATAGTTATAGGGGACTGTATAATCAGGGGCACAGATATGCCCTTCTGTGGACGTGAACGAGACTCCAGGATGGTATGTTACCTCCCTGGTGCCAGGATCAAGGATGTCTCTGAACGGACAGGGGGCATTCTGAAGGGGGAGGGTGAACAGCCAGAGGTTGTGGTACACATCGGTAGCAATGACATAGGCAGGAAGAGTGATGAGGTCCTGCAGGGGGAGTTTAGGAAGTTAGGGAGTAAGTTACAAAACAAGACCTCGAGGGTTGTAATCGCTGGATTCCTCCCTGTGCCACGTGCCAGTGAGGCTAGAAATAGGAAGATAGTGCAGCTAAACACGTGGCTGAGCAGCTGGTGTAGGAGGGAGGGTTTCAGATATCTGGAGCATTGGGCTCTCTTCAGGGACAGATGGGACCTGTACAAGAAGGACGGGTTGCATCTAAACTGGAAGGGCACTAATATCCTGGCTGCAAGATTTGCTAGCGTCACTCGGAAGGGTTTAAACTACTGTGGCAGGGGGGTGGGAACCAGAGCAGGAGGACAGCTAGTGAAATAAATGAGGAGGACATAGTAAATAAGGCCAGTAGGACGAAGAGGAAGAGCAGGCACTGAGATGTTGCTGAGTACAGCGGGACTGGTGGTCTGAAGTGCATTTGTTTCAATGCGAGAAGTATAACAGGTAAGACAGATGAACTTAGATCTTGGATTAGTACTTGGAAATATGATGTTGTTGCTATTACAGAGATTTGGTTGAGGGAAGGGCAGGATTGGCAGCTAAATGTTGCAGGCTTTAGAAGCTTCAGGCGGGATAGAGGGGAATGTAAAAGGGGTGGGGGAGCTGCATTACTGCTTAAGGAGAATATCACAGTTGTACTGCGGGTGGACACCTCAGACGGGTCATACAGCGAGGCAATATGGGTGGAGCTCAGGAATAGGAAGGTTGCAGTCACGATGTTGGGGGTTTACTACAGGCATCCCAACAGCCAGCGGGAGGGAGAGGAGCAGATATGTGGACAGATTTTGGAAAGATGTAAAAGTAACAGGGTTGTGGGGTGGGTGATTTTAACTTCCCCAATATTGACTGGGATTCGCTTTGTGCGGCGTGGATGGGGCAGAATTTCTGAGGAGCATCCAGGAGGGCTTCTTGAAACAGTATGTAGAAAGTCCAACTAGGGATGGGGCCATTCTGGACCTGGCATTGAGGAATGAGCCCGGCAAGGTGGTCGAAGTTGCCGTGGGGGAGCATTTCGGGAACAGTGACCATAATTCCATAAGTTTTAAGGTACTTGTGGATAAGGATAAGAGTAGTCCTCGGGTGAAGGTGCTAAATTAGGGGAAGGCTAATTATAACAATATTAGGCAGGAACTGAAGAATTTAGATTGGGGGCGGCTGTTTGAGGGTAAATCAACATCTGACATGTCAGAGTCTTTCAAACGTCAGCTGATTAGAATCCAGGACCGGCATGTTCTGGAAGAAAGACAAGTTTGGCAAGTTTCGGGAAGCTTGGATAACACGGGATATTGTGAGCCTCGTCAAAAAGATAAAGGAAGCATTTGTAAGGGCTGGAAGGCTTGGAACAGACGAAGCACTTGAGGAATATAAAGACAGTAGGAAGGAACTTAAGCAAGGAGTTAGGAGGGCTAAAAGGGGTCATGAAAAGTCATTGGCAAACAGGATTAAGGAAAATCCCAAGGATTTTTATACATATATCAAGAGCAAGAGTGTAACCAGGGAAAGGGTTGGCCCACTCAAGGACAGAGATGGGAATCTATGTGTGGAGCCAGAGGAAGTGGGCGAGGTGTTAAATGAGTACTTTGCATCAGTATTCACCAAAGAGAAGGACTTGGTGGATGATGAGCCCAGAGAAGGGAGTGCAGATAGTCTCAGTCATTTCATTATCAATAAGGAGGAGGTGTTGGGTGTCTTGCAAAGCATTAAGGTAGATAAGTCTCCAGGGCCTGATGGGATCTACCATAGAATACTGAGGGAGGCAAGGGAAGAAATTGCTGGCGCCTTGACAGAAATCTTTGCATCCTCATTTGCTACAGGTGAGGTCCCAGAGGACTGGAGAATAGCCAATGTTGTTCCTTTGTTTAAGAAGGGTGGCAAGGATAATCCACGAAATTATAGGCTGGCGAGCCTTACGCCAGTGGTAGGGAAACTATTAGAGATTATTATTCCGGACATGATTTACTCCCATTTGGAAACAAACGAACTCATTAGCGAGAGGCAGCATGGTTTTGTGAAGGGGAGGTCGTGTCTTACTAATTTGATTGAGTTTTTTGAGGAATTGACGATGATGATTGATGAAGAAAGGGCAGTGGATGTTATCTGTATGGACTTTACTAAAGCCTTTGACAAGGTCCCGCATGGCAGACTGGTACGAAAGGTGAAGTCACACGGGATCAGAGGTGAGCTGGCAAGATGGATTCAGAACTGGCTCGGTCATAGAAGACAGAGGGTAACAGTGGATGGGCGTTTTTCTGAATGGCGGGATGTGACTAGTGGTGTTCCGCAGGGATCAGTGCTGGGACCTTTATTTTTTGGAGTATATATAAATGATTTGGAGGAAAATGTAGCTGCTCTGATTAGTAAGCTTGCGAACGACACAAAGGTTGGTGGAGTTGCGGATAATGATGAGGATTGTCAGAGGATACAGCAGGATATAGATCAGGTGGAGACTTGGGCGGAGAAATGGCAGATGGAGTTTAATCTGGAAAAATGTGAGGTAATGCATTTTGGAAGGCCTAATGCAGGTGGGAGGTATACAGTAAATGGCAGAACCCTTAGGAGTATTGACAGGCAGAGAGATCTGGGCGTACAGGTCCACAGGTCACTGAAAGTGGCAACACAGGTGGATAAGGTAGTCAAGAAGGCATACGGCATGCTTATCTTCATGGGTCGGGGCGTAGAGTATACAAATTGGCAAGTCATGTGGCAGCTGTACAGAACCTTATTTAGGCCACACTTGGAATATTGCATGCAATTCTGGTCGCCACACTACCAGAAGGATGTGGAGGCTTTGGAGAGGGTACAGAAGAGGTTTACCAGGATGTTGCCTGGTCTGCAGGGCATTAGCTATGAGGAGAGGTTGGAAAAACTCGGATTGTTTTCACTGGAACGACGGAGGTGCAGGGGCGACATGATAGAGGTTTACAAAGTTATGAGCGGCATGGACAGAGTGGATAGTCAGAAGCTTTTTCCCAGGGTGCAAGAGTCATTTACTAGGGGACATAGGTTTAAGGTGCGAGGGGCAAAGTTTAGAGGGGATGTGCGAGGCAGGTTTTTTACACAGAGGGTGGTGAGTGCCTGGAACTTGCTGCCAGGGGAGGTGGTGGAAGCAGATACGATAGCGACGTTTAAGAGACATCTTGACAAATACATGAATAGGAAGGGAATAGAGGGATATGGGCCCCGGAAGTGCAGAAGGTGTTAGTTTCTGCAGGCATCAAGATCGGCGCAGGCTTGGCGGGCCGAATGGCCTGTTCCTGTGCTGTACTGTTCTTTGTTCTTTGTTCTTGACTGTAGTTACAATGTCCCTGGGTCTGTAACGTGATCAACAAATGGAGCAGAGGCTGCAGAAAGGGGAAGCTCTGTAAAAAGGGAGGAGGAGCGGGTTCTGCCCGCTTATATTTAAACCTGAGCTGAGGTCATCTCCATATTCTTTCCATCACCAACCCTGCCTACTAACACCTTTGTAATATCACCCATCTCCACTCCTGCCTCAGCCCATCTGCTGCATAAACCCTCATCCGTGTCACTGTTAGATCCACAGTTGACTATTCCAATTCTATCCTGGTCACCCTGCCCATTATAAACCCCCATAAACCACAGTTCATCCAGCATTCTGCTGCCTGTATTCGAACTCACACCAAATCCTGATCACCCATCACCCCTGTGTTCACTGATCTACATTGGCTCCCAGTCTGGCAGCACCTTAATTTTAATATTCTCATTCCTGTGTTTGAATCTCTCCATGGCCCACCCCTCCAGTTAGTCCCATTTCCTTGTCCATTTCCCATATTCCTGCAACTCTTTTGACTTCAATCTTTTTTCAGTTCTCCTGATGAAGTGAATTTATTTCCCTCTGTATCTGTCCCGAGCCACGATTTTAGACTCTGCAGCACTACTGGTGCTGACGTTACGGAAGCTGGGATCCATAAAATGATGAGAACCGCAGAGCCGTCCACTGCTAGTGCACAATACCCCATACTGGGAAGGGCTCCAGCAAACTCGTATCATCTATGTTCCATTCGTGTGGTCTTCACAGCTGGCCAATTCTAGTGTGGCCTGCACAGTGTCCCAATCTGGGCAGGGCTCTAGCTCAATAGTACCAAGAGTTCCGAAGAAGGGTCACTGACCCGAAACGTTAACTCTGCTTCTCTTTCCACAGATGCTGCCAGACCTGCTGTGTGAATACAGCATTTCTTGTTTTTGTTTCAGATTTCCAGCATCCGCAGTATTTTGCTTTTATTTTAGTACCATATATATGTTGTTCCTTTGAGGATGGAGTTGAAAGTGATGTCAATGTACCATACCGGGAACTTTGATGTACGTCTTTGAAACTTGGTCTGTGCATGTCCACTGACCGCCTGTGTTAGTCACTCTCAGCTGATATACATTCAGCAGCACGAGGAACTCCCTGCAGTGTTATTTAAAAGTACCAGGCATTCAACTTACAGGTGAGGGGCTTTTGACTTACTTCTGCTATTGTAAAGTTAGTGGAGGTGCTGTGGATGGTTTCCTGGAGGTTGTGTTGTGAGCTGCTGCAGACATTCAGGGAGGACAGAGGATTTGGTGACCCAACTCTGGACGAGGTACGGGGACTGTAGTTACAGTGTCTCTGGGTCTGTAACATGACCAACACATGGAGCAGAGGCTGCAGAGAAGGGAAGCTCTGTAAAGAGGGAGGAGGAGTGGGCTCTGCCCTACCCACCCCGGGTTTTCCAGGAGCTCTTTTCCTATCTGCACCTAACCCAGGAGCAGTGTGTGAGGTAACTCTGATTCAATAAGGAGGTGGTCACAGAGCTGCGTCACCTCCTGTAACACAACTGGATCCTCACACCAGGGTGAGGATGGAGTTGTCAGTGGGTGTTAAGGTCACAGTTTCATTGATCTTCTCTGTATCTGAAACTTTCCAGGCAGCAGCAGGAGACATATCCAACATAGAGTCATAGAGAGTGATGGATACATTTATGACATAGAAGAAGGCCATTCGGCCCCTCGGTGCCCGCTCCCTGTGGAACAATCCAGTCAGTCCCACTCTCCCAGTCAGTCCCCGTATCCCTGCAAGTTCATTTCCTTCGGGTGTCCATCCAGTATCCTTTTGAAATCATTGTCTCGAATGATGAAGCCCAAGATCTGACATGCTTCTCTAAACACGCTCCTAATATGTCCTGCCAATTTCAAATATCAATGCATATGCAGCCCCAGGTCCCTCTGTCCCTGCACAATCTTGAGAACTGTGTCATTAAGTCTATATTACCTTCCTATTCCTTCTGACAAAATACATCACCTCACACTCCTCTGTATGAAATTCCACCTGCCACTTCTCTGTCCATTCTGCTAGCCAATCTGTATCCTGATGCAGGTGGTTTGTAACATCCTCACTGTTTACCACACCTCCAAGATTGGTATCATCGGAAATTTCTGAAATTCTACTCTGTATTCCAAGAGCATTGCCATTTATATATAGCAAAAGAAAAACAGTGGTCCTAAGCACTGAACCGTGGGGAACATCACTGTCTACCATCCTCCGGTCTGAAAAACAACCATTTAACACATTTCTCTTTTTCTTGTCCTCTGGACAATTTTTTTCCAATTGGATGCTATTCCATGAGGTTCAATTTTATCAACCAAGCTTCTGTGTTGTTCATCATCAAATAATTTCATAAAATCCACGTAGACAACATCCACCACATTCCCTTCATCAACCTTCTCTCATTTTCCGAATAAATTCAATTAGTTCATCATGCATGATCTGCCTTTTAGAAATCCGTGCTGACAATCCTTAATTAACTCAATCTCTCCAAGTGTGTGTTGTCCTTTTCCCCTGATTATTGTTTCTAAAACCTTACTCACCACTGATGTTAAAATAACTGGCCAGTAGTTGCGAGGCCTGTGTGTTGTCCATTGATAATTCTGGGAAGTGAGTGTGACCATCTATGTCATCAATTTCTCCCTCAGCAGGGAGAAGCAGGATGAGAGATCCCGTGGCTTTGTCAGGATAGCGGGATTCCTGATGGTTTCGGTTGATCTGCGGGGCCCCCATGTCAATGGGTTGAGGTACAGGAACTGGAAGAACTCTCACTCCATTAATGTACAGTTGGTGTGTGAGCATGCCCAGTCCATCATGCTGGTGAAAGTCCACTATCCTGGCAGCAGACACCACACATTCATTCTGAAGCAGTCAGCCGGTCCCAACACTTCGGGGCTCCATGCAGAACCAGAATGTGGCTCCTTGGAGACAAATGAGCCCCCTCCAGACACAGCTCATGTTTCTGCACCCCCAAACCACCTCCCACCGTCAACTGTTAGTTACGCAATTAACGTGTGTTATGTGAGCAATGGAGTCACCAGGAACATGGTGGAACAGACCATCGGTGTGATGAAGCAATGCTTGCGATGTCTGAACCGCTCGGGGAGAGCCCTCCAGTACACATTGGAGAAGGTGTCTGAGCTCATGGTGTTCTGCTGCACGCTTCATATCATCAGCAGCATGTGGACACAGGCATTGGCACCAGGAATCCAGAGGCCAACTCAGGAGGAGGTGGGAGGGAAGATATTTCCTGGATGCCTTCGACCCGGACAGGCTGTCGGAGAGTCCCTGCTAAGATTCCAGTTCCCATAGGACAACTTCCCTTTCCCACCATGGTTCCCACATTCTCCACCATTGCACCCATCTGAGACGCCCCATCACAGTGTCACCTTGGTCAGCATCCTGTAATAAAAACATCAGAGAATTATTACAGCACAGAAGGACCAATTCAGCCTTTCGTGTCTGCACTGGCTCTCCTAATGCCGTTCCCTGCATTCTCCCTGCAACCCTGCACATTCTTCCTTCTCATATAACAGTCTATTCAGCTTCAATTGAACCTGCCTCCACCACACTCTCAGGCAGTGCATTCCAGACTCTAACCACTCACTGTGTGAAAAAATATTTTCCTCATGTCGTCTTTGCTTCTTTTACCCATGACTTTAAATCTGTGCCCTTTCGTTCTCGATCCTTTCACGAGTGGGAACTGTTTCTCTCTATCTACTCTGTCCAGACACCTCATGATTTTTGAAACCTCCAATAAAGCACCTCTCAGCCTTCTCCGAGGAAAACAGTCCTAACTTCTCCAGCCTATCTTCATAACTGAAAATCCTCATCCCGGGAATCATTCACGTGAATATTTTCTGTACTCTCTCCAATGCCCTCACGTCTTTCCTCAAGTGTGGCACCCAGAACTGGACGCAATGCCACAGCTGAGGCTGAAATAGTGTCTTATATAAGTTCAACATAACTTCCTTGCTCTTGTACTCTGTGCCTCTATTAATAAAGCCCAGGATACTGTATGCTTTATTAAACACTTTCTCAACCTGTCCTGCCGCCTTCGATGACTTCTGCACATATACACACAGGTCCCTCTGCTCCTGCACACCTTATAAAATTGTACCCTTTATTGTATATTGTCTTCCCATGTTCTTCCTACCAACATGAATCACTTCACATTTCTCTGTATTGAACTTCATCTGCCACATGCCTGCCCATTCCACCAACTTGTGTGTGTCCTTTTGAAGTTCTACACTATCCTCCTCACAGTTCACAATGCTTCCAACTTTCGTATCAGCTGCAAACTTTGAAATTGTGCCTGCATACCCAGGTTTAGGTCCTTAATATATATCAGGAAAAGCAAGGATGTCTGGGGAACTCCACAACAAACCTTCCTCCAGCCTGTAAAACATCCATTAATCATTAATGTTTGTTTCCCGTCACTTAGCTAATTTCGTATCCATGTTGCTACCGTCCCTTTTATTCCATGAGCTACAAGTTTGCTCACAGGTCTATTGTGCGGCTTTGTATCAAAAGGTTTTTGCATGCAGGGAATAGTTAAATGTCTGGAATGCACTGCTTGAGAATGGTGGAGGCAGGTTCATTTGAAACTGAATAGACCGTTATATGAAAGTCAATGTACACCACATCAACAGAATTGCTCTCATCAACTTTCTCTGATACCACCTCAAACATCTCCAGCAAATTAGTTAAACATGATGTTCTCTCAAGAAATCCATGCTGGCTTGTTTAATTAACTCGCATTTGTCCATGTGACTATCAGCTTTGTCCAAGATTATTTCTTTCTAGAAGTTTTCCCACCACCGAAGTTAAACTGACAGGCCTGTAGTTGCTGGCCTTATCTTTACACCCTTTTTGAACAAGGCTGTAACGTTTACAATTCTCCAGTCCTCTTGCATCACCCTCAAGTCTAAGGAAGACGGAAAAATTATGGCCAGTGCCTCTGCGATTTCCACCCTCACTTCCCTCAGTATCATTGGATGCATCTCATCTTTTCCTGGTGCTTTATTCAATTTAAGTCCAGACAGCCTATCTAATACTTCCTCTTTATCAATTTTAAACCCCACTAGTGTCTGACTTACCTCCTCTTTCAACATTGCCTGGGTTGCATCTTGGAAACATAGAAAGTTTATGGCACAGAGAGAGGCCAGTTGGCCCATCGTGTCTATGCTGTCCAAAAAACGATCCATCCATTCTAATCCTACCTTCCAGCATTTGATAGATTACAGCACTTGAGGTGCATATCCAGACACCTTTTGAATGAGTTGTTGGTTTCTGCCTCAACTACCCTTTCGGACAGTGAGTTCCAGACTCTGACCACCCGCTGGGTGAAAAATAAAATCCGCAGCTCCCTTTTAGTCTTTCTACCAATCGCTTTAAGTCCATGCCCCCTCGCCACTGACCGCTTTGCTCAGGTGAATAGACCCTTCAGCTCCACTCTACCCAGGCCCCTCTCAGTTCTGTACATTTCAATCAGATTTACCCTCAGCCTTCTCTATTTCAAGGAGAACAGTCCCAGCCTGTCCAATCTTTCCTCAAAGCTGCATTTTTCCAGTGTTCGCCACATCCTCATAAATCTCCTGTGTACCCTCTCTGGTGCAATTACATCTTTTCTGTAATGAGGTGACCAGAACTGCACACAGTACTCAAGTTGTGTCCTAACCAATGAGTTATACAATTCTAGCATAACCTCCCTGCTCGTATATTCTATACCTCGGCCAATAAAGGAAAGGATTCCATATCTTCTTCCTTGGTAAAGACAGGTGGAAATTATTCATTTATTACCTCAGCAATTCCCTCTGCCTCCATGTGCAAATCCCCTTTATGGTCCTGAGTCGGCCCCATTGTTCCTTTTACTACCCTTTTACTATTTAGATGCCAACAGAAAACTTTGGGATTTCCTTCAATGCTCGCCTCTTTTCATGCTCTCTCTTTGATTCTCTTATTTTCTTTTTCACTTCCCCTCTGGACCTTCAATATTCAGTCTGCTTCTCAATAGTATTTTCTACCTGATGTCCGTTATATCAGACATAAACTTGTCAACCTTTCGTGCGGCCTTCAAAGATCTGTCTGAATACACACCAAGTCTCTCTGTTCCTGTCTCCTCATTTAAACAATACCCATTTGTTTCTGTTGCCTTCCCTTACACTTCTTACCCAAATTTCTCGCTTCATACTTCACTGTGTTAAATTACATCTGCCATGTTCCTGCCCATTTCACCAGTCAGTCTCTGTCCTCCTGAAGTCTGCTACTATCCTTCTCACTGTTTATTAACATTTCTGACTTTCCTGCCATCCGAAAACTTTGACATTATCCCCACTGTACACAAGCCCATTGCATTAACATATAACAATAGTGATCCCAACAGTGACCCTGGGGAACCCCACTGTGTACTTCACTCCAGACTGAAGAATAACCATTCTCCACTACTCTCTACTTTCTGTCACTGAGCTAATTTCCCGCATGCTGACATTGAAAATAAAAGAACAGACTTCCTTATATGAAACGCCTTTCATGACCACTGCATGTCCCAAAGCGATTTACAACCAATGTATACTTCTTAAAGCGAAGTCATTCCTGTAATGTGGAAAACAGGCAGACTATTTCTGCACAGCAAGCTCCCACAAGCAGCAATGTGATGATGATCAGATCTGTTTTTGCAATGCTTATTGAAGGCTAAATATTGACAAGGACACCGGGAATAATTCCCCTGCTCTGTTTCTACATAGTGCAATGGGATCTTTAACATCCACCTGAGAGGGCAGACTGCAACTTGGTTTAAAGTTTCATTCGATAGACTGCACCTCTGACAGTGCAACACACCCTCAGTACTGCACTGCAATGTCAGCATTGATTCTTGTAATCAAGTCCTGCAGTGACACTTGATCCTGGAAGCTTGTGACTGAAAGGGGAGAGAGTTACAAACTGAGCCACGGCTGACATTAACCCTTTAGTCCCATGTGTTTCTAATTCGGTAACACGGTTGTTATGTGATACTTTCTCAAACGTCTGTGGAAAGGATAGGGATATTGTGGAAGTACAGGCAGGAGAAATAATAGAATGGCACAAACTGAATGAGGTCATTCGGCCCATCATGTCTGTGCTGCCCCTTTCAAAGAGAAATCCAGTTCGTCCCACTCCCAGGCTTTTTCACTATATCCTTGCATTTTTTCTCCTTCAGATATTTATCCAATTCCCTTTTGGGATCTACTATTGAATCTGTATCCATCAGCCTATCAGACAGTGCATTCCAAATCCAAACCACTCAGAAACAAAAATCCTCATGTCTGCTTCTTTTACCAATCGCCTTAAATCTGTGTCTCTTGGACATTGGAAATAGTTTCTCTTTATTTAATTTATCTAAATCCTTCGAATGTTAAACACCTCAATCAAATCTCCTCTGAAAGTTCTCTGCTCTAAGCAGAACAACCCCAGCTACATAACTGTAATCCCTCATGCCTGGACAAATTCTAGTAAAACAGTTCTGTACCCTCCCCGAAGGCTTCATGTCCTTCCTAAAGTGTGGTTCCCAGTATTCGACACAAGACTCCAGGTGCAGCTGAAATAGTATTTTATATATGTTTCACATAATGTCCTTGCTTTTGTTCTTTTTGCCTCTATTTATAAACCCTAGGATCCTATATATTTATTAACTGTCCAGTTAACCTTTCCTGCCACCTTCAAAGATTTGTGTATATAGCACCCCATGTGTCTCTGTTATTTCACCATCTTTATAGTTATACCATTTAACTTGTATTGTCTCTCCTCATTCATCCTTTCAAAAAGTATTACCTCACACATCTGCAATGCTAATTAAATATTGAGAAGATTGAAGCCATTGTTTTCTGTCTCTGCTCCAAACATTTCCTAGTTACACACTCCATCCCTCTCCTTTCTAAATGTTTGAGACTAAGCTAAACTGTTCACAAACTTGTTTACATAGCTAACCTTGAGATCCCTTGAGATGACCTTCCTACCAAATTTTCACACCATCAGTAAAACGGCCTATCTCCACCCTTGGTGGAGTTGCATTGCTGGTTAAAGAGGAAATTAACGCAATATTGAGGCAGGATATTAGCTCTGACGATGCCGAATATGTATGGGTCGAGCTGAGAAACACTAAGGTGTGGAAAAGGTTAGTGGAGGTTGTATATAGACCCCCAGACTGTAGTGCTGAATTTGGGAATGGCATTGAACAGGAAATTAGAGACGCATGCGATAAAGGAACATCTGTAATTTTGGGTTTCTTGAATCTGCATATAGATTGGGCAAATTAAATTGGTCACAATACATTGTGGAGGAATTCCTGGAGAATATACGGGATGGTTTTCAGGGCCAATTCTTTCAGGAACCAACTGAAGAACAGGACATCCTGGACTGGTTATTGTGTAATGAGAGAGGAATAATTGACAATCTAGTTGTGCGCGATCCCTTGGGGATGAGCGACCATAATATGATAGAATTCTTCATCATGATGGAGAGAGACCTAGTTGATTCTGAGACTAAGGTCGTGAACCTTAATAAAGTAAGCTACGAAGGTATGAGGCATAAGTTGTCGATGATACATTGGGAAACGTTACTTAAAGAGATGACCCTGGATAGGCAATGGCAAACATTCAAAGAGCGCATGGATGAACTGCAACAATTGTTTACTCCTGTCTGGTGCAAAAGTAAAACGGAAAAGGTAGCCAAATCATGGCTTACAAGGAAAGTTCGAGATAGCGTTAGATCCAAGGATGAGGCATATAAATTCGCCAGGAAAAAACAACAGACCTGAGGATTGGGAGCAGTTTAAAATTCAGCAAAGGAGCACCAAGGGATTGATTAAGAAGGGGAAAATGGAGTACGAGAGTCAGCTTGCGGGGAACATAAAAACTGACTGCAAACGAATCTATAGGTATGTGAAGCGGAAAAGATTGGTGAAGACAAATACAGGTCCGTTACAGTCAGAAACAGGGAAATTTATTATGGGAAACAAAGAAACGGCTGACCAACTAAATGCATCCTTTATTTCTGTCTTCACAAAGGAGGACACAAATATCATACCAGAAATGTTGGTGAATACAGGGTTTAGTGAGAGAGAGGAACTGAAAGAAATCAGTATTAGTAGAGAAATGGTGTTGGGGAAGTTGATGGCATTGAAGGCCGATAAATCCCCAGGGCCTGGTAATCGACATCCCAGAGTACTTAAGGAAGTGGCCCTAGAAATAATGGATGGATTGGTGGTCATCTTCCAAGATTCTATGGACTCTGGAACAGTTCCTACAGATTGGAAGGTAGCTAATGTTATCCCACTATTAAAAAAGGGAGGTAGAGAGAAAGCAGGAAATTGCAGACCATTCAGCCTGACATCGGTCGTGGGGAAAATCCTGGAGACCATTATCAAATATTTTGCAGCAGAGCACTTGGAGAACAGTGGTCGAATCGGACAGAGTCAGCATGGATTTATGAAAGGGAAATCATGCTTGATAAATCTACTTGCATTCTTCCAGGATGTAACTAGTAGAGTTGATGAGAGGGAGCCAGTGGGTGTGGTTTATTTGCACTTTCAGAAGGCTCTCGACAAAGTTCCACGTAAAGGTTTAGCATGTAAAATTAAAGTGCACGAGACTGGGGGTAGTGTATTGCGATAGAAAGAAAATTGGTTGGCAGACAGGAAACAAAGCATTGGAACATACGGATCTTTTTGTGAATGGCAGGCAATGACTAGTGGGGTACCGCAGGGATCGGTGCTAGGACCCCAGCTATTCACAATATATATGTTAATGATTTAGATGAGGAAACTAAATGTAATATCTCCAAATTTGCAGTTGATACAAAATTGAGTGTGAGGGTAAGTTGTGAGGATGATGCAGAGAGGCTTCAGGGTGATTTGGGCAAGTTGAGTGAGTGGGCAAATGCATGGCAGATGCAGTATAATGTGGATAAATGTGAAGTTATCCACTTTACTAGCAAAAACAGGAAGGCAGATTATTATCTGAACGGCTATAAACTGAGAGAGGGGAATATGCAGCGAGACCTGGGTGTTCTCGAACACCAGTCACTGAAGGTAAGCATGCAGGTGCAACAGGCGGTAGAAAAAGGCGAATGTTATGTTGACCTTTATTGAGACAGGATTCGAGTGCAGGAGCAGGGATGTTTTACTGCAATATACAGGGCTTTGGTGAGGCCGCACTTGGAATGTTGTGTGCAGTTTTGGTCTCCTTATCTGAGGAAGGATGGTCTTGCAAGAGGGAGTGCAGTAGAGTTTTACCAGTCTGATTCCTGGGCTGGTAGGACTGCCGTATGAGGAGAGATTGAGTCGGTTAGGACTATATTCACTGGAATTCAGAAGAGTGAGGAGGGATCTCATCGAAACCTATAAAATTCTAACATGGCTTGACAGGGTAGATGCAGGAAGGATGTTCCCGAAGGTGGGGGACTCCTGAACCACAGGATATGGGGTAAAACTTTCAGGTCTGAGATGAGGAGACGTTTCTTCACCCAGAGAGTGGTGAGCCTGTGGAAACCTGTCATCACGCCCATATCCAAGGGAGATTGGAAGGTTCTGTCCAGCGCCTCTGCTATTTCCCCCATTGCTTCCCTCAGCAACCCTCATACATCCCATCCAGACTGGATAAATGTTCTACTTTATTGTGGTACAAAAGTGTTGGATTGAAAAGGGTTAATTGAACCTGTTTGTTCAGTGAATGTAATTAATGTCATTCTCCATGGACCCTAATTGTGTCACTGCAGGGTTTCCATCTCCTATTAATAAGGGGGTTCTTTCAATGTGTTATTCCATAGTGTCAGTGGGAACATCAGCCCCGGCACTTTCAGAGATCAGCTGCTCCAGAGAGATAGAGAGAGGATAGGTTAGAATCTGAGAACAAAAGACTGGAATGTGACAACAATGGGTCAGAATCTGAGAACAATAGATTGGAATGTTACAACAATGGGTCAGAATCTGAGAACAATAGTTTGGAATGTTACAACAATGGGTCAGAATCTGAGAACAATAGATTGGAATGTTACAACAATGGACAGGAGTTTATCCTCGGATCTTTACTCCCTTTCTACATATTATGATTGGATGTCATTGAACTCTCGTATCTATCTCGCACTGGAGATTATTCAATACATTTACTATCCCATCCTGGCTATTATTGGTGTCCCTGGTAAGTCTCTCTATCTAGCTATTAATTATTTAAACCATGTTTAACTGCATTGCTGCTCCTGTAATTTACTCTGCCCTTCTTGCTGCCATTGTATGCCTGGTGAATATCTTCAGCCATGAGCTCTATAAACCATTGTCAACTGCATTACAGTTCTTGTCATATACTCTCTCATCTTTGCTGCTGTTGCTGTCTCTATTTCAGGCCAGGAGATCTGTAAACCTTGTTTCACTGAAATACTGTTCTGTAATGTAAATTTTGGAAAGACTGAAGCCAGTGTCATTGGTCTCCATCACAAACACCATCCCCTATCTGGGAAGCACATACTCCACCATGCCCAATATCCGAGGCACAACCAGACAGTTTACAACTTCTGTGTTATATTTCAACCTGAGCTAAGATCATCTTCATATTCTTTTCATCACCAACCCTGCCTAATACCACCTCTGTGATATCACCCCTCTCAACCTCTGCCTCAGCCCATCTACTGCGTAAACCCTCATCTGCATCACAGTTAAATACACAGCTGACTATTCCAATTCCATCTTGGTCACCCTCCCAGTTATAAACCTCCATAAACCACAGCCCATCCAGAACTCTGTTGCCTGTATCCTAACTCACACCAAATCCCGATCACCCATCACCCCTGTGCTCACTGATCTACATTGGCTCCCAGACTGGCAGCACCTTATTTTTAATATTCTCATTCTTGTATTTGAATCTCTCCATGGCCTCACCCCTCCATTTATTCACATTCCCCAGTCCATTTCACATATTCCTGCAAATCTTTCGACTTCAATCTTTTTTCATTTCTCCTTGTAAAGTGAATTTATTTCCCTCTGCATCTGTCCCGAGCCACGATGTTAGACTGCTGCTGACGGTACAGAATTGGGATCCATAAAGAGATGTGAATCACACAGCCGGCCACTTACGGTGCGGTCTGCACAATATCCCACGCTGGGCGGGGCTCCAGCCCAGTCGTATCATCTATGTGCTGTCAGCGTGGTCTTCACAGCCGGCCACTTCTACTGTGGCCTGCACAATATCACATGCTGGGCAGGGCTCTAGCTCAATTGTACCTTGTATGTGTTGTTCTTTTGAGGGTGGATTTGAAAGTGATGTCAATGTACCAGACCAGCAGCTTTGATGTACTTCTTTGAAAGTTGGTCTGTGCATGTCCACTGACCACCTGTGTTAGTCAATGTCAGCTGAACATACATTTAGCATCACAATGAATCCCCTCTAAAGTTATTTAAAAGGACAAGGCATCCAGTTTACAGGTGACGGGCTTTTGACTTACTTCTGCTATTGTAAAGTTAGTGGAGATGCTGTCGATGGTTTTCTGGAGGTTGTGTTGTGAGCTGCTGCAGACATTCAGGGAGGACAGAGGATTTGGTGACCCAAATCTGGACAAGGAATGGGGACTATATTTACAGTGTCTTTTGGTCTATGACATGACCAACAAATGGAGCAGAGGCTGCAGAGAGGGGAGGCTCTTTATAGAGGGAGGAGGAGGGGGCTTTGCCCTACCCACCCCGGGTTTTCCAAGAGCACTTTTTCTACCTACACCTAACCCAGGAGCAGTGCGTGAGGTGGCTCCGATTCAATAAGGATGTGGTCACATAGCAGTGTCACCTCCTGTAACACGACCTGGAGCCTCACAGCAGGGTGAGGAAGGACCTGTCAGTGGCCGTTAAAGTCACAGTTTCATTGAACTTCTGTGTATCAAGATCTTTCCGGACAGGAGCATGAGACATATCCAACATAGAGTCACAGAGAGTGATGGAGTCATTTGCGGCACTGAAGGTGGTCATTCGGCCCCTCCATGCCAGCTCTCCCAGGAACAATCCAGTCAGTCCCAATCCCCCGCTCAGTCCCTGTATCCCTGCAAGTTCATTTCCTTCTGGTGTCCATCCAGTTTCCTTTTGAAATCATTAATTGCCTCAGCATCCACATGGGCAGTGAGTTCCAGCTTATTACCATCCACTGTCTAAAAAAGTTCCTCCTCATATTTCCCCTGCATCTCTTACCCAAACCTTCCATCTGTGTCCCCTAGTCCGTGTTTCATCAGTTAATGGGAACAGTTTTTCCTTGTCTGTCTTATCTAAACTTATCATAATCTTGTACACCTCTACCAAAGCTCTCTAAATCTCCTTTACTCCAGGGAGAACAACTCCATCTTCTCCAAACTAACCTTGTCGCTAAACCACCATCCCTGAAACCATTTTGGTAAATCTCCTCTGCATCCTCTCAAGGACCTTCACATCCTTCCTAACGTGTGGTGACCAGAACTGGACACAGTTCTCTAGTTGAGGCCCAACCACAGCTTTATAACGTTTCAGCATAACTTCCCTGCCTTTGTATCTTTGTCTGTAATTATGAAGCCCAAGATCTGATATGATTTGCTAAACACTCTCCTAATATGTCCTGCCACCTTCAAAGATCAATGCATATGGAGGCCCAGGTCCCTCTGTTCCTGCACAATCTTTAGTAATGTGTCATTAAGTCTACATTGCCTTCCTATTCCTTCTGACGAAATACATCACCGCACACTGCTCTGTAATAAATTCTACCTGCCACTTCTCTGTCCATTCTGCCAGCCTATCTATGTTCTGTTGCGGATGGTTTGTATCATCCTCCCTGTTTATCACACCTACAAGATTGGTATCACGGAAAATTTTGAAATTCTACTTTGCATTCCAAGGTGCATGTCATTTATATATAGCAAGGAAAAAAAATCAGCGTTCCTAGCACTGACCCTTGGGGAACATCAATGTCTACCATCCTCCCGTCTGAAAAACAGCCATTTAACAGAAGACTCGTTTTGCTGTCCTCTGGACAATTTTTGATCCAATTGGATGCCATTCCATGAGCTTCAATTTTGTTAACCAAGCTTTTGTGTGGTTCTTCATGGCATACTTTAATAAAATTCAGGGAGACAACATCCACAACATTCCCTTCATCAACCTTCTCTGATCATCGAAATCAATTCAATTAGTTCATCAAGCATAATCTGTCTTTTAGAAATCCGTGCTGACAATCCGTAATTAAGTCAAACCTCTCCAACTGTGTGTTGTCCTTTTTCCCTGATTATTGTTTCTAAAACCTTACTCGCCACTGATGTTAAACTAACTGACCAGTAGTTACTCGTCTGTGTGTTGTCCATTGATAATTCTGGGAGGTGACGGTGACCATCGATGTCATCATTTTCTCCCTCAGCAGGGGGAAGCAGGATGAGAGATCCCGTGGCTTTGTCAGGATCGAGGGATTCCTGATGGTGTGGGTGTCTCTGCGGGGCCCCCGTTGTCAAGGGGGAGAGGTACAGGAACTGGAAAAACTCTCACTCCATGAATGTACAGTTGGTGTGTGAGCATGCCCAGTACATCATGTTGGCGAATGTCCACTATCCTGGCAGCAGCCACAATACATTCATTCTGATGCAGTCAGCCGGTTCCAACACTTTGGCCGCCATGCAGAACCAGAATGTGGCTCCTCGGAGATGAAAGATTCCATTCTCTAGACACAGCTCATGTTTCTCCATCCCCAAACCACCTCTCATCGCCAACCAACCTCACACAATTAACATGTGTATAACGTGAGCAATGGAGTCACCAGGAACATGGTGGAACAGATCATCGGTGTGATGAAGCAATGCTTCCGATGTCTGAACCGCACGGGGAGAGCCCTCCAGTACACACTGGAGCAGGTGTCCAAGTTCATGGTGTTCTGCTGCACCCTTCATATCATCACTATCATGAGGACACAGGCATTGGCAACAGGAATCCGTTGGACATCTCAGGAGGAGGAGGAGGAGGAGACCAGGAGGATATTTCCTGGATGCCATCGACCCGGACAGGCTGTCGGAGAGTCCCTGCTAAGATTCCGGTTCCATATTACAACTTCCCTTTCCCACCATGGATCCCCCATTCTCCCCCATTGCACCCATCTGAGACGCCCCATCACAGTGTCCCCTTGGTCACCATCCTGCAATGAAAAACACCAACAAAAACATTTTCATTAACATCTTTATCCAACAGCACATCCAATTATACAAACAAAACTGAACTATTCATCCTTGTGTATTCCCTTAGTGCCTGTCTTGTGGCTTCCCTCGACTTGTCTAGTGCTCCTACACAGTGTTTCCCCAGTGACTGCAGCATGGCTGGTGGAAGGCTGCTGACTTTCACTGGGGAGACTGCAGATGGCCTTGCAGGACGTCCTCGAGCAGCACAGGGCTTTGCGGGTTCGCAGTCGGATTGCACCACCTCGACATGGGCAGCAGCAGCCTGGGCTGGCTGATGGGGAACAGCAAGGACACTAGTGGAGTGGCAGTGAATGGAGGACAAATACTGTCATCCTGAGAGAGGACAGCAAGTTCATGCTCCACAGAGACACTGTCACTGCCAAGGGGCGACACCTCAGCAATCCTGGTAATCTACTGGATCACAGATTGCTGGACTGCTGTGAGAGCCTGCAAACCCCTTTGAACACTGAGATCTCCAGCCATGATAACAGCTGTCTGATCCTGCCTGGCAGCAAACATGGATCTCATGTCCTCAATCTGTGCTTCCACTGCAGCACTGAGACTTTGGGTGTCTGCCGTCTGTGCTGCAGTGGAAGCTGAGACAATGGTATCAGACACTGTATCACGGCTGGGGCCGCTAGTGCAGTCATGGAGTTAGTGACCACTTCCACAGGGGAAAGAATGGGCTTCAAGCTCTGTGAAATGCCCTGTGCCATATTGGAGATGGACTCCTCCGTGTTCCTTGACAGTGATAACAGACTGTCTGACAGGCCTGTCAATGGACAAAGTATCTCAGTGTACATGTCCATCAGCATTCTCCTGTCTGCTGTTCCAGCAATGTTCACATCTGAGTCCTGTGTATTATAACTCGTTTGTGACCTCGCCCTCTGGTGAGCTGACACATGAACTATCCTTTCCCCCTGGCCTGGCTGCAGCTCACTCGTGCTCGGTGACTCACCCCGTGCAGATTGTGTCTCTATACCAGCCTCTAAGGTTGACACAATACAAGTATTTGATCTGGTGACTGTGAGTATCAGACCAAGTGATGGGGCTTCACCATCAGTACTGTGCTGCTGCTCTCTCTCTCTGTCTCCTGGATCTGCTGTGACTGGGAAACTGTCAGTTTTGGGTTATTATCGGAAAGTATAAAATCAGAAAGGGAGGGTTCGGTCAGGGATTGGGGGTGGGATGGAAAGCAGGAGGTCCATGGTCCCACCATCTGCAGCTTGTACATCATCCCAGACAGCAGGATGAGGGGGAGGTGGGAGTTAAGAAGGGAAATAAGGCAGGAACATGGCATCCTCCTGAATGCTCTCAGTGATGCTGGATGCTACGGGCTCTGTCACAGCCGGTCCCATGATGTGGAGAACCATCTCCTCCCTCAGGCTCAAGGGATTAAGGTAGCCCTGGTCCCCGCCGGTTCACTGCTGCTCCCTGTGATTATGGGCCACCTTGTCCTGTAAGAGAGAGGGCAGAATGTCAGTGACTGTGTTGCACTGTGTTTGGGTGCTGTGCCTACCATAGCTGAATAGCTGGAGATATGTGGAGGCAGTGAGAGATGAGTGTGAGGCTGGTATCAGTGGAAGGTGTGTGAGGGTAAGGTGGAGTATGTGCATGTTAGGTGTGAGTCCTGAGTGTTAGCGACTGCTGATGGGTGAGTGATAGGGGTGTGTTATATTGAGCAGTGTGAGAGGTTGGTGGTGTTGAGGGTAGGAGATGCCATGTGGTGATGAAGTCACTGACATTTACCAGCCGTGTGAGCTCATTAAACGTCTTCTGGCTCTGCTGCCAGGCCGTCGGTGCCATACTTCTTGCATTCACCTCCGTGGCCACTTGCTCCCATTCCCTTCGGAGGGTGTTTCTTGAGGGTCTCCACACCACCCTACAGAAACATGGGCTCTCTTCTCCTGTTACTCTCCATGACTAAGGCCTCCAGCACCGCATTCGTGAGCCGCAGAGCCCTCTCTCTGTCCTCGTATTCCATTTACCTTGTCTCCAATTGCAGCATTCACAGTCAGCAGCAGCAGCCTCCTGTGATTCAGTGCAGCTTCCCTTCAAGAGGGACAGACTGTCTTTAAGAGCTTAATGCTGGCTGAAAGACGAGCCAGTCTCACACACAGTTAGGCTCCTGTTAAATGTGCAGGCAAACAGCAGCGCGGGTCACCATGGGCGACACGAATTTTTCATGGAAATGAGGACATAGCAGGAGCTTTATGTGTCACCTGCCTCAACAGGAGCGGACACGTGCGGATCATGATCAATCTGCCGACAAAGCGATGCAAACCCGATTTTCTCGTTCTTGCTATTTCCCTTTCCGTCATTCACACTTTCCCCCTCTCTCTCTCTCTCTCTTCACTCTCTGTTTATTGCTCATAGAATCCGAGATTGATGCAGCACAGAAGGAGGTCTGTCGGCCCATTGTGTCAGTGCTGTCTCTTTGAAAGAGCTATCTAATTATTATTAATAGAGGCCTAGATCGAATTGTCTCTTTCCTGCTGTGTAAGTGGGAATCAGTACCACTCCAGCTGGTATTAATAGTGACCTGGAATGAACTGTCTCTTTCCTGGTGCTTGAGTGGGACTCAGTTCCACTCCAGCTGCTATTAATAGAGGTCTGGTTTGAATTGGCTCTTTCCTGGTGTGTGAGTGAGACTCAGTACCACTCCAGCTGGTATTAATCGGCACAGTGGCGCAGGGGCAGGACAGTGGTGCAGTGTTTAGCACCGCAGCCGCACAGCTCCAGCCACCCGGGTTACTGCCTGCGTGGAGTTTGCAAATTCTCCCTGTGTCTGTGTGGGTTTCCTCCCGGTGCTCCGATTTCCACCCACATGCCAAAGACTTGCAGGTCGATAGGTTAATTGACCATTATAAATTGCCACTAGTATAGGTAGGTGGTAGGGAAATATAGGGATAGGTGGGGATGTGGTAGGGATATGGAATTAGTGTAGGATTAGTATAAATGGGTGGTTGATGGTCGGCACAGACACGGTGGGCCAAAGGGCCTGTTTCAGTGCTGTATCTCTAAACTAAACTAAAACTATCTAATTAGTTCCTCTCCCCTCCTCTTTCCGCCGACTCCTGCGTTTTTTCTCCTTTTCAAGTATTTGTTAAATTTTCTTTTGAAATATATTATTGAATCTGCTTCCACCATATTTTCAGGCAGTGAATGCCAGATCCCAACAACTCGCTGTGTAAGAAAATTCGTTTCATTTCACCTCTGGTTCTTTTTCAATCTGTGTCTTCTTAATACTGAACTTTCTGACACTGGAAACCGTTTCACATTAATTATCCCATCAAAACCCTTCATGATTTTGAATTCTATATTAAATCTCCTCTTACCCTTTATTGCAACCCCAGCTTTTCCAATCTCTCCACGTAACTGGTACCCAGATCCCTGGTACCATTCCAGAAAATCACCTCAGTATCTTCACTAAGTCCATGACATCATTACCAAAGTGTGGTGATTAGAATTGGACACAATTCTCCAGCTAGGATCTAACCAATGATGTATAAAGATCAGCATTTGCTCCTGAGTTTTTTTTACTCTGTGCCTCTCTCTCACACACCAAGGACACTACATGTTACCTTCAAAGATCTGTGTGTGTACAGCCCAGGTCTCTCCAATCCTGCACCCACTTTATAATGGTACCATTTAGTTTATATTGTTCCTCCACATACTTCCTACCCAAATGTCTCACTTCACACTTCACTGTGTTAAATTACATCTGCCATGTTCCTGCCCATTTTACCAGTCAGTCTCTGTCTTCCTGAAGTCTGTTACTATCCTTCTCACTGTTTGTTAACATTTCTGAGTTTCCTGCCATCTGAAAACTTTGACATTATCTCCTGTGTACACAAGCCCATTGTATTAACTTACAGCAACAGTGATCCCAACAGTGACCCTGGGGAAACCCACTGTGTACTTCCCTCCAGACCGAACAACAACCATTCTCCACTACTCTCTGCTTTCTGACGCTTAGCTAATTTCCTGCATGCTGTCATTGTAAATTTAAAAAAATAAGTTCCATTTATGTAGCGCCTTCATGATCACTGCATTTCCCAAAGCGATTTACAATCAATGAGTACTTAGTAAACACTAGTCACTATTGTAATGTAGGAAAGATGGCAGAAGATTTCTGCACAGCAAGATCCCACAAGCAGCAATGTGATAATGATCAGATCTTTAACATCCACCTGAGAGGGCAGATGTTTGTTTAATGTTTCATTCGATAGACGGCACATCTGACAGTGCAATACTCCCACAGTAATGTCACTGCAGTGTCAGCCTTGAATCTTGTGATCAAGTCCTGTTACTTGATTCTTGCGATCAAATGACACTTGATCCTAGAAGCTTGTGACTGAAAGGGGAGAGAGTTACAAACTGAGCCACTGCTGACATTGGTCCTTTAATCCCATGTGTTTCTAACTTGGTAACATGGCTGTTATGTGGTACTTTACCAAACGCCTGTTGAAAGGATAGGAATATTAGGAAAGTAGAGGCAAGAACAATCATGGAAACATAGAATAGCATTGCACTGAAGAAGGCCATTTGGTCCAACATGTCAGTGCTGGCCCTTTTGAAGATCTACCAGTTAGTTCCACACCCTGGCTCGTTTTTATATTCATTCATGGGATTTCGGCGTCACTGGCTTGGCCAGCATTTATTGCCCTTGTTGCCCTTGAGAAGCTGATGGTGAGCTGCCTTCTTCAACCGCTGCAGTCCATTTGGAGAAGGTAGACCCACAGTGCTGTTAGGAAGGGATTTTGACCCATTGACAGTGAAGGAACGGCGATATAGTTCCAAGTCAGGATTGTGTGTGACTTGAACGGGAACTTGAAGGTGGTGATTTTCTTATGTATTTTCTGCCCTTGTCCTTCTAGTTGGTAGAGGTCGTGGGTTTGGAAGGTGCTGTCGAAGGGGCCTTGGTGCATTGCTGTAGTGCATCGTGTAGATGGTACATGCTGCTGCCACTGTGCGTCGGCGGTGGAGGGAGTGAATGTTTGTAGATGGGGTGGCAATCAAGCGGGCTGCTTTTTCCTGAATGCTGTCGAGCTTCTTGAGTGTTGTTGCTGCTGCACCCATCCAGGCAAGTGGAGAGTAATCCTGACATCACACTCCTGACTTGTGCCTTGTAGATGGTGGACAGGCTTTGGGGAGTCAGGAGGTGAGTTACTCGCCTCAGGATTCCTCGCCTCTGACCTGCTCTTTAGATTAGATTAGATTAGAGATACAGCACTGAAACAGGCCCTTCGGCCCACTGAGTCTGTGCCGAACATCAACCACCCATTTATACTAATCCTACACTAATCCCATATTCCTACCAAACATCCCCACCTGTCCCTATATTTCCCTACCACCTACCTATACTAGTGACAATTTATAATGGCCAATTTACCTATCAACCTGCAAGTCTTTTGACTTGTGGGAGGAAACCGGAGCACCCGGAGAAAACCCACGCAGACACAGGGAGAACTTGCAAACTCCACACAGGCAGTACCCGGAATTGAACCCGGGTCCCTGGAGCTGTGAGGCTGCGGTGCTAACCACTGCACCACTGTATTTATATGGCTACTCCAGTTCAGTTTCTGTTCAATGGTAGCCCCCAGAATGTTGATAGTTGGGGATTCAGCGATGGTATGCCATTGAATGTCAAGGGGAGATGGTTAGATTCTCTCTTGTTGGAGTTGGTCATTGCCTGGCACTTGTGTGGCACGAATGTTACTAGCCACTTATCAGCCCAAGCCTGGATATTGTTCAGGTCTTGCTGCATTTCTACACGGACTGCTTCAGTATCTGAGGAGTTGCGAATGGTGCTGAACATTGTGCAATCATCAGCGAACATCCCCACTTCTGACCTTATTATTGAAGGTAGGTCATTGATGAAGCAGCGGGAAATGGTTGGGCCTAGGACACTACCCTGAGGAACTCCTGCAGTGATGTCCTGGAGCTCAGATGATTGACCTCCATAAACCACAACCATCCTCCTTTGCACTAGGTATGACTCCAGCCAGCTGAGGGTTTGAGGTAATGAGGTAATGTGATCAGGAGCTGAGTGGCTCTCGCAGAACCTAAACTGAGCGTCACTGAGCAGGTTATTGCTAAGCAAGTGCTGTTTGGTAGCTCTGCTGATGACACCTTACATCACTTTACTGATGATTGAGAGTAGGCTGATGGGGCGGTAATTGGCCGGGGTGGACTTGTCCTGCTTTTTGTCTACAGGACATACCTGGGCAACTTTCCACATTGCCGGGTTGATGCCAGTGTTGTAGCCCTACTGGAACTGCTTGGCTAGGGGTGCGGCAAGTTCTGGAGCACAGGTCTTCAGTACTATTGCCAGAATATTGTCAGGGCTCATAGCCATTGCAGTATCCAGTGCGTTTTGTCATATCTTGATATCACGCGGAGTGAACTAAGCCCTGAGAAATAGTACTGTATACTCCCCTCCACCTCCAGTCTGAACAATGACTTTTCACCACTTCTCTCTGCTTTCTGTCCCTGAGTCACTGTCATATCCACATCATCACTGTCACATTAATCCATGTCTTCCATTTCTCATAACAAGTCTATGAAATGTTATTTGTTTACAGGCCTTTTGAAAGTCTATACACATAAATTGATATACACGAGTAGGGGCGGAACATGTTGGTATGGTTCTTCATGAATACTTTGTATCTTTCTTCACAAAATGGGGGGACGATGCAGATATTGTGGTTAAGGAGGAGGAGTGTGAATTATTGGATGTGATATACATAGGGGGAGAGGAAGCATTAATGGGATTAGCATCCTTGAAAGTTGATCAATCACCAGGGCCAGTTGAAATGTTTCCTAGGCTGTCAAAAGAGGTGAGAGAGGAAATGGCAGAGGGTCTGACCATCATTTTCCAGTCCGCACTGGATACAGGTGCAGTGCCAGAGGACTGGTGAACTGTTAACATTGTACCTCTTTAAAAAGGGAGCAAGGGATAGATCGAATAATTGCAGGCCAGTCAGTCTAAGCTCAGTAGTGGGAACATTATTGGAATCTATTCTGAAAGAGAGGATAAAGTGTCACTTGGAAAGGCACAGGTTAATCACGGATATTGAGCATGGATTTGATAAGGGAAGATATTGTTTGACCAAGTTGACTGAATTTTTCGAAGAAGTAGCAAGGATGATAGATGAGGGTAGTGCAGTTGATATGGTCTATATGGATTTTGACAAGGCTTTTGTCAAGGTCCCATGTGGCGTACTAGTTTAAAAAAATAAAATCCCATGGAATCCAGGGAAATTCAACAAGCTGGATGCAAAATTGTCTCAGTGACAGGAAACAAAGGGTGATTGTTGATGGGTGATTTACTGACTTGAGGCCTGTTTCCAGTGACGTTCCACAGGACTCAGTACTGGACTTACTGCTTTTTTGTAGTATATATTAACGATTTGAACGTAAATGTAGGGGGCATGATCAAGATTTGTGCAGATGGTACACAGATTGGTCGTGCAGTCGACAGCAAGGAGGATAGCTGTAGGCTGCAGGAAGAAATTGATGGCAGAAAAGTGACAAATGGTATTCAACCTGGATAAGTCTAAGGTGATGCAATTGAAGAGGTCAAACAAGGCAAAGGGATAGACGATTAATAGGAAAATACTGAGAAGTGTAGAGGAAGTGAGGGACCTTGGAGTCAATGTCCACTGATCCCTGAAGGTAGCAGGTCAGGTCGATAAGGTGGTTAAGAAGTCATATGGACTCCTTTCCTTTATTAGCTGAGGTATAGAATACAAGAGCAGGAAGGTTATGCTGGAACTGTATAAATCATTGGTTAGATCACAACCTGACTATTGTGTGCAGTTCTGGTCACCTCATTACACAAAGGACGTAATTTCACTAGAGAGGGTACAGAGGAGATTTACGAGGATGTTGCCAGGACTGGAAAATTGCAGCTATGAAGAAAGATTAGATAGGCTGGAGTTGTTCTACTTGGAACAGAGAAGGCTGAAGGGAGATCTGATTGAAATGGACATAATTTCGTGGGGCCTGGATAGAGTGGAGGTGAAGCGTCTATTCACCTTAGCAGAGGGATCAGTGAATAGGGGGCAGTGGCTTAAAGTGCTTGGTAGAAGGACGAGCGGGGAACTGAGGAGAAACTTGTTCATCCAAAAATACAGAATTGGCTCAGTGACAGGAAACAAAGGGTTAGTTATAATAAAAGCAAAATGCTGTGGATGCTGGAAATCTGAAGTAAAAACAAGAAATGCTGGAAATGCTCAGCAGGTCTGGCAGCATATGTGGAGGGAGAAGCAGAGATAATGTTTCATGTCAGTGAAGAAGGGTCAGTGACCTGTAACGCTAACTCTGCTTCTCTCTCCACAGATGCTGCCAGACCTGCTGAGTATTTCCAGCATTTCTTGTTTTTCTGAAACTGTAATTGTTGAGGGGTATTTTAGTGACTGGAGGACTGCTTCCTTTGGCATTCCACAGGGTTCATTCCTGGGTCCCCTGTTTTTAGTGAGGGTCTAGAACTTACTGCCTGTAAGGATAGTTGAGGCAGAATCCCTGCACTCTTTCAAAAGGAGTCTGGATGTTCACCTCAAGTGCCATAATCTTCAGGGCTATGGACCAAATGCTGGAAGGTGGGATTAAAATAGGTGGATCATTTATCGGCCGGCACAGACACAATGGGCCAAGTGGCCTCTTTCTCTGTCTTAAACTTTTATGAGTATATTACATGAAATACGCTACCCTCATTAACACTTACAGTTACGTCCTGAACGAACTCGATCAATATTATCAGAAATGATTTTCCATTAACCTTTCCATGCTACTTGTCATTGATTAACCCATGTTTTTACAAGCAAGATATATTTTTGTGCTGGGTTATGACATCTAGAAGTTTCCAACCACCAACGTTAGATTGATAGTTACAGGGTTTACCCAACCTCTACTTTTTTAAACAGTGTAACATTTACAACCCTGCAGTCCTCTGGCATCAATCCCATATCCAAGGAGGATTGAAAGATTCTGTCCAGTGCCTCTGTTATTTTCACCATTCCTTCCCTCAGTAACTATCATACATCCCATCCAGACTGGATAAATTTAGAATTTAGAATTTAGAACATTACAGCGCAGTACAGGCCCTTCGGCCCTCGATGTTGCGCCGACCTGTGAAACCATCTGACCTACACTATTCCATTTTCATCCATGTGTCTATCCAATGTCCACTTAAATGCCCTTAAAGTTGGCGAATCTACTACTGCTGCAGGCAGGGCGTTCCACGCCTTTACTACTCTCTGAGTAAAGAAACTACCTCTCACATCTGTCCGATATCTATCACCCCTCAACTTGAAGCTATGTCCCCTCGTGTTTGCCATCACCATCCGAGGAAAAAGACTCTCACTATCCACCCTATCTAACCCTCTGATTATCTTATATGTCTCTATTAAGTCACATCTCCTCCTCCTTCTCTCCAACGAAAACAACCTCAAGTCCCTCAGCCTTACCTCGTAAGACCTTCCCTCCATACCAGGCAACATCCTAGTAAATCTCCTCTGCACCCTTTCCATAGCTTCCACATCCTTCCTATAATGCGGTGACCAGAACTGCACGCAATACTCCAGGTGCAGTCTCACCAGAGTTTTGTACAGCTGCAGCATGACCTCGTGGCTCCGAAACTCGACCCCCCTACTAATAAAAGCTAACACACCATATGCCTTCTTAACAGCCCTATTAACCTGGTTAGCAACCTTCAGGGATTTATGCACCTGGACACCAAGATCTCTCTGTTCATCTACAGTACCAAGAATCCTCCCATTAGCCCAGTACTCTGCATTCCTGTTACTCCTTCCAAAGTGAATCACCTCACACTTTTCCGCATTAAACTCCATTTGCCATCTCTCAGCCCAGCTCTGCAGCCTATCTATGTCTCTCTGTACCCGACAACATCCTTCGGCACTATCCACAACTCCACCGACCTTAGTGTCATCTGCAAATTTACTAACCCACCCTTCTACACCCTCTTCCAGGTCATTTATAAAAATGACAAACAGCAGTGGCCCCAAAACAGATCCTTGCGGTACACCACTAGTAACTGAACTCCAGGATGAACATTTGCCATCAACCACCACCCTCTGTCTTCTTTCAGCTAGCCAATTTCTGATCCAAAGCTCGAAATCACCTTCAACCCCATACTTGCGTATTTTCTGCAATAGCCTACCATGGGGAACCTTATCAAACGCCTTACTGAAATCCATATACACCACATCCACTGCTTTACCCTCATCCACCTGTTTGGTCACCTTCTCGAAAAACTCAATAAGGTTTGTGAGTCACGACCTACCCGTCACAAAACCGTGCTGACTATCTCTAATGTACTTATGCTTTTCAAGATGATGATAAATCCTGTCTCTTATAACCTTTTCCAACATTTTACCCACAACCGAAGTAAGGCTCACAGGTCTATAATTACCAGGGCTGTCTCTACTCCCCTTCTTGAACAAGGGGACAACATTTGCAATCCTCCAGTCTTCCGGCACTATTCCTGTCGACAATGACGACATAAAGATCAAGGACAAAGGCTCTGCAATCTCCTCCCTAGCTTCCCAGAGAATCCTAGGATAAATCCCATCTGGCCCAGGGGACTTATCTATTTTCACACTTTCCAAAATTGCTAACACCTCCTCCTTGTGAACCGCAATCCCATCTAGCCTCGTCGCCTGAATCTCAGTATTCTCAACAACATTTTCTTTCTCTACTGTAAATACTGACGCAAAATATTCATTTAACACTTCCCCTATCTCCTCTGATTCCACACACAACTTCCCACTACTATCCTTGATTGGCCCTAATCTAACTCTAGTCATTCTTTTATTCCTGATATACCTATAGAAAGCCTTAGGGTTTTCCCTGATCCGATCCACCAATGACTTCTCGTGTCCTCTCCTTGCCCTTCTTAGCTCTCTCTTTAGATCCTTCCTGGCTAGCTTGTAGCTCTCAAGCGCCCTAACTGAGCCTTCACGTCTCATCCTAACATAAGCCTTCTTCTTCCTCTTGACAAGCGCTTCAACTTCTTTAGTAAACCACGGCTCCCTCGCACGACAACTTCCTCCCTGCCTCACAGGTACATACTTATCAAGGACACGCAGTAGCTGCTCCTTGAATAAGCTCCACATTTCGATTGTTCCCATCCCCTGCAGTTTCCTTCCCCATCCTACGCATCCTAAATCTTGCCTAATCACATCATAATTTCCTTTCCCCCAGTTATAATTCTTGCCCTGTGGTATATACCTGTCCCTGCCCATCGCTAAGGTAAACCTAACCGAATTGTGATCGCTATCACCAAAGTGCTCACCTACATCTAAATCTAACACCTGGCCGGGTTCATTTCCCAGTACCAAATCCAATGTGGCATCGCCCCTGGTTGGCCTGTCTACATACTGTGTCAGAAAACCCTCCTGCACACACTGGACAAAAACTGACCCATCTAAAGTACTCGAACTATAGTATTTCCAGTCGATATTTGGAAAGTTAAAGTCCCCCATAACAACTACACTGTTACTCTCACCCCTGTCGAGAATCATCTTCGCTATCCTTTCCTCTACATCTCTGGAACTATTCGGAGGTCTATAAAAGACTCCCAACAGGGTAACCTCACCTCTCCTGTTTCTAACCTCGGCCCATACTAGCTCAGTAGCCGAGTCCTCAAACGTCCTTTCTGTCGCTGTAATACTCTCCTTGATTAACAATGCCACTCCCCCCCCTCTTTTACCATCTTCTCTGTTCTTACTGAAACATCTAAATCCCGGAATCTGCAACATCCATTCCTGCCCCTGCTCTACCCATGTCTCCGAAATGGCCACTACATCGAGATCCCAGGTACCAACCCATGCTGCAAGCTCACCCACCTTATTCCGGATGCTCCTGGCGTTGAAATAGACACACTTTATACCAGGTTCTTGCTTGCCAGTGCCCTCTTGCGTCCTTGTAACCATATCCCTGACCTCACTACTCTCAACATCCTGTACACTGGCACTACAATTTAGGTTCCCATTCCCCTGCTGAATTAGTTTAAACCCCCCCCCCCCCCCCGAAGAGCACTAGCAAACCTCCCCCCCAGGATATTGGTACCCCTCTGGTTCAGGTGAAGACCATCCTGTTTGTAGAGGTCCCACCTACCCCAGAAAGAGCCCCAATTATCCAGGAAACCAAAACCCTCCCTCCTGCACCATCCCTGCAGCCACGTGTTCAACTCCTCTCTCTCCCTATTCCTCGCTTCGCTATCACGTGTTCTACTTCACTGTGGCACAAAGTATGTTGGACGGAAATGTGTTAACTGAACCTGTTTGTTCAGTGACTGTAATTAATGTCAGTCTCCATGGACCTTAATGGTGTCACTGGAGGGTTTCCCTCTTCTATTAAGAAGGACTCCTTTCAATGTGTTATCCGATAGTGTCAGCGGGAGCATCAACCCCGGCACTAACAGAGATCAGCGGCTGCAGAGAGAGGGAGAGGATAGATCAGAATCTGAACAATAGATTGGAATGTTACAACAATGTGTCAGAATCTGAGAACAATAGATTGGAATGTTACAACAATGGGCAGGAGTTTATCCGATTGGTTTGGCCTGGTTACTGCAGATTATTATTGGATAACATTAGAATTGCGGATCTTTTATGCTCTGAAGATGATTCAATTTATTTACTATCCCATCCTCGCTATTATTGGTGTCCCTGGTAAGTCTCTGTATCCAACTATTAGATTCATAAACCATATTTCACTGATTTAGTGTTCTTGTCTTTTAAATCGTGAGAAGACTGAAACCATTATCTTCTGTTTCTGTCACAAACTCCATTCCCGGTCCATGATCTGCATCCCCTCACTGGCCGTTGTCTGAGGCTGAACCAGGAAGTTTACAACCTCTGGTATCTGTTTAATGCTGAGCTGAGTTCATCCCCATATTCCCTCCATCCCCAAACCTGCCTATTGTTATGGCCAGGTGAGGAGGGGTCAAAGTCGCTCGTCTTTATTTGAACACAACAGTGTTTGTCCTTTATAAACAGTGAATATGCTGAACGTCTGAGTGAGTGTTTTACATTTTACCTTTGGTGTGATGGTGGAGGGACCGATTAGACTGGTTCTCTTGAGTTTAAACATGAAAGAGGTGAGTTTATTATACTTAACAACACAAACCCGATCTAAATAAAATCATTAAAATAAATAGAACACATTTATGCACTCACTCACACGAGAATCACCCAGAAATAGATCACAGAGTGAGAAGTAAATTTGTGGTTGGATTAGAGTCCAGTGGTCTTCCTGCTGAAGTTGTAACCTTGAAGTCTTTTTCTGGTCAAAGTGCGGTTTGTCACATGGTCCACATGGCTCAGGGATTTCTTTGAGGCAGACTTGTAGCAGGCTTTCTTCCCCTGGTTACTCTGTCTGTAGCAATCTGTAGGCTTGGAGGGCCCACAGTCGCATGTGGTTTTCAAATTTGTGATGTTATCTGGAGAGAGAGACAGAGAGAGAGGGAGGGGTGTGGGGGGAACACAGCCCTTCTGCTTCAGCACATTTTGAATCACTGACTTGTCTGTTTTTGTCCAGGGGAAACTCTCAGCTTTCACAGAGATGGACAGTCTCCTGACTGCCTCAGTGCATTTGCTGAACCCTTACAATGAGATTCAATGTTAGGAACTTCTATCTGTCCAGGGCTCAGGATACCAGTATTTACTCTTGGAGGAGTGACTCTTTCAAAGTCAATGTGTCAGGATGACATTGTATGCCATGTTAATGAATGTAATCTTAGGTAATTCAATCACTGGAGCAAGCCAATGATTTGGGTCCAGGCTTATCAGACATGTATCTCCTGTTGTAGGATTTAGAATGTGAAAAGGTGTTTCAGATGCCAATTGCGGTGGCCATCTTGGCTGCCAGTTTTTTCGAAGGATAGCTGCAAGATTTTTTTTCTATTAAACGTTTACTGTAAGTTTCCAAACGATGAATTAAATTTCATAATTTGGCATATTGTGTTATCTTGACATCGCCACAGCACACGGGGAAAAATGTGATAACAAGAACATTTCATTGCAGAATTGTGGGAATAAAAAGAAGAAAGCACACATTCATTCTCAATAATCACTTCCCAAACTGACATATTAATCTTAGAATTACTGCAGCTGACATTGTCTGTTACAGTTGGACTGATTTAATGTTTTGATGTTTTGTCTGGGATGGTTATGTTTCGGAATCGACCCTGGACATTGCATCAGCGATTACATTTTCTTTTCTCTCCTGCAATGAATCTTTAACCATTAAGGTTCCTTCACCTTGATAGTTTTTCTCCCTGAACCGACAGTGTGTAACAAACTGTCTTTTTAGACCCTGTGAGGTGTCTGGGATTTCCTCTGGGCCTTTGTTCTTGCTGAGTTTGGCTTTGCAATTGTTGGGTTTGATTAGCTTTGTGCTTGGGACCTGATCATTGTGTTCTTCAGTGGGTAGATCAACACTGACCTTACTTTTAGCTTTCTGCTGAGGTACACAAGTGCTGTTTACTTTCGGGTATTTTCCCTTCCCTTTTCGCTCTACTATGGGGAGCATCATTTTTCTAACCAGCCCCATGTCCTCTGGCATTTTATGGCTCGCAGCTGGCTGTCCATCTTTCACTGCACTCTCCTCCGGCACCTCGACTCGGTGAACATCTCCCTCACTATTGGCTTGCCTTTTTGGGAACTTTCCTTTGTCATTGCATATTTCTGTAAATGCTGTTCGCTGACTTTTTAGGTTGCCTCATTGACCTGCATTTAAGAAGGAGAGTGTGGGGTCTAATTTATCTAACATTTAAGGGTTGGCAAATCGGAGAGTAGGGGAAGGGTGGAAATTGGAAGCAAAGTTGATAAAGTTTTCTAGTTCGGGGCGGGAGCAGGAAACGGCACCGATACAGTCATCAATGTACCGGAAAAAGAGTTGGGGGAGGGGGCCTGAGTAGGACTGGAACAAAGAATGCTCGACATATCCCACAAAAAGACAGGCATAACTAGGACCCATGCGGGTACCCATAGCGACACCTTTTACTTGAAGGAAGTGCGTGGAGTTGAAGGAGAAGTTGTTCAATGTGAGAACAGGTTTAGCCAGGCGGAGGAGGGTGTTGGTGGATGGGGACTGGTTGGGCCTCTGTTCCAGGAAGAAGCGGAGAGCCCTCAAACCATCCTGGTGGGGGATGGAGGTGTAGAGCGATTGGACGTCCATAGTGAAGTGCAGGCGGTTGGGACCAGGAAACTGGAAATTGTCAAAATGACGTAGGGCGTCAGAAGAGTCACGGATGTAGGTGGGAAGAGACAGGACCAGCGGAGAAAAGATAGAGTCTAGATAGGAAGAGATAAGTTCAGTGGGGCAGGAGCAGGCTGACACAATGGGTCTGCCGGGACAGTCCCGTTTGTGGATTTTAGGAAGGCGGTAGAAGCGGGCTGTCCGGGGTTGCGGGACTATGAGATTGGAAGCTCTAGAGGGAAGATCTCCAGAGGAGATGAGGTCAGTGACAGTCCTTTGGACGGTGGCTTGATGTTCGGTGGTGGGGTCATGGTCCAGAGGGAGGTAGGAAGAGGTGTCTGTGAGTTGGCGTTGAGCTTCTGCAAGGTAGAGGTCGGTACGCCATACAACAACAGCACCACCCTTGTCTGCAGGTTTGATGACCATGTCGGGGTTAGACCTGAGAGAACGGAGTGCCTCAAGTTCAGAGGGGGACAGGTTAGAGTGAGTGAGGGGGGCAGAGAAATTGAGACGACCAATGTCTCGCCGACAGTTTTCAATTAAGAGATCAAGAGCGGGTAAGAGGCCAGGGTGAGGGGTCCAGGTAGAGGGAGAATGCTGGAGGCGGGTGAATGGGTCTGCTGGTCGGGGGGAGGACTCCTGGTCGAAGAAGTGAGCCCGGAGGCGGAGGCGATGGAAGAAGAGCTCAACGTCATGCCGAGCGCGAAATGCATTGAGGTGGGGGGCGTAAGGGGATAAAACTGAGACCTTTGCTGAGTACAGAACGCTCAGCATCAGAGAGGGGGAGGTCAGAAGGTATATTGAATAAACGGCAAGGGGTCAGATCAGAAGGGGTGGGGTCAGAGGGAAGTGAAGCGGAAGGAGGATCTGGAGGGGCATTAGTCCCCATCAGCTGCTGGAGCTTGCGTTCCTTAACACCTGAAAGGAAGAAAAAAGGTTTTTTGTTAATGCGTCGGATGAGACGTAAGATGAGATGAAACTGCGGAGTAGAACAGATTTGAGATAAGGTGAGACGGTGCTGCTGGAGAGAGAGGTCCAGTGTGTGCATATGGCGGCGCATAGCACTGAGTGTGGATCTCAGGATGCGGCGAGAGTAGCAGTCCGAGGAACGTTGTATTTCTCGGAGATAGCTGTGATCCTGGGTGGTTTCAAAGCATGATGGGTGAAACTGCAGTTGGAATCCACGTGGAATCAGTCGGAGCCGGAGACAGTCACTGAGGAAGGAGATGTGGCTGTGAAAACGAGTTTTGGTAGATACCTGATCAAACACCAGGAGGGAAATAGAAAGCAATGAAGGTGAACAAGGGAAAAGAGACAAACGAATATCCCGTCGGAGAGAAGAGCAGAACTTCTTCAAGGTAGGCATTCCTGGAAGAGAAGTGGCAGTGAATTAAACACTAAAATAAAAGCAAAATACTGCGGATGCTGGAAATCTGAAACAAAAACAAGAAATGCCGGATTCACTCAGCAGGTCTGGCAGCATCTGTGGAAAGAGAAGCAGAGTTAACGTTTCGGGTCAGTGACCCTTCTTCGGAACTGACAAATATTAGAAAAGTCACAGATTATAAACAAGTGAGGTGGGGGTTGGGCAAGAGATAACAAAGGAGAAGGTGCAGATTGGACCAGGCCACATAGCTGACCAAAAGGTCACGGAGCAAAGGCAAACAATATGTTAATGGTGAGTTGAAAGACAAAGCATTAGTACAGATTAGGTGTGAATATTGAACATCAGCAAGTGCAAACCTGAAGAAGAACAACCTGGGTAAGGAAAAAGGTATATATTTGTCTGGTTTAAAATCTCTTTCTTTTAGTTTCGGTGACTGCAGCGTTGATAGCAACGGAGGTGCGTGACGGGCTTACAGCTGTGAAGTCAATTTCAGTGTAAGTTTAAAAGTGAATTCCCTTTTGTTTTCGGAGGACCAGGGGACTGCTGGGTAAGGTAAAAGGTATATATTTGTGTGGTGGCTGTAGTCACACCTCAGGCAAAAGAAGTAGGTAGATGGGTTACCGTCAGGGGAAGGAAAGGGAACCATCAGGCAGTACAGGGATCCCCTGTGGCCGTTTCCCTCAACAACAGGTATACCGTTTTGGATACTGTTGCGGGGGACGACTTACCAGGGGTAAGCAATGGGGTACAGGTATCTGGCACAGAGTCTGTCCCTGTTGCTCAGAAGGGAAGGGGGAAGAGGAGCAGAACATTAGTCATTGGGGACTCCATAGTTAGGGGAACAGATAGGAGGTTCTGTGGGAACGAGAGAGACTCACGGTTGGTATGTTGCCTCCCAGGTGCCAGGGTTCGTGATGTCTCGGATCGTGCTTTTGGGATCCTTAATGGAGAGGGGGAGCAGCCCCAAGTCGTGGTCCACATAGGCACCAACGACATAGGTAGGAAGAGAGATGGGGATTTAAGACAGAAATTCAGGGAGCTAGGGTGGAAGCTGAGAGCGAGAACAAACAGAGTTGCTATCTCTGGGTTGTTGCCCGTGCCACGTGATAGTGAAGCGAGGAATAGGGAGAGAGAGGAGTTGAACACGTGGCTGCAGGGATGGTGCAGGAGGGAGGGTTTTGGTTTCCTGGATAATTGGGGCTCTTTCTGGGGTAGGTGGGACCTCTACAAACAGGATGGTCTTCACCTGAACCAGAGGGGTACCAATATCCTGGGGGGGGAGGTTTGCTAGTGCTCTTCGGGGGGGTTTAAACTAATTCAGCAGGGGAATGGGAACCTAAATTGTAGTGCCAGTGTACAGGATGTTGAGAGTAGTGAGGTCAGGGATATGGTTACAAGGACGCAAGAGGGCACTGGCAAGCAAGAACCTGGTATAAAGTGTGTCTATTTCAACGCCAGGAGCATCCGGAATAAGGTGGGTGAGCTTGCAGCATGGGTTGGTACCTGGGATCTCGATGTAGTGGCCATTTCGGAGACATGGGTAGAGCAGGGGCAGGAATGGATGTTGCAGATTCCGGGATTTAGATGTTTCAGTAAGAACAGAGAAGATGGTAAAAGAGGGGGGGGGGGTGTGTGGCATTGTTAATCAAGGCGAGTATTACAGCGTCAGAAAGGACGTTTGAGGACTCGTCTACTGAGGTAGTATGGGCCGAGGTTAGAAACAGGAGAGGTGAGGTTACCCTGTTGCGAGTCTTTTATAGACCTCCGAATAGTTCCAGAGATGTAGAGGAAAGGATAGCGAAGATGATTCTCGACAGGGGCGAGAGTAACAGGGTAGTTGTTATGGGGGACTTTAACTTTCCAAATATCGACTGGAAATACTATAGTTCGAGTACTTTAGATGGGTCAGTTTTTGTCCAGTGTGTGCAGGAGGGTTTTCTGACACAGTATGTAGACAGGCCAACCAGGGGCGATGCCACATTGGATTTGGTACTGGGAAATGAACCCGGCCAGGTGTTAGATTTAGATGTAGGTGAGCACTTTGGTGATAGTGATCACTATTCGGTTAGGTTTACCTTAGCGATGGGCAGGGACAGGTATATACCGCAGGGCAAGAATTATAGTGGGGGAAAGGAAATTATGATGCGATTAGGCAAGATTTAGGATGCGTAGGATGGGGAAGGAAACTGCAGGGGATGGGAACAATCGAAATGTGGAGCTTATTCAAGGAGCAGCTACTGCGTGTCCTTGATAAGTATGTACCTGTGAGGCAGGGAGGAAGTTGTCGTGCGAGGGAGCCGTGGTTTACTAAAGAAGTTGAAGCGCTTGTCAAGAGGAAGAAGATGAGACGTGAAGGCTCAGTTAGGGCGCTTGAGAGCTACAAGCTAGCCAGGAAGGATCTAAAGGGAGAGCTAAGAAGAGCAAGGAGAGGACACGAGAAGTCATTGGTGGATCGGATCAGGGAAAACCCTAAGGCTTTCTATAGGTATATCAGGAATAAAAGAATGACTAGAGTTAGATTAGGGCCAATCAAGGATAGTAGTGGGAAGTTGTGTGTGGAATCAGAGGAGATAGGGGAAGTGTTAAATGAATATTTTGCGTCAGTATTTACAGTGGAGAAAGAAAATGTTGTTGAGAATACTGAGATTCAGGCTATTAGGCTAGATGGGATTGAGGTTCACAAGGAGGAGGTGTTAGCAATTTTGGAAAGTGTGAAAATAGATAAGTCCCCTGGGCCAGATGGGATTTATCCTAGAATTCTCTGGGAAGCTAGGGAGGAGATTGCAGAGCCTTTGTCCTTGATCTCCATGTCGTCATTGTCGACAGGAATAGTGCCGGAAGACTGGAGGATCGCAAATGTTGTCCCCTTGTTCAAGAAGGGGAGTAGAGACAGCCCTGGTAATTATAGACCTGTGAGCCTTACTTCGGTTGTGGGTAAAATGTTGGAAAAGGTTATAAGAGATAGCATTTATAATCATCTTGAAAAGAATAAGTTCATTAGAGATAGTCAGCACAGTTTAGTGAAGTGTAGGTCGTGCCTCACAAACCTTATTGAGTTTTTCGAGAAGGTGACCAAACAGGTGGATGAGGGTAAAGCCGTTAATGTGGTGTATATGGATTTCAGTAAGGCGTTTGATAAGGTTCCCCACGGTAGGCTATTGCAGAAAATACAGAAGTATGGGATTGAAGGAGATTTAGAGCCTTGGATCAGAAGTTGGCTAGCTGAAAGAAGACAGAGGGTGGTGGTTGATGGCAAATGTTCATCCTGTAGTTTAGTTACTAATGGTGTACCGCAAGGATCTGTTTTGGGGCCACTGCTGTTTGTCATTTTTATAAATGACCTGGATGAGGGTGTAGAAGGGTGGGTTAGTAAATTTGCGGATGACACGTAGGTCGGTGGAGTTGTGGATAGTGCCGAAGGATGTTGTAGGTTACAGAGGGACATAGATAGGCTGCAGAGCTGGGCTGAAAGATGGCAAATGGAGTTTAATGTTGAAAAGTGTGAGCTGATTCACTTTGGAAGGAGTAACAGGAATGCAGAGTACTGGGCTAATGGGAAGATTCTTGGTAGTGTAGATGAGCAGAGAGATCTTGGTGTCCAGGTACATAAATCCCTGAAGGTTGCCACCCAGGTTAATAGGGCTGTTAAGAAGGCATATGGTGTGTTAGCTTTTATTATTAGGGGGATCGAGTTTCGGAGCCACGAGGTCATGCTGCACCTGTACAAAACTCTGGTGCGGCCGCACCTGGAGTATAGCGTGCAGTTCTGGTCACCGCATTATAGGAAGGATGTGGAAGCTTTGGAAAGGGTGCAGAGGAGGTTTTCTAGAATGTTGCCTGGTATGGAGCGAAGGTCTTACGAGGAAAGGCTGGGGGACTTGAGGTTGTTTTCGTTAGAGAGAAGGAGGAGGAGAGGTGACTAATAGAGACATATAAGATAATCAGAGGGTTAGATAGGTTGGATAGTGAGAGTCTTTTGCCCCGGATGGTGATGACAAACACGAGGGGACATAGCTTTAAGTTGAGGGGTGATAGATATAGGACAGATGTGAGAGGTAGTTTCTTTACTCAGATAGTAGTAAGGGCGTGGAACGCCCTGCCTGCAACAGTAGTGGACTCGCCAACTTTAAGGGCATTTAAGTGGTCATTGGAAAGACATATGGATGAAAATGGAATAGTGTAGGTCTGATGGTTTCACAGGTCGGCGCAACATCGAGGGCCGAAGGTTCTGTACTGCGCTGTAATGTTCTATGTTCTACCTCTCTCCACTTTTTCCAGTCTCCACTCTGCAGTTGCTGCAGCACAGGTGCAGCTGCTCCCCCTGATTGCTGGCAGGAAGTGCTTCAAATTGCCCAGCCAATCCCAGTGTTGTACCTGTCCTGGGAGTGTTTGCTGGGGATAGTGCAGAGGGAGCTTTACTCTGTATCTAACCCCATGCTGTACCTCTTCTGGGAGTGTTTGATGGGGACAGTGTAGAGAAAGATTTACTCTGTATCGAACCCCATTTTTTTCCTCTTTTTTCTTTTCTTTCCCCCGTTTTTTAAACTTGTGTTGAACTGAACAGTTTAGAGGCAGCTTGAATCTGTATCGAAGCCGTGCTGCCCCTGCCATAAACTTCAGCACAAATAAAATTCCTATCCAAACTCGCACCAAGTTAAAGGCCTGCTCAAGTCACAAACAGAAACCCGACCTGAATCCGACGGAGCCATATGGGACCCGAGGCCGACCCGGCCCAGGTCCCTCCATTTTCCCCCGAGACCGACCCGACCCAAGCCCAAAGGTCGAGTTCGGAAGAATGGCCCGACACATGTCATCGGGTCCCATCGGGTTCGGGTCGGGTAACAGGCCTTTCCACCAGGTCCCGTTGATCCATCACTACTATGCTCACTGGCTTACGTTGGTTCCTGGTCCAGTAATGCCTCGATTTTAAAATTCTCATCCTAGCTTTCTGACCCAACTCATTCCGAACTACTCAGAAATGAAACTGCCTCATGAAAATACTGAATGTTGGTTTGTTTAAGGGAACACCTTCACATCACGGACTGCTGTGGTTCAGGATGAAGGCCCACCATTTTCTCATGGCAACCAGGGATGGGGAAGTAATGCTGGCCTTCCTTGTCAGTATCACCCATATCCTGAGAACGGATAGACAGGAAATAAAATAGGAATAAAATCAATGAGTTTGTAATTGACGGATTGAAACCAGGCGAGGTCTGTGATCAGAGAGAGATGTCATAATCTGATAAACAAATTGTCAACACAAATTATCTCACCAGCCCTTTGTGCTTGTCTTTCTGTTGTTGTCTTCATCAGAAAACAAGTAACAATTCATCTCGGGATTAAAAACTGCTGAATGTCAATTGTACACATGAGATACGTACTCAATGATTTCTGTTATCAGACATCAGAGAATCACATAGCACAGGAGGAGACTATTTAACAAATCGTACCAGTTCCAGCTCTTTGAAGGAGATTTCCAATGATTCCTCTCCCCTATTCTTTTCTCCCAGTCCAGTAAATCACCCTGTTAGTATTGATCCAATTCCCGACTGAAAGTTTCTGTTAAATCTGCTTCCACAACCGTTTCAGGAAGTGAATTCCAAATCATAAACACTCGCTGTGTAAAGAAATGAAAATCTCCTCATCTCTCCTCTGTTTGTTTGTTAATCAACATTAAACTGTTTTCTCTGGTTACTGAACCTTCATCCAGTGAAACCAGATTCTCCTTATTTATTCGAGAAACACACATCATCATTTTTGAGCACCTCTATTAAATCTCCCTTTTATCTTCTCTGCTCTAAGGAGAACAATCTCATCTTCTCTCCACATAACTGAAGTCCCTCATCCCTGTTACCATTCTAGTATATCACCTAGCACCATCTCCAAGGCCTTGGAATCCTTCATAAAGTGTGGTGTCCAGAATGGGACACAATATTCCAGCTGAGGCTTAAACAGTCATTTACCTAGTCTTAGCAGAATGTTCTTGTGTTGTTTTTTTAATTCTTTGCTTCTAGTTATAATTCTAACGACCCCCTATGCCTTTTTAAATCCTTCACCACTTGTCCAGCCACCATTGAAGATGTCTGTACATACACGCCCAGACTCTGTGCTCCTGTACCATCTTTTAAATGGTGCAGTTCAGTTTTTATTCACTCCCCTTATTATCCCTCACAAAATAACCACTTCCCCAGTACTATGTGTTAAATTTCATTCACCATGTGTATTCTCATTTCTCCATGAGACTGTCCATGTCCTCCTTAATCCTGTTACTGTCTGCCACACTAGTGACAGCATTTATGATTTACATGTCATCTGCAATAGTTGAAATTATGTTTTTGTTTTACTCTAATTCTATGTCATTTATATATTTATCTATATGTCAGGACGAGCACTGTTTCTAATATCGACCCCTGAGATACAGCACTGTATTCTCCCCCTCCCCCAGTCTGAACAATGTCTGTTCACCACTTTTCGCTGCTTTCTCTCCCTGAGTCAGTATCATATCCACACTATCACTCTCACAATAATCCATGTGTTACATTTTTCATAACAAGTCTATGAAATGTTATTTGATTACAGGTCTTTTGAAAGTCTATATACATAACACTAAACACACTATCCTCATCAGCTCTCACAGTTCTGTCATCAACGAACTTGATCAGGATTATCAGACATGATTTTCCATTAACCTATCTGGCCTGTTTGTCAATTATTATCCCATGTTTTTCCAAGGATTATATATTTTTGTACTGGGTTATGGCCTCTAGAAATTTCCAACCACCAACATTACACTGACTGCTCAGTAGTTGCAGGGATTATCTTATCTCTCCTTTTTAAAACAGGATGTAACATTTGCAACCCTTCAGTCCTCTGTCACCACTCCCATATCCAAGGAGGATTGGAAGATTCTGGCCAGTGCCTTTGGTATTTCCATCATTCCTTCCCTCAGCAACCCTCACTCATCCCATCCAGACCAGCTAAATGTTCTACTTTATTCTGGTACAAAAGTACTGGATTGAAAGGGGTTAACTCAACCTGTTTGTTCAGTGACTGTAATTAATGTCAGTCTCTTTGGACACTAATTGTGTCACTGGAGGGTTTCCCTCTTCTATCAATAAGGGTCTTCATTTAATGTCTTACCCAAAGTGTCAGCTGGAGCATCAAACCCGGCACTTACAGGGATCAGCAGCTCCAGAGAGAGGGAGAGGATAGATCAGAATCTGTGAGCAGTAGATTGGAATGTTACAACAATGGGTCAGAATCTGATAACAATAGATTGGAATGTTATAACAATGGACAGCAGGAGTTTCTCCTCTTGGTTTGGTTTAGTTACTGCAGATTATACTTGGCTAACATTAGAATGGCGGATCTATTATGCACTGAAGATGATTCAAACAATTTACTATCCCAGCCTCGCTATTATTGGTGTCCCCGGTAAGTCTCTGTATCCAACTAATAGATTCATAAACCATATTTCAGTGAATTAGTGTTCTTGTCATTTAAATCGTGAGAAGACTGAATCCATTGTCTTCACTTTCTGTCACAAACTCTATTCCCTCTCCACGATCTGCGATCCCCTCACTGAGGCTGAACCAGGAAGTTTCCAGCCTCTGGTATCTTTAATGCTGAGCTCAGTTGATCCCCATATTAACTCCACCTCCAACCCGACATATTGTTACAGCTAGGTGATGAGGGTTCACAGTCGGTCCTCTTGTCCTTCCTCTTATTTGACTGCTATAGTGTTTGTTCTTTTTTAACCGTGGATGTATTTACCATTTTTGTGTTGTTTTGCTTTTTACCTTTGGTGTAATAGTGAAGGAACTAATCGGAAAGGTTTTCATGAGCTTAACCATGAAAGAGGTGAGTTTAATACACTTAACATCTAAACCCAATCAAAATAAAATAATAAAAACATACATTATACATTTATGCTGCCACTGACACAAGAATCTCACGTACACAAAAAGATTACAGAATAAGAAGTAAAATCGTGGCTGGATTAGAGTCCACAATAAATCAAAGGTCGAATTTGAATGCGGAATACAGGCTTAAAGACAGGATTCTTGGTAGTGTGGATGAACAGAGGGATCTTGGGGTCCATGTCCATTGATCACTCAAAGTTGCCACCCAAGTTGATAGGGTTGTAAAGAAGGCGTATGGTGTGTTGGCTTTCATTAACAGGGGGATTGAGTTTAAGAGCCACGAGGTTATGCTGCAGCTCCATAAGGCCCTGGTTCGTCCACAATTGGAATATTGTGTTCAGTTCTGGTCGCCTCATTATTGGAAGGATGTGGAAGCTTTAGAGAGGGTGCAGAGGAGATTTACCAGGATGCAGCCTGGACTGGAGGGCATGTCCCACGAAGAAAGATTGAGGGAGCTAGGGCTTTTCTAATTGGAGCGAAGAAGGATGAGAGGTGACTTGATAGAGGGGTACAAGATGATGAGAGGCATAGATAGAGTGGATCGTCAGAGACTTTTTCCCAGGGTGGAAAGGGCTATCACCAGGGGGCATAATTTTAAGGTGAGTGGAGGAAGGTTTCTGGGAGATGTCAGAGGTAGGTTCTTTACACAGAGAGTGGTGGGTGCGTGGAATGAGCTGCCAGCGGTGGTGGTCGAAGCAGATACATTAGGGACATTTAAGCGACTCTTGGATAGATACATGGATGATAGTAGAATGAAGTGTAGGTAGTTAGATGGATCTTAGAGTAGGTTAAAGGTTCGGCACAACATCGTGGGCCGAAGGGCCTGTACTGTGCTGTACTGTTCTATGTTCTATGTTCTAAAACATAATATGCAGTCTGTGAGGTTTGATAAATCCCTGATCTTCTGGCTGAAGTTGTACTCTTGAAGTATTTGGCTGGTCGAAGTGCCCGTTGTGACTGATCCACATGGTTCAGGATGTTCTTGAAGGCAGACTGGTAGGTGGCCTTTTTACCCTGGTGCCTCAGTCTGTAGTAATCTGTAGGATTGGAGGGTCCACAGTCGCTGGTGGTTTTCAAACTTGTGATGTCATCTGATGAGAGACAGAAAGAGAACGGGACTTGGGGTGGTGGGGGGCTAGGGGAGGGGGGAAGGAGACCACCCTTCTGCTTCTGCCAGTTTGAATCACTGGTTTGTCTGTCTTTGTCCAGGGGAAGCTCCCAGCTTTCACAGAGATGGTCAGACGGTCTCATGGCTGCCTCAATATATTTTCTGGAGCCTTCTAATGAGATTCAAGGTGAGGAATTTCCATCTCCCTAGGGCTCAGGATGCCATTCTTTACACTTGGAGTAGTTTACGCTTTCAAAGTCAGTGTGTCAGGATGTCCTTGAATTGCATGCTAATGAACGCAATCTTAGCAAAGTCAGTCTCAAGAGTAAGCCATTATTTTGGGTCCAGGCTCATCAGACATGTGTCTCGTGTTGGAGACGTTGGAATGTGAAAAGGTGCTTCAGATACAAATTGCAGTGGCCATCTTGGCTGCCAGTTTTTTGCAGGATTTTTTCCATTAAAACTTTAATGTAAGTTTCCAACTGATGAACCAAAATTCCTCATTGGCGTATCGTGTTTCATTGACACCAATAACACCTCTTTAATATGTGCCTCAGCCTACCAGCTGCGTAAACCCTCATCATGACGTCGTTAAATCCACACTTGACTCTTCCAATTCTATCCTGGTCACCCTGCAATTATAAATCCATAAAATGATGTGAACTGCACAGCTGGCCACTTTTAGTGTGGTCCGCACAGTGTCCCATGTTGGGCAGGGATCTAGCCTGGGTGCCATGTATGTGTTGTTAGTGTGAGGAGGCGTTAGTACTGATGTCAATCAGCCATTTTGGCAGCATTGATGTACGATTTTGAAACTTTGACTGTGCATGTCCACTGACCACCTGTGTAAGTCACTCTCAGCAGAGCATAGATTCAGCAGCACGGGGAACACCGCACCCTCCCCCGACCCCCCATCCCCACCACCACCCCCAAAGTTATTTTATAGGATCAGGCATCCAACTTACAGGTGAGGGGCTTTAGACTTAGTTCTGTGATTGAAAAGTTAGTGGAGGTGCTGTGGATGGTTTCCTGGAGGTTGTGTTGTGAGCTGCTGCAGACATTCAGGGAGGACAGAGGATATGGTGACCCAACACTGGACGAGGTATTGGGACTGTAGTTAAAGTGTCTCTGGGTCTGAAACATGATCAACAAATGAAGCAGAGGCTGCAGAGAGGGGAGTCTCTGTAAAGAGAAAAGAGGAGGGGGCTCTGCCCTACCCACCCGGGGTGTTCCAAGGGCACTTTTTCTACCTACACCTAACCCAGGAGCAGTGTGTGAGGTGACTCTGATTCAATAAGGAGGTGGTCACAGAGCTGTGTCAACTCCTGTAACACGACCTGGAGCCTCACACCAGGGTGGGGACGGAGCTGTCAGTGGCCGTTAAAGTCACAGTTTCATTGATCTTCACTGCATCCGAATCATTCCCCAGGCAGGAGTGGGCGGCATATCCAACAGAGTCACAGAGAGTCAGAGTCATTTACGAAATAGGAGGAGGCCATTCGGCCCCTCTGTACCAGCTCTCTGTGGAACAATCCAGTCAGCCCCACTCCCCTGCTCAATCCCCGTATCCCTGCAAGTTCATTTCCTTCAGATGTCCATCCAGTTTCCTTTTGAAATAATTGATTGTCTCGGCTTCCACCACCCTCACGGGCAGTGAGTTCCAGCTGATAAACATCCACTGTGTAAAAAAGATCTTCCTCCTATTCCCCCTGCATCTCTTACCCAAAACCTTCCATCTGTGTCCCCTAGTCCGTGTTTCATCAGTTAATGTGAACAGTTTTTCCTTGTCTATCTTCTCTAAACCGATTATAATCTTGTACACTTCTATCAAATCTCTCTCAATCTCCTTTACTCCAGGGAGAGCAACTCCATCTTCTCCAAACTAACCTTGTAACTAAAACACCCCTATCCCTGGAAGCATTCTAGTAGAATCATAGAATCATCGAAAGTTAAGGCACAGAAAGCAGCCACTTGGCCCATCTTGTCTGCGCCAGCCAGAAAATGATCCATCTATTCTAATCCCATCTTTCAGCATTTGGTGCGTAGAGCTGCAGATTACAGCACTTAAAGTGGATATCCAGACTATGTTTGAATGAGTTGAGGGTTTCTGACTCAACTACCCTTTCAGGTAGTGAATTGCAGACCCAGCACCACCCTCATCTCCCCTCTGATCTTTTTACCAATCACTTTAACTCTATTCCTCCTCTTCGATGCTATGGTGAATAGAGTATTCACCTCCAGTCCATCCAGGCCCGTTGCAATTTTGTACATTTCAATCAGATCTCCCCTCAGCCATCTCTGTTCCAAGGAGAACAACCCCAGTCTATCCAATCTTTCTTTATAGCTGCAGTTTTCCAGTCCTGGCAAATCCTCGAAAATCTCCTCTGTACCCTCTCTAGTGCAGTTACATCCTTTCTGTACTGAGGAGACCAGAGCTGTACACAGCACTCAAGTTGTGGCCTAATCAATGAATTATACAGTTCCAGCCTAACCTCCCTGTTCTTCTATTCTGTACCTGGGCTAATAAAGGAAAGGATTCCATATGCCTCCCTAACCACCTTATCGACCTCTCCTGCTACTTTCAGGGATGTGTGGACATTCAATCCAAGGTCCCTCACTTTCTCTACACTTCTCAGTATCTTGCCATCAATCCTGTATTCCTTTGCCTTGCTTCACCTCCCGAAATGCATCAGATCATACTTCTCCAAGTTGAATTCCTTTTGCCACGGTTCTGCCCATCTGACCAGGCCATCACTATCTTTCTGTCGTCTACAGCTATCCTCCTCGCTAGCTACCACAGGGTCAATCTTTGTGTCGTCTGCAAACGTCTTGATAATGCCCCCTACATTTAAGTCCATATCATTAATATAGACCACAAAAAGCAAGGGATCCAGTACTGAGCCCTGCGGAACGCCACTGGAAACAACCTTCCAGTCTCTAAAACAGCCATCAACAATATCCCTTTCTTTCCTGCCACTGAGTCAATCTTGTATCCACCTTGCTGCATTTCCCTGGATCCCGTGGGATTTTTTTTAATGAACCAATCTGCCATGTAGGACCTTGTCAAAAGCCTTGCTAACATCCAGGTAGAGCACATCAACTGCACTACCCTCATCTATCTTTCTTGTTACTTCTTCAAAAAATTCGACCAAGTTGGTTAAACGAAATCTTCCCTTAACAGATCCATACTGACTATCCTAAAATAAATAGAGGTGGTGAGTAGAGAAGAAGGAAAGTTATTGTGAACCTTTATAAAGCTCTGGTTAGGCCCCAACTGGAGTGCTGCATCCAGTTCCATTCACCATAGTTTAGGAAGGATGTGAGTGTCCTTGACAGGGTGTGGAGGAGATTTACCAGAATCGTTCCAGGGATGGAGGATTTTAGCTACAAGGTTACTCTGGAAAAGCCTGTAATATTTTCCTTGGAGTAAAGGAGATTGAGGGGAGATTTGATAGAGGTATCCAAGGTAATGACGTGTTTGGATAAGGTGGACAATAAAAGATGTTCCCATTAGTTAATGGTACAAGGAAGAGAGTTAAGGTGGTGGGACAGAGATACAGGGGGATGTGAGGAACAACGTTTTTACACAGTGAGAGGGAATGGCCTGGAAATCACTGCCTACGATGGTGGTGGAAGCAGTGATGGTGAATGATTTCAAAAGGATATTGGATGGACACTTGAGGGAAATAAACTTTCAGGAATGTGGAGACAAAGCTGGGGAATGAGACTGACTGGATTTATCTACAAAGAACTGGCATGGACTCGATGGGCCGAGTGGCCTCTTTCTGTGCTGAAATGACTATGACTCCCTGACAGGGGATTACTATTACTACTGCTTTCCTATACTGGGAAAGTTTATAATGGACTGGGCAGTATCACCCTGTTGAACCCTGTGATGTAAGTGAAATGTTTGATGCCCCACAACATGGTTAACAAATGTCCTTCACAAACAGAGTAAATCAGTTCAGTCCCACTCACCATTCTGGATCATTCACAATGGGGAGTAGTTTCTCCTGGTTTTCTCTACGTATAACAGCAGCCAGGCTTTTCAATGTGCCCCCACCTCCATGTGGTAAGTGTTGTCAGGGTTATGTAAGATAAGAAACGTTACCTGGGCGACAGATTTCTTCAATTGTGCTGCTGTTTCCGTGTTCTCTTCAGTCTAACCGGGTTAAACCTGGTCATCATCACCATTAGGTAGTTTATAAAGAGGAATGACAGTCTCTGCAAATCGAGGGATGAGGGTCCACTGATAACCCACCAGCCTGAGGATAGGACACAGGATAGTCTTTGAGGTGCACAGGGGTGACTGAGTTGAGTTTGTGATGGTCAATAGTCAGTCCCCAGCTGCCATCCGGTTTTCTAACCGGCCAAATCGGGCAGTTAGCAATGAATGTGTCTTTGTGAATTACACCCTGGTATAACAATAACCTGATAGTGTCTGGAATATATGATATAATCTCAGCTCGGTATGAATACTGCTTGATGGATCATGCAATGGTCAGTTAATTTCTTCAGGTCTGCTCATGTTTCCACAGTTATCTTTATGGGTTGTGAATACACTCAGCACCGACTCGAGAATCACCTGTACCTCAGGGTGATCAGAGGTGTCTGGTTCACACTCCTCTGATATTTTAATCATGAATATTGAGGATGCAATGGACACCAGAGTAGGGGTATGTTTTAATGTTCTAAAATAGACAAATATAGGGATAATGAATTACTGCTGATAACCTTTGAGCACATTACTGCCCAGTAGTCCCTGTCCATTATGCAGGATCATATAAAAGGGAGGCAGGACTTTGACATGAGCTGTGTTCCCTCTCCTACACCACTGTAAGATCTGATCCAGGGTCACAGATTAACTAAAATGAGGTATAAGGGTAACTAGCAGTTTATTGAGGAGTGATAGCTCAAATACAGCACAGCATAAGAATAGACATAGTAGACATACGACCTGTGACATGCGAGAAAGGCTTTCTGTTAATGGATCAGATGTTCGAAGCTATTATTAAGGATGGTAGAAAATTGAAGGTGATCAGGTAGAGTCAACATAGTTTTGTGAAAGGGACGCCATGTTTAACCAATTTATTGGAGTTCTTTGAAGACGTAAAGGGGAGCCGGTAGGTTTACTGTATTTAGATTTCCAGAAGGCATTTGCTAAGGTGCCACATCAAACATTATTGCGGAAAATAAAAACTGATGCTGTAGGGGGTAACACTTCGGCATGGATAGAAGATTTGCTACCTAACAGGTAACAGAGAGTAGGAAAAAAATTGGTCATTTCCGGTTTGGTCAGATGTAACGAGTGGTGTGCCACATGGATCAGTGCTGGGGACCTAACATTTTACAATTTAACTAAATGACTTGGATGAAGGGTCCGAAGGTATGGTTGCTAAATTTGCTGATGACACAAAGACAGGTGGGAAAGTAAGTTGTGAAGAGGACATAAGTGGTCTACAAAGGGATATAGATAGGTTGGGTAAGTTGGCAAAGATCTAGAAAATGTAGTATAATGTGATAAAATGTGGAATTGCCCATTTTGGCAGGTAGAATAAAAAAAGAAGCATATTATCTGAATGGTGAGAGATTGCAGAGCTGGAAGATGCAGAGGAACTGGATGTCATAGTGCACGAATTGTATAAGGTTATTATGCAGGTGTGGAAGTGAACAGAAAGGCATGGCACTATGCTTAACGGGAAATATAGCCAAGTTAGGAATCGTAGCTTTGCTGAGCTTTGATTTTATGTGGCAGAAACCACAATGAAATAGTTAAAAGTAAAGGCAGAGTGTGTGAGACAGTAAAGACTAGCCGACACTGGTAATTACAAGGACATCTGTTTTTTTTATGGCCTGAGTGTATGACTCCCTGTGGTTTGAAGTAGATGGACTCATATGAATCAAATGATGTCCATCCCTGTGTGAGTGATAAGAAGTGCTAGGCCCCTCTTATCTTCGTGAACTGCCACTACTTGATGTTGCTGCAGACTGCACGAAACACTCAGGAATGTACACCTAATAGAGATAGCAGGATGCGCCGCAATTACTTGTCACAGGGTAGAGACAGACTCATGATCCATGTAGGGAGTGAGACCAGCATGGTTATTGATGATTCCTATGCTCTTGCTAATTAGCTTGCTTATCCGCTTTGTTTTATCTTGCTGGTACAAAACAATATTTTATTAGTAACAAGTATGTATTGAGAATGGAGTGTATTGTAACCTCAGTAACAGATGTACTGCATGTCACCACGTGGGTGAAGTCGAATTGTACCGCACTGATTGGTTAAACAAGGAGGTGTAGCATGAATCTTAATGTATAAACAGTAGTACCTGTATCACAAACTTTACTTACTCTGGGGGGGGGGGGGGACCCGACAGACTCTGGTGGAGTCAGTGCCGCTGTTCTCAGAGGAAGTCCGCTGGCGACTGCGCAAATAAAGTAATTGATTTTACCTACGCATCTGACTCAGTATATTTACTGAACCAGACTGAAGGCAAAAAGAACTCAGAATAACACAGGTGCAACACGTAATTAGGAAACTAATCGAGTGTTATCATGTATCGCAGGAGGAATTGAATACAAAAGTAGCCAGGTTATGTTTCAGTTATACAGGACATTTATGAGACCACATCTGGAGTGTTGTGTACAGTACTGGGCTCCTTATTTAAGGAAAGATATAAATGTGTCGGAAGCAGTTCAGAGAAGATGTACTAAACAAATTTCTGGAATGAGCGGGCTGTCTTATGAGGTTAGGCTGGACACGCTAGGCTTATATCAGCTGGGGTTTAGTAGGTTTAAAGGCGACTATATCTAACTCCGACTTGGAAAGATACAATATTTTGGCCTCAACTGCTTTCTGTAGTAGGGAATTGCACAGGCTCACCACTCTCTGGGTAAAGAAATATCTCCTCATTGCAGTCCTGAAAGGATTACCCCATATCCTTAGACTATGACCCCTGGTTCTGGACTCCCACACCATCGGGAACATCCTCCCTGCATCTACCCTGTCAAGACCTGTTAGAATTTTGTAGGTTTCCATCAGATCCACCCTCACTCTTCTGAACTCCAGCGAATATAATCCTAACCAACTCAATCTCCCCTCATACGTCAGTCCCGCCATCCCAGTAATCAGTCTGCTAAACCTCCACTGCACTCCCTCTATAGCAAGAGCATCCTTCCTCAGATAAGGAGACCAAAACTGCACACAATATTCCAGGTGTGGCCTCACTAAGGCCCTTTATAATTGCAGCAAGACATCCCTGCTCCTGTACTCAAATCCTCTTGCTGTTGAAGATTGCCAGACGTCATTTGTCATTCGCATATCCAGGTTGCTTGCCAGTTACTATCCACTGATTTTCCAAGCAAAAAAAATTTATATCCTGGGTTATCATCTAGAAATTTCCTTCGTAGTGACACTATTCTGGCTGGTCAGTAATTACAGGGTTTACCCCATCTCTCCTTTTTTAAATAGGGTGTAACATTTACAACCCTCCAGTCTCTGGCACCACTCCCCTATCCAAGGAGGATTGAACGATTCTGGAAAGTGTCTGCTATTTCCACCATTCCTTCCCTCAGTAACCCTCACAAATCCCATGCAGACTGGGTAAATGTTCTACTTTATTGTGCTACAAAAAGTGCTGGATTGAAAGAGGTTAACTGAACCTGTTTGTTCAGTGACTGTAATTAATGTCAGTCACCATGCACCCTAATTGTGTCACTGGAGAATTTCCCTTTTCTATTAATAAGGGTCTCCTTTCAATGTGCTTTCACATAGAGTGGGCGAGAGCATTAGCCCTGGCATTAACAGGATCAGCGGCTCCATAGAGAGGGAGAGGATACATTAGAATCAGAGAACAATAGATTGGAATGTTACAACAATGGGTCAGAATCTGAGAACAATAGATTGGAATGTTACAACAATGGGTCAGAATCTGAGAACAATAGATTGGAATGTTACAACAATGGGTCAGAATCTGAGAACAATAGATTGGAATATTACAACAATGGACAGAAGTTTATCCTCCAATCTTTACTATCTTTCTACATATGATTGGTACCCATTAGACCATCGGATCTATCTCGTACTGAAGATCATTCAATACATTTACTATCTAATCCTCGCTATTGTTGGTGCTCCTGGTAAGTCTCTCTAAACAGCTATTAATTCTATAAACCATGTTTAACTGCATTACTGCTTCTGTAATTTACTCTGCCCTCCTTGCTGCTGCTGTTATTTCTGGTGAATATCTCCAGCTATTGGCTCTAGAAACCATTGTAATGGGATAATAGTTCTTGTCATCCACTCTCTCATCTTCGCTGCTGCTGTCTCTATTTCCAGCTAGGAGATCAGTAAACCACGTTTCACTGAAATACTGTTCTGTAATGTAAATTTTGGGAAGACTGAAGACAGTGTCATTGGTCTTCATCACAAACTCCATCCCCTATCGGTGAAATACATACCCCACCCTGTCCAATGTCTGACACTGGACCAGACTGTTTACAACATCTGTATTATATTTATAACTGAGCTGAGTTCATCTCCACATTCTCTCTATCACCAATCCTACCCTGCCACCTCTGTAATATCACCCATCTCCACCTCTGCCTCAGACCATCTGCAGAATAACCCTCATCTGTGCCTTTGTTAAATCCAGACTTGACTCCTCCAATTCTATCCTGGTCACCCTTCCTGTTATAAACCTCAATAAACCACAGCCCATCCAGAACCCTGCTGACTGAGTCCTAACTCACACCAAATCCCGATCACCCATCAACCCTGTGCTCACTGATCTACATTGGCTCCCGGTCTGGCAGCACCTTAATTTTAATGTTCTCATTCTTGTGTTTGCATCGCTCCATGGCCTCACTTCTCCAATTAGTCCCATTTCCCTGACCATTATTCCTGCAAATAATTTTCCTTCAATCTTTTCTCAATTCAACTTTAAAAGTGAATTTATTTCCCTGTATATATCTCCCCGCCCACGATTTTCTGTTCAACTGCACCACTGGTGCTGATGATATGGAAACTGGGATCCATAAAATGATGTGAACAACACAGCCGACCACTTCTAGCGTGATCAGCACAGTGCCCCATGCTGGACAGGACTCTAGTGTGGTCAGCACGGTGTCCCATGCTGGACAGGGCTCTAGTATGGTCAGCACGGTGTCCCTTTCTGGGCCAGTCTCTAGACCAGACAATCTGAGCATGTGCTGTTAGCGTGAGATGGTGTCTGAATATGAGGTCAATCAGCCATTCCAGCAGCTTTGATGTACGTCATTTGAACTTGGTCTGTGCATGTCCACTGACCGACTGTGTTAGTCAATCTCAGCTGAACATACATTCAGCAGCACGAGGAAATGGGCGAGGTACTAAATGAATACTTTGCATCAGTATTTACCAAAGAGAAGGACTTGATGGATGATGAGTCTAGGGAAGGGAGTGTAGATAGTCTGGTTCATGTCGTTATCAAAAAGGGTGTGTTGGGAGTCTTGAAAAACATTAAGGTAGATATGTCCCCAGCACCTGATGGAATCTACCCCAGAATATTGCGGGAGGCGAGGGAGGAATTGCTGGGGCCTTGACAGAAATCTTTGTATCCTCATTGGCTCCTGGTGAGGTCCCAGAGGACTGGATAATAGCCAATGTTGTTCTTCTGTTTATGAAGGCTAGCAAGGAAATTCCTGGAAATTACAGGCCGGTGAGCCTTACATCAGTGGTAGGGAAATTATTAGAGAGGATTCTTCGGGACAGGATTTATTCGCATTTGCAAACAAGTGAACTTATTAGCGAGAGGAAGCATGGTTTTGTGAAGGGGAGGTCGTGTCTCACAAACTTGACTGAGTTTTTTGAGGAAGTGACAAAGATGATTGATGAAGGAAGGGCAGTGGATGTTGTCTACATGGACTTCAGTAAAGCCTTTGACAAGGTCCCTCATGGCAAACCGATACAAAAGGTGAAGTCACACGGGATCAGAGGTGAGCTGGCAAGTTGGATACAGAATTGGCTCGGTCACAGAAGACAGAGGGTAGCAGTGGAAGGGTGCTTTTCTGAATGGAGGGATGTGACTAGTGGTGTTCCGCAGGGATCAGTGCTGGGACCTTTGATGTTTGTAGTATGTATAAATCACTTGGAGGAAAATGTAGCTGGTCTGAATGGTAACTTTGCGGACGACACAAAGGTTGCTGGAGTTGCAGATAGTGATGAGGATTGTCAGAGGATACAGCAGGATATAGATCGGTTGGAGACTTGGGCGGAGAAATGGCAGATGGAGTTTAATTCGGAAAAATGTGAGGTGGTGCATTTTGGAAGGTCTAATACAGGTGGGAAGTATAGAGTAAATGGCAGAACCCTTAGGAGTATTGACAGGCAGAGAGATCTTGGCGAACAGGTCCACAGAACCTTCGTTAGGCCACACTTGGAGCAGTGCTTGCAATTCTGGTCGCCACGCTACCAGAAGGATGTGGAGGCTTTGGAGAAGGTACAGAGGAGGTTAACCAGGATGTTGCTTGGTCTAGAGGGTATTAGCTATGAGGAGAGGTTGGATAAACTCGGATTGTTTTTACTGGAGCGACGGTGGTGCAGGGGCGATATGACAGATGTTTACAAAGTTAAGAGTGGCATGGACAGAGTGGATAGTCAGAAGCTTTTTCCCAGGGTGGAGGAGTCAGTTACTAGGGGACATAGGTTTAAGGTGCAAGGGGCAAAGTACAGAGGGGATGTGCGAGGCAAGTTAATTACACAGAGGGTGGTGAGTGCCTAGAACTTGCTGACGGGGGAGGTGGTGGAAGCAGGTACAATAGCAACATTTAAGAGGCATCTTGACAAATACATGAATAGGATGGGAATAGAGGGATACGGTCCCCGGAAGTGCAGAATGTTTTAGTTTAGACAGGCATCAAGATCAGCGCAGGCTTGCAGGGCCGAATGGCCTTTTCCTGTGCTGTATTATTCTTTGTTCTAGTGTTATTTAAAAGGACCAGGCATCCAACTTGCAGGTGAGGAGCATTTGACTTACTTCTGCGATAGTAAAGTTAGTGGCGGTGCTGTGGATGGTTTTCCGGAGGTTGTGTTGTGAGCTGCTACAGACTGTCAGTAAGACGAGTGGATTTGGTGACCCAACTCCGGACGAGGTATGGGGACTGGAGGTGTGTTTCTCTGGGAATTCCTGGACGGGGTAGATCTTCCAATCCGTGCTGAGGAGGGAGGCTGGACGCCATTTCTTAAGCAAGCAGAGATCATCCCTCTTCAGCAACAGGTCAACAACCACCCTGTGCCACGTGAGGGGCATCTCCTGGTTGCCAGGCTTTCCCCAGGACACAGGCACAGTCGTCCCCGAGGGCATCGCAGAACGCCCTGCGGAGCTCCACGGTCAGCCCGTACAGCCCCGGTGATTTGCCCTTCGAGAACTGGTGGACTGATCCGTACAGCTCCACCAATGCGAGCAGAGCCCCCAATCCTTCGGCGTTCTCCAGGCTGACATTCAGCAGGTCCTCCCACAGAACTCTGCCCGTCTCCTCGCTGGACGGGTCCAGAGAGAACAACGCACTGTAATAGGTTCGTACCAAAAGTTCCATTCCCTCTGGATCCATAATGGAGGATCCATCGTCGGCCAGGAGCTCGATGAGCTGCTTACCGACCCCCCACCATTTTTCCAGTGTGTAGAAGAAGGGTGTGGCGCGGTCCAAATCTTCCCGGATCTGGATCCGCGACCTCACGTGCACTCCTTGGGACCCTATGAGCTGCAGGTCCCTCCGCACGTCCTTCTCTTTGTATGCCTGCCACAAGGCAGGCTCCGCGACGGCTTGACCGACACAGGACTCCAAGTCAAGTACCTCCCTCTCTAGGTGCCCGATCTCGGATTCCCACTTCTTGGTCGATCCCTTCACGTACTCCTGACAGAAGGCATGAATGTGAGTCTTGCCCACATCCCACCATAGCCTCAAGGAGGGGAAGCCCCTCTGCTTCCTTCTCCAGGCGGCCGTGTATCGACGTAACGAGTCCCGGAATCACTCGTCCTCCAGCAGCCAGTTGTTAAAGTGCCAGTACATTGACCCTGCCCCCGTGACAAGAGGAGTGAACTCCGCCCTCACCAGCTGGTGGTCCCAGCACTGCACCAGCCACATGGAGGCCACCGAGATGTGAAATGTAGAGGCTGTCGATTCGGAAGCCTGCTCCTAAGTAATCCTGATGAAAGCACTGGAATCGGAATTGAGATTCCACCAGGCGTCGACAAAGTCGAGGGAGCTAATCCATCAAGTCACCCTGTCGCTCCAGGAGCCAGGTGGCTTCATCTCCCGGAACGGTGTGGGTTTTCTGCATAAAACTCATTACATATCTCCCTTCCCTGAGGATTCTGAGATTGTGAAAACCGCTGAGAGACGCCCTGCTGCTGTTGATGTTGAGGCTGGCTATGGATATCTTCATGTCAAAAATACCACCATCCTGTCACCAATATCTTACTGTGAGGAGAGAGTGGAACTGCTCATCGCCTTAAACTCCCCCAGCAACCCAGAGGGGAACACTTTGATCGGGCATCGCACGACCTTTTTCATGTCTGCACATTTACAACCCTCCTTGTGGGCAAGACGGACAGATCTGATGATCAGCGCCAGCTTCAACCACTGGTCATGGGGCAGCTGAACCTTATTGTGACAATCTCTGCAAGCAGCAAGGAAGTCCCGGAGTTCGGCAATGGGGATGAGAGGAGACTCGGTAGGAGGCAGGAGGGAGTCCACCGCCTCACTGGCAATGGATTCAACGTCGTCCTCCGTGCCCCTCACCGAGACTCCATCCTCCTCCGGGCCGTCAACGCCAGTGGCCGACACACCCACCACACAATGTGGTGTGGACATCCCGGCCACGCCAGCGAGTCTCACCTCCCTCATGATCACATCCCCAGGATCGGTGGTGGAGGAGTCATTCCTATATTCCTCCGGGGAAACTGGGAATATGAGTGCCTGTGGTTGAGGACACCCACTCCCCTTCGGTGCCCGGGCTTGTGATCAGCCTCGGGGGAGGCAGTTGTTTCTTGACTCTGGAAATCAAGCTGGAGCGGGACCCGAGGTAGAGAGAGGAGGCCATCTCCCACCCTGCCAGCGCCACAGTACCAGCAGACAGAGCACTGTTAACATTATTCAAATCAACCTCCGAGTCAGATCCATCCTGGATGACAGCAACAGGCGCCGAGAGCGTTGACCCTCACAGATCTCAGCCCCACCCAGGACACCGGACCCAGTGGGAGATGGAATGATTTCTCCTGGTGGATCCACAGGCTCCCCCATCAGGAGAGGGGCCCTTCACCACTCCCCCACCCCCACCTCGGGTGTTGCAAAAGGTACAGAGGCTTCCGTACCCACTCCGTTTTGTGGGATAGAAAGCTGTGACTCAAGGCTCGAGCCCCAATGGTGCTGGTAGCGCGGGGAGTCCGAGGACCCGCCAGGAGACTGACCCTGTTCCTCTCGGCAATCTGCTGTGGAGGGATGCCTCCTCCTCTTATTCCGGGAGAGGTGAGGAGTTTCAGAGACCTCAGTCTCACGAGACGTCTATGTTTATACCTCCACACCCTCAACAGTGTAGAGGGAGATTTACTCTCGATCTGACCCTCAGGCCCGTTTTGTTTTTTTGTCGAGGGCGACTATATTCCCCAGGCCCCCTTTATTTGAATTTGGAATTAATTTTATTAAAAACAGATAAAGAAACCAAAAACTCAAATTAAAATGCCATTCTCGGCATTACTGATGCATCCCAGCCCCTGCGGTACCCACCGATGTTGGAAGGCCTCAAGTGTTGCAGATTCTGAATAGATCCCTGTTAAAGAAAGGGACTTCAGTCCGTGTCATCTACACCCATAGCGGCAGGAGGTGGAAAGAGGGTCTTCAAGGTTTTTACCTGCAGGAACAATCAAAGTACCAGAGCTCACATTTCCTCTGTCCCTGAGTGTCATTACTCATTATCCCCCCTGGAGGAACACCTCTCTCTCTCTCTCTCTGACTCACTCACTCCCTCTCTCACTCTCTCCCCCTCTCTCTCTCTGTCTCTCTCTCTCACTCATTCTCTCTCTCACTCTCTCTCTCTCTCTCACTCTCTCTCTCTCTGTCTCTCTCTGTCTCTCTTTCTCTCTGTCTCCTTCCCAGCAGAAAGCAATTGCTATTTAACACTCCAACATCCATGTTATCAAAACTTTTGTCCTCCCCACTCACACCAATTTAAAATATAACAATACACACATGTTAAACAACCAACTACTTTCAGACAGCATGCAGGACCAGACGTAACTGACCGTAATAGACACTGGTTGAGACAGACAAAGAAATCAAACAGGAAACTTCAAATACAAAAACAGACCCACTTACTCAAACACAAGCTTATCCTCCTGTTCTCTTCAGAGATTGTTTCAGCCTTACTGTTGCTCCGAAAGATTTCCTTTCCTTTTATATCTCAACCTCACACTTGATTTGGTGGGATTGAGAGTAACAGACTGTTCCATTCGGTGTTGTCACCACATTAACGGGACAGCCTGTCAAGGAGGTTACCTTAACGGGACAGATTGGTAAACGTTCTCCCTCTCCAACATTGTCCCCCTCCGAGGCCTCCTGCTCCGTTTTAGTACCACCTGTGTGATACTCTGCTTTTTGTGACGGCTGCTACACCCGCCTGGGAGCTGCTTTCCCTCTGGGTTTGCAATCACTGAAAGTTGGACCTGCACTGTGCATGCTCTGTCTTCCGGTGGGGTCACTCCTGTAACTCCCTAAGGACACCTCTAGAATCCTCTAACTGCTGGGTCAACTGGACATTATCCTGTGTGACAGTGACAGTATGTTTCTCTGCTAACTCTAACTGCTGCTGAACTGCACAAGCCTGTCCTGCATTAAGTGTCTGTTGTTGTATAGTGACAGTAAAGTACACTAGCTTATTGTGTAACTCATGTAGCTGTGTCTGCTGCTGCTGCTGGGTCTGTTCACTTTGAGCTACCATTTCTCTCACCTGTGACTGTATCACTTCCTCATCGCACTGTGCACTGTGTGATGCTGGATATGGAGTCAGATTTAAAGCCTTTTCACCCTTCTGATGTTTAGCCAAGACGTGTGCCTGGATAAACTTCACTATATTTTAAAAGGAACGTGTGCATGCTTCCATCGACAGTCTCCGAACAGGGACTGGATATTGTCCATATTACACTTAGTGCATAACTCTTCCTCATATGTTTCCCAGAGACCCTTCTTCCCATTGTCTTTTTGTGACATACTGTGTATTTAAAGAGACATCACTGGGTCAGTATAATCGTCTGCCCCTCAAAAGAGTTTATCCCTGCAAGAGATTTCACTGGTCAAACGAATATTCCTATGTTTGCAAAACTTTGCTACAACAGCCTCGGTTTGCATTGTAGTCAAAGTCCCGGGTTTCAGCACCACTTGTAAGATCTGGGGTTTGATTTAATGTAATTGTCAGACTTAGGTGAATTACAATGACAGTCTATGTTGGGAGATCAGATCTAAAAGGGACTTGCAGCTCAGACTAGCTATCAAACTACATGTGTACGAGGCTGCTTTCACAAGCTTCACAGACTGAATGAAGTTCTGCACAATAAGCAGAACATGGTAATATTGAGCAAAGGGAAGTGGTCAGCAGTTGTGTTCTCAATGGAACACCCGGTGCTCAACCTCCGGTTATCTGTGGAACCTTGTCTCTTCATTGGAGTCTATCTTCTGTCTTCTTCTTGATGATGATGTGCGCTTTTGGGGTCTTACAAGCTCTTAATTTATACACATTTCCCAGCTTGGTTCTGTTCCATATTAGGTAAAAGGCCATTTCTGTTCATTTGATTGGTCAGTCATTAACTAACTACCCTTCCATGATAGTACCTTGAGCCTGGTTTAAGTCATTGTCATTATCGTTCAGTGGGGGGTGGGGGGGGGAGGGGAGGGGCCTCCAGATTCCAGCTGCCTTGACTCTGTGAATTCCTTTACAATGTCTTGTTTTGAAATGCAAATAAACTAGAAATTCTCGAAGTAACAGTTTGTAAGACGTCAGGAATGTAAGGGATTTGGATTGTTTAATTGTCCTGTGGTTCAAAATGTGTCTGTGACCAGGAATGAAATCTGCTATTTTTTGTTCTGATAACAATCCTGATGCATCTGTAACATCCACAAGGGGTGATGAAATTACTGAAGGAAATGTAAACACATGCTCACCATCAAGGCAGTATCTCATATCATAGTCTGAACAAAGAATTAGACATCTCATTGGACAACTGTAGCCTACGGTGGATTTTGATAGGACAGTGTGATCTTGTCAGTGAAACATTCAGCCCACCATGATATGAAAGGTGTAAAAATCATTGAAAATAGTGATTCTGTGATAAGGTCGAGGAGCTTGGTCAGCGACAGAACGATTATCAGGGAGGTAAATGCTCACTGGGTTATCATGTATGCATGACTCTTTGCAACATATTATTGACTAATGGGTGTATTGTTCACCGGTACATTGTGAATGGGTATTTTGTATAATTGTTAACTAGTAGTATTCCTACTGAATCTAGTAGAGTCATTGGTGTTTAATTTAAACTTTGAGTGCTGTCTCATTCTTTCTTGTAATTCTCATGTTTGAACCATAGAGTAACCAATCAAAAAGATGACAGTTCATAAACAACATTTCTTTATATATGTGGACATGTGGCTTCACATTATCATTGCCAGGAATGTAGACACAAAGACCTGTGTCCAGAGTTATGTCCGAGACAGTTTATAAACAACATTTGTTTATATATGTGGACATGAGGCTTCACATTATCATTGCCAGGAATGTAGACACAAATACCTGTGTCCAGAGTTATGTCCGAGACAGTTTATAAACAACATTTGTTTATATATGTGGACATGAGGCTTCACATTATCATTGTCAGGAATGTCGACACAAAGACCTGTATCCAGAGTTATGTCCGAGACAGTTTATAAACAACATTTGTTTATATATGTGGACATGTGGCTTCACATTATCATTGCCAGGAATGTAGACACAAAGACCTGTGTCCAGAGTTATGTCCGAGACAGTTTATAAACAACATTTGTTTATATATGTGGACATGAGGCTTCACATTATCATTGCCAGGAATGTAGACACAAATACCTGTGTCCAGAGTTATGTCCGAGACAGTTTATAAACAACATTTGTTTATATATGTGGACATGAGGCTTCACATTATCATTGTCAGGAATGTAGACACAAATACCTGCGTCCAGAGTTATGTCCTAGACAGTTTATAAACAACATTTGTTTATATATGTGGACATGAGGCTTCACATTATCATTGCCAGGAATGTAGACACAAAGACCTGTGTCCAGAGTTATGTCCTAGACAGTTTATAAACAACATTTGTTTATATATGTGGACATGAGGCTTCACATTATCATTGCCAGGAATGTAGACACAAAGACCTGTGTCCAGAGTTATGTCCTAGACTAGTTAACGACCCTTATGAAAATCTCTGGAATACCATTCCTACATCTTTATTGTCCATCCATAATTATTCTTGACACTGAGTGGCTTGCTAGACTATTTCAGAGGACAGTTAAAAGTGAACCACATTGAGTTACATGGAGACCAGAACAGATAAGGATGGTAGATCTCCTTCCCTAAAGGACATTAATGGACCAGATAGATTGTTACACAAATCGATGATGGCTTCATGGCAACATTATTAAGTCCAGATTTCAATTCCAGATTTGTATTCATCAATTGAATGCATTACATAATTGAATTTTAAATTCCACCTTCTGCTATGGTGGGATTTGAACCCATGTCCCCCGGGAATGAGCCTGCGCCTCTAGTGAGATTGCCAGTATCCCACTGTCACTGCCACGCTACATCACATTCCTCCCTTAAGATACTACATAAAAACTTCCTCTTTGACCAAGCTGTTGGTCATCTGACCTCATATCTCCTGTTGTGTCTCTGTGTCATACGTTGCTTCATAATGCTCCTGTGAAGCATCTTGAGATGTTTGATTACATTAAAGGCACTATATAAATATAAGTTGTTGTTTATTGACATTTACTAGACATGACTTGTCTTACCATATACTTCCTGCTGGCCATTTGTTGTCCATGCTTTTTTTTCTTTTCTCCAGCATCAAATACGTTTGTCCTGGGATGTGAACTCTAGAAATTTCCCCATCAGTGACAGTAAATATAGAGTTTACTCCGCCTCTCCTTTTTTAGTCAGGGTGCAACATTGACAACCCTCCAGTCCTCTGCCACGACACACATATCCAAGATTCTGGCCTGTGCATCCGCTATTCTCATTTTTCCCTCCCTCAGCAATCCTCATACATCCCATTCAGACTGGGCAAATGTTATCGTTGATTGTGGTACAAAAGGTGTTGAAATGAAAAGGGTTAACTAAACCTATTTGTTCAGTAACCGTAATTAATGTCAGTCTCCATGGGCCCTAATTGTGTCACTGGAGGGTTTTCCTTTTCTATTAATAAGGGATTCTTTCAATGTGTTATCACATAGCGTCAAAGGGAACATCACGCTCGGCACTGACAGGGATCAGTGGCTCCAGAGAGAGGGAAGGGATAGATCAGAATCTGAGAACAATAGATTTGAATGTTGCAATAATGGGTCAGAATCTGAGAACAATAGATTGGAATGTTCCAACAATGGATCAGAATCTGAGAACAATAGATTTGAATGTTGCAATAATGGGTCAGAATCTGAGAACAATAGATTTGAATGTTGCAATAATGGGTCAGAATCTGAGAACAATAGATTGGAATGTTCCAACAATGGATCAGAATCTGAGAACAATAGATTTGAATGTTGCAATAATGGGTCAGAATCTGAGAACAATAGATTTGAATGTTGCAATAATGGGTCAGAATCTGAGAACAATAGATTTGAATGTTGCAATAATGGGTCAGAATCTGAGAACAATAGATTGGAATGTTACAACAATGGACAGGAGTTTCTCCTCGGATCTTTACTATCTTTCTACATATTGGGTTTGGTACTCATTAGACGATCGGATCCTGTATGCACTTGAGATAATTCAATATATTTACTATCCCATCCTGGCTATTGTTGGCGTCCCTGGTAAGTCTCTCAATACAGCTATTAATTCTATAAACCATGTTTAATTGCATTACTGCTCCTGTAATTTACTCTGCCCTTCTTGCTGCTGCTACTGTTGCTGGTGAATCTCTACCTCCAGCTATTAGCTGTCAACCCATTGCTAATTGTATTACAGTTCTTGTAAATTCAACTTTCATCTTCGGTCCTGTCTTTGCTCCTGATACGTCTCTATTTCCCGCGAGGTGATCTGTCAACCCTGTTTCACTGAAATACTCTTCTGTAATGTAAATATTGGGAAGACTGAAACCAGTGCCATTGGTCTTCATCACAAACTCCATCTCCTATCTGTGAATCACCTACCCCACCCTGCCCAATATCCGAGGCTGTTTACAACATCTGTGTTCTATTTATACCTGAGCTGAATTCATCTCCATATTCCCTACATCACCAACCCTGCCTATTACCACCTCTGTACTATCACCGATCACAACCTCTGCCTCAGCCCATCTGCTGCATAAACCCTCATCTGTGCCTTTATTCACTTGATTTTTCCAAATTGTATCCAGGTCACCCTCCCAGTTATAAACTTCTATAAACCACAGCCCATCCAGAACTCTGCTGCCTGTGTTCTAACTCACACCAAATCCCGATCACCCATCACAACTGTGCTCACTGATCTACATTGGCTCCCGGTCTGGCAACACCCTTACTTTTAATATTCTCATTCTTGAATCCCTCCATGGCCTCACCCATCTAATTAGTCCCATTCGCCTGTCCATTCCCATATTCTTGAAAATCTTCCATCAAGTCTATTTCCATGTCCCCTTTTAAAGTGAATTTCCTTCCCTCTCTACCTCTTCTTGGTGGTGATTTTCAGCTCTTACAGCAGCACTGTTGCCCACATTGTGGAAACCTGGATCTATAAAAAGGTATGAGCTGAGCTCCCAGCCATTTCCGGTGTGGCCTGCACACTGTCCCATGCTGTGCAGTACTCTCGCCCGGGTGTACATTGTGTGCACCAGTAGCACGAGGAGTTGTGGAATGTCATGTCAAACTGCTATTCCAGCAGCTTTGATGCAGGGCTCTAGGTCAACAGCACCATGTATGTGCTGTTACTGTGATTTGCACAGATGGGCACTTCTACTGTGGCCTGCACAATGCCCCACGCTGGGCAGGGCTCTCGGTCAATCGTTCCATGTATGTGTTGCTCATTTGAGGATGGTTTTGAATTTGATGTCAATGTACCATTCCAACAGCTTTTATGTACGTCTTTGAAACTTGGTCTGTACATGTTCACTGACCCCTGTGTTAGTCACTCTCGGCTGAACATACATTCAGCAGCAGCAGCAGGAACCCCCTCTAGTGTTATTTAAACGGACAAGGCATGCAACTTATAGGCTTTTGACTTACTTCTGCTCTTGTACAGTTAGTGGAAGGTGCTGTGGATGGTTTCCTGGAGGTTGTGTTGTGAGCTGCTGCAAAAATTCAAGGAGGACAGAGGATTTTGTGCCCCAACGCTGGACGAGGTATGGGGACTGTAGTTACAGTGTCTCTGGCTCTGTAACATCACCAACAAATGGAGCAGAAGCTGCAGAGAGAGGAAGTTCTGGAACGGGGGAGGAGGAGGGGGCTCTGCCCTACCCACTCCGGGTTTTCCAAGAGCACATTTCCTACCAACATCTAAGCCTGGAGCAGTATGTTAGATGACTCTGTTTCAATAAAGAGGTGGTCACAGAGCTATGTCACCTCCTGAAACGAGAACTAGAGCCTCAGACCAGGGTGAGGACGGAGCTGTCAGTGGTTGTTAACGTCACAGTTTCATTGACATTTTATGTATCCGGACCTTTCCGGCAGGAATGGGAGACATATCCAACATTCAGTCATAGACAGTGATAGAGTCAGAGTCACTTACCACACAGAAGGATTTCATTAGGCCCATCGAGACCGTGCTGGTTCTCTGTGGAGCAATTCAGTCAGTTTTACTCCCCCACTCAATCCCGTAGCCCTGCAAGGTCACTTCCTTCAAGCACCCATCCAGTTTTCTTTTGAAATTGGGAGGAAGGATCAAATTGAAAGGAAGTAAAGCTGGTAACAGGAGGTAGAAAAGTAGAAGGTGACATTCGAAGGTAGGTGAAACAAAGGTGAGCATCAACTAGAATGCAGAATGTCAATAAGACACGGTTATGGGCACTGTACCTGAATGCACTCAGTATTCAGAACAGGGTAGATGATTTAAAGGCCCAAATAGAGGTAAATGAGTATGATCCAATTGTCATAACGGAAATGTGCTACAGGGTGACCAAGACTGAGAACTGAATACGCAAGCAGATTCGAACTTTAGGAAGGACAGGCAAAAAGGGAAAGGACATAATGTTGCTCTGATAATAAGGGATTGTATCAGTACATTAGTAAGGGAGGATCTCAGTTCTGAAGAACAAAATATGGAATCTATTTGGGTGGAGCTAAGAAACAACAAGGGGAAGTAAACACTGGTAGAAGCTGTTTGTAGGCCATCAAACAGTAGTGTTTCTGTGGGGAATGGCATTAATGGAGATGAGAGAATCATATAACATGGGCAATACAGTCATCATGGGTGACTTCAATCCTCATATAGACTGGGTAACCTAATGAGAACAAATGCTATGAATGACGAGTTTCTAGAGTGTGTTAGGGATGGTTTTCTAGAGCAGTATGTTGAGGCACCGACTGGAAAACAGGCTATTGTAGATCTAGTATTATGTAATGAATCAGGGATAATTAATATTTTTATTGTAAAGTTACCTTTAGGGATGAATTACCATAATGTGATAGAATTTTACATTATGCTTGAAAGTAAGGTGGTTCACTCTTAAGCCAGGGTGTTAAATTTGAACAAAAGAAGTTATGAAGGTATGAGGGGCAAATTGCCCGAGGTGGATTGGGAAACTACATTGAAAGGTATGATAGTACATAGGCAATCGATAGTCTTTAAATAAATATAATATAGTTTACAGCACCTATACATTGCTTGCAGGCACATAAACCCCAAAAGTAAAGGCAGTCAACTGTGGACAACAAAGGAAGTTAAGGATTGTATAAGATTAAAACTGTGGTTAGCACTGCAGCTTCACAGCTCCAGCAACCGGGTTCAGTTCTTGGTACTGCCTAAGTGGAGTTTGCAAGTTCTACTGTAACCACGTAGGTTTCAGCCGAGTGCTTCAGTTTCCTCCTACAACCAAAGACTTGCAGGTTGCTTGGTAAATTGGCCATTGCAAATTGCCCCTAGTATAGGTAGGTGGTAGGAGAATGGTGGGAATGTGGTAAGGTATATGGGATTAATGTAAGATTAGTATAAATGGGTGTTTGTTGGCAGGCACAGACTCGGTGGGCCGAAGGGCCGTATCTGTATCTCTCTCTGACGTTATGACTCTATTAAAGGACAATAAAGTTGCCATAAATTGTAGTAAACCTGAGAATTGGGAGGATTTTAGAATACACCAAAGGAGAATGAAGAAACTGATAAAGAAAGGGTGAATAAAATATGAATGTTAGCTGGAAAAATATAAAAACGGACTGTAAAAAGCTTCTACAGGTACGTAAAAAGGAAACATTTGGCTAAGACAAATGTGAGTCCATCACAGGCAGTGTCAGTAGAATTTATAATGGGAACAGCGAAATTGCAGAGAAGCTAAATGATTATTTTGTGTCTGTCTTCACCGAGACACATATAAGAAATCTCCCAGAATTAGAGATCCAAGGGATTGGGGGAATGATGAATTGAAGGAAATTAAAAGTAAAATAATGTGGATACTGGAAATCGTGAATAAAAACAAGAAATGCTGGAAACACTCAGCAGTTCTGGCAGCATCTGTGTAGAGAGAAGCAGAGTTAACGTTTCAGGTCAGTGACCCTTCTTCAGAACTGCAATGAATTAAAGGAAGTTAGTATGACTAAGAAGGTTGTATTGGAGAAATTAATGGGGCTGAAGGTTGCTATGTCCCCAGCACCTGATATTCTACGTCCCAGAGTGTTGACGAGATAGCTATGGAGATAGTGGATGCATTGCTGATCATCTTCAAAAATGTTGTAGATTCCGGAGCGGATCCTGCAGATTGGAAGGATGCAAATGTCAGCCCACTATATAAGAAGGGAGGGAGAGCGAAAACAGGGAATTACAAAGCTGTTAGCCTTACATTAATCGTTGGGAACCTGCTATAATCAATTCTAAATGATGTTATAAATGGACATTTGGATAATAATGATCTGATTGGGCATAGTTAACATGGATTTATGAATGGGAAATCATGTTTGACGAACCTGTTGGAGATTTTGAGAATGATAACAACAGAATTGATTAAGAGGAGTTGGCAGACATAGTATACTTGTATTTTCAGAAGGTTTGTAGAACCCCCAAAGGAGCTTGCTTCGCAAAATTAAAATACATGGTGTAGGAGGTAATATACTGGCATGGATTAAGGATTGGTTAACAGATTGGAAACAGTGAGTAGGAATAAACGGATCATTTTCGCGTTGGCATGCTATGACTAGTGGGGTACTGCAGGGATCAGAGATTGGGCCTCAGCTGTTCACAATATATTTCAATGATTTGGATGTGGGGACCAAATGTAATATTTCCAAGTTTGCATCTGACACAAAACTAGGTGGGAATGTGTACAGTGAGGAACATGCAAAGCCGCTTCAAGGGGAATTGTTCAGACTTAGTGAGTGGGCAAGAACATGTTAGGTGGAATATAATATTGAAAAATAGAAGGTAATCCACTTTGGTAGGAGGAATAGATGTGCAGAGTATTTCCTAAATGATAAATTAGGAAGTGTAGATGTACAAAGCGTCCTGGGTGTCCTTGCCAATAAGTCACTGAAAGCTAACATGCAGGTGCAGCAAACAATTACAAAGGTTAATGGCATGTTAGCCTTTATCGTAAGAGGATTTGAGTACAGGAGTAGTGAAGGCTTGCTACAATTGTACAGAACTTTAGTTAGACCGCACTTGGAGTATTGTGCGCAGTTTTAGTCCCCTTACTTTAGAGATACAGCACTGAAACTGGCCCTTCGGCCCACGGAGTCTGTGCCAACCAACAACCACCCATTTATACTAATCCTACAGCAATCCCATATTCCCTATCACCTCCGTGCACTAGGGGCAATTTACAATGGCCAATGGATATGGGGACCAAAGTAATATGTTCAAGTTTGCAGATGACACAAAACTAGGTGGGAATGTGAATTATGAGGAAGATGCAAAACTTCTTCAAGGGGATTTGGACAGACTTAGTGAGTGGGCAAGAACATGGCAGATGGAATATAATGTGGAAAACTGTGAGGTGGGCCACTTGGGTAGAATGAATAGATGTGCAGAGTATTTCTTAAATGGTCAGAGATGAGAAAGTGTAGATGTACAAAGGGACCTGGGTGTCCTTGTCAATAGGTCACTTAAAGCTAACATGCAGGTGCAGCAAGCATTTAGGAAGGCGAATGTATGTTACTTTTATCGTTAGAGGATTTGAATACAGGAGTAGTGAAGTCTTGATTCAATTGTATAGAACCTTGGTTAGATCGCACCTGGAGTACTGTGTGCAGTTTTGGTCCCCTTATCTGAGGAAGAATATTATGACCAGAGAGGGACTGTAACAAAGATTCACCAGACTTGTTCCTGGGATGGCGGGACTGTTCTACGAAAAGAGATTGAAGAAACTGAACATGTATTCTCTCGAGTTTCGAAGAATGAACAGTGATCTCATTGAAACCAACAAAATACTTAAAGGGATAGACAAGGCAGCTAAGATGTTTCCCCTGGTTGGGGAGTCTAGAACCAAGGGACACAATTTGAAAGCCACTTAGGACAGAGATGAGGAGTAATTTCTTTACTCAGAGGGTTGTGAACCTTTGGAATTCTCTACCCCAGAGGGCTATGGAAGCGCAGTCATTGAGTATGTTTAAAACAGAGATTGACAGATTTCCATATACCACTGACATAAGGGGATATGAGGATAGTGTGGGGAAAAGGCATTGAAGAGGATGATCAGCCAGGATCATATTGAATAGTCGAGCAGGATAGATGGGCTGAATGGTTGAATTCAGCTCCTATGTTCCTATATTCCTTAGCTGCGTAACTCCTTCAAACTCGAGGTCAGGCTGCTTTCCGAGGGTTCAGAATCATTGGCGGTTCACTTCCGATACTATCTCATGTACACCCAGGATAGCATTTTAATCACCTCATAATCTAATGAACTTTTATCTGGCAGCAGTGAATAAACCCCATGGGCTTTCCCTGTTATTATGTTTTGTAAAAACAGCATCCAGCTGTCTTCCGGCCATTTCAGCTGCTTTGCAAGCTTATCAAAAGTGATGAAAAATTCTCCCACATCCTCCTCATTGAACTTTGGAATGAACTGGGAGAAGTTTAAGAGTTCAGCACACGGTCCTGAGCTGGGGGCAGCTCACACACTAGCTGTGCCTTCACCAGGTGCACTGGGTCTTCATCGAGTTGTTTGAGCCACCTTAACTCCCTTTCCTCCTTCTCCTTCTGGAACACTCTTACTTTTTCCCCTTCTTGACAATCACTCTGCTCTTTTTCACGCTCTCTGGAATTCTAATTCTAGTCTATTCTGTTCTCGTTTAACCTTAGCTAACATTACTCTATCTGTTAGTGATTCTAACCCTGTTTGAGTCTTCAGCTTCAAGTGAAAAAAGGTTGGCCACAAGTCTTAGGATTTCGTGTTTCCTAGCTTTGGACGGAGAGTAATACCTAACTGTGCAGCTACATTACTCAACTTTGCAACAGAGAGGGGTTTTAGCCTGCCCCAAGTTAACCCCTTATTGCGAATCTACCTCCTTTATTCAAAAAGGGAGAGGGACAGAAAGCACGAAATATTATGAGGGCATAGATAGGGTAGATAGGAAGAAATCTTTTCCCTTCGTGGAGGTGTCAATAAGCAGGGGGCATTGATTTAAGTTAAGGGGCAGGCGGTTAAGAGGGGATTTGAGGGAAAAAAATTCACCGAGAGGGTGGTTGGAATCAGGAACACACTACCTGAAGGGGTGGAAGAGGCAGGACCCTTACAGGATTTAAGAAGTATTTAGAATAGCACTTGAAGTGCCATAGCATACAAGGTTACTGGACTGGTGCTGGAAAATGGGATTAAAATGGACAGGCTTGATGGCCGGCAAGGACACACTGGTCCGAATGGACTGTTTCTGTCCTGTATAACTCTGTGACTCTATGACACTTCCAATTTCTCGTTTGTCGTTGGGTTACGATCTCGAGAACCTCCACATTTCAGTTACAGCAGGTGAGGAGAGGTCTCAGTCTCCCCTCTTGTCCTATCTTTTATTTGATCGCAACTAGATTTATTCCTTTTTAGCAGTGGACGTGCTGACTACCTCAGTGAGTATTTTACCTTTTACCTTTACTGTGATCGTGAAAGAACAAATCGGACAGGTTTTCTTGAGTTTAAACAAGAGGTGAGTTTATTATACTTAACAATCTGAACTGGATCTGAATAAAATAATAAAAATATACGGTACACATTCATGCACACACTCATAGGCAAATCACACAAATTAGTTATAGAGTGAGAAATAAATTTGAATTTGTATTGGAGTCCATAATGGATTAAAAATAAACAAAGTCAGTGAGATTGGATAATTCTGTGGTCTGCGTCTTTGCCATCCTTATTTATGAGTTTCATGTCATCTGCAAGCATTGAAATTATGTTTTTTAACATATAAGTCTCTATCGCTTGTATATCTATCTACATGCCAGGAAGAGCACTGATTCTAATACTAACCCCTGAGAAACAACACTGAATACTCCCCCTCCCCCAGTCTGAACAATGACCGTTCACCACTTCTCTCTGCTTTCTGTCCCTGATTCAGTGTCATATCCACGCTATGACTGTCACATTAATCCATGTGCTCCATTTTTAATAACAAGACTATGACATGTCATTTGATCACAGGCCTTTTGAAAGTCTGTATACATAACATAAAACACACTATCCTCTTCAACACTCAGTTATGTTATCAACGAACTTGATCATGATTATCAGACGTGAATAGTCATTAACCTATCCGTGCTGTTTGTCATTTATTATCCCATGTTCTTTCAAGAAAGATATTTGTTTGTACAGGGTTATGGCCTCTAGAAAATTCCAACCACTGACATTAGACTGACTGCTCAGTAGTTACAGGGTTTAGCTAATTTCTCCTTTTGAAACAGGGTGTAACATTTACAACCCTCCAGTCCTCTGTCATCACTCCCAGATCCAAGGAGGATTGAAAGCTTCTGGCCAGTGCCGCTGCTATTTCCACCATTCCTTTTTTCAACAAACCTCATATATTCAACTAGACAAAGGAACACTTCCACACTATTATGGTACAAAAAGTGTTGGAGAAAAAGGGGTTAACTGAACCTGTTTGTTCATTCACTGTAATTAATGTCAGTCACTATGGACACTAATTGTGTCACTGGAGGTTTTCCCTGTTCTATTAATAAGGGAGTCATTTCAATGTGTTAACTCATAGTGTCAGTGGGAGCATTACCCCCGGCACTAACAGAGATCCGTGGCTGCACAGAGAGAGCGAGAAGATCGATCAGAATCTCGGAACAATTGATAAGAATATTGCAATAATGTGTCAGAATCTGAGGACAATAGATTGGAATATTACAACAATGGACAGCAGGACATTCTCCTTTTAGCTTGGCTTGGTTACTGCTGATTATGTTTGGATGATATTAGAATTTCGGATCTATTATGCTCTGAAAATGATTGAAACTATTTACTATCCCATCCTCGCAATTATTGGTGTCCCTGGTAAGTCTTTGTATCCAACCATTAGATCTATAAACCACATTTTACTGATTTAGTTTTCTTGTCATGTGAATCTTGGGAAGACGTAAGCCACTGTGTTGAGTCTCTGTCACAAACTCCACACTATATCCGCTATCTGCAGTCCCCTACCTACCCATGTCTGAGGCTGAAACAGACTGTTTGGAACCTCTGTTTTATATTTATACCTGAGATGAGTTCGTCGCCATATTCCCCCCAACGCCAACCCTACCTACTACCACGTCTGTAACATCACCCGTCATCACCTTTGCCTCAGCCTATCTGCTGAATAAACCCTCATCTGTGCCTTTGTTAAATCCACACTTGACTATTCCAATTCTATCCTGGTCACCCTCCCAGTAATAAACCTCCAATAACCACAGCCCATCCAGATCTCTGCTGACTGTATCCTAACTCACACCAAATCCTGATCTCCCATCACCCCTGTACTCACTGATCTACATTGGCTCCCGGTCTGGCAGCACTTTAATTTTAATATTCTCATGGTCTCACCCTTCCAATTAGTCCAATTTCCCTTCCATTTCACATATTATTGAAAACCATATGCCGTCAAGTCTTTTTCCATTACCCTTTTTGAAGTGCGTTGTTTTCACTCTATATCTTCCTCTGCTGTGATTCTTACTCTGTGGCAGCACTGGTGCCAACGTGATGAAACCTGGATCCAGAAAATGATGTGAACTACACAGCCAGCCACTTCTAGTGTGTCCAGCACAGTGCCCCAGGCTGGGAAGGGATCTCGCCTGGGTATACCATTTATGTGCTGTTAGTGTGAGGAAGGGTTTGAATTGACGTCAATCAGCCATTCCGACAGCTTTGATGTACTTCTTTGGCACTTTGTCTATGCATGTCCACTGACTGCCTGTGTAGTCACTCTCAGGTGAACACACATTCAGCAGCGCGAGGAACTCCATCTAGTGTTATTTAAAAGGACCAGGCATCCAACTTATAGGTGAGGGGCTTTTGACTTACTTGTGCTATTGTAAAGTTAGTGGAGATGCTGTGGATGGTTTTCTGGAGGTTGTGCTCGGATCTGCTGCAAAGACTCAGGGAGGACAGAGGATTTGTGACCCAACTCTGGACGAGGTATTGGGACTGTAGTTACAGTGTCCCTGGGTCTGTAACCTACCACCAAATGGAGCAGAAGCTGCAGAGAGGGGAAGCTCTGTAAAGCGGGAGGAGGAGGGGATTCTTTCCTACCCACCACGGGTTTTCCAAGAGCACTTTTCCCACCGACACCTAACCCAGGAGCAGTCTGTGAGGTGACTCTGATTCAATACGGAGGTGGTCACAGAGCTGTGTCACTCCTGCAACACGATCTGGAGCCTCACACCAGGGTGAGGACGGAGCTGTCAGTGGCTATTAAGGCCTCAGTTTCATTGAACTGTTATGTATCTTTGAAAATTGATAATCAAACAAACTTAAAGGCTTTGTATCTGAATGCACGAAGCATTCGGAATAAAATAAATGAGTTAACAGCACAAATGAAGATGAATGGGTATGATTTATTGGCGATTACTGAGACGTCGTTGCAGGGAAACCAGGTTTGGGAATTGATATCCAAGGGTACTCAGTATTTTGGAAGGATAGACAGGAAGGAAAATTAGGAGGTGTAGCATTGTTAGTAAAGAAGAAGATCAGTGCTATGGTGTGAAATGACATAGGCACTGAAGATCAAGACGTAGAATCAGTGTGGGTAGAAATAAGAAATAGAAAGGGGAAGAAGTCCCTGGTGGGAGTAATCTATAGTTCCCCAAACAGTAGTCCCGCAGTGGGGAACAGTATAAACCAAGAAATACTGTGATAACCTGTGAGAAAGGTACGGCAAGGGTGATTTTAATATGTATATATAATGGATTAGTCAAATTGTCAAAGGTAGTTCCGAGGGAGAGTTCATTGAATGTATTAGAGATTGTTTTTCGGAGCAATATGTTGTGGAACCAACCAGGGAGCAGTCTATTCTAGATTTGATATTGTGAAATGAGGTGGGATTAATTAATGATCTCATAGTTAAGGATCCTCTACGGAACAGTGATCATAGCATGCTAGAATTTCAAATCCAGTTTGAGGGCGAGAAACTGGAGTCCGCTCTAGCGTTCTGGAGTTAAACAAAGGTAATTACATAGACATGAGGACTGATTTGGCCCTCGTGGACTGGGCAGGAAGACTAAAAGGGAGGAAAGTTGATGAGCAGTGGCAGATGTTTAAGGAGAAATTCAATTCCTCCCAACGAAAATATATTCTGGAGAGGAAGAAAGATTCGAAGAGGGGGAAAGACATCCATGGCTAAGCAGGGAAGTTAAGGATAACACAAAGACAAAGACTAAGGCACACAATATTGCAAAGGCCACTGGAAGGCTGGAAGATTGGGAAATGCTTAACGATCAACAAACGGTTACTAAAAAGTAATAAAAAGTAAATTATGAAAGGAAATTATCACAAAATGTAAACGCGGATGGCAAAAGCTTCTTTAAGTATATGAAAGGTAAGAGAGTAGCTAAAGTGAATATTGGTCCCTTGGAGGATGAGACTGGGATGTTGATAGACGGGGACACAGAAATGGCGGAGACACTAAATCAGTATTTTGCCTCAGTTTTCACGGTGGAGGACACTAGTAGCATCCCAATAGTAACAGGCAATGCAGAAGTTATAGAAAGAGAGGAATTTAGAACAATCATCATATGGGGAGGCGGTAGCGTAGCATGGGGAGGCGGTGGTGTAGTGGTATTGTCACTGGACCAATGACCCAGAGACCCAGGGTATTGCTCTGGGGACATGGGTTCGAATCCCACCACAGCAGAAAGTGGAATTTGAATTCAATTAATAAAACTGGAATTAAAAGCTAGTCTGGTGATGGCCATGAAAACATTGTCGATTTTTGTAAAACCACATCGTGTTCACTAATGTCCTTAACGGAAGGAAACCTGCTGTCCTTACCTGGTCTGGTCTACATGTGACTCCAGGCCCACAACAATGTGATTGACTCTTACATGCCCTCTGAAGTGGCCTAGCAAGCCACTCAGTTGTAACTAATTGTTACGAAGTCAATAAAAAGGAATGAAACCGGACGGACCACCCAGCATTGACCTAGGCACCGGGAACGACAACGGCAAACACAGCCCTGTCGACCCTGCAAAGTCCTCCTTACTAACATCTGGGGGCTTGTGCCAATGTTGGGAGAGCTGTCCCACAGACAAGTCAAGCAACAGCCTGACATAGTCATACTCACGGAATCGTACCTGACAGACAATGTCTCAGACACTGCCATCATCATTCCCGGGAATGTCCTATACCAACGGCAGGACAGACCCAGCAGAGGTGGTGGTTTACAGTAGGGAGGGATTTTCCCTAAGAGTCCTCAACTACGACCCTGGGCCCCATTAAGTCTCATGGCATCAGATCAAACATGGGCAAGGATACCTCCTACTGATTACCACATATCGCCCATGCCCAGCTGGTGAGTCAGTATACCTCAATGTTGAACAGCACTTGGAGGAAGCACTGAGGGTGGCGAGGGCACAAAATGAATTCTGAGTGGGGGTCTTCAATGTCCAGCACCAAGAGTCGCTCGCTGGCACCACTAGTAACCGAGCTGACTGAGTTCTAAAGGACATATCTGCTAGACTGGGTATGCGGTAGGTCGTGACGGAACCAACAAGAGGGGAAAACATACTTGACCACGCCCTCACCAATCTGCCTGCCGCAGATACATCTGTCCATGACAGTGTTGGTAGGAGTGACCACTGCACAGTCCTTGTGGAGACAAAGTCCTAACTTCACATTTGGGATACCCTCCATCGTGCTGTGTGGCTCTACCACCGTGCTAATTGGGACAGATTTCGAACAGATCTAGCAATGCAGAACTGGACATCCATGTGGCGTCGTGGGCCATCATCAGCAGCAGAATTGTACGCAACCACAATCTGTAACCTCATGGCCCGGCATATGCCCCACTCTACAATTGCCATCAAGGCAGGAGACCAACCCTGGTTCAATGAAGAGTGCAGGAGGGCATGCCAGGAGCAGCACCAGGCATACCTCAAAATGTCAACCTGGTGAAGCTACAACCCAGGACCATCTGCAAGTGAAACTGCGTAAGCTAAGTGAACAGAGCTGAGCGAACCCATAACCAAAGGATCAGATCTAAGCTCTGCAGTCCTGACACATCCAGCTCTGAATGGTGGTGGACAATTAAACAACTACCTGGAGGAAGTGGTTCCACAAACCACGCCATCCTAAATGATGTGGGAACCCAGCACATCATTGTGAAAGCTAAGGCTGAAGCATTTGCAACAATCTTCATCCAAAAGGTCCGAGTTGAGGCCGATTTCGGCCTCCTCCTGAACTCCCCAGCATCACGGATGCCAGACTTCAGCGAATTCGATTCATTCCACGTGATATCAAGAAACGATTGAAGGCATTGGATACTGAAAAAGCAATGGGCCCTGACAACATTCCGGCAATAGTACTGAAGACTGTGCTCCAGAACTTGCCGCGCCCCTAGCCAAGCTGTTGCAGTACAGCTAAAACACTAGCATTTACCCTGCAATGTGGAAAATTGCCCAGGTATGTCCTGTACACAAAAAGCAGGACAAATCCAACTCGGCCAATGACCGCCCCATCAGCCTACTCTCAATCATCAGTAAAGTGATGGGAAGTGTCATCAACAGTGCCATCAAGCGGCACTTGCTTAGCAATAACCTGCTCAGTGACGCTCAGTTTGGTTTCCGCCAGAGCCATTCAGCTCCTGACCTCATTAAGGCCGTGGTTCAAACATGGAGAAAAGAGCTGAACTCAAGAGGTGAGGTGAGAGTGACGGCCCTTGACATCAAGGCTGCATTTAACCGAATATAGCATCAAGGAGCCCTAGCAAAACTGAGGTCAATGGGAATCAGGGGAAAGCCCTCCGCTGGCTGCAGTCATACCTAGCGCAATGGAAGATGGTTGTGATTTTTGTTTTTTAGAATTAGAACATTACAGCACAGTACAGGCCCTTCGGCCCTCGATGTTGCGCCAACCTGTGAAACCATCTGACCTACACTATTCCATTTTCATCCATATATCTATCCAATGACCACTTAAATGCCCATAAAGTTGGCGAGTCTACTACTGTTGCAGGCAGGGCGTTCCACGCCCCTACTACTCTCTGAGTAAAGAAACTACCTCGAACATCTGTCCTATATCTATCACCCCTCAACTTAAAACTATGTCCCCTCGTGTTTGCCATAACCATCCGAGGAAAAAGACTCTCACTATCCACCCTATCTAACCCTCTGATTATCTTATATGTCTCTATTAAGTCACCTCTCCTCCTCCTTCTCTCCAACGAAAACAACCTCAAGTCCTTCAGCCTTTCCTCGTAAGACTATCCCTCCATACCAGGCAACATCCTAGTAAACAAAAACAAGAAATGCTGGATTCACTCAGCAGGTCTGGCAGCATCTGTGGAAAGAGAAGCAGAGTTAACGTTTCGGGTCAGTGACCCGAAACATCCTAGTAAATCTCCTCTGCACCCTTTCCAAAGCTTCCACGTCCTTCCTATAATGTGGTGACCAGAACTGCACGCAATACTCCAGGTGCGGCCTCACCAGAGTTTTGTACAGCTGCAGCATGACCTCGTGGCTCCGAAACTCGATCCCCCTACTAATAAAAGCTAACACACCATATGCCTTCTTAACAACCCTATTAACCTGGGTAGCAACTTTCAGGGATTTATGATTGTTGGAGGTCACTCATCTCAGCTCCAGGACATTACTGCAGGAGTTCCTCAGTGTAGTGTCCAAGGCCCAACCATCATTAGCTGCTTTATCAATGACCTTCCTTCAATCATAAGGTCAGCAGTGGGGATGTTCGCTGATGATTGAACAATGTTCAGCACCTTTTGTGACTCCTCAGATACTGAAAAGCAGTCTGTGTAAAAATGCAGCAAGACGTGGACAATATCCAGGCTTGGGCTGATAAATGGCAAGTAACATTCGCGCCACACAAGTGCCAGGCAATAACCATCTCCCTTTGACATTCAACGGCATTACCATCGCTGAATCCCCCACTATCAACATCCTAGGGGCTGCCATTGACCAGTAACTGATCTGGAGTAGCCATAGAATTACCGTGGCTACACAAGCAGGTCAGAGGCTAGGAATCCCGAGGCGAGTAACTCACCTCCTGACTCCTCAAAGCCTGCCCACTATCTACAAGGCACAAGTCAGGAGTGTGATGGAATTCTCTCCACTTGCCTGGATGGGTGCAGCTCCAACAACACTCAAGAAGCTCAACACCATCCAGGACAAAGCAGCCCACCTGATTGGCACACCATCCACTCTCATTCACTCCCTACAGCACTGACGCACAGTGGCAGCAGTGTGTACCATCTACAACATGCACTGCAGCAATGCACCAAGGCTCCTTAGACAGCGCCTTCCAAACCCGCGACCTCTACAAACTAGAAGGACAAAGGCAGCAAATACATGGGAACACCATCACCTGCAAGTTCCCCTCCAAGTCACTCACCACCCTGACTTGGAACTATATCGCCATTCCTTCACTGTCGCTGGGTCAAAATCATGGAACTCCATTCCTAACAGCACTGTGGGTGCACCTACCCCACATGGACTGCAGAGGTTCTAGAAGGAAGCTCAGCACCACCTTATCATGGGCAATTCGGGATGGGCAATAAATGCTGGCCTAGCCAGAGACGCCCACATCCTATGAATGAATAAAAAAAAGTCACGAGGGAAAAGGTACTGAACAAACTATTGCGAGTGAAGGCAAATGAGTCCCCAGGACCTGATGACCTACATCCTAGGGTCTTAAAGGAAATAGCAGCGGAGATAGTGGATCCATTGGTTATAATATTTCAAAATTCTCTGGATGCGGGAAAGGTTCCAGTGGATTGGAATAAAAACCTGTATAACACCCTTATCCAAAAAGGGAGGGAGACAGAAAGTAGGAAACAGTAGACCAATTAGTTTAACATCTATCGTTGGGAAATTGTTACAATCCATTATTAAGGAAGTAATAACAGGACATTAAGAAAGTCAAAAGCAACCCATCAGAGTCAGGTTTTATGAAGGGTAAATCATGTTTGACGAATTTGCCAGAGTTCTTCGAAGCTGTGACAAGAAATGTGGAAAATGGGGATCCTGTAGATGTATTCTATCTAGACTTCCAGAAGGCATTTGATAAGGTGCCACACAAAAGGATAATACACAAGGTAAGATCACATGGGATTAGTGGCAATTTATTAGCTTGGATAGAGGATTGGCTAACCAACAAAAAACAGATAGTCGGGATAAATGGGTGCTTTTCTGGCAGGCAAGATGCAATTAGTGGGGTGCCACAGGGTTCGGTCCTTTGGCCCCGACTATTTACAATCTATATTAATGACTTGGATGCAGGGATAGAAGGTAATATCGACAAATTCGCAGATGAGGCTAAAATAGATTGGATAGTAAGTTGCAATAAATACATAAGAAATTTACAAATTGATATGGATAGTTTCGGTGAATGGGCCAAAATTTGGCAGATGGAGTTTAACGTGGTTAAGTGTGAGGTTCGCCATTTCGGTCAGAAAAATAGAAAGGTAGATTATTATCTAAATGGAGAGAAACGTTAGCGTACTTCGGTGCAGAGGGATCAGGGTGTCCTCGTGCATGAATCACAGAAAGCTAGTTTGCATGTACAGCAGGTGATAAAGAAGGCAAATTGAATGTTGGCATTTCTTGCTAAAGGAATAGGATGTGGGAAAGTGTTGCTGCACCTGTACAAGGCATTAATGAGACCGCACCTGGAGTATTGCGTACAGTTTTAGTCTCCTCACTTGAGGATGGATGTTTTTGCACCGGAGGCAGTTCAGAGGAGGGTCACTAGATTGAATCCAGGGATGAGGGGTTTGTCTTATGAAGAGAGATTAAGCAGTTTATGCCTTTACTCTCTAAAGTTTAGAAGAATGAGATGGGATCCAATCGGGGTATATAAGATGATTAAAGGATTGACAAAGTAGACGTAGAGAAGATGTTTCCTCTCGTGGCACAATTTAGAATGAGAGGTCAGAGTTTTAGGATAAAGGGGGAGCAGATTTAAAACAGAGATGAAGAGAAATGTCTTCTCTCAAAGAGTCGTGAGTCTGTGGAATTCAGTACTCCAGAGTGCGGTAGATGCCGAGACATTGAGTAAATTTAAGGAGGAGATAGACAGATCTTTAATTAGTAGTGAGTTGAAGGGTTATGGAGAATGGGCAGAAAAGTGGAGTAGAGGCCGAGATGAGATCAGTCATGATCATATTGAATGGCAGAACAGGCTCAAGGGGCTGAACTGCCTACTCCTGATCCTACTTCTTATGTTATTATCTGGATCTATCCAGGCAAGAGCGGGTGACGTATTCATTATCTCTCTCTATGTTGTCTATTGATGTATCTGCCATCCAGATAGCAGAGGCCATCCATGTCGGGTGAGGTGAATTATACTGTCTGCTCTCTCAGCAGGGAGAAGCAAATGAGAAATCCCGTGGCTTTGTCTGGAGAGCTGGATTCCTGATGGTGTAGGTGGCTCTGCGGGGTCCCCATGTCAACGGGGAGAGGTATAGGAACTGATAGAACTCTCACTCCATTAATGTACAGTTGGTGTGTGAGCATGCCCAGTACATCATGTTGGTGAATGTCCACTATCCTGGCAGCAGCCACCATACCTTCATTCTGAAACACTCAGCCGTTCCCAACACATCGGGCCTCCATGCAGAACCAGAATGTGGCTCATGACCTCTAAACTCTGGACACTCCCCTCCACCACACAAAACCACCAGGTGAAGCAATGCTTCCGATGTCTGAACTGCGTGGGGGGAGCCCTCCAGTACACACTGAGCAGGTGTCCAAGTTCATGGTATTCTGCATCACCATCATGAGGACACAGGCATTGGCACCAGGAATCCGGAGGCCACCTCAGGAAGAGGAGGAGGCAGGGAGGATATTTCCTCGATGCCTTCGACCCGGACATGCTGTCGGAGATTCCCTGCTAAGATTCCAGTTCCCATAGCACAACTTCCCTATCCCACCATGGATCCCCCATTACCCACTATCACACCCATCTGAGACGCCACATCACAGTGTCCCCTTGGTCACCATCCTGCAATAAAAAACACCAACAAAAACCTTTTCATTGACATGTTTATCCAACAACACATCCAATCATACAAACAAACTGAACTATTCACCCTTGTGTATTCCCTTAGTGCCTGTCTTGTGGGTTCCCGAGACTTGACTAGTTCTCCTACATAATGTTGTTCCAGTGGTTGCAGCATGGCTGGTGGAAGGCTGCTGACTTTGATCTGGTGATTGTGACTATCAGACGAAGTGATAGGGAATCACCATTAGTACTGTGCTGCTGCTCTCTCTCTGTCTCCTGGAGCTGCTGTGACTGGGAAGCTGGCAGTTTTGGGTTGTCATTGGAAAGTATAAAATCAGAAGGGGAGGGTTGGGGTGAGGGATTGGGTGTGGTGGAAAGCAGGAAGTCCATGGTCTCACCATCTGCAGCTTGTACATCAACATTTCTGACGTTTACCAGTTCTGATGCAGGGTCACAGATCTGAAACATTAACAGCATACACAGATGCTGCCAGACCAGCTGAGTATTTCCAGCACTTTCTGTTCTCTTCCCTTAGATGTGGAATTCACTCCCTAAGTTGCACAGAGTCCAGTTTTAGGGAGTACTACTTGTACAGAGTACTAAATACAGTAAAGTTAACGAGTGACTGAATTTTAAGAGATCTATAAGTTGATCTCTTTCCAAAAGTTCGTTAACTATTGCATTTAGCATTTCACTTAATTTTAAGCTGAACTTGTAGTTTCTGTCACAGTCTGTTTGTGACAGCTGGACAGTTAATTGCTTCTCATGGAATAAGAGGGTCAGTGTCAGCTTGGATAAATAAAAAACTGGCTTAATGAGAGAAAACGGTGAGTTGTGGTAATCAGTTGCTATTTTCAGACTGGAGGAAGGTAGACAGTGGTGTTTCCCCAAGAGGCAGTACTGGGACCACTGATATTTTTCTGATATATATAAATAATTTGGTCATTGGAACACAGAACACACAGATCGAGGGAGCTGCTGCTCATATCCACCATTCCCAGTTCCTGCTTTAGAGCCCTGGCCTCAACAACGGTAAGGGACCTCTGTGTGGTGGTGACATCTCTCTCACTGTCAGTGACAGTGGTTGGTTACTCACTGACCCCATCTATATCAGTCTTGTTCTTAGGCTGGCCTGCAGTTTAGGCCCAGGTTACCACACACCCTGGTATTTTCCAGTTATCTTGTCATCCTTGTCTGGAGGAAGTGGAGCAGAGACTGTGAGGCTCACAAATGTGTTGCCCTAAGAAGAAGCGGGATATCTGGCTTTGTGTTTGGAGACAGCAGCCACAACTGCCCACTATTGACTGAGTGTGTCTGAAGCTGTCGGATTTTATCTCAACACAGGGCGTGGTCAGCTTCAGGGGAGACAGAGCTTTAACACGGGTTTAATTCCCTCATAGCCCCTCCTCACATCTTCTAACTCCTCACCTAGTCTGGGAGTGTCTGCCTGTAACTCAGTGTTTGGTCCAGTATTTGTTCTAATTTTCTCTGCGGATAATATACTCCATCATGTGGCTCCTGATCCCAGAGTAACTGATTGTACAGGATGCCAATGTTCTCCTACCAACCTTCATTTTCCTTCTGTAAATTGTCCATCTCTTCCTTCAATTCTTCGTGTCTTTTATTTAACCTTTAGGTACTCAGATGTGCCCCATTGACCAACTTATCTCAGCCCTTTTTTAGCTCAAAGTTGCATTTCTGGACATCCTCAGATATTCTATTGAGAATGAAATCATAATCCCCATCATTTTCCTCGAAAATCCATGGGATGACCCTCTCCCCAGGTGTGCCTGTTTTTCTCTGCAAGCTTATCAATTGACTATTTCCTGTGATATGCTGATGACTTTACTTATTCTGGCTTTACTTGTTCAAAACTCTCTGAAAGAAAAGAGAGCAGTAGGTGATAATCAGCAGGAGGTTTCCTTGCCCATGTTTGATCTGATGCCACGAGACTTCATGGTGTCCAGAGTCGATGTTGAGGACTCCCAGGGCATCTCTCTCGCTACTGTATACCACTTTACCCCCATCTCTGCTGGGTCTGTCCTGCTGGTCGGACAGGACATACCCAGGGATGGTGATGGCAGTGTCTCGGACATTGGCTGTAAGGTATGATTCCGTGAGTATGACTATGTCAGGCTGTTGCTTGACTAGTCTGTGGGACTGCTCTGTTTGACAGGTTGTACCGAGTGGTGTGCCACAGGGATCAGTGCTGGGGGCTCAACTTTTTGGAATATTAATAAATGACTTGGATGAAGGGACGACACAAAGTTGTGAAGAGGACATAAGGAGGCTACAAAGGGACATAGATAGGTTGAGTGAGAGGGCAAAGATCTGGCAAATGGACTATAATATGGGAAAATGTGAAATTGTCCATATTGGTAGGAATAATAATTTTAAAAAGCATGATGTTGGAATGGTGAGCGATTGCAGAGCTCTGAGATACAGAGGAATCTGGGTGCCCTGGTGCATGAATTACATAAGGTTCAGCAAGTGATTAGGAAAGTTAATATAATGTTATTACTTATTGTGAGCGGAATTGAATACAGAAGTAGGGAGGGCATTGGTGAAACCATATCTGGCATGCTGTATGCAGCATTGGTCTCTTTATTTAAGGAAGTATGTAAATGCGTTGGAAGCAGTTTAGAGAATGTTTACTAGACTAATATGGGCGGGCTGTCTTATTAGGAAAGATCGGACAGGCTAGGCTTATATCCATTGGCGTTTAGAAGAATAAGAGGCGACCTGATGGAAACGTGTAAGATTCTGAGTGCGGTACAGAGCAAGTGAGGGCGACAAAGAGAGAAGTAGAGGGAGAGAAAGAGCGAGAGAGAGAGAGAGCTGAGCTCATTTGCTGTTGAAACTCTCGTCCGTAACTTTGTTACCTCGAGGCTTGTCTCCCACATTCTACAATCTGTAACCTTGTGGTCATCCAAAACTCTGCTGCCATCTTCTAATTTACACAAACTTCTGTTCACCCTACATCTCTGTACTCACTGACCTACATTGGTTCTTGGTCCAATAACACCTCAATTTTAATATTCTCACTCATGTGATCAAATCCCTCCATGACCTCACCCCTCTGATTATCCCAATCCCCTGTCCCCAAAACATGTCGTCGTGTCCCGTCGGGTTCGAGTCGGGTAACAGGCCTTTACACCAAGTCCCATTCATCCATCACTCCTGTGCTCACTGACTTACGTTGGTTCCTGGTCCAGTAAAGCCTCGAGTTTTAAATTCTCATCCCAGATTTCCGGCCTAACTCATTCTGAGGTGTCCAGGAATGAAACTGTCTCCTCAAAATATAAATGTAAGTTTGGTTGAGGGAACACCTTCACCACAGGGACTGCGGTGGTTCAAGATGATGGCCCACCACTTTCTCATGGTAACCAGGGATGGGGATGTAATGCCAGCCTTGTCAGTATCACCCAAATCCTGAGAACAAATAGACAGGAAATAAAATATGAATAAAATGTAATTGACGGATTGAAACCAGGCGAGGTCTGTGATCAGAGAGAGATGTCATGATCCGATAATCACATTGTCAACATAAGTTACCTCACCAAACCCTTGTGTTTGCCTTTTTGCTGTTGTTTTCATCAGAAAACAAGTAACAATTAATCACGGGATTAAAAACTGCTGAATGTCAATTGTACACATGAGATACGTACTCAATGGTTTCTGTTATCAGACAGTCGGAGAATCACACAGCACAGGAGGAGACTATTTAAGAAATTGTACCAGTTCCAGCTCTTTGAAGGAGATTTCCCAATTATTCCTCTTTCCTGTTCTTTTCTCCCAGTCCAGTAAATCACCCTGTTAGTATTGATCCAATTCCCGACTGAAAGTTTCTGTTAAATCTGCTTCCACAACCCTTTCAGGAAGGGAATTCCAAATCATAAACACTCGCTGTGTAAAGAAACGAAAATCTCCTCATCTCTCCTCTGTTTGTTTGTTAATCAACATTAAACTGTGTTCTCTGGTTACTGACCCTTCATCCAGTGAAACCAGCTTCTCCTTATGTATTCTAACAAAACACATCATTTTCAGCCCTGCTGTTAAATCTCCCTTTTATCTTCTCTGCTCTAAGCAGAACAATGCCAGCTTCTCTCCACATAACTGAAGTCCCTCATTCCCGTTACCATTCTAGTATATCACCTCGGCACCATCTCCAAGTCTTTCAAATACTTCATAAAGTGTGGTGTCCAGAATGGGACACAATATTCCAGCTGAGGCTTAAACAATCATTTATCTAGTCTTAGCAGAATGGTCTTGCGGTGTGTGTTTTTTTAATTCTTTGCTTCTAAGTATAAAGCTAACGATCCCGTATGCCTTTTTAAAACCTTCACAAATTATCCAGCCACCATTGAGAATGTCTGTACATACACACCCAGACTCTGTGCTCCAGTGCCATTTTTTGATTGGTGCAGTTCAGTTTCTATTCACGCCCCTTACTATCCCTCACAAAATAATCACTTCCCCAATTCTATGTGTTAAATTTCATTCACCATGTGTATTCTCATTTCACCATCAGACTGTCCATGTCCTCCTGACTATCCTCGCACTGGCAGCTACATTTGAGTTTGCTGCCGTATGCAAGTGTTGAAACTTTGCTTTTTACACATAAGCCTATGTCATTTATATATCTATCTATATGTCAGGAAGAGCACTGGTTCTAATACTGAACCCTGAGAAACAGCACTGTGTACTCCCGTTCCCCCACCATTCTGAACAATGACTGTTCACCACTTCTCTCTGCTTTCTGTCCCTGAGTCAGTGACATATCCACACTATCACTGTTACATTAATCCATGTGTTACATTTTTATCATAAGTCTATGAAATGTTATATGATTACAGGCCTTTTGAATGTCTGTATACATAAGTGTATATACATAATTGCTTATACACGTGCAGGGGTAGAAGATGTTGGTATGGTTCTTAATGACTACTTTGTGTTTCTCTTTACAAAAGAGGGGTATGATGTAGATAATGTAGTTAATGAGGAGGAATATGAAGTATTTGATATGATATGCATAGGCAGAGAGGAAGTATTAATGGGATTAGCATCCTTGAAAGTTGATAAGTCACCAGATCCGGATAAAATGTCTCCTCGGTTGTTAAAAGAAGCAAGAGAGGAAATAGCAGAGGGTCTGACCATCATTTTCCAGTCCTCGCTGGGTACAGGTATTGTGCCAGAGGATTGAAGTACTGTTAAAATTATACCTCTGTTGAGAAAGGACCCCAGGGTTAGACTGAAAAATTACAGGCCAGTCAGTCTAACAATTATTGGAATCTATTCTGAGAGACAGGATAAACTGTCACTTAGAGAGGCACAGGTTTATCAAGGATTGTCAGCATGGATTTATTAAGGGACGATACTGTCTGACCAACTTGATTGATTTTTTTGAAGAAGTAACAAGGATGATAGATGAGGGTGGTGCAGTTCATGTGGTCTACATGGATTTTAGCAAGGCTTTTGACAAGATCCCACATGGCAGACTGGTTAAATAAAATCCCATGGAATCCAGGGAAATAAAACAAGGTTGATACAAAATTGGCTCAGTGGCAGGAAACAAAAAGCAATTGTTGACGGGTGTTTTATTGACTGGAGGACTGTTTCCAGTGGTTTTCCACAGGGCTCAGTACTGGTTCCCCTGTTTTTTGTGGTATATATTAACGATTTGGACGTAAATGTAGAAGCATGATCAAGAGGTTTGTAGATGACACACAGATTGGGGGTGAGGTACATAGCGAGAAGGATTGCTGTAGGCTGCAGGAAGATATCGATGGCAGAAAAGTGACAAATGGGATTCCACCTGATTAGGAATGAGGCGATGCAATTGAGGAGGTCAAATAAGGAAAAACGATGCATGATTAATGGGAAAATACTGGAAAGTGTAGCAGAAGTGAGGGACCTTTGGAGTCAATGTCCACAGATCCCTGCAGGCAGCAGGACAGGTCGATAAGGTGGTTAAAAAGACTTATGGAATCCTTTCCTTTATTAGCCGAGGTATAGGATACAAGACCAGGGAGGTTATGCTGGAACTGTATAACTCATTGGGTAGATCAGAACTTGAGTACTTTGTGCAGTTCTGCTCACCTCATTACAGAAAGGATGCAATTGCACTAGAGAGGGTACAGAGGAGATTTACGAGGATGTTGCTCGGACTGGAAAAATGCAGCTATGAGGAAAGATTGGATAGGCTGGGGTCGTTCTCCTTGGAACAGAGAAGGCTGAGGGGAGATCTGATTGAAATGCACTTAATTTTTTGGGGCCTGGATAGAGTGGAGGTGAAGGGTCTAATCACATTAGCAGAGAGATCAGCGATGAGGGGCATAGATTTAAAATGATTGGTGGAAAGACTAGAGGGGAGTTGAGGAAAAACCTGCTCACCAAGAAATAGGAAATTGGCTCAGTGGCAGGAAACAAAGGGTAATTGTTGTCGGGTATTTTAGAGATTGGAGGGATGTTTCCAGTGGCGTTCTGCAAGGCTTAGCATTGGGTCTCTTGCTTTGGTGTGAGGCTGTAACTCACTGCCTGAAAGGGTAGTTGAGGCAGGGACCCTCAACCCATTCAAAAGGAGTCTGGATATGCAGCTCAAGTGCTGCAATCTGCAGGGTTGTTAACCAATTGCTGGAAGGTGGGATTAGAATATGTGGATCGTTCATCGGCTGGCATATCAATACCGTGCAAAGTGGCCTCTTTCTGTGCCTTAACCTTTCTATGATTCTATGATTCCATTACACGAAACACGCTATTCTCAGTAACACTCACAGTTACGTCCTCAACGAACTCGATCAAGATTAGCAAATGATTTTCCTATAACCTATCTATACTGCTTGTCATTTATTAACCCATGATTGTACAGGCAATGAATACTTTGTGCTGGGTTACGGCCTCTGGAAGTTTCCAACTACCAACATTAGACTGACTGGTCAGTGGTTACAGGGTTTATCCAACCTCCCCTTTTTTAAACAGGGTGTAACATTCACAGCCTTCCAGTGCTCTGTCACCACTCCCATATCAATGGAGGATTTAAAGATTCTGGCCAGTGTTGCTGCTGTTTCCACAATTCCTTCCCTCATTTAACCTCAGATATCCTATCCAGACTGGATAAACGTTCTACGTTATTGTGGTACAAAACCTTTTAGATTGAAAGGAGTTACCTGAACCTGTTTTTTCAGTGACTCTAATTAATGTCCGTCTCCATGGACCCTAATTTTGTCACTGGAGGTTTTCAATCGTCTATTAATAAGGGGCTCGTTTCAATGTATTATCCCATAGTTTCAGCGGGAACCTCACCGCCGGCATGAACAGAGAGATCAGCAGCTCCAGAGGGAGAAGGCGACATGGTATATCAGAATCTGAGAACAATCGACAGGAATGTTACTACAATGGGTCAGAATCTGAGAACAATAGATTGGAATGTTACAACAATGGGCAGCAGGAGTTTCTCCTATTGGTTTTACTGGCTCACTGCAGATTATTACTGGATAACATTAGAAGGGCGGATGGTTTATGCTCTGAAGATGATTCAATCGATTTATTATCCCATCCTCGCTATTATTGGTGTCCCTGGTAAGCCTCTGTATCCAACTATTAGTTTCATAAGCCATATTTCAATGAATTATGTTCTTGTAATTTATATTGTGAGAAGACTGAAGCCATTGTCTTCAGTTTCTGTCACAAACTCTATTCCCTATCCACGATCTGCATCCCCCTCGCTGGCCATTGTCTGAGGCTGAACCAGGAAGGCTACAACCTCTGCTATCTTTTTAATGCTGAGCTGACTTCATTCCCATGTTCTCTCCATCTCCAACCCTGCCTATTTGTACAGCCAGGTGAGGAGGGGTCACAGTCTCTCCTCTTGTCCTTCTTCGTATTTGACCGCAATAGGGTTTGTCCTTTTTAGAGGGTGGATGTGGTAACGGTCTCAGTGGGTATTTTACCTTTAACCTTTGGTGTGATGGTGAAGGAGCCGATCAGACAGGTTCTCTCGAGTTTAAGCACGAAAGAGGTGATATTATTATACTTAACAATCTGAACCTGATCGAAATAAAATCATAAAAAAATACACCACACATTTACGCACACACTCACATGAGAATCACACACAAATAGATTACAGAGTGAGAAGTACATTTGTGGTTGGATTGGAGTCCGAAATAAATTAAAAAATACAATAAAATGCTCATTCTGTGAGGTTGGACGATTCGGTGGTTTTCCGGCTGAAGTTGTATTCTTGAAGTCTTTGGCCAGTCAAAGTGCCCTTTGTGGCTGGCCCACGTGGCTCAGGGTTTTATTGGAGGCAGACTTGTGGGTGGCTTTCTTCCCCTGATGTCTCTGAATGTAGTAATCTGTAGGCTTGGAGGGCTCACAGCCGCACGTCGTTTTCAAACTTGTGGTGTTATCTGGACAGAGAGACGGAGAGGGGGGCACAGCCCTTCTGCTTCTGAACAGTTTGAGTCACTGGCTTGTCTATCTTTGTCCAGGGGAAACGCACAGTTTTCACAGAGATGAACAGAAGGTCTCCTGACTGCCTCACTGTATTCGCTGGAACCTTATTTAGAGATTCGTTAGAAACTTCTATCTCCCCAGGGCTCAGGATATCAGTATTTACACTTGGAGGAATTTGTTATTTTAAAGTCAATGTGTCAGGATGTCCTTGTATACCGTATCAACGAATGTAATCTTAGGTAGTTCAATAACTAGAGAAAGCCAATGTTTTGGGTCCAGGCTCATCAGACATGTGTCTCCTGTTGATTCTGGAATGTGCAAAGGTGTTTCAGATGCCAATTGCGGTGGCCATCTTGGCTGCCAGTTGTTTCAAGGTTAACTGTAGGACTTTTTCCATTAAAAGTGTACTGTAAGTTTCTAACCGATTAATTAAAATTCCTCATTGGCCATATCGTGTCATCTTGACACCGCTGCAGCACACGGAAAGAAATGTGATAATAGGAGCATTTTATTACACAATTGTGGGAAGAAATAGAAGGAAACACACATTCATTCTCTCCTGCAATGATGCTTTAACTATTCATGTTCCTGCACGTTGATAATCCTTCTCCCCAAACCGACAGTGTGTAATACTTTTCTTTAACCCCTGTGAGGTGTCTGAGATTGACTCTGGGCCATTCTTCTTGCTGAGTTCTGCTTTGAAATTGTCAGGTTTCATTAGCTTTGGGTTTGGGACCTGATCATTGGCTTCTTCAGTGGGTAGATCCACACTGACCTTACTTTTAGCTTTCTGGTGAGGTACACAAGTGCTGTTTACTTTTTGGTATTTTCCCTTCACTTTTCCCTTTACTATAGGGAGCATCATTTTTTTCTGATCTGCCCTATGTCCTCTGGGACATTAGTGCTCTCAATTGTCTGTCCAGCTTCCACTTCATTCTCTTGCAGCACTTCGACTAGGTGAGGCATCTCCCTCACCATTGGCTTGCCCTTTCCGGAACTTACCTTGCCTTTGCAGCTTACTGTAAGTGCCGTTAGAAGCCTTTTTAGGGTGCCTCTTTGACCTGCATTCAAGGAGGAGAGCGTGTGGTCTAATTTATCTAACATTTCAGGGTTGGCTAATCGGAGAGTTGGGGATTCCAGTTGAGAATCCTTCTGGCCCTCCTCTAACCTGCCCTCACTGTCCTTTCCAATCCTTCCCTCCTGACTGTCTGACAGATCTGTAAATGTCTGTCCCCTCCACAGCCTTTGCTTTTTGGCTTTGGTCTGGGGTGTCAATTAAATGATTTGCCTGAGTATTCCTTTTGTTACTCGATATGGAACTCCGAACCGGACTTTCAGGGATTCACCCTGCAGTGGGAATAGTAACAATACATGGTCTCTGTCCCGAAATGTTCTGATCTTGGCATTTTTGCCTGATTACATTTTCATAGCTGCCTGGGAGGTCCCTAGGTGTTACTGAGCTATTGCACAGGCCCTCATGAGCCGCTCCCAGAGCATGGAGATGCAGTCTAACACGGAGGACTCATTCCTCTGTCCCAAAAACTTCTCCTTGATTAGTTTAAGAGGACCTCTCACCTCGTGTCCATAAACTAATTCAAAGAGACTGAAGCCAGTGGACACATTGGATATGTCCCTGGCAGGCAACAGGTGAAATCCCAGCCCTTTGTCCCAGTCATGGGGTTACTCATCGCAGTATGGCTTGATCATTGTCTTTAGGGTCTGGTGGTGCCGCTCCAAACCCCTTGTGACTGTGGGTGGTAGACTGAGGACTTTAGCTGGGTTATGTCCAGAATACCCATGACCTTTTCAAAAATACTGCACATAATACTATGTGCCCTGATCTAACTGGATCTCAGCAGTTAGCCCATATCGGGTAAAGAATTATGTTAGAGATAGTTCTTTGGGGGAATGCCCTCTGGGAATCGGGTCACCACATCCATAATGGTGAGAAGATACTGGTAGTCCTTCTTTTGTTTTCAGCAGGTGTTCCACACAACCCACCATCACACAGCTGAAGGGTTCCCCCAAAGCTGGTATGAGAATTCAGGCTTCGATTTTTCGTTCATCGGCACACCGAGTCATTGGAAGCTCGTGGGCTATTCTTAATATTACTTTAAGGTACCTCAGCAGCACCACTATCGGGTGAACCACTGTCCACTCTTCATCTGCAGGTCTGTGAGGAGGTCTCCATTTCCTCATTAGCACCTCGTTCTCTAAATAGTAGCACTCTGCAACTCCCTCTGCTTCAATTTTGGTTTGGACAGCCTGTGGTATTTTTTGAACACAAGGTCGGGTTGTTGAACCTCAACTAACGAAGATATGCTAAACACAAACTTTGAGTCCTTTACCTTCGCAAAGAAGGTATCAGACAACCAGTCAATAGAATCATCCGTCTGCAGAGTCAGTTCAGGGGATTGTTTGGCCATGGACCGAGTCACCACACAATCAGATAGAATGCCAGGGACCTTCGTCTGTAACTGCTCTTGGACACATAAAATGATGTGACCACACAGCCGGCCACGTCTACTGTGGACAGCACAGTGCCCCATACAGGTCAGGGCTCGAGTGTGGTCAGCACAGTGCCCCATGCTGGGCAGGACTGCAGTGTGGTCAGCGCAGAGCCCCATGCTGTGCAGCACTCGAGTGTGGTCAGCACAGTGCCCCATGCTGGGCAGGGCTCTAGTGTGGTCAGCACAGTGCCCCATGCTGTGCAGGGCTCCAGTGTGGTCAGCACAGTGCCCCATGCTGTGCAGGGCTCCAGTGTGGTCAGCACAGTGCCCCATGCTGGACAGGGCAGTAGTGTGGTCAGCACAGTGCCCCATGATGTACAGGGCTCTAGTGTCTTCAGCACAGTGCCAATGCAGACAGGGCTCCAGTATAGTCAGCGGAGTGTCCCATGCTGCACAGGGCTCCAGTGTGGCTGGACAGCACCCCATGCTGGGCAGGACTGCAGTGTGGTCAGCGCAGAGCCCCATGCTGTGCAGGGCACGAGTGTGGTCAGCACAGTGCCCCATGCTGTGCAGGGCTCTAGTGTGGTCAGCACAGTGCCCCAAGCTGTGCAGGGCTCCAGTGTGGTCAGCACAGTGCCCCATGCTGTGCAGGGCTCTAGTGTGGTCAACAAAGTGCCATATGCTGGACAGGGCTCTCGCGTGGTCAGCACAGTGCCCCATGATGGACAGGGCTCCAGTGCGACTGGACAGCGCCCCATGCTGGACAGGGCAATAGTATGATCAGCATAGTGCCCCATACTGGGCAGGGCTCGGGTGTGGTCAGCACAGTGTCCCATGCTGGGCAGGGCTCTAGTGTGGTCAGCACAGTGCCCCATACTGGGCAGGGCTCGGGTGTGGTCAGCACAGTGTCCCATGCTGGGCAGGGCTCTAGTGTGGTCAGCACAGTGCCCCATGCTGTACAGGGCACTCGTGTTTTCAGCACAGTGCCCCATGCTGGACAGGGCTCTAGTGTGGTCAGCACATTGTCCCATGCTGGGTAGGGCGGTAGTGTGGTCAGCACAGTGCCCCATGCTGTACAGGGCTCTATTGTGGTCAGCACAGCGCCCCATACTGGACAGGGCCATGGTGTGGTCAGCACAGTGCCCCATGCTATACAGGGCTCCAGTGTGGTCAGCACAGTGCCCCATGCTGGACAGGGCTCTAGTGTGGTCAGCACAGTGCCCCATGCTGGGCAGGGCTCTCGTGTGGTCCGCACAGCGCCCCATGCTATACAGGGCTCTAGTGTGGTCAGCACAGTGCCCCATGCTGGGCAGGGCTCCAGTGTGGTCAGCACATTGCCCCATGCTATAAAGGGCTCTATTGTGGTCAGCACAGCGCCCCATACTGGACAGGGCCATGGTGTGGTCAGCACTGTGCCCCATGCTGGGCAGGGCTCTAGTGTGGTTAGCACATCGCCACATGCCGGACAGGGCCATGGTGTGGCCAGCACTGAGCACCATGCTGGACAGGGCTATAGTGTGGTCAGCACAGTGCCCCATGCTGGACAGGGCTCTAATGTGGTAAGCAAAGTGCCCCATTCTGGGCAGGGCTCTAGTGTGGTCAGCACAGTGCCTCATACTGGACAGGGCTCCAGTGTGGTCAGCACAGCGCCCCATGCTGGACAGGGCTCCAGTGTGGTCAGAACAGTGTCCCATGCTGGGCAGGGCTCGAGTGTGGTCAGCACAGTGCCCCATGCTGGACAGGGCTCCAGTGTAGTCAGCGCAGCGCTCCATGCTGGACAGGGCTCCAGTGTGGTCAGCACAGTGCCCCATGCTGGACAGGGCGGTAGTGTGGGCATCACAGCACTCCATGCTGGACAGGGCCATGCTGTGGTCAGCACTGTGCCCCTTGCAGGACACGGCTCTCGTGTGGTCAGCACAGTGTCCCATGCTGGACAGGGCTCCAGTGTGGTCAGCACAGTGCCCCATGCTGTACAGGGCTCCAGTGTCTTCAGCACAGTGCCCAATGCAGACAGGGCTCCAGTATAGTCAGCAGAGTGTCCCATGCTACACAGGGCTCTACTGTGTCTGGACTGCGCCCCATGCTGGGCAGGACTGTAGTATGGTCAGCGCAGAGCCCCATGCTGTGCTGGGCTCGAGTGCGTTCAGAATAGTGCCCCATGCTGTGCAGGGCTCCAGTGTGGTCAGCACAGTGCCCTATGCTGGACAGGGCTCTAGTGTGCTCAGCACAGAGCCCCATGCTGTGCAGGGCTCTAGTGTGGTCATCACAGTGCCCCATGATGGACAGGGCACCAGTGTGGTCAACACAGTGCCCCATGCAGTGCAGGGCTCTAGTGTGGTCAGCACATTGCCCCATGATGGACAGGGCTCCAGTGTGGTCAGCACAGCGCCCCATGCTGGACAGGGCTCCAGTGTGGTCAGCACAGCGCCCCATGCTGGACAGGGCTCCAGTGTTGCCTGCGCAGCGCCACATGCTGGACAGGGCTCCAGTGTGGTCAGCACAGTGTCCCATGCTGGGCAGGGCTCTAGTGTGGTCAGCACAGTGCCCCATGCTGGACAGGGCTCCAGTGTTGCCAGCGCAGCGCCACATGCTGGACAGGGCTCCAGTGTGGTCAGCACAGTGCCCCATGCTGGACAGGGCGGTAGTGTGGTCATCACAGCACTCCATGCTGGACAGGGCGGTAGTGTGGTCATCACAGCACTCCATGCTTGACAGGGCCATGCAGTGGTCAGCACAGTGCCCCTTGCGGTACACGGCTCTCGTGTGGTCAGCACAGTGTCCCATGCTGAACAGGGCTCCAGTGTGGTCAGCGCAGTGCCCATGCTGTACAGGGCTCCAGTGTCTTCAGCACAGTGCCCAATGCAGACAGGGCTCCAGTATAGTCAGCGGAGTGTCCCATGCTGCACACGGCTCTAGTGTGACTGGACAGCGCCCCATGCTGGACAGGGCAATAGTATGATCAGCATAGTGCCCCATGCCTGGGCAGGGCTCGGGTGTGGTCAGCACAGTGTCCCATGCTGGGCAGGGCTCTAGTGTGGTCAGCACAGTGCCCCATACTGGGCAGGGCAAGGGTGAGGTCAGCACAGTGTCCCATGCTGGGCAGGGCTCTCGTGTGGTCAGCACAGTGCCCCATGCTGCACAGGTCTCTAGTGTTTTCAGCACAGTGCCCCATGCTGGACAGGGCTCTAGTGTGGTCAGCACAGTGTCCCATGCTATGCAGGGCGGTAGTGTGGTCAGCACAGTGCCCCATGCTGTACAGGGCTCTAGTGTGGTCATCGCAGTGCCCCATGCTGGGCAGGGCTCTAGTGTGGTCAGCACAGTGCCCCATGCTGCGCAGGGCTCTCGTGTGGTCTGCACAGTGCCCCATGCTGTACAGGGCTCTAGTGTGATCAGCACAGTGCCCCATGCTGGACAGGGCTCTAGTGTGGTCAGCACAGTGCCCCATGGTGTGTAGGGCTCTCGTGTGGTCAGCACAGTGCCCCATGCTATACAGGGCTCTAGTGTGGCTAGCACATTGCCCCATGCTATAAAAGGCTCTATTGTGGTCAGCACAGTGCCCCATGCCGGACAGGGCCATGGTGTGGTCAGCACTGAGCCCCATGCTAGACAGGGCTATAGTGTGGTCAGCACAGTGCCCCATGCTGGACAGGGCTCTAATGTGGTCAGCACATTGCCCCATTCTGGGCAGGGCTGTAGTGTGGTCAGCACATTGCCCCATTTGGACAGGGCTCCCGTGTGGTCAGCACAGTGCCGCATGCTATGCAGGGCTTTAGTGTGGTCAGCACAGTGCCCCATGCTGGGCAGGGCTCGGGTGTGGTCAGCACAGTGTCCCATGCTGGGGAAGGCTCGGGTGTGGTCAGCACAGTGCGGCATGCAATGCAGGGCTTAAGTGTGGTCAGCACAGTGCCCCATGCTGTACAGGGCTCTAGTGTGGTCAGCAAAGTGTCCCATGCTGGGCAGGGCGGTAGCGTGGTCAGCACAGTGCCCCATGCTGTACAGGGCTCTATTGCGGTCAGCGCAGTTCCCCATGCTGGGCAGGGCTCTCGCGTGGTTAGCACAGTGCCCCATGCTATACAGGGCTCTAGTGTGGTCAGCACAGTGCCCCATGCTATAAAGGGCTCTATTGTGGTCAGCACAGCGCCCCATACTGGACAGGGCCATGGTGTGGTCAGCACTGTGCCCCGTGCTGGGAAGGGCTCTCGTGTGGTTAGCATATTGCTCCATGCCGGACAGGGCCATGGTGTGGTCAGCACTGAGCCCCATGCTGGACAGGACTATAGTGTGGTCAGCACAGTGCCCCATGCTGGACAGGGCTCTAATGTGGTCAGCACAGTGCCCCATTCTGGGCAGCGCTCTAGTGTGGTCAGCACTGTGCCCCATTTTGGACAGGGCTCTAATGTGGTCAGCACAGTGCCCCATTCTGGGCAGTGCTCTAGTGTGGTCAGCACAGTGCCCATTTTGGACAGGGCTCTATTGTGGTCAGCACAGTGCCCCATGATGGACAGGGCTCCAGTGTGGTCAGCACAGCGCCCCATGCTGGACAGGACTCCAGTGTGGTCAGCACAGCGCCCCATGCTGGACAGGGCTCCAGTGTGGTCAGCACAGTGTCCCATGCTGGGCAGGGCTCTAGTGTGGTCAGCACAGTGCCCCATGCTGGACAGGGCTCCAGTGTTGCCAGCGCAGCGCCACATGCTGGACAGGGCTCCAGTGTGGTCAGCACAGTGCCCCATGCTGGACAGGGCGGTAGTGTGGTCATCACAGCACTCCATGCTGGACAGGGCGGTAGTGTGGTCATCACAGCACTCCATGCTTGACAGGGCCATGCAGTGGTCAGCACAGTGCCCCTTGCGGTACACGGCTCTCGTGTGGTCAGCACAGTGTCCCATGCTGAACAGGGCTCCAGTGTGGTCAGCGCAGTGCCCATGCTGTACAGGGCTCCAGTGTCTTCAGCACAGTGCCCAATGCAGACAGGGCTCCAGTATAGTCAGCGGAGTGTCCCATGCTGCACACGGCTCTAGTGTGACTGGACAGCGCCCCATGCTGGACAGGGCAATAGTATGATCAGCATAGTGCCCCATGCCTGGGCAGGGCTCGGGTGTGGTCAGCACAGTGTCCCATGCTGGGCAGGGCTCTAGTGTGGTCAGCACAGTGCCCCATACTGGGCAGGGCAAGGGTGAGGTCAGCACAGTGTCCCATGCTGGGGAAGGCTCGGGTGTGGTCAGCACAGTGCGGCATGCAATGCAGGGCTTAGGTGTGGTCAGCACAGTGCCCCATGCTGTACAGGGCTCTAGTGTGGTCAGCAAAGTGTCCCATGCTGGGCAGGGCGGTAGCGTGGTCAGCACAGTGCCCCATGCTGTACAGGGCTCTATTGCGGTCAGCGCAGTTCCCCATGCTGGGCAGGGCTCTCGTGTGGTTAGCACAGTGCCCCATGCTATACAGGGCTCTAGTGTGGTCAGCACAGTGCCCCATGCTATAAAGGGCTCTATTGTGGTCAGCACAGCGCCCCATACTGGACAGGGCCATGGTGTGGTCAGCACTGTGCCCCGTGCTGGGAAGGGCTCTCGTGTGGTTAGCATATTGCTCCATGCCGGACAGGGCCATGGTGTGGTCAGCACTGAGCCCCATGCTGGACAGGACTATAGTGTGGTCAGCACAGTGCCCCATGCTGGACAGGGCTCTAATGTGGTCAGCACAGTGCCCCATTCTGGGCAGCGCTCTAGTGTGGTCAGCACTGTGCCCCATTTTGGACAGGGCTCTAATGTGGTCAGCACAGTGCCCCATTCTGGGCAGTGCTCTAGTGTGGTCAGCACAGTGCCCATTTTGGACAGGGCTCTATTGTGGTCAGCACAGTGCCCCATGATGGACAGGGCTCCAGTGTGGTCAGCACAGCGCCCCATGCTGGACAGGGCTCCAGTGTGGTCAGCACAGCGCCCCATGCTGGACAGGGCTCCAGTGTGGTCAGCACAGTGTCCCATGCTGGGCAGGGCTCTAGTGTGGTCAGCACAGTGCCCCATGCTGGACAGGGCTCCAGTGTTGCCAGCGCAGCGCCACATGCTGGACAGGGCTCCAGTGTGGTCAGCACAGTGCCCCATGCTGGACAGGGCGGTAGTGTGGTCATCACAGCACTCCATGCTGGACAGGGCGGTAGTGTGGTCATCACAGCACTCCATGCTTGACAGGGCCATGCAGTGGTCAGCACAGTGCCCCTTGCGGTACACGGCTCTCGTGTGGTCAGCACAGTGTCCCATGCTGAACAGGGCTCCAGTGTGGTCAGCGCAGTGCCCATGCTGTACAGGGCTCCAGTGTCTTCAGCACAGTGCCCAATGCAGACAGGGCTCCAGTATAGTCAGCGGAGTGTCCCATGCTGCACACGGCTCTAGTGTGACTGGACAGCGCCCCATGCTGGACAGGGCAATAGTATGATCAGCATAGTGCCCCATGCCTGGGCAGGGCTCGGGTGTGGTCAGCACAGTGTCCCATGCTGGGCAGGGCTCTAGTGTGGTCAGCACAGTGCCCCATACTGGGCAGGGCAAGGGTGAGGTCAGCACAGTGTCCCATGCTGGGCAGGGCTCTCGTGTGGTCAGCACAGTGCCACATGCTGCACAGGTCTCTAGTGTTTTCAGCACAGTGCCCCATGCTGGACAGGGCTCTAGTGTGGTCAGCACAGTGTCCCATGCTGGGCAGGGCGGTAGTGTGGTCAGCACAGTGCCCCATGCTGTACAGGGCTCTAGTGTGGTCATCGCAGTGCCCCATGCTGGGCAGGGCTCTCGTGTGGTCAGCACAGTGCCCCATGCTGCGCAGGGCTCTCGTGTGGTCTGCACAGTGCCCCATGCTGTACAGGGCTCTAGTGTGATCAGCACAGTGCCCCATGCTGGACAGGGCTCTAGTGTGGTCAGCACAGTGCCCCATGGTGGGTAGGGCTCTCGTGTGGTCAGCACAGTGCCCCATGCTATACAGGGCTCTAGTGTGGCCAGCACAGTGCCCCATGCTGTTCAGGGCTCAAGTGTGGTCAGCACATTGCCCCATGCTATAAAGGGCTCTATTGTGGTCAGCACAGTGCCCCATGCCGGACAGGGCCGTGGTGTGGTCAGCACTGAGCCCCATGCTGGACAGGGCTATAGTGTGGTCAGCAAAGTGCCCCATGCTGGACAGGGCTCTAATGTGGTCAGCACATTGCCCCATTTTGGGCAGGGCTGTAGTGTGGTCAGCACATTGCCCCATTTGGACAGGGCTCCCGTGTGGTCAGCACAGTGCCGCATGCTATGCAGGGCTTTAGTATGGTCAGCACAGTGCCCCATGCTGGGCAGGGCTCGGGTGTGGTCAGCACAGTGTCCCATGCTGGGGAGGGCTCGGGTGTGGTCAGCACAGTGCGGCATGCAATGCAGGGCTTTAGTGTGGTCAGCACAGTGCCCCATGCTGTACAGGGCTCCAGTGTGGTCAGCACAGTGTCCCATGCTGGGCAGGGCGGTAGCGTGGTCAGCACATTGCCCCATGCTGTACAGGGCTCTATTGTGGTCAGCGCAGTGCCCCATGCTGGGCAGGGCTCTCGTGTGGTTAGCACAGTGCCCCATGCTATACAGGGCTCTAGTGTGGTCAGCACAGTGCCCCATGCTATAAAGGGCTCTATTGTGGTCAGCACAGCGCCCCATACTGGACAGGGCCATGGTGTGGTCAGCACTGTGCCCCATGCTGGGAAGGGCTCTCGTGTGGTTAGCACATTGCTCCATGCCGGACAGGGCCATGGTGTGGTCAGCACTGAGCCCCATGCTGGACAGGACTATAGTGTGGTCAGCACAGTGCTCCATGCTGGACAGGGCTCTAATGTGGTCAGCACAGTGCCCCATTCTGGGCAGCGCTCTAGTGTGGTCAGCACAGTGCCCCATTCTGGGCAGTGCTCTAGTGTGGTCAGCACAGTGCCCCATTTTGGACAGGGCTCTATTGTGGTCAGCACAGTGCCCATTCTGGACAGGGCTCTAGTGTGGTCAGCACAGTGCTGCATGCTATACAGGGCTCCAGTGTGGTCAGCACAGTGCCCCATGCTGTACAGGGCTCACATGTGATCAGCACAGTACCCCATGCTGGACAGGCTTCTAGTGTGGTCAGCACAGTGCCCCATGCTGGGCAGGGCTCTCGTGTGGTCAGCACAGTGCCCCATGCTATACAGGGCTCCAGTGTGGTCAGCACAGTGGCCCATGCTGTACAGGGCTCACATGTGATCAGCACAGTACCCCATGCTGGACAGGCTTCTAGTGTGGTCAGCACAGTGCCCCATGCTGGGCAGGGCTCTCGTGTGTTCAGCACATTGCCCCATGCTACAAAGGGCTCCATTCTGGTCAGCACAGCGCCCCATGCTGGACAGGGCACTAATGTGGTCAGCACAGTGCCCCATTCTTCGCAGGGCTCTAGTGTGGTCAGCACAGTGCCCCATTCTGGACTGGGCTATAGTGTGGCCAGCACAGTGCCCCATTCTGGACAGGGCTCTCATGTGGTCAGCACAGTGCCGCATGCTGGGCAGGACTCGGGTGTGGTCAGCACAGTACGGCATGCTATGCAGGGCTTTCGTGTGGTCAGCACTGTGCCCTATGCTGTACAGGGCTCTCGTGTTTTCAGCACAGTGCCCCATGCTGTACAGGGCTCTCGTGTTTTCAGCACAGTGCCCCATGCTGGGCAGGGCGGTAGTGTGGTCAGCACAGTGCCCCATGCTGTACAGGGCTCTCGTGTGGTCAGCACAGTGCCCCATGCTGGGCAGCGCTCTCGTGTGGTCAGCACATTGCCCCATGCTATACAGAGCTCTGGTATGGTCAGCACAGTGCCCCATGCTGTACAGGGCTCTAGTGTGATCAGCACAGTGCCCCATTCTGGACAGGGCTCCAGTGTGGTCAGCACAGTGCCCCATGCTGGACAGGGCTCTCGTGTGGTCAGCACAGTGCCCCATGCTATACAGGGCTCTAGTGTGGTCAGCACAGTGCCCCATGCTGGGCAGGGCTCTAGTGTGGTCAGCACATTGCCCCATGCTATAAAGGGCTCCATTGTGGTTAGCACAGCGCCCCATACTGGACAGAGCCATGTTGTGGTTAGCACTGTGCCCCATGCTGGGCAGGGCTCTCGTGTTTTCAGCACAGTGCCCCATGCTGGGCAGGGCGGTAGTGTGGTCAGCACAGTGCCCCATGCTGGGCAGCGCTCTCGTGTGGTCAGCACATTGCCCCATGCTATACAGAGCTCTAGTATGGTCAGCACAGTGCCCCATGCTGTACAGGGCTCTAGTGTGATCAGCACAGTGCCCCATTCTGGACAGGGCTCTAGTGTGGTCAGCACAGTGCCCCATGCTGGGCAGGGCTCTCGTGTGGTCAGCACAGTGCCCCATGCTATACAGGGCTCTAGTGAGGTCAGCACAGTGCCCCATGCTGGGCAGGGCTCTAGTGTGGTCAGCACATTGCCCCATGCTATAAAGGGCTCCATTGTGGTTAGCACAGCGCCCCATACTGGACAGAGCCATGTTGTGGTTAGCACTGTGCCCCATGCTGGGCAGGGCTCTTGTGTGGTTCGCACATCGCCCCATGCCGGACAGGGCCATTGTGTGGTCAGCACAGTGCCCCATGCTGGACAGGGCTATAGTGTGGTCAGCACAGTGCCCCATTCTGGACAGGGCTCTAGTGTCGTCAGCACAGGGCCCCATTCTGGCCAGGGCTCTAGTGTGGTCAGCACAGTGCCTCATTCTGGACAGGGCTCCAGTGTGGTCAGCACAGTCCCCCATTCTGGACAGGGCTCTAGTGTGGTCAGCACAGTGCCCCATTCTGGGCAGGGCTCTAATGTGGTCAGCACAGTGCCCCATTCTGGACAGGGCTCTAGTGTGGTCAGCACAGTGCCCCATTCTGGACAGGGCTCTAGTGTGGTCAGCACAGTGCCCCATTCTGGGCAGGGCTCTAATGTGGTCAGCACAGTGCCCCATTCTGGACAGAGCTCTAGTGTGGTCAGCACAGTGCCCCATTCTGGACAGGGCTCTAGTGTGGTCAGCACAGTGCCGCATGCTATGCAGGACTTTAGTATGGTCAGCACAGTGCCCCATTCTGGGCAGGGCTCTAATGTGGTCAGCACAGTGCCCCATTCTGGACAGGGCTCTAGTGTGGTCAGCACAGTGCCCCATTCTGGACAGGGCTCTAGTGTGGTCAGCACAGTGCCGCATGCTATGCAGGACTTTAGTATGGTCAGCACAGTGCCCCATGCTGGACAGGGCTCGGGTGTGGTCAGCACAGTGCGGCATGCTATGCAGGGCTTTAGTGTGGTCAGCACAGTGCCCCATGCTGTCCAGGGCTCTATTGTGGTCAGCACAGTGCCCCATGCTGGACAGGGCTCTAGTGTGGTCAGCACAGTGCCCCATGCTGTCCAGGGCTCTATTGTGGTCAGCACAGTGCCCCATGCTGGACAGGGCTCTAGTGTGGTCAGCACAGTGCCGCATGCTATGCAGGACTTTAGTATGGTCAGCACAGTGCCCCATGCTGGACAGGGCTCGGGTGTGGTCAGCACAGTGCCCCATGCTATGCAGGGCTTTAGTGTGGTCGGCACAGTGTCCCATGCTATGCAGGGCTTTAGTGTGGTCAGCACAGTGCCCCATGCTATGCAGGGCTTTAGTGTGGTCAGCACAGTGCCCCATGCTGTCCAGGGCTCTAGTGTGGTCAGCACAGTGCCCCATGCTGGGCAGGGCTCGGGTGTGGTCAGCACAGTGTGGCATGCTATGCAGGGCTCGGGTGTGGTCAGCACAGTGTGGCATGCAATGCAGGGCTTTAGTGTGGTCAGCACAGTGTCCAATGCTATACAGGGCTCTAGTGTTGTCAGCACAGTACCCCATGCTAGACAGGGCTCTTGTGTGGTTAGCACAGTTCCCCATTCTGGACAGGGCTCTCGTGTGGTCAGCATAGTGCCCCATGCTGGACAGGGCTCTCGTGTGAGGAGGGGTTTGAATGTGACGTCAATCAGCCATTCCGGCAGCTTTGATATACATATTAGAAACTTGGTCTGTGCATGTCCACTGACCGCCTGTGTCAGTCACTCTCAGCTGAACATACATTCAGCAGCACGAGAATCCCTCTCTGGTGTTATTTAAAGGGACCAGGCATCCAACTCGCAGGTGAGGGGTTTTTCACTTACTTCTGCTGTTGTAAAGTTCGTAGAGGTTCTGTGGATGGTTTTCTGGAGGTTGTGTTGTGAACTGTTGCAGATATTCAGGGAGGACAGAGGATTTGGTGACCCAACTCTGAACGAGTTATGGGGACTGTAGTTACAGTGTCTCTGGGTCTGTAACATGACTACCAAATGGAGCAAGGGCTGCAGAGAAGCGTGGGGACTCTGTGCTACCCACTCCGGTGTTTCCAAGAGCACTTTTCCTACCTACAACTATCCCAGGAGAAGTGTGTGAGGTGACTCGATTCAGTAAGGACCTGGTCACAGAGTCATAGATTCATAGAGTCCTGCAGCATCCATGCTGACCATAATGTTTATCTATACTAATCCCACCTGCCAACATTAATTCCATATCCCTCTGTGCCTTACCTGTCCAGGTGCCTCTTAAATGTTGCTACTGTTCCTGCCTCCACCACCTCCTCTGGAAGCACATTCCAGACACCCACTATTATTTCTTTGAAAAATTTAAGCCTTTGATTCCCTTTAAACCTCCTCCCTCTCACATTACATCTATGCCCTCTAGTTTTAGTCACCCCTGCCATGGGAAACAGACTCTGACTATCTACCCTATCTTTGCCTCTCATAATTTTATATACCTCTATCATGTCCCCTCTCAGCCTCCTGACTCCAGGGAAAACAGACCCAGCCTATCCAATCTCTCTTTATAACGCAAGCCCTCCAAACCAGGCAACATCCTTGTGAATCTTTTCTGCACCCTCTCTAGCTTTATCACATATTTCCTGTAGTGCGGCGACAAGAACTGCACAAAGTACTCCAAATGCTGCCTAACCAATGTTATTTACTACCGTAACATGACGTCCCAACTCTTGCACTCCATGCCTCAGCTGATGAAGGCAAGCATGCCATACGCCTTCTTCACCACCCTGTCTACCTGTGTTGCCAATTTCAGCGAACTATGTACTTGCACCCCAAGGTCGCTTTGCTCAACAACACTCCCCAGGGCTCTGCCATTCACTGCATATGTCCTGCCTTGGTTTAACTTCCCAAAATGCATCACTTCGTATTTGTCTGCGTTAAATTCCATTTGCCACTGCCTTACCCACTTTCCCAGTTGATCTGTATCCTGTTTTAACCTGAGAAAACTTTCTTCACTGTCCACTATACCACCAATTTTGGTGTCATCTGCAAACTTACTAATCATGCCCCCTACATTCACATCCAAGTCATTAATATCTATGACAAACAGAGGGCCCAGCACCGATCCCTGTGGCACACGACTGGTCACCGGCCTCCAATGTGAAAAACAACCCTCCACTACCACCGTCTGCCTCCATTATTATCCAGTTGGCTAGCTCACCCTGGATCCCATGTGTTCGAACCTTCTGGATCAGCCTACCATGCGGGACCTTGACAAATGCCTTGATAACGTCCATGTAGAAAACGTCTGCCGGCCTGCCCTCGTCAATAATCCCGGTCACCTCCTCAAAAAACTCAATCAAACTCGTCAGACATGATTTCCCATCCACAAAGCCATGCTGACTATCCCTAATCAGACCTTGCTTTTCCAAATGCAAATAAATACTGTCTCGCAGAATCCCACCACTGTTGTAAGGCTCACCGGCCTACAGTTCCCTGGCTTATCCTTGCTGCCCTTCTTAAATAAAGACACAACATTAGTTATCCTCCTGTCATCTGGTACCTCACCCGTGGCTAATGATGATACAAGAATCTCTGCCAGGGCCCCAGCAATCTCCTGCCTTGCTTCCGATAGCATCCTAGGAGACACCGATCATGCCCTGGGGATTTACCCGCCTTAATGCGCATCAAAACCTCCAACAGCTCCTCCTTTGTAATGTTGATATGATCCACGATATTGCTGTTCTCTTCCTTGAACTCAGTAGCTTACATGTCGTTCTCCACGGTAAATACAGACGAGGAATATTCATTTAAGACCACGCCCATTTTCCGTGGCTCCACACATAGATTGCCACAGTGATCCTTAAGGGGACCTACTTCCTCCGTAGCTACCCTTTTACACTTAATATGCTTATAGAATCTTTTCGGATTCTCCTTTATCTTATCTGCCAGGGAAATCTCATGGCCCCTGTTCGCCCTCCTAATTTCCGTCTTCAGTGTACTCCTACATCCCCTGTACTCCTCGAGGGACTCGCTTGATCCCAGCTGCCTATACCTGACATATGCCTCCTTCTTTGTCCTGACCAGACCCTCAATATCCTTCGTCAACCAAGGTTCCCTAAACTTTCCAGCCTTGCCCTTCCATCTAACAGGAACATGCCAGCCCTGAACTCTTCCTATCTAACTTTCAAAAGCATCCCACTTGCAAGACGTCCCTTGACCTGTGAACAGCCTCTCCCATTCAACTTTTGGGAGTTCCTGTCCGATGCCATCGAAATTAGCCTTCCCCCAATATAGGACTTCAACCTGACGACCAGCCTTATCCTTTTCCATAACTATCTTGAAGCTAATAGAGTTATGGTCACTGGTCCCAAAGTGAACCCCCACTGACACATCAACCACCAGCCCATCCTCATTTCCTAAGAGGAGGTCGAGTGTAGCCCCTTATCTAGTAGGGCCATCCACATACTACTTCAGAAAACTATTCTGGACACATGGAACAAATTCTTGCCCATCTGATTCCTTAGCATTAAGGCAGTCGCAGTCAATATTAGGGAAGTTAAAATAACCTACCATTCCAACCCTATAATTCCTACACCTATCTGTGATTTCCCTACATATGTGCTCCTCCACTGTTGGGGGGCCTATAGTATGATCCAATCAAAATGATCACTCCTTTCTTATTTCTAAGTTCTACCCATATGGCCTCGCTGGACATTCTTCCCGGGATATTATCTCTATGTACTGCCGTGATATCCTCCCTAATCAACAGTACAACGCCCCCTCCTCTCTTACCTCCACCTCTGTCACACTGGAAGCGTCGATACCATGGAACATTGAGCTGCCAGTCCTGCCCATCCCTCAACCACGTTTCCGTAACAGCTACAATATCACAATCCCATGTACCGATCCATGTTCTGAGTTCATCTGCCTTACCTGGCTTCTTGCATTCAAGTAAATGCAGTTTAGCCTACCAGATCTTCCACGCTCCCTGTCCTGCCCCTGCCCAGCCTGCTTACTGGACTTGCTTGCTTTAACCTCTACATTTGCCTCAACTATCTCATTGGAAAGACTACTACTTTGGGTCCCACCCCCGCTGCCAGACTAGTTTAAGCCCTCCCGCGTAGTACGAGCAAACCTCTCCACACGGATATTGGTCTCCTTCCAGTTCAGATACAACCCGCCCTTCTTGTACAGGTCACCTCTGCCCCAGAAGAGATCCCAATGAACAAAGTAGCTGAAGCCCTCCAGCCTACACTAGCTCTTCAGCCACGCATTCATTTGCCTAATCCTTCTATTCCTACCTTCACTAGCATGTGGCACAGGGAGTAATCCTGCGATTACAACCCTAAAAGTCCTAGATTTCAAACTTCTGTCTAACTCCTTATATTCACTTTGCAGGACCTCATCTCTCTTCCTGCCTATGTCGTTAGTACCAATATGGACCACGACTTCTGGCGGCTCACCCTCCCCTTTCAGAAAGCTCTGCAGCCGCTCCAAGACATCCTTGGCCCTAGCACCAGGGATGCAACATACCATCCTGGAGCCTCGTTTGCGGCCACAGAAACGTCTATCTGCACCCCTTACGGTAGATTCCCCTATTGCTATAGCTCTTCCCCCCTTTTCCTCCCCTGCTGTGAAGCAGAGCCCTCTATGGTGCCAAGATCTTGCCTGTTGCTGCTTTCTCCTGGGAGGTCATCCCCCAACTGTATCCAAACCGGTAAATCTGGTTGAGAAGGGGATGGCCACAGGGGACTCCTGCACTACCTGCCTGCACCTACTAGTCCATAAGTTGGACACCCATCTCTTTTCTGCCAGTGCAGACATTACCTGCGTCAGAGCTGTGTCGCCTCCTGTAACACGACCTGGAGCCTCACACCAGGGTGAGGACGGAGCTGTCAGTGGCTGTTAATGTCAGTTTCATTGAACTTCTATGTAACTGGATCTTTCCAGGCAGGTGTAGGCGACATATCCAACACAGGGTCGGAGACAGTGACAGATTCATATACCATACAGAAGGAGGCCCTGCGGCCCCTGTGTGCCAGCTCTCTGTGGAACAATCCATTCAGTCCCACTCCCCCTCTCAATCCCTGTCGCCCTGCATAGAGATATAAAGTTATACAGCACATAAACAGGCCATTCCGCCCATCGTGTCCGTGCCAGCCAACAAACAACTCTCTAATCCAATCCCATTTTCCAGCACTTGGCCCGTAGCCTTGTATGCTATGGCGCTTCAAGTGCTCATCTAAATACTTTGTAAATGTTGTGAGGGCTCCTGCCTCTACCACCACTTCAGGCAGTGCGCTCCAGATTCCAACCACCCTGTGGGTTAAAAGAGTTTTCCTCAAATCCCCTCTAAACCTACCGCCCCTCACCCTAAATCTATACCCCCTGGTTATTGACTCCTCCGCTGAGGGAAAACGTGCCTTCCTATCTGCCCTATCTTTGCCCTTCATAATTTTGTATACCTCAATCAGGTCCCCCCTCAGCCTTCTCTGCTCTAAGGAACACAACCCTAGCCTTTTCAATCTCTCTTCATAGCTGAAATGCTCCAGCCAAGGCCACATCCTGGTTAATCTCCTCTGCACCCTCTCCAGTGCAATCACATCCTTTCTATAATGTGGTGACCAGAACTGTACACAGTACTCCAGCTGTGGCCTAACTAGCTTTAAACAGCTCCATCATAACCTCCTTGCTCTTAGATTCTGTGCCTCGACTATTAAAGGCAGGTATCCCATATTCATTCCTAACCACTTTATCTACCTGTGCTGCTGGCTTCTGTGATCTATGGAGAAGTACATCAAGGTGCCTCTGACCTTCTGTACTTCCTAGGTCCTACCATCCATTGTATATTCCATTGCCTTGTTAGTGCTCCCAAAATGCATCCTCTCACATTTCTCAGGCACAGTGGCGCAGTGGTTAGCACCGCAGCCTCACAGCTGCAGGGACCCGGGTTCAATTCTGGGTACTACCTGTGTGGAGTTTGCAAGTTTTCCCTCTGTCTGCGTGGATTTTCGCCAGGGGATCTGGTTTCTTCCCACCGCCAAAGACTTACAGGTGATCTGTAAATTGGCCAATGTAAATTGCCCCTAAGGTAGGTCGGTGGTAAGGAATATGGGAATACTGTAGGGTTAGTACAAGTGGGTGGTTCTTGGTCGTACAGAATCGGCGGGCGAAGCACCTGTTTCAGTGCTGTATCTCTAAATAAATAAACTCCATTTGCCAGTGCTCGCCTATCTTAGTAGCCCATCTATATTGTCCTGTAATCTAAGGCCTTTCCCCTCACTATTTAGCATATCAAATATTTTGGTGTCATCTGCGAAGTTACTGATCATACCTCCTTCATTCATGTCTAAATCATTAATGTGCACAGCAAGGGTACCAGCACTGATCCCTGTGGTATGCCACTGGTCACACGCTTCCACTCGCAAAAACAACCCTCGACCTCTGCCTCCTTCCACGAATCCAATTTTAGATCCAATTTGCCAAATTACCCTGGATCCCATGGCCTCTTACCTGCTTAACCAATTTCCAATGCGAGACCTTATCAAAAGCCTTACTTGCTTTACCCTCATCTACACACCGCCTCGAAAAAATAACTCAAGTTAGTTAGACAAGATCTCCCCCCAACAAAGACATAGTGACTGTCCCTGATTAATCCCTGATTCTCCTAATGGAGATGAATCTTGTCCCTCAGAATTTTTTCCAATGGTCTCCTAACCAGTGTTGTTAGATTCACCTGCCTGTAATTACTTGGTTTATTCCTGCTACCCTTCTTGAATAAAGGTACCACATTTGCTGTCCTCCAGTCCTCTGGTACCTCTCCTGTGGCCAAAGAGGTTTTGAAAATTTGTGTCACAACCCCTGTTATCTCCTCCCTTGTCTCACATTACAGCCTGGGATACATCTCATCTGGTCCTGGGGATTTATCCAATTTTAAGCCCTCTAATACTTCCTCCCGTTCAATGCTAATATGTTCAAGTATATCACAATCCCCCTCCCTGTTCTCTACACCTACTTCGTTCGTCCCCATAATGAAAACGGATGAAAAGCAATCATTTAAAACGTCAAGTACTACCTCCAGCTTCACACACTGGTTGCCTCTTTCGTCCCGAATGGGCCCTACTCTTTCCGTGTTTATCTTATTACCCTTAATATACTTGTAAAACACCTTTGGATTTTCCTTTATGTTGCCCACAGGTTTTTTTTATGTCCCCTCTTCGCTCTCCTAATTATTTTTTACGGCGCTCCTTACACTTTCGATCCTCTTCTCGTGCCTCCACTGTTTTCAGTGCTTGGGATCTGTCATAAGCATCCTTTGTTTTTCTAATCCAATCCTCTATATCCCTTGACATCCAGGGTTCCCTGGACTTGTTGGTCCTACCCTTCACCTTAACGAGTACATGTTGCCTCTGAACACTCACTATTTCCTTTTTGTATGACTCCAACTGGTCTACTGCAGACTTTCCTACAAGCAGCTGGTCTCAGTCCACTTTGGCCAGATCCTTTTTTATCATATTGAAATCGGCCTTCCCCCAATTCAGTACTTTTAATTCCGGTCCATCTTTGCCCTTTTCACAGCTAACTCTTACAGAGTTATAGTAACTATTATTGAAATGCTCCCCCACTGACACTTCTACCACTTGTCTGGCTTAATTCCCTAGGATTAGGTTCAGTACTGCCCCTGCTCTTGTAGGACTTTTGCGTACTGACTCAAAAACCTCTCCTGTATGCATTTTAAGAATTCATCCCCCTTTAAGCCTTTTGCACTAAGACTATCCCAGTTGATATTGGGGAAGTTGAAATCCCCTAATATCATTTTTACACCTCTCTGAGAGCAACCTACATATCTGCTCCTCTATCTCTCCCTGTCTATTTTGCAGCCTGTCCAACACTCCCAGCCAAGTGATTGGCCCTTTTTGTTATTAGGTTCTACCCAAAAGGCCTCATTTGAGAAACCGCCTAATATATCATCCCTCCTTACTGCAGTAATTGACTACTTCATCGACTGTGCAATACCACCTCCTCTTTTACCCCCGCCCCTGTCTCGACTGAAGATTTTATACCCTGGACTATTGAGCTGCCATCCTGCCCCTCTCTCAACCATGTCTCTGTGATAGCAATAATATCATAATCCCATGTGCTAATCAACACCCCCAATTCATCTGCCTTACTAGTATGACTCCTTGTGTTAAAATAAATGCAATCCAGCCTTGCATTATTCACTTGTATCTTAAACAGGTCGATATTTGCTCTGCCTTCCAGACCGACTAAGTTTCCCTTCTATATTTGACTATGCATCAGCCCCTACTGTACCTCCACTCTGTATCCCATTCCCCCTGCCAAATTAGTTTAACGCCCACCACCACACCCCCCCCCCCCCCCACCACCACCACCCCCGCCCCTCAACAGCACTAGCAAAACTCCCAGCAGGGATGTTAGTCCCATTTCGGTTCAGGTGCCACATGTCCAGTTTGTACAGGTCCCACTGTTGCCAGATACAGACCCAGTGATCCGGGAAACTAAAGCCCTCCCTCCTGCACTATCTCCTCAACCATGCATTCATTTGCACTTCCTCCTATTCCAATAAACACTAGCACCTGGCCCTGGGAGTAATGCAGAGATTGCAACTTTAATGGTCCTGCTTTTTAATCTGCTACCTAGCTTCCTAAATTCTTGTTTCAGGACCTCATCCCTCTGTCTACCTATGTCGTTGGTACAACTGTGTACCACGATCTCTGACTATTCACCCTCCCCCTTCTGAATATCCTTTAGCCGCTCCGTGACATCCTTTACCCAAGCAACAGGGAGGCAACATACCATCCCGGAGTCACATTTACCGTCACAGAAATGCCTATCCTTAGCCCTTACGATAGAACTCCCTATCCCCTTAGTTCTCCCCCTCTTTTCCTACTCTCCTGTGCAGATGAACCACCCGTGGTACCACAGGCTTGGCTCTTGTGGCATTTCCCTGAGATGTTATCTCCCCTAACACTATACAAAGCAGAACATCTGTTAGAGAGTGCAATGGGCCTAGGGGACTCCTGCACTACCTGCCTAGTTGGTCTACTCTACCTGGTAGTCACCCATTCCCTTTCTGCCTGAGCAGTCTTTACCTGCGGTGTGACCGCCTCCCTGTACGTGCTATCCACAATGAACTCAGCCTCGAAGATGCTCCACAGTGTCCCCAGCCACGGCTCCAGATCCGAAACATGGATTTCGAGTATCTGCATCTGAAAACACTTCCTGCACACGTGTTCACTCTGGAGACTGGAAGTGTCACTAACTTCCCGCATTGCACAGGAGGAACACTCCACTCTGCTGAGCTGCCCTTTCATGACTTATCCTTAATTTACTCAAATAATTTGAGATTATTTACACTCGGGGCCTTGATTACCTAAAAAAAAATTCTCCTTACTAGATATATTTCAAAAGTTGTTCTTGTTGTTCCATTACCTCCACAATCCCCTCCTCCAAGCCACACACCATCTAGACTTTGACATATATCACCCTTCCTTCATCATCACTGGGTTCAAAGCCTGAAATCCTTTCTGTAACAGTATTGTGGGAACACCTTCACCACATGGACTGCAGTGGTTCAGGATGAAGGCCCACCATTTTCTCATGGTAACCAGGGATGGGGAAGTAATGTCAGTATCACCCATATCCTGAGAACAAATAGACAGGAAATACAATAGGAATAACATCAATGAGTTTGTAATTGATGGGTTGAAACAAGGCGAGGTCTGTGATCAGAGCGGGATTTCATTCTCTGCTAAGATATTATCATCACAACTTGTCTCACCAGTTTGCTGTTCTGCTGTTCCTTTTAGATTAGATTAGAGATACAGCACTGAAACAGGCCCTTCGGCCCACCGAGTCTGTGCCGAACATCAACCACCCATTTATACTAATCCTACACTAGTCCCATATTACTACCAAACACCCCCACCTGTTCCTATATTTCCCTACCACCTACCTATACTAGTGACAATTTATAATGGCCAATTTACCTATCAACCTGCAAGTCTTTTGGCTTGTGGGAGGAAACCGGAGCACCCGGAGAAAACCCACGCAGACACAGGGAGAACTTGCAAACTCCACACAGGCAGTACCCGGAATCGAACCCGGGTCCTTGGAGCTGCGAGGCTGCGGTGCTAACCACTGCGCCACTGTGCCGCCCTAATTGTTACTTTATCAGAGATAAAGTAACAATTAATCTCTGGCTCCAAAACTACTGAATGTCAATTGTGTAGATGGGAATTGGACGCTTTGTCTTCTGTTATCACAGTATCAGTGAATCATAAAGCACAGGATTAGGCCGTTCGGTCCATCATGTCTGTGCTGGCTCTTTGAAAGTTCTCTCGAATTAGCCCTTCTTTCCTGTTCTTTCCCCATCGCTCTGTAAATCTCACCGCTCCCATCCCCTCTCCCCTCTGTCCATCAGAGTTTATCCAACTCCATTTTGAATGTTATTATTAAATCTGCTTCCACCTGCCTTTCAGGCCAGGAATTCCAGATTCTAGCAGCTTTCTCCCCTTGGTTCTCTGAGCATTCACCTTAAAACTGGCTCCTCTGATACCCACCCTTCTTCCAGTGAAACCAGATTCTCCTTATTTAATCTGTCAAAATCAGACAAAATGTTGAACACCTATATTAATTCTCCCACTTACTGTGTCTTTCCTAAGGAAAACACTCCCAGTTTCTCCAGTCACTCCAGAGAACTCTAGTCTCTCATAAAAAAAACATACAAGCTGATAAACATACGAATTAGGAGAGGAGTAGGCCATTCAGCCCCTCAAGCATGCTCCACCATTCAATAAGATCATAGCTAATCTGATTATAACCTCAATTCCACATCCCCACCTACTCCCAATCATGGCAGGGAGGTAAATGCTCACTGGGTGATCGTGTCTGCATGACTCCTTGTAACATGTTTGTGATTAATGGATGTATTGCTAACGGGTGCATTGTGAATAAGGATGTTGTATAATTATTATCTCGTAGTATGATTGAATCTAGTCGAATTGGTGTTTAATTTGAGCTTTGAGGACTGCCCCATTATTTCTTGTAATTCTCATGTTCGAACCATAGAGTAACCAAACAAAAAATATGACAATTTATAAGCAACAATTGTTTCGATATGTTGACATGAGGCTTCACATTACCATTCCCAGGAATGTCGACATAAAGACCTGTATCCAGAGTTATGGCCTTGACTAGATAACGACCCTTGTGAAAACTCTGGAATACCATTCTGACACCTTTTTTATGGGATGTGGGCGTCGTTTGCAAAACCAGCAAAACCACCATCTATAATTCTCCTTGACAACTGAGTGACTTGCTAGAGTATTTCAGAGGACAGTTAAAAGTGAACCACATAGAGTTACATGTAGACCAGATCAGGTAAGGATGGCAGATCTCCTTCCCTAAAGGACATTAGTGAACCAGATAGATTGTTCCAAAAATCAATGATCGTTTCATGGCAACATTACTAAGCCCGGCTTTCAATTCCAGATTTTATTTATCAATTGAATGTATTAATTAATTGAATTTCAAATTCCGCCAGCTGCTATGGTGGGATTTGAACACATGTGTCCAGGATATTAGCCCGAGCCTCTGGATTACCAGTTCACTACATTACCACGACACCACTGTCACTGACTCTCGACCTCACGTCCCTCCCTTAAGACACTACATAAACCTTCCTCTTTGACCAAGTGTTGGTCATCTGACCTCATATCTCCTGTTGTGTCTCAATGTCATACTTTGCTTGATAATGATCCTCTGAAGCACCTTGGGATGTTTTATTACATTAAAGGTACTCAATAAATATAACATGTTGTTGACGTTCACCAGATATGACTTGTCTTACCATATCCTTGCTGCTGGCCATTTGTTGTCCATTGTTTAGTTTTGTTTTCTTTCAAGCAGCAAATACTTTTGTCCAGGGATGTAAACTGGAAATTTCCCCATCAGTGACGTTAAACTGACTGGTCAGTAAATAAAGAGTTTACTTAATCTCTCCTTTTTTAATCAGGTTGCAACATTTATAACCCTTCAGTCCTCTGCCACGACTCCCATTTCCAAGGAGGATTGGAAGATCTGGCCAATACATTTGCTATTTCCAACTTTTCCTCCCTCAGCACCCCTCATACATATCATCCAGACTGGGTAAATGTTGTAGTTTATTGTGTTATTAAAAGTGTTGGATTGAAAGGGGTTAACTGAACCTGTTTGTTCAGTGACTGTAATTAATGTCAGTCTCCATGGACCCTAATTGTGTCGCTGGAGGGTTTTCCTTTTCTGTTAATAAGGGACTCTTTTCAATGTGTTGTCACATAGAGTCGGAGGGAGCGTCACCCGCGGCACTAAGAGGGATCAGCAGCTCCAGAGAGTGGGAGAAGATAGATTAGAATCTGGGAACAATAGATTGCAATGTTACAACAATGGGTCAGAATCTGAGAACAATAGATTGCAATGTTACAACAATGGGTCAGAATCTGAGAACAATAGATTGGAATGTTACAACAATGAACAGGAGTTTATCCTCGGATCTTTACATTCTATCTACATATTATGATCAGCTACCATTAGACTATCGGATACGATATGCACTTGAAATTATTCAATACATTTACTATCCGATCCTGGCTATTGTTGGTGTCCCTGGTAAGTCACTCTATAAAGCTATTAATTCTATAAGCCATATTTACCTACATTACTGTTCTTGCCATTTACTCTGCCCTCCTTGCTGCTGCTGTTATTCCTGGTGAATCTCTACCTCCAGCTATTAGCTGTGAAGCCATTGCTAATTGTACTACAGTTCTTGTAATTTCATCTCTCATCTTGGTTGCTGTCTGTGCCCCTGGTAAGTCTCTATTTCACGCTAGGAGATCTGTAAACACTGTTCCACTGAAATACGGCTCTGTAATGTAAATTTTGGGAAGACTGAAGCCAGTGTTATTGGTCTCCATCACAAGCTCCATCCCCTATCTGGGAAACGCATACCCCTCCCTGCCCAATGTCTGAGAATAAACCAAACTGTTTACAACCGTTGTGTTCTATTTAACCCTGAGCAGAGTTCATCTCCATATTCTCTCCATCACCAACTCTGCCTACTACCAACTTTGTAATATCACCCGTCTCCACCTCTGCCTCAGCCATCTGCTGCATAAACCCTCATCCGTGCCTTTGTTGAATCGGCACTTGACTATTCCAATTCTATCATGCCCACCGTCGCAGTTATAAACCTCCATAAACCACAGCCCATTCTGCACTCTGCTGTCTGTATCTTAACTCACACCCAATCCCGATCACCCATCACCCCTGTGCTCACTGACCTACATTGGCTCCCGTTCTGGCAGCACCTTAATTTTAATATTCTCATTCTTGTGTTTGAATCCCTACATGGCCTCACCCCCACAATTAGTCCCATTCCCCTGTCCATTCCCATATTCCAGAAAATCATTAGCCACGAAGTCTATTCCCATGTCACCTTTCAAAGTGAATTTCCTTCCCTCTCTATCTCTTCCTTGTGGTGCTTTTCGACTCTACAGCACCACTGTTGCCCACACAGTGGGTGCCTGGATCCATAAAAGGGGGTGGACCGAGCTACCAGCCAATTCTGGTGTGGCCTGCACCCTGCCTCGTGTTGTGCCCGGGTGTACATCGCGTGTACTAGTAGCATGAGGAGTTGTGGAATGTCGCGTCAAACTGCTGTTGCAGCAGCTTTGATGCACGTCTTTGAAACTTGGTCTGTGCATGTCCACTGACCGCCTGTGTCAGTCACTCTCAGCTGAACATACATTCAGCAGCACGAGGAACCCCCTCTAGTGTTATTTAAAAGGACCAGCCATCCAACTTACAGGTGAGGGGCTTTTGACTTACTTCTGCTATTGTAAAGTTAGTGGAGGTGCTGTGGATGGTTTTCTGGCAGTTGTGTTGTGAGCTGCGGCAGACATTCAGGGAGGGCAGAGGATTTGGTCACCCAACTCAGGACGAGTTTAGTAAACTGTAGTTACAGCGTCTCTGGGTCTGTAACATGACCAACAAACGGAGCAGAGGTTGCAGAGAGGGGAAGCTCTGTAAAGAGGGAGGAGGAGGGGGCACTGCCATACCCACCCCGGGATTTCCAAGAGCACTTTTCCAACCTACTGCTAACCCAGGAGCAGTGTGTGAGGTGACTCTGATTCAATAAGGAGGTCAAAGAACTGAATAACCTCCTGTAACACGGCCTGGAGACCCCCTCCAGGGTAAGGACAGAGCTGTCAGTGGCTGTTAAGGTCACAGTTTCATTGAACGTCTATGTATCTGGATTTCTCCAAGCCTTATCCAACATAGAGTCATAGACAGTGATAGTCACAGAAAGTGTCCATTTGGTCCGTTGAGACCATGCCGACTGTCTCTGAAGCTATTCAGTCAGTCCCACACCCCCGCTTAATCCTTGTAGCCTGCAGGTTCACATCCTTCAAGCACCCATCCAGTTAACCTTTGAAATTGGAAGGAGGGATCAAAATGGATGTAAGCAAAGCTGGTAACAGAAGGTAGAAAAGTAGAAGGTGATATTAGAAGGCAGGTGAAACAAAGGTTAGCATCAACTGGAATGCAGACTGTCAAGAAGACACGGTTAAGGGCACTCTACCTGAATGCACGCAGTATTCGGAACGAAGTAGATAATTTAAAGGCCCAAATAATGGTAAATGGGTATGATCGAATTGTCATAATGGAAACGTGGCGACAGGGTGTCCAAGGCTGGAACTGAATATTCAAGCATATTCGACACTTACGAAGGACAGGCAAAAAGGAATAGGAGTTGGTGTTGTACTGATAATAAGGGATGGGGGCAGGACATTAGTAAGGCAGGATCTCACGTCTGAAGAACAAAATGTGGAATCTGCTTGGGTGGAGCTAATAAACAGCAAGGCGCAGCAAACATTAGTAAGAGTTGTTTATCGGCCACCAAACAGTATTGGTAGTGTGGGGCATGGCATTTATCAGGAGTTTAGTGAATCATCTAACAATGGTAACACAGTAATCATGGGTGACTTCAATCTTTATATAGATTGGGTAAACCTAATGAGAACTAATGCTATGGAGGACGAGATTCTGGAGTGTGTTATGCATGTTTTTTTAGAGCCGTATTTTGAAGAACTGACTATAGAAGAGTCGATATTACATCTAGAATTATGTAATCAGACAGGGCACATTGATCTTATCGTAAAATAACCTTTAGGGATGAGTGCGCATAATGTTCTAAAATGTTACATTGTTTAAAAGTGAGGTAGTTCAATCTGAAGCCACGGTGTTACATTTTAACAAAGGAAATTTTGAAGGTATAAGGGGCAACTGGTAAACATTAGAAATGTAACAGTTTGTCATTTCATCTCTCCCCTCTCTGTCCCATCACGGTCCTTCCTTCTTGTTCTTCTTCCCCCTTTCCCTCGTTCATTTGCTCAAAGACTGTCACATTTCTAACGTTTGCCAGTTCTGATGA